>NC_133577.1:78286717-78886717 GCF_964106895.1 Numenius arquata | reverse complement strand
AGCCAGATATCTGTGACTGAGAGATTTCCTGAGCCAAAGATCACATCTGCGTCAATGTGCTTCGTAGATCTTAATGGCCTTCTTTCTTTCCATAAATGTGTCAAGATTCTCTTAGGACTATTTATAATTTTGCCCTCCACAAGATCCAGTGAATTCAACAGTTTAAGCGTGCACCAGATGAAAAAAGTGACTCTTTTTGGCTTTGACTGATAAATTTACTTGGAATTCCTACTTTTCATATTAAGAGAAAACAGTCATTTCCTACCTGTCTCTGTGATCCTCCTAGACCTCTGTCATCTCCTACTCAGACATCTCTTTTCCAAGCTGAAAACTCCTAACACCCTACCAAATAAAAGGAAAGGTTCAAATCTTGCTGCTTTATGAGCTGAAACATTGAAAAGTGCACAGAAGTGTAGAAAACAATATAGATATAGTATGAAGCAGATATACATTATACAAACATATTAATGAAAATAGCATGTGCAGTCCATTACCAGCTGTTGATGAAGACTGGACAGGATAACAAACAACCTCGGGGAGACCAATATACTTGGGACAAACCACGTCTGCCCAGCTAATGAAGGATGTTTTATATCAGAGCAGTAAAAGCAAACATTTGCTCATAATTCAAACCAGTTTCAGCTGAGCCAAACTGATCCCAGAATCAGCTGTGCTGCCACAGAGATCAGATGTCTGCTATATTTCTATCAAGCCCATTACAAAGCCTGTTCCACGTGAGGCTGAAACCCATTCAGCAAAAGTGGCTCTGACTGCCTGAAATTTGATCTAAATTACAGCTCTGGCAAGTTTTAGATGAAGCTTAACTGAGCAGGTTTTCTAAACTACCTTGAATTTTGGGGTCATATTCTCCAAGTCTGGACTGTAGTGACGTATCCAGATATGTACAAACCATTGCTTTTTAATCCCCTCTGCATGACATAAGTCCTCTTACTGCCCCACCAACCTACCTTCTGGGCTGTGCCATAAATCATGCTGGAGGTGTACGACATACAGGAGCTAAAGAAGCTACAAAAGAAAGACAAAGACCTGAAAATATCCACCTGCATATTATAACCCAACTTTATTCTGTAGCCTATACCCTCAAAGATTGCAGCACCTAGAGCCGGATGCTTGTGAGAGATACTGAAGTGACCCTTGACTATTACACTGCCTACCTACTTAGCAAGACTTATTTACTTCATGTTCATCATGCAATGTGAAATCATCCAATAATAACTATTCTAAAAAAGTCAACCACGTTTTCGTATTTAATGTACATACTGTAGCTAAATAAAACTACTTTCGAGGGGTAAATAATTGCAGAGGAAGAGAAAAATTCAAGAGCGTAGGCTATGAAGATGCACTTTCAGCTGAAATGTTTTAAAAACCGATTAGTTGGGGCAGAAAAGCAGGAAAGCTGTTCTTATATGGCTAAATCAACTCTAGAGGAAGGTTTCACACTAACTGTGGTAGAAAAGTAGAAGAAACAGGGCAATACACATGAAGGAAGGGGTGGGAAGCGGGATATGGTCTAGGATATATAATTGACAAGAGCAAGGAACATGAATCAGAAAATTCCCTCACCCTGGATCTAGGGGCAAGTCCCTTAATCTCCTCTGTCTGACAGTTTACCC
Source organism: Numenius arquata (assembly GCF_964106895.1). Classification (NCBI taxonomy): domain Eukaryota; kingdom Metazoa; phylum Chordata; class Aves; order Charadriiformes; family Scolopacidae; genus Numenius; species Numenius arquata. Next base: position 78,885,083 of record NC_133577.1, on the reverse strand, counting down.
ATTTGTAGCAGGGGGTGGATCTTCCAAATGGGGTGGATTAATCGTGCGAAGAGGTTTAGGAATAGAAGTCCAGTACAAGCTAGCCACAAGGAGTGAAAAAAAACAAACGCAGGAGCTGGACTCCAGAAAAGTCATTGCAAGGACTTCACATTTTTTCCTCTGGAAATGGAACTGCCTTTGGAGCACCCTATTCCCAGCTCCTCAGCGTGTAACATTCAGAGAGTCACCAGTGTTCCCAAAAGCAGATGGTAACTTTGCAGTGACTGACTGGACACTCAGCAATGCAGAAAAACCGGCTCCGCCCCACAAGTGTTGGTGATTTCTCCTCTATACACCTCCTTATCTGCAAGACCAGTAGTGAATTATTCACTTCTCAGCCCCACCTCTCCAGCCGTTGTCCCAGCTCATACAAGTTGTCCCCATTTATCTCCCTTACTCCATAGCACACTTCTGATGAGATTCTCCTTTGCTTTCCAGCCCCTACCACAACATACCACATGGGTTGTGGTGAAACAAGGTGGAATAGGATGGGGTAAAACAATACAACCACAGCAGCATTCAAGCCTTCCTGCTTCTTTCTTGCCCAAGGGAGATAAGAGTTTTAAATCTCACTACTTCTCTTTTCCAAGCCTGGTACTACAATGCTAAAACTGAGTAGAGCAAAACGAAGTCAACCCATTTTCCCCAAAGGTGACAGAGGAGGAGCACTGTGCAGAACATCTGCTCCCTCCACTGTCTGCTGACAGGAGGTCGGCTGTCCATTCTCCCAGGGTAAAACCATGATTTTCCAGTCTTCTTCAGAGTCTACAAAAAAAAGTAGCCATCTGCTCAGTGAAACAAAGGGCATTGCTGGGAGCCATGACCTGGCCAGTGATGTAAGGCAGCATAGGCCCAAACCACAGAGAAGTAGCACGAGGGGACACAGGGACTTTTTCCAAAAAGACCTGCCAAGTGGGCAGGCTGGGCCAGGCCACGAAAAAGTGTGAAATGAGAGCATGCAAAAATCAGCTCCTTAATCACATGAGAATTGCTCTGTTGGGAAGAAGGAGAGAGCAAACCAGGAGAAACGTGTTGCAATGGACAAAGAGGATCTGAAGAAAAAAGGAGGACTTTTCTGGAGGTAGAATTGCACAAGTCATATACATTACCCTCCCTATAATGACACCACCTCAGGGTTTGTCCCCACAGAAACAGCCCGGCCTAAATTTGGACAGCAGTGGAACGAGCAGCATGAGGAGACAAAGCAGGAGCTGTGTTGGTGGCTCTGCAGACAGGGCTTTGCCACCCGAGACAGCTCTGGATGAGCATCTCCCTGAAAGACTGTAGCAGAAGTTGCTGTCTGCCAGATGGCCCCAAACTCTTCCCAAAGCTTTGGAGTTTTTGTCATGATTTCCTCCTTTTTTAGGACTATGATGTCCTACCTTATGCAAAATGAGGCTTCGTCTGCTTTAGGCAGTAGTGAGGCAGACGGCTCGGAGAGCTCTCAGCATGGGAGGCTGCTGTTTCTATCCAGCATTGGCAGGTAGCAGTAACACTGCTCGCTCCAAAGGCAGCTACCACACACTGTTGCGTCCAGTGGGGATGAAGCACGTCTCCCCCAGCAGTAAGAAATTCACTCTGTGGAGAGCAGGCTGGGTCAGGAACACATTCAGTTCAAGAAAAGAGACTAGAAAGCACGGAGGGGTGGTTTATAAAGCCAAAGCAGGACTAGGACCGTGTCTGAGCTCAGGTGAGGGGGGCATCACCAAAGCAACATGATGTTCAGGGGGCCAGAAGCGGTAAAAACAAAGAAGAAAGAGCAGAAGATTAAGTGGGAAAAGGAGAATGCTGCAGGGCAGAAAAAACAGCAGATGAGATGGGAGAACGCAAGCTGGATAAACACTATTCTATCCCCCCTCCTTACTGAGAAAAAGCACTTTGAAAATAAGTCATTACAATTATGAACATAAAGAAATAATCCCAGTTTTGCTCTATCATCTGTCCGTTTGGTTGAGAAATGTCAGATGCTTGGGGAGGGGAGGAGGAAAGGTTGACATCAGACAACATCCATTTGTAAAATTGTATCCGCCGGTTTCCCAGCAGCTGTGATCTCCAGTTAATATCAGGAGTGACTGTGAAAGGCTAGACCGAGGGGAGCTTGGGGCGGAGGAATTATGATTTTCAGTTCTCCCAAGCAGTACTTGGCACTAGAGCCAGCACTTGATAACGAATTGACTCAGTCACTGACTCGCATAGGCTCCCTCTCTAGTAATGGACTCCTCTCTCATTAGCAAATACAACTGGCAGCAAAAATAAACACACTTGCACCCTCCCCCTCTTGCACTGCTGACACAGCCCCGACTGACGGATCTCACAAGTACATCAATGAAAGGAGCGGACAGTTGCTGTTATCAGCCGGCTTGAACACGGGACGGAGCTAATAATAATAATGTTACATTTACACAGCGTCTTTCTGTCACGATCCAAAGCACCGCAGAGAACAGAGAGTGGTCTAGCAAGCTCTGAATGGTGTGCAGTAAGTAAATTTGAGAAAGGGCTCTCATTCTAAACTTCTCTGTTCAGTTGCTCAAAGGAGCCATATTTTAAGTTTATTCATTTTCTGCTAGCACTGACAGCGAACAATACCCAGAGTTAACAGCCTAGAAAAGAGAACAACAGAAAGCAGCCAGGCTTTGTTTTGTTTGCAAAGTGAACAAAGTCCCAAGCAGTTCCTTTGGTTCTGAAGCACAACTGCAGACACCTGTGCCTCATCCCAGTGATGAAGTATTCTGGCAAACCTCAGGAAAAAAACTGCAAAGACGTTATGCCCGAGTTAGCTGAGAATGAGAAGGGGAGAGAGGGAGAGAAGCATATTTGCTGCCTTTAAACAAATAATTAATCAGATCTTTTTGCACCGAAATTCAAGGAGTTGAGATAAACACTTCGGTGAGGAATTGTCGTTACACCAGATCATAATGAAGGAAAAATCTTCATCATTTCAGAAGCGTGTCTAGGCATTAGCAACATACACATGCAGTAACACCAGAACACTATGCACAGAACATGCCCAGCAGTCTGCAATGGCAGATGCAGTTTTGTGCAGAAGCAAAGCCTCTACTTCCCATCAAAGATTATACGTTACAAAAACTTCAGCAAAGAGCCATTATGCACATACTCCACAGTCTATGTCTGAAGACACTATTTTGAGCAAGAGCCGTATGTAAGTCTTCCAGCACACAGTGTTCTGCATGCATTATCCCACTTCACGTTACTCACTGCACATATCCTCCTGCCTGAACTGTCAGCTGTAATCTCACCGAAAAGGGCAACAGAGTTGAACCCATTCCCCTAGTGTTTAATATCGTAGAGTCCATCCGCTTTTCTGGGATTCAGTTTCTCTCCTGAGTGGGAGGGTTTCTGGCAAGGCCCCACATTTTCCACAGCAGCAGAATTTCCTATGGAATACATTTTATACCAGAATATTTCTTCTTAAACTGCAGGACTGCATTCTTCAGGGAATATCATTCTACTTTAAGGTTGTAAAGAAGCCTTAAAATACCAAACAGATGTAATCTGATGCCACGCTGTCCTCCTGAATCCATGGCCAGCATGGAAGCATCCATTTCCATTCTCTTCCTGGGAGGTTTTATGCCTGAACCACCTCTGTGGCTCTTCAGCACTTGTGAGAAAGGCATAAAACCTTCTATTTTCCTTACTGGCAACTAGTCCTAATTAAAACAAAAATATTAGGTCTATTAGGTTCATTTTAATGGAGAAAACAGCTAAATGAACCTGGGGTTCCTCAGCCCCAGTATGGACAGTGGCTGATTTACCAAACCCCAAGTTGCTGTCACTTCTTTCATTGCCCTCCCTGTCAGCTGGTTCACCAGTGAGCTGCAATCAGTGCAAAAACTCATTCCATGTTGAAAACAGAGATGCTATGCAAAACAAATTCAACATACCCTCAATATTGTTAATGAAAAGGACACAATATTAACCAGAACACTATCATTTTATGTGTGAGTGCATGATTTTTTTTTTTAGAATTCCTCTACAAATTGCACACATTGTGGAAGATAGTTTTCTAGAAGCATTAATACCCAATCAACGGAAAAACACAAGTTTTGTTTCTAGCAGCTGGGTGGCAAGGCCATCTCAGACATGATACCCGCAAAGAATCCAGCCCGGACAGTTCTTCCCCAGTCACTACTTCTCTCCTCTGCTTACCCAGCACACCCCATCTACTGGCTTATGTTCTTCACCAACGCTTCTAGACAGGAGTCTGTGGACATCTGCTTGTGGACTTGAAGAAAAGGGCATCAAACTCAGATCAGCTAAACTGGCAGTCGTGAGTAGCGTTAGGGGCTGGAGTCTGCCAAAATCTCAGTCCCTTGGAGGCTGAAGATCAGGTTTTCTTCATGGACTAAGGTCCTAGAGGAAGTAGATAAAAGGTTACAAGGCTTCTTTAGGAAGGAGGGAGAAGAGGAAGGAGACATGAGACAATGCCCGCCTTTCAGTTCAAGCCATCAACACATCTATTCCTCCTGAATGCTCTGAGACTGAGATGGAAAGCCATCATTTTTTCTTCCCAGTCTAACTGTGGTACCATGTTTTGCACAAAAACCCATCTGTTGTTGATGTTCAGTGTGCTCGACAGTTCTCTGTTCCCCTCCACCACAAGCTGTTGCTGTAGGGTTCGGTTCTTCTCATCCCAAATCTCATTTGCTTTCTGCAGCCAACAAGCTGCAGCTCTGAATGACTCCTAAAGAGAACAGAAGACATGCATCTTCTGATCTTACTGGTGGAAGTATTTGCATTGTAACCTTTATCTTTTTTTTTTTTGTTGTTAGCATACAGGAATTCCTCTATGTACAAAGACCCCTTTATTTTTGTACCCACCTCCCCCAGATTTTTGCTCCTCCAACCTCCTGCATTGCATTCAGCACATCCTGCCTCCTGGGCCAGACCTTTCTGATAACATCAGGTGAATAGAATAGAAGCAGCTCTATAATAGCAATTACGTTTGTTTTAAACCTATATTTGTCATGCCAGTGTGCAACAGAGAAGATTTAATTAGCCAGTGAAGCTCGCCCTTGGTATGTTTTCATGAATACAGTAAGAGTTTTGATGCATGACTTCAGGCTACTACAACAAACAAAGAAAACACACCATGAAATTAAGAAATATAATAATATACAAGAGAAAACACTTGGCTGCTGTTATACATTTCACTGAGAAATGGGCCACCACCAAACCTGGATCAAGCTGCCTAAATCTGGGGACATATTTTAATTCAGATTCAAATTTTGCACTACAGTCTCAGTTAAATGCTGGAAAGAAGTTAATCACACACGAGATGACTGCACAGGAGCTTGTGCAGAAATGAGGAGGGAGAAGAAAGCACGAGTGACTAAAGGAATGGCCCTGATATGACACATGAACAAAACCCCAAGGTTGTTTTGCATTATTTCGATGGCAAGGGCTGCAAAAAGACTGCTGGGCCAACCAGGACAACACCAGAACACAGCATGACCCTGTCTGTATTTCTGGCATGCTCCCTATTATGGGTCTGTACAACTCTGAAGTGGACTCACCCAGCTGCACAAGTGCTCACACAGCTCTTCAGAGCAGAGGCGTGTCCTGCTGGTATCAGTGATGTAGTACAGATGAGTAATATTAAGAGTCAGCATCGAGAGTCAAAGCTGTACTTTCCATTGACCTCTTCTAAGCAGCTGCAAAATGGCATCCTTGGGATAGCCAGACCACTTCTCAGTGAAGGAGGTCTTCAGATCTGCCCAGGTACACCTTTGATCTAGTCCTAACTGTCACACATGTCTTGCCTGACCTTCTCTGATGAGCAGAAGTTAAATGATACATTTGGCTTTGCAGGTATGTTATAAGGATTCATTATTTAACATTTACACTTCCCTACACCCACTGCTGTGATACCATTTATAATCTTTCAGTCCTCCATTCACATTAAGAGGAGAAATCAAACACAAAAACCCAGTTTCAGACCATCAAGAGGAAAACTATCCAGCCCAAATTTCTAGCAACTGTGTTCAACTTTAGCTACCGTGATTTCTAGCTGATAGACTTTCTCTCCCGGGTTTCAGAAATGCCGGTAACCTGCAACCTGAAGGAGAAGCACCACATCAGCAAGCTTCACCAGATACGGTTCTGCTGGCAAATTCCTTACAGCTTTACTGTGCTTGCAGGCAGCCTCCATTAAAGTCTGTCTGTCATTGCCGCTACTATTTCCGCATAGCACAGCATGAGAAAGATGAGCAGACACCTGGGGTTTGCATCCAGGTGTGAGCAGCTGGGACTTTTTTGTGTGATTCAGGTAATGAGGAAGCCGCACTCGGAGCACACAGATGAAGAGCAGTGTGGGAAGGTCTTACCAAAACTGGCTCTGTCACTCCAGGGCTGAAGAGAAGATTTCATTCTCCAAGAGCTGCCAATCTAGTACTTTTTTGCTAGTGATAATATTTTCTAAGTTTAAAAATAAACTTAGTGAAGTATGTGCTACCTAACAATGTATGTCTCTTCAGTCTCAGGAAAGAAAAAAAAAAAAAAAAGAAAAACCATACTGAATATCAAGCACTGCAAACCAGTATCAGGTATAACCAAATTATAGCTTAATGTGTTTCAGGTATCCCATTTAGAGCTTCAGATCTTTCAAGGAAATAGGTTTTCCCCACTAAGAAATGTATATGCAGTGAAATTAAAGCAACTTTAGCCCCACGCGAACCAAAAGTAGGTTGGATATCTATTTTAAATAATCACCCAACTGTTAATTTTTCATGATAGAAGGAAGACCTGACAGGAGAGGAACATTCTCTTCTTCTAACCCTTATGTTCACCTCCAAACTTCTGTCTTGGCTACTCAAGCCTGGGGTGTAATACAACATGTGGTCAAATAAGTAAAACCCTGCTTTTGTTGCTATTTGCCACCTTCAGAGACAGAGCAGGGCACCAGTGGCCTGGAGAGCCCTCTTTGAATATTTGGGGCACTGTTCAAGTGCCATCCAGTATGAGAGGAAAACGAGATGCCAGAATGAGTGGAAGACTCTCAGTGTATGCCCAGCCATTGATGTCCAAAACCTTCTTCCATCTGATGTCCATCCTCCCTCTTCCCTTCCTAGTTTGGGAGGCAGATCCTGCGGGAGCACTGGCATCCCAGGTGGCCATGGGGCAGGGAGCTGGGTCCCGGCTGCATGTGGGGCTCCTCCGGCTCCCCCCACACTGCCCCTCCACACACAAGAGGGAAAAAAAAATCCGCAGGCAAAGGAGGAAGGCAAGTGCTGCTAAGTGGCTCATTGGTTTCTATAGCAACTGGCTCCGCTCTACTCCAGCTGCTTACCCCACAGTCCCTCTGTCACCCTATTTTTAGCTGAAAAATCAAAGAAAGAGGAAAAGCGGTGGGGGTTTGGGGAGGAGAGAGTTGGGAAACCTTCTTGGTTTTTGCAGAGAGGAGGTTAATATGGATGCAGCCTTGTCTTGCTTTTAATCACAAGTTAAATCCTTGCTGTGGAGGCTTCCTATGGGATTCCTCAGATTCAATGCACTGTCAGGTCCCATATTTGCCAAGACCATGAAGCAGCGTGCAAGCGAGGCAGCCCAGCCATCCCCCCGTGAGCGTGCAAAGCAGCTGGGCTGTGAATTTGACCTTGGCATCAAATCCAGAAAGAGCAAGAAGGCTTTTCTGTACTTGGGGAAAAAAATTCACCTCTCACACAACCCAACACAATGAAGTGATGGATGTCAGCACACCAATGTGTTTTTAACTCTTTGGTCTGAAAAGTTATTTCCTTTTTCTAAAAAAAGTTGCATCTGTCCATGATCTCTCTGTTCTGCATGGTGCAGGAAAATCCTCACAATGGATGCAACATGTTTTGCTCAAATATCCCATCAATGGAAGACCCAGAACCAAATGTACCTGGCCTGTACCAAGGCTATACTTTAGTTAATGGATTTTGGTATTGGAGACTTTGATTGTTGAGCAGCAATGTGTCTGCTGATAAATCTAGAGCAAAGATATTGTAGCCTGCAGTTTTAGTATGCATAGGAGTGTGTGTTCACAAAAGCATGGGTCCCTTAGTCTCTTCTGACTGACTACCTGCCTTGCTGAAATGGATGTTCTGAAACACAGTGAGATACAGCTATTTCAACAGATATTTCTAGCTTCCCTCCTCTCCCTCTATAAAATTCTAGAAATTTTATAATTAAATGTTGCAATTATCCTCAAAATAACAATCCCTAAACTCCAAACCAAGGCAGATTTATGCCATAAACATCTATATTCATTTTCTTCATTTCAACTGCCATGACATTTGATGCTTGCCTCCAAACTATTCCTGCTAACAGCATTGTGGAAGTCCACCTTTGTACCACTCATTTTCATTTGCTGCCATGAGAAGGGATATTGATCTGTGTATCTCTGCTCACACAGCAAGGCTTCCCATTTTGGAGCTGTGATATTGTCGGACTAAGAGGACAAGGGAAAGATCAATGATTTCTAACAATGATCACTTTTAAGAGGAAGTGCATTGGTAAAATGACTTACTGGTCCAAGTATCACATTTGCACTCTTTGCAACCAGTTCCATATCCTGGCAGGCATTAACACTCTTGCTGTAGATAAAAGCAGTACATTTGGAGGGAATCGTCCACTTTAAAAATGTTATTGGCTATGGCATCTGATGGTATAGACTGTACAGGGCTTAAAAGAAACCACACAAATGGAGTAGGACACAGCTGACAGAGTCTAGCAGTGTCCACACCAAACAGCATAAGAAGTGTCAGGGCACTGGGGAGGGCTGGGGGCTCCCCAGTGACATCCCACCACCCCAGCCAGCAGCAGGGCAGCTGGGGGGCACCAGGGGCAGCCCCAACCCTGGGCATCAGGTGGGGCTGTGGCCTGTCGGGGCAGGGCTGTGAGGAGCTGGAGGCTGGCCCTTGCTGCAGTGCCTCTGTGGCACAGACTAACGGCCCTGGGGGGCTGAGGTGGGGTTCTGGGACTTGGGCAGGGTGGGAGGAGCCCCAGGAGATGCTAGACAGGGACAGTCAGGGCTGGAGCCCTGCAAAGAAGTGGTAGAAGGAGGCTCAAGAAACATTTTAATTCCTAGAAATTTGGAAACTGGCTCACTCTGTAGAGCCACTGGGATTTTTTGCTTTAGTTTGTGGCCTCCAGAACACTCAATGGCAACATGCCTTGTGGTTTAATTACCACTGTGCAAAGTACTCAAGTACTGTATTTGCAGATTTTTCCCTGAACAGCCCTTCATTAGTTTGTGGAGAGACACAACGAAAAGGTGTTTCCGACAGACCTCTTCTGGTACATGTTACTTTAGATACTTTGATCAAGTCCCTTCTGACTTCATTTCTTGAAGACACTACCAAGCCCATCCTCCCAGGGAACCTTGTAAAACCTATTATCAAAATCTGCCCTGGCAGGAAACAACACACTCACCTTATAACCCTCCTGCATCCCTGCACAGTTTGGCGGGGGAGTCAGGATGAAAACCCACACAAGAAAGCGGAGAGAGGACTCAGAATTACAAATCTTCCTCTGGCAACCCTGGAAGATGAGAGACCCCTGAGAAAAGGACAAGGCTGGTGGGAGAGGTTGAGAAAACATAAGACACACAATCAGGCCTCCTCTGCAAGAAAACTTGCTTTAGGAGGCCTCTGGCCCGCCCAGAAGAGATGCAGGGGAGAAGAGATCACCTGCAGTGAGGGGCACTGAAGACAGAAGCAGAGATGACCTGAAGGGAAGCAGCAAGGCACGCCTGCAAGGCAAAGGGGAAGAGAGACAAAGAGAAAATACATGCCAGTGAGCACGCATGCACAGCCAGCATAGACGGCAGCCTGTGCTGGGTGGTGATGGATAACCTCGTGCACTGAGCAGTAAATGAAAGAGCGAGCAACTCCTTTTAAAAGGGGCGGTCAAGGATAGAAGAGAAAATAATCAAATGTGCATCCTCACTTGCCTCTACTGATCAGCTAGAGAGGTAGTAGCTCTGTGACTACCAGACAAGTGATTTTACTAAGGAACTGTGTCGCGACCAGGCAAGTGACTTTACTAAGGAACTGTGTCATGTTTGCAAAATAGGACGCTGTAATCCAGACCTTCCTTGTAGAGCATTTTCATACCTACAGATGGAAATCACCAGCTCTAGGTGGTGATTCTGTTCATTATTTATTCCACTTTCTGACAAGAGGAATGTACGAGCACTTCCAGATGAAGTGTGTGCGCACATTTAATATTAATTTATGGCAAGTAGTCATGTGCAGCCTTGACATTTGTTTTCCATGTATACTAGCAACAGGAAACTTGAACCTTTGAATGTTTATGAGAAATGAGCACACATGCAAACAATGCTGACAGAAGATGATCTTCTTTAAAAAATGCCTACTTTCACTTCTTTTGCATTGCTCATTTGTCCTTATTCAGCACATTTTAACCTGCAAACATTACCCTCAAAAGATCATAGGAAACTCACACTGTCAGATAAAGCCGAGGCATTACAAAGATGGTACTTAGTAAGACACACAGACTGAGACTGACAGAGATACATGGCGAGAAATCTTAAAGACCATAGTGTAAGGTCTGTCCATAGTGTAAGGTCTGATAAAAGAATCCTCCAGTCAGCAACGGGGACCTTCGGTTCTATCTCCACCATAAACTAGAAGATCAATCTAAAAAGAAAACGCTATAACAATTCTCAAATGAGAACCCGCCCTATGGAACAGCCTCTTGTATCTGTAGCTCCAGATAGCCCATGGCAGCAAGGCTATACAAAACTCTTCAGTTTGGGTGACACAGCCTAAAATTCAGGACTGACTCATTCATGGAAGTACCAGGTCTGTCAACAAACATGTAGAGCAGCTACAAGGCATCAAAGTCTTTCTGCAGAGCACGTGGATAAATCCCTCCCAATAGTGGTCCTCATAAGGGCAGAGCTACAAAGCTGATGGGTACCAGGGACCACTCTAACACCTGATGTCTCTCTAATGATCTCAAATCCTTCAGCCTCAGGGGGAAGCAAGAGAAATCCAAAACACAGATAAAGAGGAGGAGACTCTCTCCTGGAGAGAGAAATAAGCTCTTTGGATTGTCCGATCTGGCAGATCTTGTTCATGGGAGATACTCAAGGGAAGAAAACAGAAAGACAGATGAACACCTTTTGCTCCTTCTTTGCAAGGGCTGCTAAACTATTTTGCATTAGGAAGATGTTCTTCTGTCAAGGAGAATTCCATGGCCATCAGACCTCTTTTAGCAATGTCATGCATGGGCATTTATCATTTGCTGTGTTATACCTTGTCTAACCTTGATCCTCTTAATATCAAGCAAGAGTGACTTGTAACATGTAGTCCAGCTGTTATGCCATTTGTGTGCTCTGGCTTTTGGGCACAGAGACATAGAGGAACTGAATCTTGAGGTTAGCTGTTTCTTCATCGGTTGTTTCAATGAAGCAGAATAATTCCATTTCTCTATACAGAGGGGGCAGGCAGTCTATCTTGTCCTTCTCAGGTCTGTTTGCTTGTTCATAATTTGCAGTGGTGATCTTGAAAAGGCTGGTAGAGTTTACAACCAGGCATTCTTCAGAAAGGAAATACATCACTGAGAATTGCTTGCTTAAGCAGGCCACCCTCCCCATCACCCAGTGCAAAAGGCCTGTAAGCTCATTTCCACGCTACCTGCTGTCCTAAGTCCACATCAGTCTGATGTTTGTAGTAAAGAAGTTCATTCAGTTTATTCATGTCCTTAAAATTCCAGCTACGCCTTGGTATCCAGTGACCCTGGTTGCCTTGGCTGCAAAGAGATGGCAGGGGCATTTCAGGATCTTGTGCCAGCGAAAGAAGCAGCACCAGAATGAAACAGGGAGGAGGATGCTGTGTTATACAAGACATCTAGGAAAGAAATTATGCAGGACACTAGCAACATCCTGCAAGACAAGCAGACTTCTAGGTATTGTTTCAGATACTGGCAGTGTCTGAAACATCACAGGATGACAATGCTGTGACTGCGTTTGTGCTTCAGCATCTCCACCAGGAGACAGCTCACAAGGTGCTTACACTGAAAAGCAGCAAGAACAGCTGGCTGGAAGTTAAGATTTCACAGCAGCAATGGTCCATAGGAGCGATCCAACCACCAGGCACAGACATGAACTGGTAGAGCTTGAAATTCATGTCTTATGAGCGACTGTGGCTCACCCCTCAAAATAGCCTTTCAATTGGATCAACGAAGACTCAGTTCAGAGAAGTGATGGGGTAACATACATCCTGCTGAGTCTGTCAGACGCTTTGAGGATATTGCTGCTCCCTGATCCGTCTCTCCTGCCCCATCCTGCAAAGACACATCTTCTTCTCCGTAAGGCCTATGTTGATGGATCCTCAAGGACTTCTCTCTCCGGTGCACTATTTCGAGACACCTTTGCAGCAAATTACATGGCATCATTCAGCAAGAGACAAAGGTCAACCAACCAGCTTGGGAGTGGGCTAGTAACATCATAGTGCATGATTCTGAAAGAGGGTTCTAATAATGGGGATAATGTAAGGGACTGCCATAAAAGCAATCTGACAATTTATTGTTGCTATGCAACTTGAGTTGTGAAGAGACTTTTGCAGGCACTTCTCGTTTGTCCGTTGAAAGCTCAGTGACAGTGTCTGGCAACCTTCCCCCTTCATCACTTTATCTAAAGCAGCAAGAATTCAGGTGCAGGTTTTGTGCCAAGGTGCCTTCTTCTAGCCACTAGTCTGAGCACACTGAGATGCAAACGCCTACAATGATTTTTCCCGTCTGAATGAGATTCCTATTGTGCCACACACACACGAACAGCTATATACATTCACACATATTTTTCCTCTCCTCTGACTCATTCCGCATCTTCCACTTTTTCTTCCTTTCCTACCCTAAGGTTATCAGGTTGTCAAAGAAAAGCACTGTCTTTGAAAGTTCTTCCTCTGCCTGTCCTAGCTCTTGTCATGCCAGTTCACACTCTTTTCTAACTTTGTACATGAGGTTCCTTCAGACCTTGCTATCTTTCTCCCAACTATTTTCTCAGACTCATACAAAGTGGAGATAGATATGGCTATTTGCTCCATTCTGTTTTATTCACCTGTCCTGATACTGCCTTGTCCTGTCTTGAAACTTTGACCAGTTTTAAAACCCTCAAGCAATGATGCCTGCAGAACTTTCCTTAAGACTTGACAATCTGACAAAACTCAGTGGTTAGGGAAACTGATCTGCTCCTCTCCCTGGCTGAAACCTGACTATTCCTACTGACATCTCTTTGTGCCACTCTCAAAAGCTCTTCCTTGCATGCTGGTATCACCTGAATATCAAGGTGATAGTTATTCTGCATCACCATTAACCACTACTCATTCCTTATAATCCTTTGATACCACCTCCCAGAAAACCCTTGCAGTCCTCACTCAATTTGTTGCTTTTCTCTGAATTCCTTTGCTTTCCATAATCTGTTTTGTGGTGTTGCTTGTGTGATGTTTAATAGCCGCAGCTCAGAGTTGGCTGCATTTCAGTGGTAGGAGGGGGAACACAGTGAACTGTGAACTGAAACTCCATATAATGTTGCTAGAGACGAGAACAAGTAAAGGAGGGCTTGCTACGCACGCTATCTCCAGAAAAACATCTTTGCAAATGCGTATCTGTGCAGGCATTGTGGAGATAGGGATTACGTTATGCAGAGGGGAAGAGGAGCTGACTGACAGTAGAGATTTGCAGTCCATATTGATGTTTCACAATTGTGCATCTGTCTGCAGAACAGCCATGGAGCTCTCGAAGTCATTGCACTAAAAAAAAAAAAAAAAAAGGAAAGATAAATCAATAATTTCACTCACCCTTTTACCATGGCTCAGAGGGCAGAGGAGGAGAGTGTCATGACAGCTCACACTAGTGAGAAAACTTTAATCAAAACAGTTTTCAACCAGAAAATACTATTTTGATAAAATCAACATTTTTCATAAAATCATAAGTACAAATGAAAAATCCCTATGGAAAAGGAGGCTCAAACAAAATTTTCTGTATTGGAAAGTTTGCCTTAAAGAAAAAAAAGCAAGATTTTCTTTCAAATTAAAATACTAATTTTGAAAGCAACCTTATATTTTCTTATCATATTCTACTGCTTGTATTGTTTTTACATTCTTCAGTTAATAATGAGAGATGCTGATGTGTTCAATATCCTGCCATTAGCCTGGAATCAGGTTTCTAGGATATTAAAAACAATTGGTCCCTGACTAGTACCCAGCACATTTCTTCTTCAGAGTGTAAAAATTTAAATTGTTTCATTCAGCACAGACTAATAAAGCTGGTATTGCTTTTGATAGAAAACTCATTACTTGGTAGAAAAATCACTTGTTTTGAAAATAAAATAGCACCTGTACTAAATTATATAACAGAATATTTAATTATGATAGTCATGGTATGCTATGTTACTGGTAGGACTGCATAACATTCCCTCATATGAGAATTGATTTGGCATAACCTAACTTAACCTAACTGCCTTACAATTAACATGTGAATCTGTACCAAAATTCAACTGATTTCCAAAACAAAACACCAGTTATTTTTCTAAAAGTATCTAATTGAAATGTTCGTGATTTTCATTTCTTAGAAATACACTGAGAACAGTATTTTTATCACTAAGAGTAATAAGAAGCTTTGAAATCATAAACTTCGAAATTTCTCTCAAAATTAACATTTCAAGTTTCATCTGGCTCTCACTGTGATTCATTCTATGTACTAACTCTAAATATCCCTATTTGGAATGGTTTTAAGATTGGAGGCCTTGTCAAAAGCAATCGTCATAAATACAGCACACACTTAATCTTAGCTGGTTCTACCGGCATTTTTCGATAGAGAAATCAGCTCATCAGTCCTTACTTTCATCTCAGTTTTAATACTTTTTATATTCATTCATGGGAATCTCAAAATTATCTCCATCAGGATATATATATGAGGATAAAATAAATCAGGATAAATTAAATCAATCTTGCAGCCCAACCACACCCAAGAACTAGGAAGGTTTTGACGTTCCCACTGCAGCCCTGCTCACAATATCTTGTTGCAGGGAGGACCTGGGATGGGACAGACACTTCTCCTCCATTCCTCCGCTTAACCCACTCCGCACCTGGAGAGCTTGGACTTTCCTTTCTAGCATAACAGAGCAGCAAGAAAGGAAAAAGATCTCCCTTCCAAAAGCACAAGTCCTCTGCTCTTTCTGCCTTCGGTGGCTGTGGTGAAACTGCAGCCCAAGGCCTCCACCTAGTGTCTGCTGGCAAACTCGGCACACCACCCCGGCTGAAAATGTGGGATGCCTGTGGGTCCCCTGAAGCTTACAGATAAAGAACAAAGGCTTGGTTTATTCTCGAGATGGGAATATTTTCCTTCCAATACAAAAACGAGTCTCGGTTCATTATGAACCAGCCAAGCCTCGTATGCTCTCACCCAGAACTCAAGCACTGGATTCTGGTTTACGTGTGGAGAATATGATTATCTTTTCTTTTTTCCCCATCATACAGACCATGCTAAAATCCAAGGCTTTAGGAGGATACAACATAAAAGAGGAGAGGAGAAACTTGCGTTTCACTCCCTCCTCCACCTTCCTTTCGCAGACCTGGTGGGAATTTAGGCAGAAAAAAAGAATCAAGGACCCTATCACCAATTGTTTCTGTCTATCCCTTTCTCCATTCCAAGAACAGACAGCGCATTTGCTGTTGGGTTTTTATTTCCTCAAGGGCAGCTAAAGCAGTACAACCTTGGTAGCTGTCAAAGCAGCACCTCTTCTGTTCATTGTCACCCACTTACACTGGCCTGGTATGAAACTGCCCTCTACCTTCTCTGGTAAGTCCAGGTTTTAAAAATATCTAGTGCAGGTGTTTCCAAGACCTTTCACAAAAGGCTGTTCCTTCCCAGTTTTAAAATGCCTCTCTTGATCTCTTTGCTTCAGTTACCTTAGAGCAAGACTCCTTGCACTCCCCTGTACTTTGGTTTATGGAGGCTAGAGGCCATGTTCACTATCCAACATGTTCTATGTCCAACATCTGTTATTAGTCATTTGGGCAAGTGGGTGCATATAAATGTAGATCCACAAATACACCAATTCATAAGAAAACACTTTTGAGAGGAGCTCAGATCTTACAGTGTGGCCCCAGAGCTCTTTACAATATGAAGTCACACTTGAAAACTGGAGTCACTGAAAGCCATAAAAACTCTCCAAGTCATGAAGCCTAATCCAGCTGCCCCAGCATCACGCTACCGCACTTCTCTTACCTACAAAAGCCCACCTTCCTTCAGCTTTCCAGCTGCTTAATCTTGTGATATGTATATGAAATTCAGGATATGTTCTATGGGGTTTAAATCCCATTGTAGCTGAATTTGTCTGTGTGCAATGTACAGGTAAAAGGGAAAGAAGAAGCCACTGATGGAAGAAATGGTTGGAGCAGACGCACATACATCGCCCCTTGGGGATGATGTGCAATACAGACATTGTGCAATACAGACACTTCAGCATCCATCTAGACCACTAGACAACTCTGTGGGAGCTCCACCACTGTACTGGTAGAAGCTATAGGGTAAAGACAGAGAATATATTTTATTGACGTCACTAGCCAGCATTACTTGGAACAAGGCTAAGCACAATTGCAAAAAGAACTGCCTCCAAGCTATTCTATTTATATTCCTACCAGAGCTACCATTGGTACAGTCATCCTGCTGCTGAAATCCTGACCCTGTCATTGCCAGTGTAGCCACAGACCCGAGAAGATCATTTTGGATCATTTCAGATTTTGGCATGCCTTAATACCAGCAAAAGCAGCATTGGCAGGGGGTGGAGTGTGCTATTTGCACAGGACCTGCGTCAGGATTGGCATTCAGTGAATAGCAAGA
Source organism: Numenius arquata (assembly GCF_964106895.1). Taxonomy (NCBI): domain Eukaryota; kingdom Metazoa; phylum Chordata; class Aves; order Charadriiformes; family Scolopacidae; genus Numenius; species Numenius arquata. The sequence continues at coordinate 78,868,193 of NC_133577.1, read as the reverse complement.
CATATGAAGGCATTTTATCCCAATATAGAGAATAACGCATCTTCCTCTGCGTTGCTGGTGGTAACTTTGGCAGTCCAAGGAACAATGGTAATTGCTTGTTACTGTGGAAACAAGACCTCCAGAAATAACACTAATGAGCCAGCAGGGTCGTGGGAGAAACACAAGCATACTGTCTCCTGCAAACACACATGATTTGGCTGCACACAAGAGATGGGGCTCTGGGGAGAGGATCAATTTATTTGAACGCAACGGGCACCCAGCACAACTTCTGCTCATCTCCCATACCAGTCTGAAGATATAAACAATTTAAGTGACTTGAAAAAAAAGTTCAGATAACTTTGAAAATCATTGCTTTTCACCTCCTGCCTTAAATTTTGGGGAAGTTGACTGGGAGATACTCCCTTTGGAGGGAGCCATTTTGTGGTTTATGTAATACACCTGATAGGAAAGTGTCTCCAAAAAAGCTCAAAGCGGGGAAAGGGGGAAAGGTGGGGTGAGGTGGGGGGAGAGGGGAGAAACACATTCTTTCAAATTTCCCTACCCAGTTCTGCAAGGGATATTGGTAATCTGGGAGATGTGCCTATAAATATCTGAATGGCAAGTTCCTTTTCTAATAATAGTCTGTTGGTGATCCACCACTCCACTCAAAACAAGATGAAAGGAGGGAAGCATACAGCAGAAGAGGGGAAAGGCGGTAGGAGACACCAGAAGGCTTACTGCAGCCTCAGCACACTGTGTCTTTTTCCCCTTTCGTGCTGCATTGTCCTTGACAAAGAGAGGAGGAAGATGGTGTAAAAGAAGCAAGATGGTGGATGGCAACCTGTGAATGCAGCTATTTCATGCTCCACATTCTTCTGCTTTGTAAAGTCCCCAAAATGCTGCTTTCTGCCCCCAGGCACTCCTGGCACAGCAGTGCAATGGGTGGCTGCATATTTATAGTCAGCTCAGCTTCATGTGCTAGGTGCCAAGAAGTGGATCTAGTACTCAAACTGCCCTGAAGCAGACTTCCCTCTACCTGCCAACGGCTCTAAGGCCTTTAAACTTTTTCCCAAACTCTGTAAGAGAAATGTTTTACCCTTGACAAGAGTAGGTAGGAGCTGGCAGCAGAAAACACTACATGTGCCACTTAATGTTACAGCCTGACTCCAACATTTGCCACACAAAAAGCAAAAGGAAGAGAAGAAAGACTGCATGTTGTCTACAGACTAGGACCTCAGGCAGAAAGACATGCAACAACTCAGCCATGGTTATCTCAGGAGTTACTAGCAGAGCCAGTAGTTCATTAATAGCAACTTCACTCTATACAGTCTTTGGCCAGAGCTTTAATCATAAACTACTCCTTTTTCTTGCAACCTAAACACCAGAAAGAAAACATGGGCAAGCAGTGGAAAGTAGTTTGACATGTAAAATGCAAAATAAAAATCAGAAGTTAAATGATCAAGATGGTGACATGTCCTTAAAATAATATTGCATTGACACAATATTTTGGGGGAGGGTTCTCTACAGCTTTAATAATTTTATTTTCAGAAGTCTTAATGCACATTTGTGTCAGTTTGTTTCTCTTCAAACATACAAAAAAAAACCCAAAACCAAAAAAAACCCACAACCTGTTTAAAGTCCCAAGCCATTTTCAGATATATACGTCAAACAAAACAAAATAGAACTATGTGTGCATCAAAGCCAGTAAATGAACAGTGTATTCTCCAATGCTGAGCTGCTGAGACCCCAGCTCAGGATTTCTGCATTTCCCCAGCAACAGCGGGTGACGCTGCAGGCACCGGAGCAGAGCGTGGTCCAGCAGCTCCCAGAGAGCTGAGCTGGCTTGGAGCTGCAGCCAGGGGAGGATGGAGCCAGTTGAATAAGGGAGGAAATTGCCCCAAACACTGCTCTTTTCAAAGAAAGCAAGCAAAGAGTATAAATCCATATGGCCTCCCTCTGATCTGGTTACATGAGTAGCTGCCCCGTGTGTAAGAACCTCATAGATGTTAAAGAAAGAGAGGAGAAATGAAACCCAATTTGGATAACGATTTCTGAGGCTGCAGCCACATATTTGCCTAGAGCACCCCGCCCCTCCAAATCCAGAAGGTTACCATGGTGACAAATTTCAGCTGTAGGTAAGAAGAAAATGTTTCTGTATGAAAGCCATTTTGTAGAAACATAAAAACCCAAAAATTAAGCCCCATTGCACCGTTTATAATCTTTGTTGCCATATATTCACAACTAGATGAGCTTTCTCATCTCAGGAATGGTTAATCACAATGCAAATAAGCTGCTTTTGTTTTAATTCATGTGCTCTGCTAATGGGGTTCATCTCCATACAGTAAAATAATGCTCTCAAAATCTACCAAAAAATGGGGGTATTCATTTGCTTCCAAATTGCGTCTTATTAATACTTTTGATTCTCAGAAGATAGATCTATTCCGTTGCCTGACTGTGAATTAGAAGAAAATTACCTTAAATCATGCTTGGATCCGATTCATAGCACCTTAAGCACAGAGGGTCCCCAGTGCAGCCCCCGTCAGGAAGGCACAGCGGGGAGCCGAGCAGGGCTCCTACTATAGACATCCTCCCAGTAACTCAGGGAAAGGTTACAGCCCAATGCTCATGCATTCACTGGGCCTAAATCATATAACAGCTCATGAAAGCCACCACAGTAAACTCCCTCCGCTCCCATCCTGGGATCCCCAGGTAATTGGTGTATATTGAGCTACCATTTCCTCAATTGTCCCAGGCTGAGCAGCTCTGCTCCTGCTGGTTTAATTTCTCTCAGACTCAGCACAGCAGCAGGCACAGGCAGCTGCACAGCCTTGGACCACACCATATCATCACCTGGGAGCCAGGGGCAGAGTGCCAGCTGCCAGAAGCTTCTGTAAGATTACTGACCTTACCACCACTAAGGACCTGGCTTAGTGGCATCCAGCTATGCCTTTCTCTGCAAACTCTTCCTCACCTGCTGAGTCTCACATAGACACCAACATGCCTGTGGCTGTAAAACCCTTCCTCACAGCCATGACCACAGCTAAGTCACACTCTGGCTTTAGTAAGGTCAAATGAGCAGCAAGATGGCGCTCATGCTGTGGAATAAAATCATGCTTTAAGCAACCTATGCCTTTTATGGGAACTGGAAAAAAAAAAAAAAAAATCATGCATGGTTGTCCCTCCCCACTATTGAGCGGTCCACGATCGCCGTGACTGGCAATGCATTCCCACCTCCTTTGCCTCCAGCACAGGAATGAAGGCTTAATCTTTTCCTCTCCCCATGAGTCCATGCAGCCATGTACTATTTGAACATCTCCTGTCAGCACACTGAGCCACATCACAAGCATTGCAGAGCACTGCAGGTATTCTCCTTTTGCCTCAAATCCTTTCAAAAGACCTACAATCTGAAATCTCAACATCCTACTTTATTTAGTCTTCAAATTGCCTTTCAGTAGTCACTGAAATGTAATGATTACAATCCATTTATTGTGTAAGGATTTACAGTGAGCTGTGCCAGGTTAATTGTGCACTGAGCTCCACAAATACACAACCAAAGTTCAGCCCTTGCCCAGCTAAAAGAGGTGCTCTCTGGATAATTTATTACATCCTCTAACCATGGGAGCAGAAGTGGGGGTGACCACTAGCCAGTAAGGCCAGCAGCAGTTTTGAGTCTCTCACATAGTAGCAAAGGTGCTCTGTGATGGGTTGAAGATCCTTGCTGCTTGTCTTTTTTCCTAAGATTGTCATAGGATTGTGAGTAATGTTTGTACTGGGGAGTCCAAGTTAAGCAAAGGTCCAGTCTGGTCAGAGTTCGGACAGAAGCAGGACTGTGAAAGCAGTCATTTCATCCACTTCAGTAGGACCAGGTGTGAAAACCTGCCTCCAAGCATCTCCACACCCTGCATCCTCAGCCAGGACCAACACTGGCTGTGCTCAGCTCAGCCACCAGCCCTCACACTGTCTGACCAAGCTCAAGTCCAGAAGTCGCTGTCTGCACAAATCTCTGCCCCACTTCCAGAACTGATGGGTATTATCCTGGCAGCCCAAGACAGCAACTCTCCATGGGAAAATCATGTAGGAGAAGGAGAGATTCTTGGGAATCCGACTTTTCCTGGTGCTGGCAATTGTCTTCTTTCTAGATTAAATAAAAAGCCAAGGTTCTTCCTGCTAATAGTCATTAAATAACTTTTCTCTTTTTTTCCTAGTACCATTTCAGTATGTTGATCAAGTTCCAGCTTGGTTTAATTACATACTTTCTATCTGAATTCCTGCCCAAGCTTCATTTAGAGAAATTATTCATTTCCCATCTTCAACATTATTATTATTGTGCTTATTTGCACGATGTGCTTAGCATTCATTGTACGCATCCTCACTGCTCTGATGGGCTCATCAGAGTGGTGCCGGTGGGATGGAACAGAAAAGTACTCCTCATCCGCCACCCTGAAAAAAATCAGCCCTCCTCCCCATCACATACAGGCAATTTTTGCACTGCTACAGAGTAGGGAACACTCACAGTCACATCTGAGGCATCACAAAAATATTGCCAATCCCTCCTCAGGACATGCCTGAATGCTGAACAGTAAGGTTATTGAGAAACAAAATCTTTATCTGACTGCAAATAACAAGTCAAAGGGAAAAATGTTCATTTCAGACTATTACATTTTCCAGGACACACCTTCCCAACAGTGAAGAAGACAAGGAAAACCTGGGTAGGACCGGCAGAAACACATGCCCTGGGAACACTTCTTATGTTTCCTTGCAAGGATAAAAGATTTGAGCAGTCTGCACTTCACATGACCATCTTGTGTGAACCTCGTGCAGAGTGTGGTTTTCTGTCACATGGTAACGGATTAGTACAGAGAATTTCAGTTTATGAAAGTCTTTTTTTCCTTGCCCTGGTGATTTGTTTTCTACTCAGCTGTTTTCACCAGCTTTTAGATTTCACTTTTCTTCTTGATATCTCTCCTGTAACCCCCTGAGTTTTACCATACAGGATCAGAGAAGAGCACTTTTGCCTTCTTTCCACCTCAGCCAAGGACTTCATTTGAAAACCCCTGGAGACTGGCAGAGAGACCGACACAACAGCCGCTTTTCTGGCTCACCAACAGAAGGGCAGGAGCAGGACAGCCAGAGCGGAGCGGTGCATTACCCTACACATGCACACACACAGCTGTGATCATTCCCAGCACATGAGGTCAGGCAAGCACTATTTATAATTAATATGAAATGGCTGATCTAACACCAACTGTGTTATATACTTTTGCTGGGTAATAATAACCCCAGGACAAGAGACAGCCTTGCATAAAATGCAAGGGGGAAACACCCAGACGGCCTATCTTAATACATCAATTGCACTCCAGCTCTTGGGGTTTGTTTGCTTTCTGACGTGGATTAGGATCCGATTCCAAACACAGGGCATCAAAATCAAAGCAGCAGCAGCATCCGGACAGGGACCTCTGTATGAGACAGCTCCATCTGTACCTAATCATGGAGAGGCACAGAGCAGTGATGGAGCAGAAGATGACAGATCACTATCCAGTTGGAAATCAGCCTCCTTCCCAATGCTGAGATAAAACCCAAAAGAGTTTCAGTGGCTCAGCCTCAGCCTGAAGGGCAAACAAATTTCATTGAGGTGACACCTGATCCTTTTCTTCTCATGCACACTCCTTCCTGCACTACAGGTCTTTGGGTTCTCTCTTGAGAAAGCAGAAAGCACCTTAGAGGCAGGAACTTTCAGTGTCTGTAATATCAAGCCGTGTTAACAGCACCTTTCCAGCCTTGCCTTGGGTTAGACACACATTTATTCTACAGAGAACTCGAAGTGATTTAAGACATTAGCATTCCTCAGATGCATGTCACCCCAATCTCCTCGCTCTTGTCAGTAGGATCCTCACTCCCACAAGGACAGAAGGTGCAAGAATTCCTCACCCACTGTCATTCTGAGTCCATTATCTGAGCTTAAACAGCTGGGAAAGGTGATCTGGAATTGCACTCTTCCCATTGCACCAGCTTGGCTGGGGAGGCAGAAGTCTCCAGCACTGGGGGAAGCTGAATGACTGGGGTCAGGAACATCTTAAACCACCTTACCTAGACCCAGAGAAGAAAGCCTATCCACATCCTTAAACATCTTGCACATCTTCTAAACTCACTCAAGGTTTATCTTCTGCTCAACTCATGTGAACATGTGTACGCCCCACCCTGGCATTCAAATCCACGTTCCTTACAGCACAGAGGTGTGAATCCCCCCACTTACACCATCCTGAGTAGTCACGCCCAGCGTAACTCTTGTGATACCTGATGGCTTTGCGAGTATTGCAGAGGCTTTAATCAGGTAACTACCCCAGAGTCTGAGATTTAATTTTTTTTAACCACATTTCTAGCTTTCATGACAACATGGCAAACTTGCAAGCAAACAATGAATGTTCCAACACCAGACAGCAAATAAAAGGAATCCAAAATGTATTGCATGAGGTTGTTGTTGCTGGTGGTGGTTTATTCTTGTCATTTTAAAGGCAATCTCATTTTGGAGGGGAGGCTTGGCACATGATTTCTGTATGTTTGCGTTGGCAGCATTGTTTCCAATAAGCAAACACTCTGCCATGCTAAATATGTACATGTTCAGGGACCAGCTTGTTAGGGGTATGTTTACGCAACGTATTTCTGGTAGTCACAAGCTCATGCTGTCCCATAATACACCATGTAGACATACCCTGTGATTTCCTGAGGAAAGAGGTCTTTGCTTCGCCCTCTTTGCTTGCTCTTGCAGGACTCTCAACTCTCAGTACAGTTTGAGAGCTGACTTGTCTGCGGTTTGCTCTGAACATGCTTGGTATTAAATGGCTTGGGGGAAGAGTGACACTTTGCTACTAGGTCCATCCCCTTTCCTGCCTTGTGTGACTTCAGCATTGCAGGAAGACAAGTCAATGACCTTTTACAACAAAAATTACACTTTGTTTTTCCAGTAGATTCTTTCCTCTCTCAATAGGTAAAGACTGATGAATCTACCTCTTTTCTTAACTCTCAATGCTGTTACCTTTAGTTTGCCAGGGCCATAATGCTGCCCATATCTTGTTTAACTTTCTAGTTCCCTAAACAAGATCCTATCTAGTTTGGAGCTCATTATGGCTCTGGTTGTATTGGGCATCCTATGTACAAGCAGTGAACACTCCCTGCACTGATGGCAGTTCCTTCCCCTTTGTGTAGCCTCGTCTTTGCCATCATGGAGGTTCCCCACATGGAATCAAGGGAAATTTTGCATAATCTGACATAACACAGCTATGTCAGCAGGATTTCACAGCTCAGACATAGCACTACTCAATGCTCTTGTGTAGAAATTCCAACTTCACCTGGGGATGTTTAGACTATGTACCTTAACCTTTTTTTTTAATGTATTTTACATATTTGCTTTATTTAATTCAAAGCCTTATTCAACCCCATTAATATTGGCTTTATCAAGCAATTCCCCCCTTTTTTTTTTTTAAGCCCAAGGCCTACACAATTGTGTCCAATCACAAGGCAGTTTTACATTGCTAAGACAGTTGTTAACATGTTGGTCAAAACTAGAGAGACTCTAAGTGGGGACGCAAAAAAGAGTACTAGTAAGTAGCATGGTCAACATCAAAACTTCCATTAAAACCAAGAAACTATATGACCAAAATAAAGACCTCAAAAAGAAGACCCAGATTTACTCCAGACAGAAAAAGAAAAAAAGGAAGAAGATATATTAAAGACGACTGTGCAGATACTTACAGTTTAAAAAGTGACCAACCACTACCCCAACTCCAGAAACAGAAAGAAACCCCTCCCTTATTGGAAGCTGAAATTCAGTTTTTGGAGTGCTCCAAAACGTGATGGAAGAATTTCTCATCATTTCTGGGGTGGAGGCCCTGATTAAAAGTCAGCAAAAGGTATGCTCTGAATGCTGGAAGGGAAAGTCACGCTGTGTTCTTCAGACAGGACCAGGTATTTTCAAAGCAGGAAAAGGATGAGACACCCAGAAAGAAGAACAGCAGGAGAAACAGATGTTTAAAAAGTAAAAATGGGATTTGTGTGATATATGTGATTGCTAAAAATCTCAGTGCGGAGGAGACAGAATGCCTGTGGAGGGAAAGGAAGCACAGGGACTAGAAAGGCGGTTGAATCAAATCCTGCAGAGGGAGGGACAGGGTTGGTGGTAGGCAAAGGAGGTGAACTGGCACTCCTAGAAAAGGGAAGACAATTACAAGACACAGCTGAAACACAGTTTCTTTTTACAAAGAGAATAGCTAATGGGTAAGAGGAGCCAGATAAAATGCTGCTGCAGAGAGGTCACTATTAGTTCACATAGCTTATTGCAAACACCACATGCCCTTCCTCAGTATAAAAGCAGCAGAGGATTGAAAGTCGATAATGAAACCAGGTGAGAAAGGAAAAACAAGTTTGGTTGGTAAATTCTGCGGAGATATCTACAAAGATCAGCTGAGGAGCTGGATGGGAGCTTCAGTGAGGAGCTGTACTGAAACAAAAGGAAATGAGGGAGAGCACCTGAGAGCTGCTGTTTGAAAGCAGCAGCAAGCAGAAAAGGAAACAAAAGCTACCAGGATTCTCTCTGGAGCTCCCTAGAAAGCTCATCCATTTTATTAAACCACAAGATCTCATAAAACCCAAGCAGCCTTGGCTCTACTTGCTGTTTCACACAAACACACCCTTTTTTTACTCTCCGTTCTCTCTCCCAAACAAACCAGCCAAAGAAGTGTTTCACTTCTAAAGAGCCCTTAATCAACACCACCATGACCGTGTTCCCAAAGCATGGTGATGCAGAAGCCACGAGGCCACTGGGACCTGCTGAGCACAAAGCACTAACGTACAGAGGGGCAGCAGCACAGAGACAGATATCAGTGCAGGATCATGGAGACAGAGGATGCTACTCCGCAGCAGATCTCAGGACAACAGGACACCCAGGGCTACAGCATGTGCATGCAGAGAACCAGAGTGGGAGACATCTGTTGACCACTACTTTAGCCTCTATAAATGGAAATGTTAGCCATGGCCTCAGAAGTATCACCCATCCCAGTCCAAATGCAAGTGGCCCACTTCTCATTTCCCTAGTAAGCTTCAGCTTCCCAAAAAATTTGTTTTTCCAAGTGTCTTTATAAACACATACCATCTCTCCTCCACTGCTGCTCCTCCCATTCCAAAATAAATGTGTGCAGCAGCAGGATTTCATTTGGGGAAGAACAGAAAAGCAATTTCCAACAAAACGCATCTTTAAAACACTTCTCAGATCTGATTGCCAAGCCTCTGGCAACCAGCACAGTTGTCTAGGGCTCTGATATTAGGCCATAAATTACCTAGCCAAGACCAGCACTAGCAGAAAGAGTAAAAGAAAAACAGTAATAAAAAAACAAATGTGAAAATAAAAACAGTTGTCTTTTCCCATCACTAAAATGCCAGAGAAGCAAAGTTACCAAATGGCATTACAGTGGGGTTTTTTAAGGGGGAAGATATGAAATTGTGTTACAGATCCAAATATTTCTGAGTTGTCAGTTCTGTTCAAGTTCAGATCAGTATTCTATAACACGTAACTTCTGAGTGGTATTGGAAATCTCAGACCAGTTCTCATGAAAAACAGCGTCCTCGTTGGAAATGTACCACCTCATCTTGTAAGAATGAGAGGAAAACCAGCAGAAGTCCAAACAAAAGCTTGCATTTTCTTATCACTAATTTTGCCATTTTCACAGGATTTTTAAAAGCATTTGTGGAAACAGCTAGACTGGCATAATTGTCTTTAGGTACCAAATGCAGTTGCCAAAACAGGGACTATAATCACACACAGGTTTCAATCTGTCCAGGAAGAAGTATATTTAGAAACAAGGACAAAGTTCATTTTCATCTGGCTGCAGAGATTAGATCTATTGAGAAATGTTATCTTCCATTCAAATTAATATCTAACCATATTCATTTTCAAGATAGATCAAATCATAACTAAAACTAAGCTTTGGGTATTTTTTTTAATTCAGAATATTTTTCTAGAACCCTACTGAAATTATTCCTCTCTCAATCATTTCAAAATGAGACCTTCAGATCTCAGTGTTTTTCAGGTACTATCTTAAAAACAATTGTCGTTTTAACCCAAAAATCTTAAACTTCCACAAAACACTGATAAATTGGAGAGAAAAAAAATGAAGAAAAAAAAAAAGACTGACCTTTTTGTAAAGCTTCAGGAAAATATAAGCCTATTGGAATCCACCCTTTTCCATTAATTCATTCAGGTATGAGAAACTGGTATCTTCCAGTGACAAACTTTCTGGCCAAAGAAAAAAAAACAAACCCACCACTAAAATCTCCACACAGAATTATCATTTGGAAACAACATTTTGAATTTCCCACTGGAAACTAAGCTAAGACCCTAATTTATAGAAACCCCAAAGCAACCATTGCTTAAGTGGGTTTTCAACTTCCATGAACTCAGAAAGGAAAATTTTGTAATCTCTACGCCTACCACAGCTTCCAGTCATAAAAGAAACCTTTTAGGAGTTCCAAAGCATATAGTATTACTGGACAGAGCTGTTGTTTTCATTCCTTTCATTTCTCTGTTTCTTAGTGTTAATTTTTAATTTAAATGACAACAATTCAGAACAACCTCAAAGTTTGTGTGACCCTGTGAAGAAAGTTATTAAAAATATAAAAGCCTGAGTAGCCTTGCTTGAGGTAAATGCACCTATGTGTTTAAGAAGTTTATTTACATAAAAGTTGAGAGGCTTTAGGAAAAATAATAATGATGTCATTTGTTAACTCCGGAGTTCTGAGTAGTGTTGGCTTCGCTTTTAAGAATCCTAGCATATCTCCCACGAATTTTTAAGGGTGGCAATACCAAACAAGATCAAGAGATGGCAGCATTGGTAAAGCATCTCACCACTCCGCCTCGCTCCCTTGTCTGTACTGGACCAGACTTGTTCAATGTCTTATTTCATTGGTGCTAAAACCCCAACCTCAAAAAATGTTCTGATTAAGCATCCCCTGAATTGCTGTCGGTTTGCAGATCTCGTTTATGTGCGGTACAAATGTGGACTGGCAAAAAAGAAGTCTTAGAGAAGAGGGAGTAACTACTCTTCTTACTGGAACACTGGCCAGCTCTCAGAGACTGGAACTGCCTGGCACGTTACTGTTACATGTATAATTAAGATTAGTAATTGTTTGCCTTATGGTAGGTCCACAATGTTCCAATCAGAACTATATCTAATTGTAGTGTTGCTGCAAAAGCATCTATTAAAAGGCAGTTGCTGCCAAAGAAATTTACAATGTAGATTAGGACACACAGAATGAAAACCCACTAAATCACTGAAAATGAGAGCAGGAGGAGTGCAAAGATAACACGGAAAAAAACATTCTACATATGGTAGTCCACCCTCATACATACGACTTGTAGCAACATGAAAATAAACGGTAAAAAAAAAATAAGAATAATAATCATATCTTATAAAAATATCTGTTGTTATCTCTTCAGTGTGTCCAGCATTTTTTAAAATCTACCCATTTGACTTCTATTCAGATCCAGGAAAACAGTTGCACAGCACAAGCTAGTCTTTTTTATTTCAGTAAGACTTCAGCCCATTTTTAAATGTAAACATTTGGTCGGGCTGTGCCTTGGAAGATGACCTGAGGTTCAATCTGAAAGATATAGTCAAGCACTTAGAACACGAGAGCTAGACTACAAGAAAATGAAGCACATTTTCACAACTTTCATCCCACTACATAAACACATGTGTTTCTCAGGTGACTGAGGTCACCGTGACATCCACTGTCAAATGTTATTGTGAAGACCATTTTATGGTACACAATGTATTCATAACCAGCATTAGAAATTTTGTTAAAGAAATAGCTTCGAGGGACTTAGAGTCATCCAGGTAACGCTGTGGCCATATAAGCCAGGTATAGTTTCTTTGACCCCATCACTCAGTTTGAGACTTCATGAGACACTTCAGCCAGTCTAAGAGCTTGCTGCCTCCCAAGGGGAGCTCCACTCCTTCCCACCTACCCCACCGCACCTACTGTCCCCTACAGAACCCATCTGGCACTTCGGTCAATCAGTGCAACTCGCTCAGGAGCGGAAAGCAAAACAAACAGTCCAGCAAGAATGGCTTTTTGCTATTTCTTCAAGCATCCAGCTCACTAAAAGTCATTCAAGATCCAAGGGGACAGAAGCACACATGGGAGAAGGGGAAGGGCAAGCAGGACTGCCCCTCTTGATAGCCGCAATGTATTTGATCAGCTCCAACTATCATGTGAAACATCAACCTTAATTAATATCTGAGGACTTTAAGCGAGGTGCTTTCAAGTAATATCAGTCACAATTCTATGCTAGTGATGATGTAAATTTTAGCAGACATATCAACCCACTTAGAGTCACAATCTCATAGCAGATTTACAATCTCATGGCATAAAAAAAAAATCTTCATTCCAAATATTTCTATCCTTCTTTGCATGTTCAGAAGTGCTACAGACTGCTTTTCTTTTGTATGAAGAGCATTATCATATTCCCATGCTGCAGTGCTTTAGCAGAATGATTGGTTTGTTTTTATCAACAACATCTAACTACATCAAATCATCTTAACAAATCATCTAATTACATCAAATTAAGATTATGCTGTGTATTCCACACACTACTACATACCTTCCTTTTGAAGCAAGGTTCATATATTCATCTTCAAAGAGAAATCTCAGAGATTCATCAAGAGGTAAAAAGTAAGCAGCCTTTGTGAGGTACCTCAGTGCAGGCTAAGTAAATTAAAAGAACATAATAAATATAGTAAGTCAGTGCCCACTTTTCAAGCCTGTATTTCTTACAACTTCAGCAAAAAGAAAGCTAACAGTTGAAGGTTCACATTTTACATCATATTCCACACAAGAAGCATATTCAGGTCATCAGCCAACAAATTGAACAAGAAATCTTACAGCTATGCTGTTTTGTATGTGTGTCTGTCTTTCACTTTGTGAAAAGTTTCCTAATCTTCGGTTAGAAAATTAGGTTTATAGTTTTTCAAAATGACTTGCTCAACAAATCCCAAGGCTAATTGTTTAAATGTTGGGTCTAAGAAATGTCTTTCTAAATTTTGTTTGGATTCTGGTTTTCTATCATCTGTAAAATACTAACCCTTCATTTATCTGATCGCTGTAGTTGAAATTATAAGGTAATCAGACAAAGTTTTTTAAATATCATGTGCAGTTATCTCTGGAAAAAAAGATTGCTAGGCTCATGCAAAGTTTCTTGAAATTCTGAAATCCTAATCACTTGTGATGTGTGACTAGAGCTTTTGGATTAGCTGCTTTCTCCACATAAGACACAAACTTTGTTAATAAAACAACCAGTGCTGGGTTCATTTCAGACTACTATGACATTGCCCTAATTCCAAAGCACTCCACACACTTTATAATGGTATTCTCAACACCCGAGAGTATTCCTAGCTGTAATTATAAATAAATATCCCAAGAATGCAGTCTATGTAGACCTGACTTTTCTTGATTGATGGCATTAAAGCTGTTTTAACACACCAACTTGGTAACCCATAACACACACCACATCAGATTGACTCCAGAACAACAAAGGAACTGTTGACTGTCTCTTATTCTGTATTTCTGTTCTCCTGGAAGTATAGGAGCCTTTTAAAGGATGAAAAGGCTTTTGACAGTGTGGAGAGGCCGCATAGCTGAAATACTGAAGGGAGTTTTCTTTAAAAGAGTCTCTTTTAATTGTCTCAACTACTTCGCAGAAAAGCCAAAATGTTTGTGAACCTTGGTCAGATAATAAAATCCTTTACTTCTAATTAAAAAAAAAAAAAAGAGAGAGTCAGAGCAGATTTTTCTACTGGTTTTTGATAAAACAGTTTGAATAATTAGCAGTTCCTCTAAAAATACCTGGTTTTATTCACATAGTAATAAAGAGATAACATTCACCTTTATGTAAATATTTTCTTGCATGTAAACAGTGGAGAGGCACCCTACCCTAATGCTGGTGAAAACACAGATTTGCTCTTTCTACAATATAAAAATATAAATTCTATAGAGTGCTACTGCTGAATAAAAAAAAAAGAGTTTTTCCACTTTACTCTTTTAGAAGAGTCTTCATTGCTTTTATATGATTTAAAACTGAAATGAATACTAGTGTTCCTCAAACAGAAGTGAAAGAAAGCTAACATGGCACACAAAAATAAGTAGCCTTTCAATAGCTTAATGAAAAGTTAGTTTAAAAAAAATGAGTTGAATACTGTATATTTATTAGAATTGTATTTTTTGTATGAGAAAATTTTGTCTTCCCTCTACTCCTGGAAAAAGAATGAAATATATATTTTTTTTTTTAACTAAAAAGGTAAATATAATGCCCTATAATGTTAATGCCTCACTAATATTTTAATAATACTTTAAAATAATGAAGGAATCATACTTGAACACTTTCACTATTTAAACGATAGAAAATGCCAGACCTTTGCTCACATGGATGTGTAACCCTGTCCTTCAAAGAGTGGCATCATTATTGCTATTCAAAGTTCAAGTGCTTGTTAGGCACATGTTCATTAAATGTAATATGCTGTTTATAATTTTTTAAATATTTAAAAAACCTTAAATACTAGTTAATTTTAGATTATACATAGCAACTTTTTCTTATTTTTTTTACAAAGATCATTTCTTTTTCTATATGAATACTTTTTGTAGCTATAGAAAGATAAGAATCTGCTTCATGGCACTTCAGACATACTTATGTAGTGAGATTTTTTTTTTCTTAGTGAAGTGTCCTTTGGTCTCCCACAAAAGTAGTTAAAAGATATTCTGAAAGCTGGAAATTGAACATAGATAAAATTAACATGAAACATAGTGCAAAATATCATCTATCAGATAAATTAGTCATAGAAACAACGTTTCTAGAGACATCCGTTGAAAACTTTAATTCAAGAGTAAGTATAATTTTGAAACTTTAAGAAAAAACAACTAAGCTTAATTTAAAAAAGCACTGAGGGCAGTTCTACAGTCTCCTGAAGCAGAGAGATCTTGCACCAGCCTTAAAAAAATATTATTATAAGCATAATTCTCAAGATTACATATTTTATTTTCCACAGCCATTTCACCAGCACATGTGGACTAACATGCTTTTTCTTTTACTTGTACTTTACTTTTACTTCCTTTACTAACACTTTCAGTGTTTTATGCGTCAGCAGCAGTCTTGTAAATAAAGGAATATACAACATCATTAGGCAATCTCCTCCAAAAGCTTACACCTGCCTCAGAACATCCTGGTCCCACTACACAGACAGGAGAAAATATATGCAAAATTACCAAAATCCTGCACAGTATCCCTTCTTCATTTGTAATACAGGAAAGGAGGGCATTAATTGCAAAGCTAACATAAATCCAGATGTAGGTGGTCTAAATTCTCAGGAGCACACAGGCCCTCATCTTTTTATACAGGTGGACAAGGTTTCAGCCTTCAAAGTCCTCTGGCAATTATTTCTGCAATTATTCAAATAAGCAGTGTTTAAACACAAGTGTTTAAAAGGGCATAATTCATCTCAGGTGACCTGGGCCAACCAAAACTACATTAGCAGGAGAGGATACAGCCTGAAAAACACACCTTCTATGATGATTCCAAAAAGGATGGTGAGAGTACAGGTGACACTTGTAGATTCAGCAATTTGTGCTATAAATAACAGTTGGCTATCCCTCTAGCAAATTTATCTCCTCTGACTTGTTAGACTAGTTATGTTACAGCTGTTGGCTATAAGAAGAGAACTCTGCATTGTTAAATGAATTTTATTTATCCTACAAGGACATAATCTCCACCCCAGTATGGTGCTATGCTTCACCTCACTTGTTTTTTTTCCTATTCCTAATTGCCTACTGCCTCTTAGTTGTTAGTCAAATTGATGGTTGTTAATCCAACCCTGGCCACAGATCTCTCAAGAACAACTCACTTCTTTCTCCATCTAAATCTTCTCATTTTCATAAGATCAAAATAGGGATGCGAAATTCTTGTCAATGCTGTCTTCAAAATCATAGAATGTTTGCAAAACCCCACCCTTTTCAGTAAAGTTTTTCATTTTTTAGTTTTAGGGAGGGAAGGTACCCTCACATCAAACCTTAAATTCACACACAAAAATATGGGTTTCCTCCTGGCTGCTCTAGGCAGAACTCTACCTTTTTCTGCCGTCTTGAGGACCAGGGAGTTTTCTGTTCTATTTCTTTCAACTGCCGCCTGCTTCTCTTCCCTTTTCCGTCTTGCCATCCTACTGTTCTCTTCCAATCATCTTCTCTTTAACTTACAGCCCAATCTCCTGCCACACACGTACCCTTAGAATTTTGCCTGCTCCCACAAGGCTCCCTTTCCTTTCACTCTGCCCCCTATTCTGCTGCTATACTTCTCCCACCTGCACTTACTTTCCTTTACCCCTATCAACACGCTTCTCTTCACACCACATCCCACAGACAGGGCTTTTTCTACTCCTGGAGCCTCCATCCATTTTATCTGCTTGTTCTGCAGCACGTGTGACTCCCGCAGACCTCTCAGAGAAATCCCCAATTGTAGTTCAGGCAGCAACCTAACAGCCTGGGCTCTAAATGTACAATATTTGGGGGCAGTTGTCCCACCAGCTCTGCTACCCTTAGTGAGACATTTGCAGAGGCTGATGCCCTGGGAGACTGCAGTGAAAACCTAGGCCAAGAAAACCAGACCCAAAGGGATGGTAAAAGCTCTATTGCTTCAGGAAGTGTTGTAACACAGAAATCAACCAGAGGGCAGCTTCGATCACCACCTACTCCTTTCCAGGAGAGGATCCTGGGAGGGCTGGAAATTACCAAATTTAACCCCTCCTCCCTCTTCCAGCCAAAGCTTTGACTGCAGAGCTCAGCTGCTACAGGCTGCAAGGGAAGGTGCTTCCTCCAGGCTGTGATTCTTCCGCTCCCTGGCATCCAGTGATGCAGATCAGGAGAGAGCTCAGTACATAGACCTGCTGAACACAGAAAGAGCCTAGAGGCAGGAGAGGACAAACCAGAGATGCACTTAATGGGTATCTATAGATCTGCAATGCAAGTAGGAAACTTGACGAGGGAGGAAGTGCTACCATATCCCTTAATATGGACCTTACACAACCAGGGTGTTCAGCTGAACCCAGGAGCTGGGAAGCATTCCCAGGCCCCCACAGTCAAGAAGAGCTAAAAAGATCATGTTTTGAGGGCAAAGAGGTACCAAAAATATCTCACGTCAATCTCTAACCCCAACTTTCGCTCTCCATTTTCTGAAGCAGGATCATAAGAATAAAACTCATCAAGAAGAAATAAGTCATGGAGGGCATCCTAACAAATAGCCTGCAGTGTGTCGGTCTCCCACCCATCTTCACAGAAGGCAGCATCAGGGGTCCCTGCACAAAGTGAACTCTTTGCAGAGAGGAAAAGCAGCTGCCTGAATTCAAGTCGACAAATAGTAAATATAAATGCATAATTCATCAAATAAAATCACAGCGATTTACCTCCTTCCAAAGTGCAAGGTGCAGTGGATGGTCTTCTATACCAACTGCAGTTATGGATATCTTCTTATATATACAGATATCAGAGGTATCTGACAAGCAGATGCAACAGAGAGCAAGTGCAATTTTACCTCTCAGAGACGTCCCCTTCACAAGCAGCCAACTCCTAACAACTTCAGCACTCCCTGCAAGAAAACCTTCAGGTGGTCTCAGGCAACAATAAATCATTAAGAAATGCTGCTGGCACCCCGCATCTCTCTACAAGACACTACAAGTAACATGCAATCTTTCAAAGCAAGGAAGTTTCCAGCTACCCTCATGACACGCTGTGAAATTCTATGAGAAATTTAAGCTATTCAGAATTATCAGATAGCTGTACTCTTACAGACAGTCACTAGGGAAAACTGTTAATGCAGCATGTTGAACTAGATTGAAAAGGAAAATATTGCTTTCTAAGCAACAATGAGAAGGACTGCAGGTACCAAAGCAAAAGCTGTCTGCACTGAACTAGACCCATCAGGAGTAAGAACCGGGATTGGTGCCTCACTCCTTCAGTGTGAGAACACCTATCGATAAAGACATCTACATTTAGCTTTAATCAAGCGAGGACATTGGATGCTGTTCAGCAGAGAAGAGAAGCACTTCACCAAACTATACAAGAGCTGCACACACTGCTTTGTCTCATTAGGAGTGGCAGCAAACCATGGAGATGCCATGACACAATGATTTCCACCTATTTCAGATTAGATCACTACTATCCCTCTTCTACCCTGTTTCTTGCCTTACAGAGTAAACAAAAGCAAATGAGGGCCTTGTCTGAAGCAACTAAACAAGTTCCTAAAGCCAGTATGATCTTCAGATATTCCCATTTCACCACTTTCAGATAATTCCTATGTTGTAGATGATGGTGATTGTTTTCCTCATCTGGCTATTTAGTGTTTCTCCTTGAATGTGTTCCCAGGCTCTCTTTAGTGTCGTGACATAAAATCTTCTTGGAAGAAGGAAATTAACTTCCATTTAATCCTCTTTCTTCAAGGTTTTTTAGTGAGAAAGCTGAAGCAAGTATTACTTTGACACTGTTTGGATCAAAACCAACATGATTCCAGAGAAGTTAATTACAAGTCTGCACTAAGGATAAGTTTGTGGTGTAAAACTTGTGGTATACAAGTTTACACTCATTGTGAATACGGAAGTAATTAAAAAAAAATTCAGGTTGGAGTCCAATGAAAAGGCAATGTCATCTGACGGTGACTCATGTCACCACTTCTTGTTTCGACCACGCAGCCAGTGAGTCATTTTCATTGGTCATAGGTAACAAAGAAAAGAATCAACGTTTCCTGTTTTGGTAGTCAATGTCCAACACAGACAAGATGAGCACCAAAACTATGAAGCAGAAGATGAGTGGCTCCTGCATTCAGCAACATTAATCAATCTGGTGGGCAAATGATTTATAGCCTTGCACATAAGAATGTCAATAGTGCCCCTACGGTGCTCCCTTGACTCTCAGACTGAAGATGCCAGGTGACCTTGCAAGCCCGGGTGTAGACTCTGTTTTATGTCTTTCTACCTCCCCCTTCTCACCAAGATGCTTGGAAAGACACAAAGAGCACGGTCTGCGCTCTTACGGTTACCAAAGCAATAAATCAGCGCAGGGGTCAGTAAAGCAGAGAGCAATTGAGACAAAGACACTCCATCATCTAACAGACAAGCCTCACTGGATACACAAGATACAACTACACAAAACTAAGCAATGGCACACAGTTCTGTTAATAAGACCTCACTAATCTACCTATCAGATACCCCAGCAGCCTTGGGGACCTGGAGATGGTACACTGCAGAGATCCATGCAAATGCAGCTCCTTTATATTCAATGTTCACAGGTCCTTTCTTCTTGTCACTTTTTTTTTTCCCCAGTTCTTTTGAGTCTTCTAATGCCTTCCCCTACTTCAGCACTTGTTTTTCCTGCCTCTTTTCTAAATCCTTACAAAGACACTTTCCTCAGCTTCTTTATCTCCTTCCATCCTGCTTATAAGCTTTGAAATCACACAACGGCAGCTATTCTTCTTTCTGGTTTATTTTGCTGGTCCCGGTTTGGGTTACTTAACCCAACTATTGCCGATGCCAACTACAGGCTGCACTGGCTACGTTAGAGCTGCACGTATAATGGTTCTGTGTCTTGATTAACCCAGTATTAGTCTTTGGGATACTGCTGTCTCCCTAGCTGGCATTGCAGAACACCATGTCTGACATGTCTGTAACCATGTCTGAAATTAACATAAAACAAATGTCACGGAGCATGAAAAGTCAACAAATACATAGCATGTATTTGTCTGATTTGTGCAAAGCCCTTAATCTAATTCCCTGAAAAACAAGTGAAATATAAACTCTTGATTCCACTGGAGCTTGACTATGAATGTAAAACAACATGCAAGCAAAAAGGTTATAATATTTCCATCAAGCTCAAGAAAAGGGAGTGATATCAATACGTCAATTTTAGGATAGGAAAGCAGAATGACTTTCCAAGATCTTATTTTGGTTTTAACAAAAAAAAAGTCCCATTCTCTCCAGATTTGGAAGTTGTTGTGCACTTTTCTGAAACCAGAGTCAAGCTATACTATAGAAAAATACAGGACCAACATTACTACTCCTATGTAAGCGGCTGTATGGGAGCATGCCAGGAAGAATTCTAGTACTGCCAGCAACTAGCAAGTGCATTCAGCTCTCAGCAAGCATCCTTTGTCAGAGATCTGCAGGCTTCATCACTTGCCAAGAGAAAATTTCAAACTCTATTTTTCCAGTTCCTTACCTCCTGCTCATTCACCTTCTCATCCCTCCTGCATCTCAACTCCCCATGCCCTCCCAACTCTTAGCTCCCAGCTCCCCTGCAGATTATTTTGCACCACCTGATCAATCCATTCCACTTCCAGGATGCCCACACTTCTCTGTCCTCAAGCCTCCTGAATATAACCGAACACTTTCTTCAGAAAGCTTATGAGAAGAAATTCAGTAAATTAGACCTTCTATTTTTTCAATACTCTTACATCTTTTATCCACATTTTTGTGACAGTTAGATTTGTGAATGAAATTTTATGTTTCTTTCACATAAAATAGTGCTGCAAAAGTCCTTTTGTATTTTTTATAGTGTTTATGCAGTGCTGTATCTGCTTCTGCATATATTTTTCAGCTGAAATTAGACTGACCACATTGAGAATTTTAAAGTATATCAAGATGTTTGAGGACGACAGTATGGCTCTCAGGAATCTAAAGACAGACAACGCAGAAAGATCCCATGCCAACTTCTGGCTATCCTCTACACCTAGTATTCCAGAAGTATTATCAGGCTTTCTTGTAAGGATTCAAACACCTGTTCTACTTCAAATTTCACTGAATTTTCACTGAATTTTTAGAGTTGGAAGGGACCATAAGGATCATCTAGTCCAACTCCCCTGCCAAAGCAGGATTGCCCAGAGCATGTCAGAGCATGTTACTCAGGACTGCATCCAGGCGGGTCTTGAAAATCTCCAAAGAAAGGGACTCCACAACCTCCCTGGGCAGCCTGTTCCAGGGCTCTGTCACCCTCACCGTAATGAAGTTTCTTCTCATATTTGAGTGGAACCTCCTATGTTCCAGCTTGTGCCCGTTGCCCCTCGTCCTGTCACTGGCAACCACTGAAAAGAGTCTGGCTCCCTCCTCCTTCAACCCACCCTTCAGATACTTATAAGCATTGATAAGGTCTCCCCTCAGCCGTCTCTTCTCCAGGCTAAAGAGTCCCAGCTCTCTCAGCCCTTCTTCATAAGGGAGATGCTCCAATCCTTGAATCATCCTCGTTGCCCTTCGCTGGACTCTTTCCAGTAGTTCCCTATCCCTCTTGAATTGGGGAGCCCAGAACTGGATGCAGTATTCCAGTTGTGGCCTCACCAGTGCAGAGTAGAGGGGGAGAATGACTTCCCTCGACCTACTAGCCACACTCTTCCCTATGCAGCCCAGGATTCCGTTGGCCTTCCTGGCCACAAGAGCACACTGCTTGCTCATTGTCATTTTTCTGTCTACCAGGACCCCCAGATCTTTCTCTTCAGAACTTGACTCCAGCAGGTCCACACCTAACCTGTATTGGTGCCTAACATTCTTCTTCCCCAGGTGCAGGACCCTACACTTTTCCCTGTTGAACCTCATGAGGTTCTTCCTTGCCCAGCTCTCCAGCCTGTCCAGGTCTCGCTGGATGGCAGCACGGCCCTCCGGGGTGTCAGCCACTCCTCCCAGTTTGGTATCATCAGCAAACTTGCTGAGGATACACTCGGTCCCCTCGTCCAGGTCGCTGATGAATATGTTGAACAGGACTGGACCAAGTATTGACCCCTGGGGGACACCACTGGTTACAGGCCTCCAGCTTGAACCTGCTCCATTAATCATTACCCTTTGGGTCCTGTCACACAGCCAGTTCTCAATCCACCTCACTGTCCCCTCATCCAGCCCACACTTCCTTAGTTTCCCAATGAGGATGCTATGGGAGACTGTGTCAAAAGCCTTGCTGAAGTCAAAGTAGATGACATCTGCTGCCCTCCCCTCATCCAACCAACCAGTTATAGCATCGTAGAAAGCTATCAGATTGGTCAAGCATGATTTACCCTTGGTAAACCCATGTTGCCCACTTCCAATAACCCCCTGCTCTTCAACTTGTTTGGAGATGACATCTAGAATGAGTCTCTCCATTACCTTCCCAGGGATGGAGGTGAGACTAACTGGTCTGTAGTTCCCAGGGTCCTCCTTCTTGCCCTTTTTGAAGACTGGAGTGATGTTGGCCTTCCTCCAGTCTTCAGGCACCTCTCCTGTTCTCCATGACCTTTCAAAGATGATAGAGAGTGGCCCAGCGATAACATCTGCCAGCTCTCTCAGCACTCATGGGTGCATCCCATCAGGGCCCATGGACTTATGAATGTCCAGTTTGGCCAAGTGGTCCCGAATCTGGTCCTCCTCTACTGGAGGAAAAACTTCCTCTCTCCATACCCTCCCCCTTGCCTTCAAGGCCAGAGATTCATGAGGGACAGCCTTAGCAGTGAAGACCGAAGAAAAGAAGGCATTCAGCAACTCTGCTTTCTCCGTGTCTTCCACCACTAGGGTGCCCATCTGATTCATCAGTGGGCCCACATTATCCCTAATCTTCCTTTTACTGTTTACATACCGAAAAAAACCTTTTTGTTATTCTTAACTGTAGTGGCCAAGATGAGCTCGGCTTGAGCCTTGAGCCCTTCTAATTTTCCCCCTGCATATCTTCACCGCTTCCTGGTATTTCTCCTTGCCTGCCAGGCCCCTTTTCCAAAGATCATAAACCTTCTTTTTGTTCCTGAGCTCCAGCCAAAGCTCTCTATTTAGCCAGGCTGGTCTTCTTCCCTTCCTGTGCTAATTTCTGTGCTAATCCTGTGCTAATTTCTGTAATCGTGGCAGATGCCAGTGAATTCTCAAACCTAGGTGAAATAAATCATAGGGCAAAGGCAAATTCATGTATCTGTATGAAAACAAAATTTGACATGAATTCACACCTGAATTCTGAACTAGCAGTCTTTCTGATTTAAGCATTGATTTCAATTCTATTCTTTTTTAATGTACTAATACATTTCACAGTTTCTTATTCGCTTAATTATACATTTGTTATACACATTAATTAAACCTATGGCAAATACATGGAACAATTTGAGGCCAAAGTGGCAGAGGTACAGTCGGCTGCAAGAACCTCCTGTAGATTCTGCTGAAATAACTTTGATCCATAGCTGTGGCCAGCTCTCCCAGTCAGCAGCCAAAGCTTTATGTCTACAGATCCCTAATAAATCAAGACACTTTTGAAGCCTGTAGGCACAGTTTACCTGGATTCCATTAGATCCTTAGAGGTTTGCCAAGATTATATACCTACCAGCTGTAACAATTACTGAATTTATCCAAACTGAAACAGTGTGGTTCTCAGGTAATTGGTCTTCTGCTGGAAAACTAAAGGTGTGTGGGCACAAAAGGGAAAAAAGAAAGACCCAAGGAACTACAGGCCGTTCAGTCTTACTTCTATGCTTGGCAAGATCATGGAGCAGATCCTCCTGGAAACTATGCTAAGGCACATGGAAAATAAGAAGGTTGATTTGTGACAGCCAACGTGGCTTCACTAAGGGGAAATCATGCCTGACAAATTTGGTGGCCTTCTACGACGGCGTTACAGCATTGGTAGATAAGGGAAGAGCAATTGACCTGGACTTGTGCAAAGCATTTGACACTGTCCCATGTGACATCCTTGTCTCTGAACTGGAGAGACATGGATTTGACAGATGCATCACTCAGTGGGTAAGGAACTGGCGGGATGGCCGCACTCAAAAGAGTTGTGGTCAACGGCTCAATGTCCAAGTGGCAACCAGTAACGGGTGGCGTTCTTCAGGGGTTGGTATTGGAACCAGTGTTGTTTAACACCTTTGTTGGTGACATGGACAGTGGGACTGAGTGACCCCTCAGCAAGTTTGCCGATGACACCAAGCTGTGTGGTGTGGCCAACATGTTGGAGGGGACGGATACCATCTAGAGGGCCCTGGTCAGGCTTGAGAGGTGGGCCCGTGTGAACCTCATGAAGTTCAACAAGGCCAAGTGCAAGGTCCTGCAGGTGGGTCAGGGCAGTCCCAAGCACAAATACTAGCTGGGTAGAGAATAGACTGAGAGCAGCCCTGAGGAGAAAGACTTGGCGGTATTGGTTGATGAGAAGTTCAACATGAGACGACAATGTGCGCTTGCAGCCCAGAAATCCAACTGCATCCTGGGCTGCATCAAAAGAAGCATGGCCTGAGACACGGAACAGCTCTTGCAGGAGGAGAACTTCGGATAGCTTCAAAAGCCAGCCGCATCTTGGGCTGCATCAAAAGAAGCGTGGCCAGCAGGATGAGGGAGGTGATTCTGCCCCTCTACTCTGCTCTCGTGAGACTCCACCTGGAATACCATGTCCAGTTCTGGAGTCCCCAGCGTAAGAAGCACATGGACCTGTTGGAGCAGGTCCAGAGGAGGGCCATGAAGATGATCAGAGGGCTGGAACACCTCTCCTATGAAGACAGGATGAAAGAGTTGGAATTACTCAGACTGGAGAAGAGGAGGCTCCAGGGAGACCTTATAGGAGCCTTTCAGTACCTAAAGGGGGCCTACAGGAAAGATGGGGAGGGACTCTTTATCAGAGAGTGTAGTGATAGGATGAGGGGTAATGGTTTTAAACTGAAAGAGGGAAGATTTAGATCAGATATTAGGAAGAAATTCTTTACTGTGAGGGTGGTGAAGCACTGGAATAAGTTTCCCAGGGAAGTTGTGGATGCCCCATCCCTGGAAGTGTTCAAGGCCAGGCTGGATGGGGCTTTGAGCAACCTGCTCTAGTGGGAGGTGTTCCTGCCCATGGCAGGGGGGTTGGAACTCAATGATCTTTAAGGTCCCTTCCAACTCTAACCATTCTGTGATTCTATGGTGAAATGTTCAAAAAGCAGACAAATTAATTCTGTTGAAAATCAGTTTTCTTTCAAGTTATCAACACTTTGCTCAAAATAGTAGCAGCAACTCCAACACTAGCACATAATAACTTTTGTAATTCCTGTTTAGCTTAAGCTGACTGTTAAATGACTGTTGAAGAATAATTCAGTTCACCTGACTGCCTAGCTCCAGACACTTTTTCTGTTACTGCCCTTGGGCTGGCATTATTGTTTGTAGTCCTCGCAGTGAGGAAAACTAGGCTAGCAAAAAAAAAATTAGCTTTCACCCAGAGTGGTTCCCCGAAGCAACTCATGGCACAGTCACGGGCATACGAGTGGCACAAGGGAAGCGGTGGGAAGAAGTGGCAGGAGACAGCCAGAGACAGAAAACCAGCCCGCTCCTTTCAACAGCAGCTTGTACTTCTGCTAGATTAAAATAGCAATGTAATCGCAGCCTAAACCACTTTGAACAAAGGATGGAGGCCGTTTTCAGGCACTTTTTTTTCCTTTACAATTTCCATAGTAGAACATTTTTTTGCTAAAGCGAAAGCATTCAATTATGACAAATTATGGAAAAAACAACACGTTAAAAAACCTCCCAGTTATGTCAGAGTAGGAGATCTGAGTGAGTTTAATGAGCTGAAAAGCTATCATAAGACAATCCAGGACAGTAAAAAAATTATTTGACAAACAACTTTCTTAAAGGACTCTAACTAATCTATCAATACATTTGAATCTTCTGAGAATATATATTCTGCACTCAGAGTAAATGCTGGCGTAGTCTTCATAAAAAATAGAGTTGCTGAATGTTTATTTTGCTTGTTAAACTGAAATGGAAGAACAGAATTGTTTGAATTTTTATTACATTTATTCTATGCTCTATACTCTGTGAAGTGACTTTTCAAAGCTTTTTAATGTTGACTCTGTTTTTTCCTTTACCTTCTAAATAATAAAATAATCCAGATGGCTACTTTCTTAGAACTCAGACTCTGATGTTCCTTACTCATCTCTACAGTTCTGTCCTGTTCTCTCCTCAATATTAATTACTAAAATGTAAAAAATAAATAGATTTTTAAAAAAGTAGGGCAGATTTGCAGTTGAAGCACAGATTTCTCCTTAAGACTAGAAGACTATTTTGAAACAAGCCTGTATTTCACTGAATTTCACTGAATTTTTTAGAGTTGGAAGGGACCATAAAGATCATCTAGTCCAACTCCCCTGCCGAAGCAGGATTGCCCAGAGCACGTCAGAGCATGTTACTCAGGACTGCATCCAGGTGGGAATTTAGTTTCCATTTGTTAAAATGGGAAAAAGGAGACAGTGGAGTGGTGGCAGGAAGACAACATTGCTGCTCCACAAGTGAATATAGCTTAGTGACGCACTGGGATATGTAATTACTTGGATATTTAACTACTTGGAATCTTTTGGGCTACAAGATACTCACATTCTTCTGTATCTCATAAATTAAATGAAATTGGAACATCTGCTTGTTCTAGTCTAAATAACATATTTTATCTACAAAAACTACATAACTAGACACAATTAGCTGTCCTGTCCATGGAAAATCTCTGACAACTCTCAGGGTGCTGAGGACAAAGCCTCCAGGGTCCAGAGACAGGTCTCTGGAAGTATGAACTTAAATAGCAGTTTCCATGGGTAGTGGCTGAGTTAGACTTCAAAGCCAGAATGGGCAGGGAATGAAACAGTGGCTAAAGTTTCTGATGGAAAGCTATAAGGATGCAGAAGAAACAGGCTTGGTACTGTGTGGTAGGTCAGGAATGCAATTGAGGTGAATTACCGAAACTGGAATTGTTGGGTAGCCCTTGAAGAGATATTGCATTCAGGGAATAACGGGCACTGTCAGAACCAGAACAGGAAGATTATGCACTAGCTGAGTACCCCTCAGTCTGTTCCCAGGCTCTTCATTATACACAGCAATAAATTATTTCTGCCTCTTTTTTTTGACGTACATTTTATTAATATGACTCATTAAAGCAAAAGGTAAAAATTGACAGCCTGCAGTGTATTATGTCAATAGTAAGCATTTGAAAGCCAGAAAAATTCAATTTACTATACCAAAACTGTCAAATTCCCTTAAACTGACTGACTCCAGCTCTTCTCCCTGTCACCACCTCTTCAGAAACTCAGCCACCTCTCAGCTCTACTGTTCCTGGCATCTCTCCAGCGTGCTAAACTTGACTGAAAGTGAGCACTCCCCTTAGCAGGATTTCCCCTGCCTCATTTTCAGAGATATGGCAAGATTTATGTTTTCATTTCAGGACTGCAGAGGTGAATTTTTAAATAGGTAAATACTTATTTAACTCCTCAATACACTGGAGCAAGTATATATCTATAAAATCCATTTTGCTCAGCCACTGATTCACTTTGAGTTCTTTGTGTATGGACAAAAGCCAAACAAAGACCCCTCTACCCCAAACTCCACAAAATCTGGAAAAAAATAACCGCCATTGACCAGGAGAGGGAGACAAATGAGAACAGCCAAAATCGGGACTATTGCTGCTTATCCTAAATGAGGTATAATGTTTTACAAGGAATTTTTTCAAGCCCTCTTTCAAAGAGGGCGAGTGGGACATGCCCTTTACAAAATAATCTGTATTCAGTTGCAATGTAAAACTTTGTTTTCTGATTGCCTGAATTCCTGAAGATTTCTCTTTTCTTTTTTCTTTCTCTCATCCCTGCAGCTACAGACGAAAATCCAAACTCTTTCCCTAGAGAATTTCAGAGTCGGTCTGACCTGCCTTTTCTAAGGAAATCAGGAAGAGAGACCAAGGGAGCACGGCAGCAGGTAGAGCAGAAACTTTCCCTTTGTCAGAGTGGCCTCCCAGAGCCAGCGCCAGGTCTGCCAATATTTGAAAGTTATAAATCTTAGTGTGAAAATGAGGGGATATTTTTGACTCTGCTGAAAAATGTGAGAATGCAAGTAATTTTTGTTGGCATGAGGGCTGGAGGCAATGGATGGGGTCGGGGAAGGGTAAGCTGTGCTTTACATAAAGGGGCTACTCCCTTTTAGCAGAGACAGGAAGCAGACAGCCTCTTGTGAGACGAAAGTGAGACTTTTTTTTCTTTATTCTCTTAAATCTTCTCTGTCTTAAGGCTAGGCAGGAACTACCTGTTTTGAAAAGCAGCATTCTTCTACTCCTGGAGCAGGGGGTCCTTGAAATGGATACCTAAAATGCAGCATAACTGCAAAATGCCGCTTTGTTCAGACTTTACTTGGTAATGTGTGTGTGTGCATGCGCATGTTTGTACATATACATAAATTTCTCCCAAGGTCATTGCTGCTCTTATTTTAGAGGAAAGCAGTGAGTAGATGTGTTTCCTTCAACAGGCAGTGAGGATGAGGCAGCCTTCTTTAAAAAACTCTGCAGCTGGTGAAGGGAGTGCGCAGGATGTGGACAGAAAACTGTAGGAGGAGAGGTCAACACGCTTGATGGCTGGGCTGCTGCTCAGCATCAGTCTCAACAAACCAGAAAAATAGGTCAACAGAAACCTCATAAAGTTCAACAAAAACAAATACAAAATCCTGTACCTGGAACAAAACAACTCCCACAAATCTGTACAGCTTAGGGGATCAACTAGAAAGCAGCTTTCCGAAAAAGGACCTGCGACTCCTGGTAGGCAAGAAGTTAAACATGGCTCAGCAGGGCACTTTAACAGAAATAAAGGCCAACGACTAAGCTGCATCAACCAGAAGAACAGCCAGCAGGTTCAAGGGAATTGTTATTTCCTTCTATTTCCCTCAGCATATGCAAAACTGCACCACTCCAAAGTACTTTGTCCTGGTTTGGGCTCCCCTGTGTTAGAAGCTATAGCAAGTCCAGTGGAGGGCCACCAAGATGGTTTTCCAGCCTGAATCGGGTAAGGTAGGACAAAAGATAGAAACAGGTGAAATAATGTTGCAATATTGTAGCAACAATGGACACCCTGTAGGAGGAGAAGGTAATTTCATTTTAGAGAAAAACTGGTTTAATTTACTTACTTACACTCGGTCCCGGCAGTCTTGGTGGGCTTCCTTGCAATTGCACTTGCAATTATATCCTGTGATGTATACACCCACTCCTCATGCACTATTCACGCCAATGGTGATTTTCGGTCTGTGGTCTTCTAACGCCTTATTGGATTCTTTTTCTGTGTCCAGGCAGTCAGGCCATTGACTGCTTTTATCTTGTTGATTTGCAGTCTCTGCTGACGGTTGTAGCCTCCTTATCTTCTGGTTTAGGCTTCTTGTGCACCTTGCGCTTACTGGCAGAACATGGGGAACTGAAAAGTCCCAGGCTTAGGGAAAACACTACCAAACCATCAGGGTGTTATCGACATTTGTCTTATACTGAAAGACTAAACACAGCACTGTACCAGCTGCTAGGAAAATTACTAAGTAAATTAACTCTATTGCGACGTAAAGGCTTCAGCAAAACTAGCTCCGCATGCTAAGTCAAGCTAAGCAAGCAGCATAAATCACACCATATAATAACCCTAAGTAATTTATTCCAATTAAAACTTACATATTTAAGCTAAACAACTAATATCTCCCAACACCAAACTTAATGTTTCTGTCCTCTAGAAAGACAGCTGGGTTTCTTTAACTGGAAAGGCAGCCATAGAGGAATCAAATTCTGCCTTGTACTACCTATTGGTAGTTACAGAGTAAACGGAACTGGACTATTCTTGGGGTAAATTTTAAGTAAATATAAGGAAAAAAAATCTTCACAGCAATGATGCTCAAATACTGGGGTAAGCTGTCTAAAGAGGATGCAGAATAACTGCCTTTGGAGACATCAAAAATTTGTCTGGGCAATGCTACAGCCTCAAAAAAAAAGAAATCGACCTCAAAACTGATCTTTTTGGCAGGAGGGGGCAGAGGAAGATGGCCGCAGATGACTTCCAAAGGTCCTTTCCAACTTACTCTGTGATTCTGTAACTCTGAGTCTATTACTGGGTGCAGATGTCAAGGTGTTGGCAGTGGGGGGCTGCAGGGGTGGCTTCTGTAAGAAAAAAGCCACTATGCCAGACACAGCCAGTTCCAGCTGGCTCCAATGGAGGAGGAAGAGAAGGAGGAGGAGGTGCTCCATGGCAGCAGATACTCCCTGCAACCCATGAGGACCTGTGCCAGAGCAGATGAAAAATGTGAGATGAAAGGAGTGTCAGAGAGAAACTGCTATGTACTGATGGTAACATTCCCCCCTCGTCCCACTCTTTTCCTCGCTGAAGGGCCTGAGCGTGACCTGCGGTGGTAAGAAGCTGGTAGGACCGGCATCTGGAGAGAGAGAATGAAGTGAGCCTGGGAAATGGGAGGAAAGGAGTTTTCCCATGTGTTTTAATGTTTGTTAAATCAGAAATTTTATTTATATGTAAAAATTGGCAATAAATTAGGTTGATTTCCCCAAGGTGAGTCTGGTTTGCCTGCAATGGTAATTGGTAAGTGATCTCCCCAATTTTATTTCGACATAGGAGGTTCCTCATTCCTGTTCTTCCTATTCTCTCCACCATCCTGCTGTGAATGGGGCATGGGGATGTGGATGTGGGATGTGAGAAGCTGGGTGAGAGCCCAACTGCCAGACAGGGCCAATCCACCACAATTTCTACATGTGATGGCCAGCCAATTGTATGTGTATGAACTTTTCCGCCTACTTTCCTTAAGGAATCTCTACATTTTGCAAACATTTGTCACAACATACCAACCAGATGACTTGTGCCTGTTGTCTGTGCCATCCTCAAAATCAATAGGAATTGTACACATATTTTTACATCCAGATATGGATGCAAGCGTCATGCAACTACAGGAGAAGTCTCTACACCTATAGCATATATATATGCTAATACTCCTAAGGATGATGAATGATTGACTTGCAGAGGTTCAGGTACAGGTACACATCATCACATGTGGTTGTCTCTCCTCGCTAAGGAGGAACTGTTCAGGAACAGCTTGACGGTATCAGTGAAACAAATAAACAGCTTGCTGCCACAGAGAGGGTTGCTTATTCCTCTGCCACTTGTGTAGCAGACCAACTCTAGAGTTGGCTTCAACATTTGCTGGAGTCTTTGGGGAGCCAGCTCAACTCATGGATCTGGTAGAATGTTTCTCTTGGAGGATGGAAGTAGCACCTACCACATTAGTGAAATAAATATGCTCAGTGAGGTGTGTGACAAACGCCAGACCTAGCACAGGTGAAAGGGGGGAACTCCTTCAGCAGCAGCTAGCTGTTAGGTTTACTCAGCTGAATAATCAAACCAGAGCCAGGGAAAAAAGTGACAAACATATACCTATCCCTCCCCCTTGAGGTTGTCCCTTGAGGGAAACATCCCCTGAGGTGTGTAGGGTCGTTGCCTCAATGCCTTCAGAAGCAGGGAGGTCTGAAAACAAACTTTTCACCAAAACTACCAAAAGTGCAGCAGAGCTGGCAAAAGCCCAAGCACACATACCGCTCCAGGTTGGCACAAAACCATGCCTGACAAAACCACTCAGCCACAGAGAAGTTGTGGCCCCGAATGGCAGAGAGAGGCATCCCACAGCACCCACAGAGCGAGGTGTGCTGTCTCCCTTCCGCTCCGGATGCTGATGGAGGAAATTGCGCCACAAAGGGAAGTCAAACCCCCAGGAAATACCCTCTCCAAAATAGAGTCAGGCCGGTTTCCTTTTGATCTGCAAGAATGGGGGATGGGCTAAAGAAAAAAAAAAAAAAAAAGAAAGAAAAAAAAATGATGATGCAGTGTCTTTTGTGGCTATGGGGTGACAAAGCCAAGTATGCTTATCTTTCTGGTGACTGCGTGGGGCAGGGGGGAGAAGGCAACACCCAGATTTCTTTGTCTCCCATACTGACAAGGTGACTGGTGGAGATGGGGAGGCACGGGGGGGGCCATGATGGTGCAGGCAAGAGAGCTGCATTGCTCCTTGCAAGGCTGTGGCAAGAAGGGACAGAGTAGCAGGGGTCCCATGTCTTCAGGTAGGCATACCTGTGCCGGGGGAGGAAGGCGGCGAGTCCGAGCATGGGACAGGCGGGGAAGGAGAGCGGCATCTCTGAGCAGCACACCATTGTGGGGGAGGGCAGGGGCCTGAGAGGGGCCCAGGCACAGCCACATCCTTTGACCGAGAAGGGGAAAGCTTGCGATGTGCCCGCTTCTTCCCTAAGTGGACGACAAATAAAATTTGCAAAACACGCAGTTATCTCCCCAATTGTGGAGGAGAGGGAAACGTGAGTAGAAAGCCAGGGCAGTACGGCAACGCGCCGACTAGACTGAGGGCAGCAGCAGTGCCCACGGGGCGGTGGCAGCGGGCCGTGCCTGCCCTGGCTGTTAGGACAGCGCCCGGCTCGGCAGGGCCCCTCTGCCCACCGAGGCACTGCGGGGGCCGGGGGAGCACCGGTGCTCGGTGCCGCAGGGAGGGAGGGCGGGGACCTCAGGGGACAGCAGGGGGAGAGCAGGCGGAGGCGGCGGAGGGAGAAGAGGAGGAGGAGGAGGAGAAGGGGTGGGGGAGGCAGAGGAGGCGCTGCTCCGCCGCCAGCAGATCCGGCCTCGGCCAGTTCGAGCCGGTTTGAGCCGGTTGGGGCGCTGGAAGGAGACCGCAGCTGCTGAGGTCACCGCCTGCATCCGGGCGGGCGGTACTCTCCGGGCTGGATCGCGCACAGACCTCGGAGCGGGATTCCGCGAGACGTCGGCCCGCGCGGCCGCCGCCGGCCTGGCCCGGCCCCGGGCGGGAAATTCCACTCCTGTCTTTGCGTCTCGCCCTCCGCGGCCCCAGGCGGCCGGCGGGGCAGGGAGGCCCCCAGTGTCGGGTTTCAACCGGAGCGGCGGGTTTTGCAGCTGGTGGGGGCGGGGGTGCCTGAGGGCCCGGCCGGGCTTCAGGGCCGGGGGGGGGGCGTTGATCGCTGCAGCCCAGCGGGGCAACGGTGCCCCGGGCCGCCCCTCACACGGCCCAGCCGCCCCCCGGGATGCTGCCCCCGAGTCCCCGGTGCGGGCTCCTGCCGCAAAACCTTCCCGGGGTGCTTTCAGCAAGCTGTTGGGAGACTGGGGGTGTGGGGCAGCGCCTCTGAGGTAGCCGGGGGTGGGGAACCTTGGGGCTACTGGTCACGCGTGGAGAAGGGAGCTTGGTTTTTCCTGGTAACCCTTAAGCACAGGTTTTTGGGGAGTTGCTTAGGATCTACCGTGAAATGCCCGCCAAACCGCGCTTGTTTTCTGTGTTCCCTTTGCACTTCGTATTTGCAAAAATAAAAATACTGCATTTGGGGTACAAGAAGGCATCTGAACTCTTTTATAGGGGAAGTGACAATCCCCCCCCACGCCGGAAAGACATTAGCTGTTTTTTCCTCCCCTGGCTGATACGATCTCGTTATTCCCGTGTCCATCACTGGAGCAGAGAGCCACAGGCTCCTGACTTTCTTTGGGAAATGATTTCACTCTTTAATACTTTACCTAGTAGAAGGCACTTCTTTGTCCTTCCTCAGCCTAAAGTACCGTTTTATTACATTGTACTTTCTAGATCCATTTTCAATGGCCACCTACAGCATAGTAAGTCAATCAGCTTTTAACTAATGGTACACTTTTCACCTGTACCCATTACTTGAGTGGAGATCTGTGATTGCAGCAGATGCAATTTCTGGTTTTCATGTTCTTTTGTTCTTTTCTGTCACACTGGGCTGGTAATAACAATGTAAACTGGCCCGTGGTGTTTCAGCCTAAGGGCTAACTCAATCATCTTGTCATCATACTGAACAGCAAAACAACAGCCTTGTCCCTTCTCTTTATATTAGATCAGCTCTCTCCATGTGTCTTTAATCTCCTCCTAAGCATTTGATCTGCTTCTAGTTTCAGTCTTTCATCTCTGCCTTTCTTACTGGGTATATTGTTCTCCAGATAACCCGGATAAATGGAGGATGCTCCCTGTCCACCATCAACAGTGGGGTTTTTAACCTGGTTGGGTTTTTTTGTCCCACAGGGCGTAACCATATGTCAGTTTTTCACATTGGCACAGCTTTGGGAGAGGGGGGAATGGTGGTGTACACAAGGTTATCTGACTCATTTAGAGTCTACGTAGAGCCGTTTAGAGATGCTGTTGATAAAAATGCTTTCGGCCACACAGATTTTGCCTGCAGCAGTGTTCGTGCAGCTCCGATCAGAAGTGGAGCTGCTCTGATAACTCCAACGCAGCCACAGGAGATAGTGTAGCTCAGGCAGAACCTAAAGGTGTAGGAAGAGATAGGAGCTGTATTTTGTTCTTCAAAAGCCCAAAGAAGTCAGCATATGTCAATATTTCTAAGTACTAAATATAGACAGAGTCACTGGACCAGAAGTGTTCATGGTTCAGCTCAATATGCTTAGTACTTGGGGTAGAAGAGCCGTGTCTGTTGCTCACAACCTTATTTCCTTCCAAGAAGATATGCAAGTAAATACAGCTGGCAGCAGGTGCTCTTTCTCCTTGATGCAAAAGATAATAAAGCAAGAGAGCTACTTACTATTTATTCTGTTTACTAGAGTGCAGTCAGCTGTGGTGGTTTGGTGCTTTGGGTAAGCCAGCTGTGCTGTGCTCTTCTGATACTCTCTGTTGTCAAATGGTGGGGATGGGTTCCATCCTGTACTGTGGAATTAAAACTATATTGAAATGCATGGGACTAGCTCTTCTTTTTCTTTTTTTTTTTGTTATAGTAATAAATGTGTACCTGTGTCCTGTCAGAGGAGGATAAGAAACCCCAACATTTCTGTTCCTTCAGTTCCATGTCTAGAAGCATTTCTGCAGCTGAGAAAGTCAGACCTGATTATCTATGACACTGATGCAGGAACTGTAAGCTCTTGTTGCAGTCAGATTCTTTTACCCATGCTTGCTTGAGAAGTGTGACTCAATGACCAAGCAGTTTCCTGCGTGTGTCTATATTAAATACTGGCGAATATGTGTTGTTTCAGTCAGAGTTGCTATGTTAATTTTGTCACACTTGAAGTGTATTGTATTTTTATAAAATTAAAAAAAAAAAGTAAGTTTCTAAATCATAAAACAGCATTTTTCTCTCTTCTTTTATCCCAAATGTCTCCCCCGGTATGTTTATTTGTTACAACATTCTGGTGTAACCGTAAGAGTGCATGGAAGATATTACAAGTGAGTCAAACATTAAGCAGATTACTTCAGTCATTTGCATATTTCAGATGTTTGGGTTAACACATTGCTCAGTAAGTTTATGTTCTTGCACTTTCAAGAAACAACAGCGTATCACCTATGTCACAGATCCTTTTATAGGGTAGCCATGAAAAAAAAAATCTGTTCACACAAGCATGAGAACAAGCTTAAGGGAGTTGGTGAAGGTCACTGCAAGTCAAGTTGCGTCACGCACAGGACATCGATCATCTGGCAGCAAACCACTAGACTACACTACTCTTCTCAAATTACTGGGGTTTACATTTTTAAACAAAATTGAATTGCCACTCATCTTTCACCTATCTGCAAAGACTAGAATTGAGGATTCTGTAGGAACAGTTGAGAATACCACAGGCATCTAAAGCCGTGTAGGATGTTCAGTGAAATATTTTGCTTTCGTTGCTTTTCTCCACTGTTTCCTAGGCGACAATGAACTTTTAATATGGGTCCTGACAGATAAATGGAAAGAGAAATACAGTCTTTTAAGCGTACATACTACATATAAAAGCATACTGCGAAGAGTTGCCTAGTATAATTGAATACTATAAATGGAATTTGTTGGTTTAGTCCTCGATTTGCATGATGTTTTGAATGGAGTATAAAACTGGAGGACTAGCAAGGGTATCCTCCCAGAAGATCTGGGAGCATCTTCTTTTTTTGTCACTTGAATGTGTGTTTGGACCTAACGTCTCAACCGGACTCCAATGTGTGTAATTAGATTTGGTCAGCTCAAGATTGTGCCTTCTTGTGTTATACACCTTGTGTGTGCAGAATTGCAGAGATACTTTGTTCTGCCCCAGACCTGGCTGAATTTTAACCATGCAGACACACCTGTTTGGGATAACTAGAGGTGACTACCTCCACACCCATTCTCTCCTTTTTATAGTGGGGAAAAAAAAGCGAAGTGCCTATGTCCATCCTCTCAGAAGGCTGGCCTCTTTCAGTCTCCCATTTTCCTTCTCTGCTGTCAAGACAGATTATGTGAAACCTCCAGAGATACTTAGCCACACAAAAGTAGCACAGACGTTGATAGCAGAATATTAAGATGTGTGAAGCCCTTTCAAATTAGCAGTCAAACTTTCCTATGGCTGACCTACTTGACATGAGTTGCCTTTCCTCAAACATCTTATTACAGGGGCTGTATTTCTCTTGAATTTCAGGGCAGAAACATCTTCTGGTCTTATGCCTCAAAATGCATCTTAGTGGTAGAAAATAAGCTCAAAAAATGCAACAGCAAGGTGGAAGCTTGTGTAGTTAAGCTTTGCGTAACAGTGAGAGAACTAAGATTTTGAGGAAGCCATAGATAAAATGAAGTTAAGGCAGGGAAGTTTGGTACCTATGCTTTATACCTGAGGATACCTGGACACAAACAGTGAAAGGAAGAAATGAAGAAGTAAAGCCACCAAATGTTGTAGAGGTATATGCCTTACCATGGTTTCAGCTAATGCAAATTTTGACTTTAAAAGTTAATTTGTGGCCATTCTTCTCCCCACAGCTGTGCGTATGCATGCAGCTTCTCCCCCAGTGCACTTCCCAAGAGAAAAACAGCTATTAGTTGTTTGTTGGAGACATGGACAGTGGGATAGAGTGCACCCTCAGCAAGTTTGCTGACAACACCAAGCTCGGTGGCGTGGTTGACACGTGGGAGGGAAGGGATGCCATCCAGAGGGACCTGGACAGGCCTGAGAGGTGGGCTCGTGCAAATCGCATGAAGTTCAACCAGGCCAAGTGCAGGGTCCTGCACCTGGGACATGGCAATCCCAGGCACAAATACAGGTTGGGCGGAGAATGGCTGGAGAGCAGCCCTGAGGAGAAGGACTTGGGAGTGCTCGTGGACGAGAAGCTCAACATGAGCCGGCAGTGCACAC
This sequence comes from Numenius arquata, assembly GCF_964106895.1. Taxonomy (NCBI): domain Eukaryota; kingdom Metazoa; phylum Chordata; class Aves; order Charadriiformes; family Scolopacidae; genus Numenius; species Numenius arquata. Next base: position 78,831,247 of record NC_133577.1, on the reverse strand, counting down.
TGGCAGCCCAGAAAGCCAACCGCATCCTGGGCTGCATCAAGAGAAGTGTGGCCAGCAGGTCGCAGGAGGTGATTCTGCCCCTCTACTCTGCGCTTATGAGACCCCACCTGGAGTACTGTGTCCAACTTTGGAGTCCTCAATGCAAGAAGGACATGGACCTGTTGGAACAGGTCCAGCAGAGGGCCACAAAGATGGTCAGAGGGATGGAGCACCTCTCCTATGAAGACAGGCTGAGAGAGCTGGGATTGTTCAGCCTGGAGAAGGGAAGGCTCCAGGGAGACCTTATAGCAGCCTTCCAATATCTGAAAGGAGCCTGCAGGAGAGCCGGAGAGGGACTCTTTGTCAGGAAGTGTAGTGACAGGACGAGGGGTAATGGTTTTAAATTGGAAGAGGGGAGATTTAGATTAGATACTAGAAAGAAATTCTTTACTGTGAGGGTGGTGAGACACTGGAACAGGTTGTCCAGGGAAGCTGTGGATGCCCCATCCCTGGAAGTGTTCAAGGCCAGGCTGGATGGGGCTTTGAGCAACCTGGTCTAGTGGAGGTGTCCCTGCCCATGGCAGGGGGGTTGGAACTTGATGATCTTTAAGGTCCCTTCCAGCTCTAACCATTCTATGATTCTATGATTCTATGATGTTGGGTGTAATACTGCATTGTGTTGAGAGAGAGGATTCGTTCAGGAGTGTATGTGGAAGGCTGTGGATTTAAGATCATTTTACTCTCAAACTTTCTTCAGGACTAATAGCAGGGATGAAAGAATGGAAGGTGAAAATGTCTTTTTAAAGAATCCGCTAAACTGGGACCTGAAGATTAGAACCGAATGTGTCTGTCAACAAACCTATACCTATAATATGGGAAGCAATGAATAACAAAATCTTGGTTTTTTTCTAGAATATAAGAGTTTTATTTGTATGGATGATTCTGCAGCACCACCTGTTATTAAGGTTGACTGCACTTCCTATGGTAAACCCATTTCCAATTGCAAAAACTTTCACAAAATATTAAATGTTGAGGCTAAAACTTTCTGCTCATATGTCTGATGTTTGTATTTCATTTGATTACATTTTAATTTATTTGGAAAATTGCAGTCATAAACATTCCTCTATTTCCGAGAATGAGGTCAAGGAAAAAGAAGAGACTGTTTCCCTCCATGAAGAAATTCTGATGTGCTTTTACTTTAGGAAGTTCCAGAGTAACTTGACATTTTGGAGAGAAGTGGCCTTTATGCTGGGGACATGCTTTTTGCTGTTCCTGTGAAGCTCTGCACACATTTAGCAAGTTAAAGCCCTCTTAAAAAAACATAGAATGTTCGTGCTTTCAGCAGGCATCCTTATTTTTTTATCATCATGAACATCATAATCCCCTCTAGCTCTCTGAATCAAGATCCCACTGTGCTACGCTCTGTACAGACACAACTCCAAGGCAGCCCTTGCCCCAGAAATGTGCTGCTCAGGATGCACAGAGCAGGACAGAAGATGGATGTAGACAGGTTGGTAAAGGAGTTGAGGAGCAGGGAGTTAATGGACTGCTAGCAATCAGTGAGATAAACAGTGGTCTCAGCAGACCAATATATTAGACAAATTTCTTCAATCCACATTGGGCATACTGCAGCTGAGGACTGAGCATGGTCTTTGGTTGTAGCTGTGACATGTTTGTGGGATGAACTATGGCCAAAAAACAGGACTAAAACCAAAATGCCTCTCTCAGTTACTCTCTACCCTATCAATGCTTAAGGATTGTGTCCTGGTTCCAGCAGGGATAGGGTTAATTCTCCCAAGGATCTAGCAGGGACACAGGTATTCCATCCCACGTGAGCAGTGCCCAGGGGGTAGTCGGGAGAGCTCCGGGAAGTCAAAGTTGGTGCGAGGTAGAGGGACATCCAGGGTGCAGTCGATCAGCGGTGGTATTGTAAATCACCACAGAGTGGAAAGAGGGACCCAATTTACACGGAAAAGGACAGGAACTAGGTATGGGAGGTAGAACCTTATGTGAGATATGCGTATCCCAGGAGTACAACTGGTACAGCAGAAGGAAATAGAGAAAACAGGAACAGACACTGCAATTTAATATGGAAGTACAGTAGACTGGCTGGTCAAGAAAATTGGGTGGAGAATTGAGGAAGAAGTGGAGTCTGGGGGTTTTTGAGCTGTTTGGCCTAGGCCTCGGAGAGGGATAATATATGCTATGAAAGTAAAAGGGATATTACATAATCCATCTTGGATCTTGGAGAAGACTGGATCTGTCCTGGGAGGAAGATGATAGAAATTTTCATGAGCTGGGCAAGAAAGTATGGGCTGGAAATAAGAGCTAAGAGAGAGCAAAGATTTGGGAGTCAACGTGGAAAGACTGAAGCAGAAAGGGTCATTTTCAAGGGAGACAGGGAGAGGAGTTTAAGACTGATCTCTATTTCAGGTCTGGAATAAAATTCATGATTTCTGAATCTCCCCAGTCATCAGATGTAAGAAAATTGTCCTGAAATTCACTCACAAGGGCATGGCACTCTGTATGGCAGATGAAAACACGCTACCTCAGTTACTTCTCTGCCAGCCCAAGTCACAGAAGTCTGTAATTCGGTCTTGTTTAGGACCAAAGTGTCAAGCTGACATCATGTGATTGAGTTGCTAGGGAAGAATAAGAAAATAGGTCAATTTTTGTTCATTTTCTATTAAAAATTACTGATAAACACCCTCATTTAAACCCTTGTTAAGGCTGCAAAATCAAGTATTCATTCCAAAAATACCAGAATGAAGGTTGCCTGCACAACTCCAGTGTATGCCATATTTCCAGTAACCGTTACGGTCATTCACAAGATCTTTGCCATATGCAGGGTACAGTGTTGTAGGAATGAATCAAGATTATATAATAAAGAAAACAACCCCAGACATTCTGCATTTCTTGCTGGAGATAGAAGTTGTGTGGTAGGTCACCATTCTAGTCCGAATATTGCTTACATTTTTTAACAGTTTGCACTGTTAAAGAAGTCTCTAGATTTGTTATTAAGTTGGGCCTTGGCTAGTAGCTTTTGTTGTTACTAATTGTAAACAAGCCTGATTAATGCTCTTGGTGTTTGGTCTCAGCTTTTAACTTACTGGCGATACAAAGAAATGTGGTCTCTTTGATGGTTCTTTTCTTTATGACATCTGAACAGTGTGTTGTTTCCCTTTCTTCGGGGACATATTGATCCTGGCTGGTCATCACTTGGTTGACTTTTTTTTTGCTTCCTCCATCTTCTTAAGAATTCAACAAAGTTTCCTCATTTTTGTTATGCATACAAAATAAACCAAATTCTTTGTTGCTGTAGCACTTAGGAAATGCTTTGTGTCTTGTTAGTGTTGAGGATTAAAATACAGGCAGTAGGATATATTTCTAGGATGAGTAATTGCTTATCTGTGTTACTCTTCTTCATTTTCTATTGCACTTTATAGATAAAAACCTATGTTAAAACTTTATACGTGATTCTTTGGTTCTAGTTTAGCTTTCTTTAACAGCTAGGGCAGAAACATTTTCACTTATTCACTTGCTTTAGGGAATTCTAATTACCTCTTGCTGGAAAAGGTAGTGCAATTGTCCTTCAGGATAAGGGAGACTAGAAGCAGTCTGGCTTCAGAGCAAGTTTACAGTTTGTTTAGAATTCTCCAAATCTTTGAGAGCAAGAGAGATTGCTCTCCAATTTGGGTTCTTGACCACAGCAATGAGAACCTTGGCAAATAATATTTAGAGACGAAAATGCTTTCTTCTTCCCTCCTGGTAAGTCAAACAGAAAAACAAAACAAAAAAAAACCCGAGATGAATTAATTTTGCTTAGAGCACTTCAAAATACTTTCCAGCTGAGATTAAACATGGAAAATTCTCAAAGCTTAAACACACAAATACTTCAAAAACTCCCATCTATAAAAAGTTGTTATAATTAGAATGATTTCGAACCCTCAATTATGATGCACTATCAAGTGTCTGCTATAATACAAGTAATCATAACTAATGAATAATGGAGACTCCCAAGAAATAAATTTTAAAGGAAAGGGTTTGGGTTTTTTCTCCAGAGGTCCCATGATCTATATATAACTCCCATTAATGTTGTCCGGGTTGTTATTACTGACCACAGGATAGTGTTATTGCAGAGACTTAGGGGATCAGTAGTTTTCTCTTTAACTGTCTAACCTGCAGTTGATATTGCCTGGTGGTCTCTCTTAGTTACCTGAGAGTGGGGAACCTGAACTCCTGCACAAGCTCCTAATTCATTCACATTGTGGCCACATCCAGCCCTGAGCACTTCTGAAAAACAGCTTGAAGAAGGTCAGAGAAGAATCGAGAACTTCCTTTCTGTAGATTTCCTGATGAAGAGTTCACATGAGCAAGGTAATATGCATCTCCATGATTTTAAATGGTAGCTCAGTCATGAATGCAAGTTTTTTACAATCTTAAGTATCTCAGTGACTCAGAACTTGAGAAGAAGAGGGAAGGAGAAGGGGAACAGGAAAGTGAAACTATCACCAGTTTCTTTTCTTGCAGAGTGTAAATGTCAAATTAGAAGAGTCAAGGACAGGTCTCGTGAGAGAAGACCAGAAGAGAAGCAAGTATGTGATGAGAATGGGAAGAGAGAAAAGTTGGAAAAGTTACACAAGGTGTAGGAGGAAAGGGGAAAACGTTGTAGATTGAAGAAAGGTAAGAGATGAAGGGAGGTTGCCAGAGGAAAGGAATAAAGTGTTTGGGAGAGCAAATGAAGAGTAAAACAAACAAGCACACAAAAAAGTAGGAGTTAATGAACAAGTAGATTTGTATCCTTCCTTCCAGAAATCCTTTGGAGGTCAAAATATCTCCATGGACCTCAGTAAAAGGTCAATTTTTACTCCAAGATTTATCTTCTAAATGATATAAAGTCTTGTTTGGTGTACTGTAGCTGAGAGTTCATACGCAGCACAAAAAATGATGTACCTTGGTACAGCAGTGCAGGCTATGGCTTATAAACGTTCGTGTTTATAGTTCTTTGAGCTGCGAGATAACCGAGTAGTTGTGATTCATCTAGCCTTTAGAAGTTATTGGGCTTTGCCTCAGAGCAGGAGGTTATTAATGTGATATTCCTGGAGGAATGTTTTAAATTGCATTCATTGATTGGACAATAGCGATTGTCTGAATTACAGTTTTTATAACTGCAGTTTTCTGAGTTTTGTAGTTTACCCATGGGTGGTGGTGGCGGGTGTTCTAATGAATGTGGTCTGTAATACTTCTTTTCCTGAACTGGACTAAGAAACTTTCAGCATTAATTTGCCATTAGGGTGGAAGAATATCTCCCTTCAATTAAGCAACAACTACCTCATTTCAACTAAGATGGGAAAAGTTTGTGCTCCTTTATAGTGCCAGAGAATGGTCTCCATCACCAAACATATGCATGTATTGGCAAACAAAACAGGTAAATATCAGACCTGTATGTGAGAAATATATTTTGCTGGCAGTTTTCTAAGAAAATATATCCTATTATTAGGTTCCTGCTGATTTGAGGCGATATTATTGGATACAGTCTTTCTGGAGAAGTGGAATTGATCTGAGCCTCCTGCTTCCGCTGTCATTTTTAACCTACTAGAAGTAATTCACAGTTCCTCTAGTTTGAGCAAGAACTTGGATAATTATAGAAGATATCCTACCAGTTTTGGATCACACATTGCCCCATATTTGTGTCGTGTATCCCTCGGCTAGAAATAAGGGATATATGTGCTTAAATGTCACAGGTTACAATGCATATTTTTTTAACAGTGCCTCTTATCACAACAATTCATTTGTTAAAACAAGTTCTTTCTTGTTTTTCTCTCATTGTTTGTGAGTTCTTTTTCTTTAATGCTGGGGTTTCACAAAGTGTTCAGTGTGTGACAACATAGAGACTAAACTCTCCCAATGTCAACAGAGGTATGTAAAGCCTGTATCCTAGGGAAAAACGTTGAAAACTGATGAGATGCTGCAGCAGAATTTGAAATAGCACTAATTTATGTCTAGCTGATGGGTGTATATCATAGTTCAAATGTTTTCTTAATGCAATTTGAGCAGGACACATATTTCCAAGCAAACTGTACATCCACATGTAAAATGAAAAGGCAGGAACACTTTGACATCTTACCATGAAATGATCAATGCAATCAGGACTATTAAACCAGTGAAATATAACAAAAAGTATTTATCTTCCTTTATGCTTGCATTAGGATTGCTTAAAAAGGGGAGAGGAAGGAGGAAAGAGAGTTTTTCTCATTGATCATTCAAATAACTCCGATTTGAACAATAGTGTTCTAACCAAAAGCCTGTGTCTGGAATGGAAATCCTCTCCCACACCCTTCCAGGCTGACCTTCCTTCCTCCCATCTACCATAGCTCATATTTCAGAGCTGAGCTGGTCGCCAGCAGTCTGTAAGCTGCCAGGAGGAATGCATTATTTGCTCAAAAGAAAAGCAGAGGCACAACCACTAACTGCCCCCCGTGCCCCACTCCCTACAGGAGCAGATGTATTTCTACGTAAGAGCTGAACTTGCTATTCCTCATAGGTAGCAGCAGCAAATCTCATAAAAACCATCACCTGTGCCCACCTACACGAGGGCGTTATCATGATCAAGAGGCTGCATCTCCTCCTGGAAAGTTAAGTAATTCATGGCAGCTGATCTGTCCCTGAGTTCTCATGTGATCGAGTCCTAGAGCCAAATCCAGAGTGCTGTTCTCATGTGATGTAGGCAATCTGCTCACATCTGGTAGGCAAAGAAGACGTGGATCAATAAAAGCAAAGTTTTTATGAGAGGACATAAAGATTATGCTGTTGCCCTTGGGCGTGGGACGTTGAACAGCAGGTCTTGTTTTCTTCTAAGAAATGTATATAAAGATAGTTACATGTTTGTACCAGCAGACTTTGCAAGAGGACGTGCGTCAGTAGTTGAGTCTCTTTTGCCCATCCGTTGAGCAAAACCAAATTGGCAGTAGTGCCCCTTGCAGTGTAGTTTCATCCATTTGTAGACTTTTTGTCTCTGTGGTTCCGTTGGTCATGGAGACTGGGAGGGCTGAATTTTCTTTAGCTTTGTCAGTCAAACTTTAAGAAATGAGGAAGAATGGTGTAAAAATCTTAAATTAGAAATGTTCCAATTCTACAGAAGTTTTATAAAAGCCAAGAATATTTTTGCTTTTCTTCTCCATCTTTTTTTTTTTTGCAATAAATACTCATTCACCACTATTCATCAACCATAATTACAGCATCTGTGTCAATGTGTGCACACCATGCTTGCAATATATTTTGATTCCCAGATAGGTTTTATTTTTAACTTCAGGAGGACCTCTCGGGGGAATTAGGTGTGATGAGGCAAGGGAAATTACATAGAGAAATGGCTGGACATAGTGAGATGATGGCAATATAACAAGCTAAACATTAAACATTCATAAATAGATGAAGTAATTAAGCCCAATGGCATTGGCTCCTGTACAGGAATTTTTATTCAAATAACCATTCAAATATGTTTTTTCCCCTGAAATACTCATATTTGTCCAATAAACATTCTTTATATCATGTCATCATGGAAAATGTGGAATGGAGAGAGTTCTGCCTACCAGAGCGAGGCATTTTAGGGTGACACAGTGAAAAAAAAAAAAAAAAAAAGAGGTCAAGGGCTGTCTCTGTAAATGAAATATTGTGAAGCAAGCTGGGGTGTGAATTTAAGAGCACAACAGCTATTCTCACCCTTCTTAACTAACATGAAGAGCACTCATTCTGTCTTCAATTTTGTGTGTTATATTGGCAGGTAGACAAGCTCTCAAAAACATGTTTGTTTTAACAGCACTTCGAAGTTAGTGTGAGTTGGGGGAGGCAATGAATTTAAAAGTGCAATGGCTGCTCTGAAATAACTGCACATGGGTATTTCTTATTCAGAACAAAATTATCCACACATGGTCTTAATCAGGAAAACCTTTATGTGTAAACAAGTCTTAATAATTTATTTACTTAGAGTCTAAGTGACAAAATTTGACAGTCAAAGGGCGGTTGTTTATTCACTCCACTTAGAAGCTATAAAGCTGAATCTAAGCAAGGGCTTTTGGATACAAATCGGGACCAGACTGTCCCTCAGCTCAGTTAGAGCATTAGGCGAGCAAGGTGTATGAGAAGAGGTTTGCAAGCCATGTTTCTTTTTTCCCCTGCCTCTGGACCCAGCTTAAAGCCAGACCCATCCATTTGGTGACTGAAAGAGGTCTGAGGGTGCAGTTAACCATGGAGGAGTGATCTTCTAGGCATCAAACAGCCAGAGATCCCAAAGCACAGTTCACACATGTTGAAGAGGCCTGAGTCTAGAAGTTTTGAGTCACAAATGTCTTTAGCTTGATGTACTTGAGAATATTCATTGTCAGTGCCGCCTCCCAGCCTCAGCAGATCAAAAGAGTTTTAGAGAGAACATGAAGTTTGGGCTTGTATGTACAGGTTTGCCATTGCCTTTATCTTTTTTGCTCTTTACTGTTAGAAGGAGGGACTCCCCACAGCACGTGGGGAGGGACAATCTCATGCACAGATCATTTTATGGGAAGGCATACGGAGGACCCTTGCTTCATCTTTTTTCCAGGTGGGGAAGAAGACATCGTCACTTCACAGTTGCCATGAGGTGATGGCTGATGTGCCAGAAATGCTGACAACTCCAGGGGTGTTGTGTCCGGGCCAGGTAAACCTGTTAAACGACTGTAGCAACTCCCACACATTATGCTCTAGAGCTGTTCTGGAGGCCTCCTGTCTTTGCTCAGCAGGAATGCCTCTGTATAGTGCTGCTTGTTTGTGGCCTGTCCCCCAAAAAGTGCATGGCAGAAGTCGCTAATTTTGTTTCTGATTTCAGGTTTCAGTGCCAAGGGATAGAGAGAATGGTTCCTCATCAACAGAAATGCCTCTAACCACTCCTTGTTGCTTAAGCTCTTGCCATCCCATATTTTAAATTAAACCACAGTACTGTTACAGCTACCAACAAAGGAATGGGTTGAATACATAGAACTTCTTTCCCAGGTACCAGCAGCCAGTTCAGCTGAACATGCACCTTGTGCTTACAAGCTCCTGAAGGAGGCTCCACCCCCATCAAACCAGTCCTTGCCTCGATGCTGGGAGAAAAGCTCCTTATCCAGTAACAACGGCTTAGGCAGTGATCGATAGGAAGCACATTTTATTTAAACATTCTTGCAAGAACGGGTGACCCACCAAGTAGGCACACCTGGGTTCCTGGAGTGACTCCTTTTTATTCCCTATTCCCGGCCGCAGTGTCCCTCCCCTGTTTCTCCACTGACTGGGTGCTCCAGAGTTCCCAGCCTATCCCAGGCGCCTAAAACTGTTTCCGTTTGTCCCGCCTCTGCTTCTCTCCATCACCCCACCTACACCTCTTGCTTCACTTGTTTATTTCTTCCCTTTTTTGGTAATATTGCTCCATGTTGCCCATCTCAGTTAGCCATTCATCCTTCCTTTAAACCGCTAATCCATTATGGACTGGTTTCCCTTTTGTCTAAGTGATGAGAATTCTTGCATGTCTCCTGATAAGCCCATTTGTTCTTAATCACCTCCTGGCCACATCATTGTTGTTCCTCTGCAAAAAAAATACCTAAATTTTCCTTACAATGCCTTCTGAGACCAGCTTCTGCCTTGCCCCCCACCAGAGGCACAGGCACTGGAGTGTGAACCTTTGACACCACCTTTTCCAGCCGGGATGACTAACAATGGCTGCATGACAGTGCCATGGAAACAGTTGTTAGGAAAACAATAGTGTTGCCGGTGACCAGACCCAAGTGCAGGGCTGGTGTAGTGAGCCAGGCGCAGATCTCCTCGGGACCTTGAAACCTCGGCTGATGCAGCTTCTCTCAGTGTTCCCACCAACATCCAGCCCTTCAGCAGGTGATGCAAAGCAGTCCTTCCAAATACTGTTTTCTTAGCATCAGGTCCTAACCCTCAAGATGTTTATTCCTCCTGCTACTTCTCCCTCGTTAACACAATTTATCCCTCCTCAGTGAATCAGTACAATGGTGTGTGGAGCTGCATTTTTAATTAGGTCATTGAAGAGGTGGGGAAAAAAACCCACAACCTATTTTCCCCCCGTAAAGTTACATTTCAAACTGATAGCTTCTGTGATTGTAGCATTTTGTTGTTTTGTGTTGCATTTTGTTGTTTTTGTGGGTGTTTATTTTTGTCAGTTAGGTTGATGGTTGGACAAGATGATCTTGAAGGTCCCTTCCAACCTAGAAGATTCTGTGATTCTGTGATCTGGGGTAAAATCCATCTCCATAAAGGGTTTATCAGCACAGGGTGGCAGACAGCTGGGGGTAGGAGCAAGATGATGTTTGGTGATGGTCATCAAGTTTGCTGATGACACCAAACCGGGAGGTGCTGTTGACTCTCTTGAGAGATGGGCGGCCTTGCAGAGGGATCTAGACAGATGGGAGCATTGGTCTGTGATTAACAGGATGAAATTTAACAAGTCAAAATGCTGGATTCTGCATCTAGGATGGAGTAAGGCTGGGCACAAGTATAAATTGGGAGAGGAGTGGCTGGAGAGCAGCACTGCAGAAAAGGGTCTGGGGGTGCTGGTCGAGAGCAGGCTCAATTTGAGTCAGCAGTGTACCCTGGCAGCCCAGAGGGCAAACTACATCCTGGGGTGCATCAAACACCCTCCCTGGAGAGGGACTCTTTATTAGGGAGTGTAGCAATAGGACGAGGGGTAACGGTTTTAAACTGAAAGAGGGGAGATTTAGATTAGATATTAGGAGGAAATTCTTTACTGTGAGGGTGGTGAGACACTGGAACAGGTTGCCCAGGGAAGTTGTGGATGCCCCATCCCTGGAAGTGTTCAAGGCCAGGCTGGATGGGGCTTTGAGCAACCTGGTCCAGTGGGAGGTGTCCCTGCCCATGGCAGGGGGGTTGGAACTCGATGGTCTCTAAGGTGCCTTCCAACTCTAATCATTCTATGATTCTATGATACACGGTATAACCAGCCTGTCAAAAGAAGGGATTATCCAGCTGTATTCAGCCTTGAGCACTGTGTGCAGCTCTGGGACCCACAATTTCAGAAGGATGTGAAGTTCCTTGAATGCATCCAGAGGAGGACAACAAAGCTTGTGAAAGGGCTGGAAAGCATGTCCTTTGAGGGGCAGCTAAGGACTTTGGGCTTGTCCAGTTTGGAGAAAAAGAGGCTAAGGGGTGACCTCGTTGCTCTGTATAGCTTCCTGAAGAGGGGAAGAGGAGAGGGAGCTGCTGATCTCTTCTCCCTGGAATCCAGTGACAGGACGTGTGGGAATGGTTCAAGGCTGCTCCAGGGGAGGTTTAGACTGGACATTAGAAAACATTTCTTTACTGAGAGGGTGTCAAACACTGGAACAGGCTTCCTAGAGAGGTGTTTGATGCCCCAAGCCTGTCAGTGTTTAAGACAGTGGGCAGTGTTGTGCAATACCCTTCAGCTTTTGTTCATCCCTGAAGCGGTCAGGCAGTTGGACTAGACGAATCACGGAGCTGCTCGCTCACCTCCCCCTCTTTCCCCCGCCCCCAAAAAAGGGTGGGGCAGAAGAGGAAAAAAAAAGGAGGGGAAAGGGAGGAAAAAAACCTCATGAGTTGAGATAAAGACAGTTTAATAGAAACAATAACAGAAAAGGAAAAATAACAATAATAGTAACAATAATAATAATGACACAGATCACTCTCGCTGCCCAGCGAATTGGAACCATCCATAGCGGTGATTGCAGACTCCCACCCCCTGGCTAACCCCCATTTGTGTACTGAGGATGACATCTATGGTATGGAATATTTCATTTGCCATTCCATCGTTCTGTCTGTTCTTCTATGGGAAGCTGAAAAAAGTCCTTGACTAGAGTAAATATCACTTAGCAACAACTAAAAGCAATAGGTATTACTGACATTCCTTTCACAGCAATCACTAGACAGAAAATTAACTCTTTCCCAGCTGAAACAAGGACAGTCCCTTCCAACTGAAATACTCCTATTCTATTCTATTCTATTCTATTCTATTCTATTCTATTCTATTCTATTCTATTCTATTCTAAGCAGCTGACCTTTGAGGCCCTGTGAAGCTGACTTCAGCCCCTCCAGTTGAGTGTTAATAATATTAGAATAAGGTGCTTTTTCCTGCAGGTGTTTTTAGAAGATAATCTTTTGCCTTGGACAGATAACTTACAGTGAAAGTCTTTGTCTATCCTCAGAAGAGGTTGAGGTGTGGGTAGGAGCCTATGCATTTTTATACTCACTCTACTTCTTCCTTCCCCCTCTGAGCCCATGAGACCACTACTAAAGGAAAAAGCAGTTTAGTTTCTGTGCTTTTGCTGTAATAGGCTTTCTAGACTGCCAACACAGGGACTGATTAGTGCCCTGTGAAGTAGAGGGATATGAACACTACTTCCCCAGAAAATAACCATCAGGCTGGCTCTGTACAGGCTGCTGAAAGCCACCAAGCAAATGAATCAGTTTCAGTCACTCCTAGCCTGAGAACAATTAGAAGAATCTGGCTGACAGATTCTGTTTTACTGGTACTTTTAGTTTAGTTTTTTAACACCTGTGAAATGCCTATCCTGCCATTTCACAGTAAGAGCATGAGAAAGTCCTTTCACTGCTCCTTTTACCTCTTGCTGTTCATCCTCCATGCTCTAGTTGTTTTTCTTAGCCAGCTGAGTCCTATTTCCTCCCCGTGCTGTTCTTCACCTTCTTTCCTCCCTTCCCCCACACCTTAATTACCATAGAGTTCCCTCCGGGGGCTTTTTCAGTTCCTGTCAAAAACGTTAGTAAAAAAAAAAAAAGAAAAAACAAAAAAACAAAACCCCTCAGATATTGATAACATTGAAAAAAGTATGTAATTTTATTTGCCATCCCATAGTCCCCGTAGAGGAAAAAAATCTTGCCTATGTGACAGAAACACACTTTGACAGAAACAAAACAGAAAGCACCAGGAAAAGTTTGAGTCTAGCGAGATGTTTCGCTGGGCATTCTACAGCAAGGAAAGCATTACTTCGGTAGATTAGAGTGGTTTAATCTAGTATGCTGTCTCCTATAGTAATCACTGTTAGTTGCTTCAGGGGGAGGTACAAGATGCAGACTAACTCACCCAGAAAAAGTCTCTTTTAGCACTTCCTCCCATCCTTCCAACAGAGCTTTTCTTTGACTTTACCTCAAGTTAACTAATGCCCATTTAACTTGAGGTGCCTGATATTTGTAAAGGTTAATGTGCACACTCTTCACGCAACTGATCCAGGTCGTAAACATTTATTCTTTAAATTAAGACTGTGCCCTCATTGATAAAAAGGTGTTGTGGATGTGTGTATTTATAAAATTTCCCACTAGGAAACTCTAGTGGAGAGAAACACATGGACAGTATCTACTTCACTACATCAGGCCAATGTGAACATTCTGCTCTAATATAGTCTTTCCACTCATGTTAGTTGTAGCATTGTAAAAACTACAAGGCTCTGACTTTTTTGGAATTTCCTAGCAAGGCAGTTACAAAAAGGAAAAAGGCTGTAATTCTGCCTGTAAAAAACACAGGCTGCTACTTGCTTTTCCCTGGAATCTGTTCATGGTTGGGTTTTTTTTCTTCCTTTTTCTCCTATTTAAATATCATTCTTGAATGATGACTCATGGCAGGAAACAGAGCTGCCTTGTGTCCTTGTGCAAGAGCCAGAAGGCATATGTAGGTCAACAGAGCATGTACAGAATGTCCTGCAAACTTCAATGCAATGTACTCCACATTCTAAGTGCTTACACTCACAAGCATTCCTCAGTGCTAAAAGTACTGGTGAAACACTGTGTCCTGAAAAAAAAAAAAGGGAAATCCAGTGACAAAGAATGGCATCTGCTAGGAAAGATCTGGAGCCATAATTTTTGAGCAGTAAGCTATTTTGTTTCTGATTCCTGTTTGCTATGTTTTCTAGAGGTACAGAAACTAGAACAGAACAAGTGCAGAACACCATGAAGTTTAGGTGATGAGCAGATACTGATTAAAAATAAATAAATTTTAAAACTGGGTGGTGACCCAAATAATTTTTTTCACTGACCATCTCCTTCTGTTGCCTTGAATGCCTTTGCTGTATGATAGATAATTATCTCTGATTCATAGTTACAACCTGTATGTGTTGAGAGGTTCTGTCAAGACACTTGTCAGAAGCATCTTCCAACAGTGTCAGCCATGATTCACGTGGAAAAGAACACAGAGCCTAACCACGAGGATAAAAAAAAGTTTAAGATTTGATCAGATCTGCAGAGCCCCAACAACATAATCTGGTTTGCCATTTCACTTCCAAGAAGCCCCAACATTCACTGCATGCTACGAGCCACGCATAGGCATCTTCAATAGCCTTCTGAGGGCTTTACAGATAGCTGACATTGGGCTGGTGTAAAGCTGGCTACTACTTTAAAACAACACGGAAAAATTGACATCTATGCAACCAATCTTGAAGTCATTTTTTCCAAGTACTACTCCTACATATGATTCTACTATGTCAGTTATTGCAGCTTTTTACAATCAAGCTTTCCTGTTTCTCAAATTGTCTTTCCATGAGTAAAATAGTAGGAAAATACAAATTAGGGAAACTGTGATTCTGACTGTGCGTAAAACACTAAGTTCACAAGTTCAAAATGCAGACATTTCCCTGCCACTAATCTCTCTCAGTTGAGCTAGAAATAAATATAATGCCACAATTATGGTGACCTTACATATTACCCTCCCAGCTCTTTAAGCTTTCCTGGGGCCATTTAGGAAGAATTCTGCCATTTCTACTATGTACTCAGCCCTGCAGTGCCAGCAAATTTAGCTAGCCTGGAACTGTGAACGCTGGTTGTCAGAAATAATCTCTAATCAGAGGAAAATATGTTTTTAAACAATCCTTACACTGCAAGGAACCAAAATCTTACCTGCCCTTCCTCTTGCCAGCAAAACTACAAAATATTGCTCAATAAATTTTGGACCTGGAATTTTTCCACAGCGAGACAAGATGGAAAGTCATCCTGTAAATATGGAGGGCCTGCATTGGAGTGTATGTGTGCATGTGTGCGTATGCACATGTGGCACGTGAATAGGGAACAGAGAGAAGGAGCTTCTTGTTCGCCCAAAAAAATCAAGTTTTGTAGGTGTTGTGTTTCAGTCTACAGGAGTAAAGGAAGTAAAGTTGGAAACACTGGGAAGAGATGAAGTCTGGCTTAACTTCACTCTTTTATGTCAGTCACAGAAAGAGAAAGGTCTAGATGAAAATAATGATGCAGGTTCTTGTTTGACATATTCAGTATATTTCCCTCATAGCAGCATTGAAAATGTGTCTTTGTTAGAAAATGCCAGTTATCAAATGCACACAATGTCCCTGGGAAACATAAGTCACATCCAAAGGTCAGGAGACCTCTATTTAGGCTGCAGATTTTACCTCTCCCATCTGAGGGGATAGGACTGTTTGCTTTGGACTGAAGAGAAGTCACACAGAGAGGGGTCTGAAGAGGGTCAAATGAACTATGCAGAGGCTGAAATGAGCTCTGTACTGCAAAGAAAAGGTTTCAGCTGGGGTCCTTGAGAAAGATAATCCACCTCATCTCTTTTGGCTTCATCCAGTTAGGCGGCTTCTTGTTCAACAACCCTGTCAAGGAGAGGCATCAGATCAGTGAATTTCTTTCAGCTGTGTCTTTCTCTTACCCCAGCCTCAGCCTCTGCGGGTTGGGCTTGTGCTGGACAGAAAAGAGATTTCTCTGCATGGTGTAATGGAAAGGGCTTCCATCTGGTTTTTATACTGTAAATTCTGAATTCTCTGTAACTACTTTAGCGCAGGCTTTAAAATAGATCCATATAGCTTTGCAATAGATTTCTACTGCTAACCACCATTTCTCCCATGCTGTTAGTTAGCCACTGAATTTGCATTAGCAGGATATCTCAGCCAAGGACATCGTGAAATTGTAGCATGATGTTTACTTGTCATGCTTTAGGGCTGTGTGAACATGAGCTGTTCGGGTTTGGCATTGCCAGCTGAGGACACGAGCATGCTAAGAAATGGTGTAGGTTTTGGTTTTGATAATTTCTTCCTCATCCAGATAGGTAATGTCCATTGTTTCATCTCCTGACTCTCTTCAGATTCTGTTAACAGTTCAGGAACAAATATGTCCCCAAGCATTCAGCTACAGTAACACAAATTTCTCCCCTTCACGTCTCCGCTGACAGCACAGAAAAGAACATAGGGAAACAAAAGGCAGGAGGTTTCAACCCTGGATATTCAACAATGGATATAATTTTATTTTTTTCAGAATTCTCCACATTTAGGAGAGGCTCATCATAACATCATTTCTATCAGAAAAATGAATAAATTCTTTAATCTGTAAATCTGCCAGCCAGTGTTCTAGATCCTGGGTTTTTAATATTTAAGATCATAAAATAGCCTGATTTTAAACTTAGAAGTTTAAATAGCACTTAGTTGTCAAAGGCAGATTTTCAAAATAGTTAAAGCTATGCAAAGTACCTAAATAAATGGCCAGATCATCAAGTTTTCTGGATGCTGGATACTGGGTGACTTTGGAACTGTGGCTGGCTGCGACCAGAAGTAATTATTATCAGAGAGTTGTTTCTTATGCTGTGCGAAACAAGTTAGGGACTGTAAGTTACGAACAAGTTAGGTGACTGCCGCCCACTAACCACAGGTGTAGTTATGAGTGTTGCCAGTTTTTAGCTGACTGAATTGAAACCTGTTGTCAGAAACTGGGATTTTGCAATACTAGCAGTTGTTTTTCTTTAGTGTACAAATTGAGAGACACAATATATATGGCAACTTAGATTTCAGCATACTATTCACTTCCTATGGATCGAAGTGTCAGCTTTTTACGGATCTTACGGGAAGTAAAGGAGTTGCTTGACTACAAACATATCATCTGCTGAGCAACAAAACAATACATTTACAAACCTGTTGGGCAGGTGGAGGGCCTTATGATCGAGTGATAATTTCTGAGTAGTATCTGCTTTAGGTGACAGGTTGTTACTGTGTTTTGCTGAGTAACAGTGGCAGACACACCAGCCTGTAACTAGGAGATAAAAGTGGGGAGTCTTTCTGGATCTATTGAATAGCCAGTTGTATTGGGCTTGCTTGGCAAGGTTTGGGTAGCGGGGGGGGTGCAAGGGTGGCTTCTGTGAGAAGATGCCAGAAGCTTCCCCTGTGTCCGATAGAGTCAATGCCAGCCAGCTGCAAGATGTACCTGCCGCTGGCCAAGGCCAAGCCCATGAGCAATAGTGGTAGTGCCTCTGGTAACTTATTTAGGAAGGGGAAAAAAACTGCTGTGCAACAGCAGCCGGAGAGAGGAGTGAGAATATGTGAGAGAATCAACTCTGCAGACACCAAGGTCACTGAAGAAGGAGGGGGAGGAGGTGTTCCAGGTGCCGGAGCAAAGATTCCTCTGCAGCCCGTGGTGAAGACCGTGGTGAGGCAGGCTGTCCCCCTGCAGCCCATGGGGGTTAACAGTAGAGCAGATATCCACCTGCAGCCTGTGGAGGACCCCACACCAAAGCAGGCGGATGCCTGAAGGAGGCTGTGACCCTGTGGAGAGCCCTCACTGGAGCAGGCTCCTGGCAGGATCTGTGACCCTGTGGAGAGGAGCACACACTGAAGCAGGTCTGCTGGCAGGACTTGTGACCCCACAGGGCTGCTCCACACTGGAGCAGTCTGCTCCTGAAGGACTGCACCCTGCAGAAGGGACCCACGCTGGAGCGGTTCGTGGAGAACTGCAGCCCACGGGAAGGACGCACATTGGAGAAGTTTGTGGAGGACTGTCTCCCGTGGGAGGAACCCCATGCTGGAGCAGGGGGGGAGTGTGAGGAGGAAGGAGTGGCAAAGATGTGTGATGAACTGACCACAACCCCTATTCCCTATCCCCGCTATGCCGCTCAGGGAGAGGGGGTAGAGAAGCCAGGAGTGAAGCTGGGCAAGGGAAGAAGGGAGGGGTGGGGGGGAAAGTGTTTTAAGATTTGTTTTTATTTCTCATTATCCTACTCTGACTTTTGATTGGTGATAAATTAATTTCCCCAAGTCGAGTCTGTTGTGCCTGTGACCGTAACTGATGAGTGATCTCCCTGTCCTTATCTCAACCCATGAGCCTTTGGTCATATTTTCTCCCTGCTGTCCAGTTGAGGAGGGGGAGTGATAGAGCAGCTTTGCCGAGAACCTGGCATCCAAAGGATGGATATAGACAATTTCTGTCTGTTCAGCTAGGCGGTTACTGTTCTTGATAAGAGATGAAGTCTGAGCAATAGGAAAAGAATGTACTTATACCAAGGAAACTGAAGAAATTATTTTAAAATACTATATAAATTGATGTAGTCAGGGTGAACGCTACATCAGTGAACTCCCAATAAAATTCCTAAGAATTTTACATAATAAAAGTATTATTTATTCAACATAGTGATGAACATTTAAAGTGAATAGGGAACAATGACAGAATTTCCTTTCGCTTTACAACAAGTGAAAAGCTTGCTAAAACCTTAGCTATAAAATAGTATGTCCAGATATAGGCACCACATTCCAAGCAAATACATGTCAGCTGGAGAAAATCCATAGATGAGTAACAAAAATGATAAGAAATCTAGAAAACTTAACACAGGGGTGTAATAACTGGACTTGTTTAGTCTAGTGAAAAATAAGGGGAAACATGGTTACAATTCAAATATTGAAAAAGTCGCAGCAAAAAGGAGCAGAATCATTATTTTACTTCATGTCCACTGGAATAGGATGAGAAGTAACAAAGTAGAAAGAGATGAAGGTAGTTTCATATTAAGAATGTTAGGATAGATATGTACTGAATGAATTGCAATTGGAAAGCTGTGAAATACCTGTCTTCTTCACTTGTCAGCTTTCTGGCCATTTTGCTGAGATGCAGATAGGAGCTCAGCAAGTTTGTCCTTCATCCCTCTCTCTTCCTTGGAGCTTTATCAGGTACTCAGCAGATGACAGCCTCTGTCTATTAGGAGTGCAGTATGCAGGTGGAAATAAAGAAGAAAAAATGCACGTCTTTCTTGTCCAAATACTAGTTCGAGCACCAGTGAGAATGAATTTTGCTTTTCTTTATCACTGTTTGATGATTCCTATTTCCAGTTTGAAGTGCACTTGAAAAGGACATTTTTTTTCACTTGCAGCTCATTTCTATGGGACCTTCAAGCTGATAGGGAGTCGGTATTCGCTTGGAGAGCACCTGAGGTATCTGCACCCATCACTGTAATTGCATGCTCAGTCCTGCAGGCTGTCTGGGTGGAAGGTATTATTTGAGATGCGTTTCAGATGGCAGAATGGTTTCATTTAAAAGTCCCTGGTCTTTTTGGAAATATGCATTATGCCGTTTGCAAGGTCGAAGTCTCTAGGCTGAACTAGCAAGAATACTGTGGGCAATACACTGTGGGCAACGTAGAAAAGGTAACATTTGTCTTGTGAAGCATTTCCCAAAGTTTAACACACACGGCAAAGATATACACAGATAGAAGCAAAATATAAATAATTGCAGTGAGTGCCTTATAACGCATTCAAGGAGACCTACTTTTGTCAGTTTGCATACTAAAATGTGGAAGGTAAATAAAAGGACTGTGAGCAAATTTATTTTTCCTGGGTGTGGTTTTTTTCCACTCTATTTTTCCTGTTTCTACGAAGTCAAAGGCTGCAAGATAGATCTCTGGGAAATGAGCATGTTGAGCATAGTGCACGCAGTTTTTCATGCACTAAGATGTGCAGACAGAACCTGAGGATGCAGAGAGAAGCTAACTGTTCAGACACTAGGAGGAATAAGATAGCTTTGCTCTCTCTGTAAAGTCAACACAGCAAGTAATGCTGGATGAGCTCTGTGTGCCAATTCCAGGCTGGCTCTTTGTTGGGCTTGCAGGAGTATCTGTAGCATCTGGATCTCTACTTCTGGGCCACACATTGACAGGAACCACCTCATTAGGGGCTGAGTTTGTTTGGATACTTTGTGATGCCAACTTCAAACTTTATAGAACCTCTGCTGGGGCTTGCTGATGGCCTTTGCTGCAAACACTGAATTTGTTCCACATAGTATGGGTGATCATGTCAACGGCATTAGTGGTGGTGTTCCACCTTCCCTTATTGCAGTCCTGCCAGTGACCCTTTGCTTTGTAGTGGCCCCAGTCCATGTCCCCTTCCTCCAGTGTTGGCACTGCCAACTGCTTGCAGGTCTTGGTATTTCAGAAGCTGCTCAGCTAGGACTGGATGTGATCCTTCCTCAAGAGAACAGGCATCTATCCAGGGCATCGTGATAGGGCTATACTGAAGCACAGAAGGAGAGAAAAGTGTGGCCACTTAAGGAGGTCTGTACCCTTTTCTGCATATATTTGTAAACAAGTTGTAACTGCAAACACTTGTACTGCATGGTGCGCTTGTGCTTAGAACAGGAAGGTGACATCAGGTCAAGATGATCTGAGGACAGGAGAAAGCTGCAAATGGAGAAGCTGATCCAAGTGCAGAGGAATGCCAGATGAAGAGAAATAGCCAGCAGAATAGCTTCTCTGAAACATATATGGATTCAATGTGACCCTGTTTCCTGCAGGGCTCTCATATGTGCAGCACTGAAACAGGTGAGATGACTCAGCGCCAGCTTCTTGGATATATTTGTCAGTGCTGCTGTGGGAAGCAAGAAACCAGCAGGAAGGTTACACAGGTCTTTTCTGTGTTGGGTCTCCAGATGTAATGAGGTCATTCCTTCTCCTCTTGATATAATCTGGCAATGGGTATACGGCCATTTCCTGAAACTATGTGAGTCATACTGATTCATTAGTTTTCCTTTGGTTTTCTTCATAAAGAATAAGTGGGCTCTAAGGTCAACTATTGTACTTTCATTTTGGCTCACTGGTCTGTTTTTAAATGTCTTCCAAGTCTTTCCTTTGTTAGCCATGTTAATTTAAGAGGAGTCCATTGATGTGAGATCCTGGGCATCATTACACCATTACATTCTGGGCCGTCCAGAATTGGGTTTGTTTTCTGGTTTGGGGTTTTTTTCTTTCCTGTCATGTACATCCAATGATTTCAACGTATCTTCTTTTTTTCTTTTTTTTTTTTCATGGGGAAGAAAAATCAAATAAATCTTGTGAAGTACCTCTTTGGAAGTAGATAGACAAATTACATTTGTAGTATCAAGACGAAGCTGCTGGCTTGCCATCAAAAAATACTTCTAGAAAAAGTGACTTGGATTCAGGTATATATACACTATATTTCTATGTTCTTAAACAGATCTCACCTCCTAAGCACTTATACTTTTTGCTGTCTACAGTATGGCAGTCTCAAAATTAAAAATAACTTGTCCTCTCTTTGTCTGTTTAAGAACTGAAGGCAAATGTTATATCCAGTGATCAACGGGTTGGATACCCCACTGTTAACACAGTGCAATTTGTCTTTGCGTTCCAGTTTCCCTCTTCTCTGCCTCATGCTGTTGGATATTTATAAAAGTGAGCTGTTCATATTTAAGAATCTTATGTTGGGTTTCAAGTTAATCAGTTCTCACCAGCTAGCATGCCTATACAGGAAACTGCCAAGGAAAAAACATTTGCTTCAGTAAAAAAACTAGATTTTTTTCCTGTGCTTTTCATTTTAATGTTTGATTTAAAAAGGACCTTGAAGTACTTTAAAAGAGGGAATGATTATGTGATTGCCCTGCACCATTCCACCTCAGACATGGTTCCATTTCAGAATGAGAGTTTTCCTGTGTTAGAAGTTACGCACTGTAATCATTGGTCTGTGGAGGAAATGAGTTGTTACACATTTGTTGCAACACTTCTCAGTTGTCAATGCTGTTCATACCGATAGCATTACATGTTTATGTATGCCATCATAAAACAGACCCACCCATGCAATAATTATTACCACATGAATGCGAGACACTTACTGAAGGTCCACTTAGGAACATAAAAGTCTGTTCATGGACAAATATATATATAGTGGTATAATGGTCATAAATATTGCTAAGCCTTGCTTGGTTCGGGTACTTCAAAGATACATGTTTTCATAGGTATATTAACCTGACTTTATTGCATGCAAGTAAGGTGAGCACAATAGTACATGGGAGTAGAAGTTAATTGACTGACAGAGCTTGGTAGCTTACAAAGGGAGTCTTAGTCTTCTTGAGAAGTCACTAATGAGAGCCTAATTCCAAGTATTATTACTACCTTGCCATACTGCTGTGCAGGCGTGCAGCTGTGGAAGGGATTTGAATATATAATCCTCTGCTTACAGATGCAGTAATACAACGCAGGGAAGCATGTCGTGTGCAAGGTTGCATTAGCTTTCTTGCTTCTGAAGAGAGGAAGTTAGACAAACATGCTGTTAAAACTGAACTACCATGACCAGTGGGATTTCACAACAGAGACGATGTTGCAGAGGCATCCTGAATGGTACATGTGTATCTTGATTTACTTAGCCACATATTTCTACTTTAATTACCAAATATATGGAAGTAGAATTGCATGGACATTGGAAAAGAAGCCCTTTTCATCTGCATTCTATTTTCAGCTGTAGTTTAGCCTTGCTATAGGAAAAAAAAATAATTATTTCACACCTCATTATTCGGTGACACACTTTCCTCGTAGTCATCTTCCTCCCCACCATCGCTCAATATTTATAAAAGCTAAGGGGAAGGATAAACATTTTCCTGTAAGGACTCCACCAGAGTTTGGCGTTGGCAGACGTAGTCACAGAAGTAATTTCAGTGGGCTCATTGATGATGTCATTGCACAGTACTCTCTGTTCTAAACTCTCCTGACCCTGCCTTACGGACTGCTTCCTGCAGGGCTCTCACTTCCTTCTTTCATCAACATTGCACTTCCTGCCTCCAATGGTCCTTCACTGCCTCTCATTCTCTTTGTGTTTCCTGCAACCAACCCCTTCCGGTCTTCTGCCATATAAAGCAGAGAGACAAAGCCACACCCCGAAACGGAAAAACCAAGGCAGTAATCATGGAAACCAAAAAGATCACCACTACTATTTTGCATTACCTTTGTCTTTTTTCTCCTTCACATGTGTCTTGCTCTTTTGATTATAAGCATTCCTTATGCTCTGTAGTGAAAGTGTTAGTGCACACTGTAAAAACTTAAAAATATTTTCAACAATTTCTTGTGAAAGCTAACGTGAAACATATCAATAATAATGTAGAATATTTAATATCTTAGTCTTTCTAATAGCTTCAAACTGTAGTGGCTTCTCAGTATTTCTTATAGAAAACTAATATTACAAACCTAAAATTCTACATCTTACCTATTTTTGAATTACAAAAGCATCAAAACCAAGTTTGGAATAATTTCATCACATTTAAATAATTCAATGATTAATTTTTTTAAAAAAAATGTGGCATTTCAACACATGACCATTTATAAACAATTGCAAGTAACTGAAATCAGAATGAAGTTGCTGTGTCAACTTTTAAAATGATTTGCAATAGAGAGTTAAAATGTTTTGTGTTTCAAGAGTATGGGATATCAAGATAATAACACAGTGATTAATTACAGTGTAGTTTCAGTACAGTTGACACCCAGTTACAGTAAGGTCATGCTTTTCAATGATTTAATTTATGCCAATATTAATATGAACAAATTATACAGGTATTCCAGTTACTCCAATTCTATACGTGTATGTATTCTACATCTGAATTCTACATACATGTGTAGACAGACTCACAATTGCATCTCTTTATATGTATGCATATATGTATGTGTATGCATCTCAGATGTACACTCTGTTCACATGAACCATTGTGTTCCCACTATAATTAGCACAAAGAGCAGCCATGCTCTTTGTGGTTACATGAATTTGTGGTAATTGTAGGATTAAAAATTACTGGTGTAACTACACTATAATTTCAGTGTAATTACAGTCATTGTATTATGAATTTTAACCAAATATCAAGTCTGCACTCATTCAAAACAGAACATTTAAGTGCAACCATTGCATTAAAAAGCTTGAAACTTATTTTACTTTCTGAAAGTTTCCTCTTTCTCTCCCATACTAGTGCCTTTCTTGTTTTTTTAATAATTAAGAGGGAGAATCTGTGGGCAACTGAAAAATTCATATATATGAAATATGCTTGGCAGAACACAAATTACGGAAAATTAGCCTTTTCCTTCAATTGCAGAGTTGAGAATTATTAAATCCTAACTGTATTTTTTTCTCAAGAGATTTACAGTAAATCCAACACCTGTTGTAACACATCTTTATAAGATATTGTAATAGGATGTTTTTCACTTTGGATCTTACTTTTAATCAGTATAATTCTAGTATTTATTATTTTCATCTATCACTTTACTGAAGATTCAAGTCACATTCCATCTTGAAACTAAAACTGAAATATGAAATAAGGAAGATCTCTATATTGGTGTTTGGCCATAAAACTAGGCCCTTTGCACTTCCAAGAAATACAATGAAATAATTGATTAGTATAAACAGGGAGGACTGATGCTTTTCACATGAAAGGTGGTTAGTTTAGTTATGCGTCCCTGAGAAATGACTCATAAATTTTGCAGCTGAATAGCAAAAATAGTTTTTAATTCCTAAAGTATAGCAACCCAGCCTAAGATGCTCAGGAACTATAGCATTATTGGTAATTGTCTTAGTGCACAGCATGGCACCTATAGTTGAAACCCCCCAGTAGGTGACTGTTTTCCTCAAGCATTGGCTTCTCAGTTTCTAAAGACCAGCTGCAATAAACCCTGTGGTTCAAAGGAGAAGACTGTGACACATTTTGTCCCATGCCAAGTTCCCCATGATAGTCACATCACAGGCTGCATGCAGCCTGGAAACACACTTTTGGGAAGAACGGCACACTGGGAGACGTGCCATGGACACATCCTGTCATTCCAGGCTCTCTCCCACTCCTTATTCACCACGTGCCACCCAGAGCTGATCTTGGGTGATCAAGTGTGATCTTGGGTGCCAGAGTGAGAGGAGGAGCAGCAGCACTACACCAGCACGGCATGAGCTATGGGTGATGTAAAATGAGACAAAAAGCTTTTCAGTAAGCCTGAAGCATCCTGAATCAAGGATCCATAGTCCGTTTATTCCTAAAATGTTCTATTGTTAGTGAAAATGTCAGATAACGGTGTCAAGATCTACAGGCCTGCTTTCTCACTACCCTGAAGCTCATGACATTGCTGAAAGATATTAGTTGTTTAGCTTAAATAAGTAAGTTTTAATTAAATTACTTAGGGTTTTAATATGCTGTGATTTATGCTGTTTGCTTAGTTTTACTTAGCATGAGTAGCTAGCTTTGCTGAAGCCTTTAGGTCACAATAGAGTTAATTTACTTAGTAATTTTCCTAGCAGCTGGTACAGTGCTGTGTTTAGTCTTTCAGTATAAGACAAATGTCGATAACACCCTGATGTTTTGGTAGTGTTTTCCCTAAGCCTGGGACTTTTCAGTTCCCCATGTTCTGCCAGCGAGCGCAGGTGCACAAGAAGCATAAACCAGAAGATAAGGAGGCTACAACCGTCAGCAGAGACTGCAAATCAACAAGATAAGAGCAGTCAATGGCCTGACTGCCTGGACACAGAAAAAGAATCCAGTAAGGCGCTAGAAGACCACAGACCGAAAATCACCATTGGACTAAAAGTGTCATGAACAGCATGTGAACAGTGCATGAGGGACTGGTGTATAGATTGCAAGGTCACAATTTCCCAGGGATTTCTTTGTTCAATGTCCCTCTCTGGAGGCACCCAGCCCAGGCTGACCCTGCTGCTGTACCCTCCCATTAAAGTACTTCTTTTCATAAAATCTGACACCTGAAATTGCTGTAGGAAACCTAGGGTCGAGCCTGAAGGAGGAGGGAGAGCACCCAAGAGTAAGTGTGTGTGTGTGAGGAGACAAAAGGGGTACCCGTTGGCTCACTGGGGTCACCCACTGCATAGGGACCCTGGTCCGAGCAGTTAAAGACTTGGGAGGTGTGTGTGTGACTCCTTGAATGGTGTGTGAATGCTCAGGCAGCGGCTTCTCCTTTAACATATATCATTTACAAAATCAGAATTATATATTAATGAATCAGCATATCAATACACACAGTAAAGTGTGGGATGAGAGAAACCAGCACCTTCAGGTGTAACTGTTTAGCACTGTTAAATAGTAAAAAAGGGCACATGCAAAAGTTGGATATATGAAATACAAAATGGTGCTTTCAATAGCACAGTTGACTATAAAAAAGTTACTGTACTGTCCTTGATATTAAAAGTGTTTTCAGTTTAAACTCAAGGTGAGTGTAAAACATGGTCTCTTTACAAATGGAATGATGGGATTATTCTCTTCCATGTATCTTATAAAAAATAGCATATGCTCTTTTCTTATGCAGCAGACCATAATTTGACTGACTGGTGCTGGTGGTAGTGATAAACAAGGAGACAGAAAGCCAAGGAAGTTTATTACATCAACTAGAAACCAGGAATAAAATTCTACACTTCAGAAATGCAATAAAGTGCACTCATTAATCATAAAAAGAACTTGGAGCCACAGTGATTTGTACTCTGCAGTAAAATTCTGGTGTCTGAAGAATGTGGCATAGTTTCTGGTTTTTTGCAGCAAAGGAATTGGGTGGCGAGGGGGCACCATGGCAGTGAGTCTGCCTAGGTACTTGCTTCTAACATGGCTCTTCATCATGGCTCTACTTAACGTACCCACTTAACAATTAGTAGGACAGTTTATACCAAAATGACAATTCCAAAATGCTGAACGGAAGACCTTCTGAATAGATCTAGTGCCAGGAATTCAGATTGCCATGAAGGGATTTTAACAAAACAATTAGAAAATTCTTTCCCATTGCACAGTTTGATAGCAATTGAAAAAGCTCAGAATTGGCTTCTCTTGTGGATGCAACAGAAACGCAAGTTTAATGCCTGGAGTACAACTAAACTCAAGAAGATCAAAAGTGGATACATTTTTATTTGATATATCCTATGAACTTGTAAATCTGGTTTCTGTTATGTAATATACAAATTGCATTTGTTTAATAATTCAGGTCTGAGTGAAGCTGCAGTGGTGACAGGAAGGTGTCATAATGGAGCTATTTCTTTCACATCAGATGGAGCATGGGCTGCAGCAGGCAGTTCTAATACGGAGACTACAACCCCGTTAGGCTTCCTGACTGCTGTAATTTAGTACATTCACAGTGCATGTCATTCAGTTTTCACAACATGCCCTTGACATGTTTTTTGAAAGGACAAATGGAAAGTCGGCACCAAATCTCTGTGCCACTCAGTATTTTTCATAGCTGTTGTCACTTCCTACTTTCTAAGCAAAAGATTCTCAACTTTTTGTTTTAGTTCTAGTTAATGTTTTCAGACATCTCTGAACTCACATTTCTGTAATTTGGTGTACCTGTTTGAGATAGAAGTATCACACGTGAAAACTATTTCATATAAGAGAATATAATATAGAGATACAGATGGGCTAATATTCTACTACTGTTAGTGTCATTTTTCTTCCAATTTGGTATGTCTTCTCATATTTTTCTATTTTACTTTTTAAACTGTTAATTCATATTCAGTGAAGATTTATTGGTCTATCATAACCACAAAATGTCTTTCCTGAGGAATTGGTCAATGTAGAAGCCATCGTTAGAACTCTGTATTACACCTTCTCATTCCGACCTGTTGTCTATGTTATGGAAATTCCCTTCCCTAACTATTGTGTCAAGCAGTCTTTACAGTATGAAACTTAACTTTGTTAATATATATTAGCTCACATTACTAACAGTTCACATTAGTGAAATATTAGTTCACGTTACTTGACTGTGAGGGTGGTGAGACACTGCAATAGGTTGCCCAGGGAAGTTACGGCTTCCCCTTCCCTGGAAGTGTTCAAGACCAGGTTGGATGGGGCTTTGAGCAACCTGGTCTAGTGGGAGGTGTCCCTGCTCATGGCAGGGGGGTTGGAACTAAGGTCCTTTCCAACTCTAACCATTTTATGATTCCATGATTCTATTAGACACTGCAATGTAATAAGGCAATGGAATTTTAGTGGAGACTTTGGGATTGTTCACGCTTAAGAAAAACAAAGTAATGGACACCAGCTCATTGCAAGGACCAGGAGGACAGCCTGGTCCTGGCAATAAGGACTTTGCTTCTTGGAAGCGTAGAGCTGTCAATGAAGAATTAAAGATACCCCTGGATTATCTTGACTAGATAATGCCAGCATTGTAGCCCCTCTAACACATCTTTGAAACCCTCCCAGCATTGTCTGGCATCATAGATAAGTAACTACCACAAGACTGACATCTGGATCAATAGACAAGCAGCCAGAATGCTGCAGAACTACAATTGCTTTGTACAGTTTGACTATGATTAGTAATCACTTGTGTTGTGTTAGTGACTACTCAAATCGTGTTGTAGCTGAGCACTTGAAGGGTACAGGAACCTTGTGTAAAACCACATTTGGGTTGCCCCAATTTGGTTGGGTCACCTTGTATGCATGAATAAATATTTACCCTTGTAATTCTATACTTTGTGTCCTGCCTCTATCCTCAGCCCACACGAGCCAGTTGCAGTTAGTTTTCATAACATCTAGCACAAAAAACCAAAGAAAATTAACTGTCATTACATAGACATTTGGTTATCTCCATCAGCTTCCTCTGGACCTCTCTCACTTCTGACCTCTTTTGTTGGGATGCAAAGTCTAGATCTCAGCAGGTCTCTGTAAACACATTCTGTCTTTAAGGAACTGTGGTTTTAGCTATCAGCATTACGAGCGCTACTGAAAAAAAGTAGTGCCCCAGTGACCTGGTTTTGGAAGGCAACTTGGCTGCATGAGAGCGATGCGCTCAGTGAGCTCTTTCTGATCTCAGCCTCCACCAAGGAAACCAAAACTGGGACAAGGCCGTTCCTTACTGCCCTTTCACATCACCAGGCGCTCTTCAGCTTGCCCCGGCAGTGCTCCCCAGTTGGAAGGACGAGGGGACCACACCACAGACTGGCAGGACAAGTGGCGCCTGTGGGAAGCCGTGCCCAGAGATAGCCGCTGCCAGGCCCCGGGGCACCAGGCCAGCACCATCCCAGCGCCTTCCTGTGCCGCTACCCGCCTCAGCCCGTCCCGCAACCCTCCATTTGGTCGGTTTCAGGCCCGTTTTAACGGCAGGTTCCCCTCCCCCACTGCAACTCCCTGCCCCTCCCCCCTCCAAACGGCTGCGTTCCGAATTCTCTAGAGGCTCCTCGTGCCCAGGAGCCCCGGTTGCTAGGCAACACCGCTTACCTCACGCGCGTTGCCACGGTGACGGCCGCCCGCGCCCCCTTTGCCCAGTCGGCCGGCCGCCATGGCGGCCCCTTCCCGGAGGCCCCGCACTTCCCGGCCCGGCCGTCGGGGAGCCCCGGCCACTCTCCCTCCCTTTGCCCTTCTGGCCAGAGGCGCCAAGGGCAGGCAGCACTCCCAGCTCTGCCTTACGCAGTCCCAGGCCCACTGGCTGCTCCGTGGCCCTGAAAAAAAGTCATGGAAAAACATTGTTCACTAAAAGCAGAGACTGAGAATTCAGGGAGGCTGAACAGCAGCCCGTCACGAGCTTCACCGCGGTCACAGTTAGGCTCACCAGCAGACATATTTTTACTTACATACTCGCCATATGTTGGTGGAAGGATGTTTCTCTGAAGGTACCTGAGGGCATTGAGAACCATGTCTGCATGCACGTGCGTGGCCAGAGATGCGTGTGCAACCCCATCATGAAGGGATCATTTTGAGTGCAAAATAAAACCCTACAAATGTTCGGTTTTCTATTCTAGGGAGCCACTCTTACCACCCTACTGGTGAACCAGCAAGTGACTGGTAAGGACAAGCATGGTGCTAACCCTTAGCAAGAAGCAGAATGGTATGGTGGAAACCCACAACTCCTCTAGCAAATGGGACATTACTTTTGAGTAACTGGAAGAAGCCACTTTAAAAGCAGAGGGAGCAAGGGCACTACAAAGAGGAAAAAACTGCAAAGCAGAAGAAAATCACTCATCCAAGCAAAACCTGAAACAGGGCAAACATTTTACTCCTTTGTAAGAGATAGTTGCTTTCTTGGATAAAGAGCATTAACACCTTTTGAAGAGTATTGTATAATAATACCAGTCCTCACAGTTAAGATGGATATATACAAAACAATTTTGGTTTTCCGCTGTTGCTCCAGTGCTGTAGCTTACAGGTTTGCTAATTGGTAGCTATACAGTTCCTCGTTGGTTTCGCAGTTGGGTCACCAAATGTGTGACTGAACCTGCTCTTTTCTCAACTGATTAGAGAAGCCCTGACCAGTTTCATGTCTCAGGGAGAAGTGAGAACCATAGATGAGCTGGGAATGGGCAAAGCAAAAAAGATACCAGAGCCTGGAGTAGCTGGAACAGGCAAGACAGAAAGGGCATACGCCCAGTGGACACATCTCAGGAGTGAATGGGCTGGACATTAGCATGAGTACAAAAGACAGAACTACACAGGCAACTGGAGCAAAATGCACCTAAAATCCTCAGTAATTTGAAAGAAGTTAACTATTCACTTGTGAATTTCATGTCTTTTGTTCAGAGCTTTGTCCCTTGACAGATTCCTGGCCAGATTCCAATGCAATTCCAAAACACCTTTTTGTGGGTCAAGTTTTGGGGACAGGGATAGAAGAGTGATTCTGGAGAGGGGGATGTAACGAAAGAGAAGGTAGTTGGTTAAATTTTGTAAGTAAAGCAGTTTTTAATGGATATGTTCTTTCAAAATGTATCATATTCAAGTGATATTTCTGACAATTATTTGTTGGTGGCGAGGTCTGTTGTTAATCAAATACCATGTAGAAAGTGTGTTAATTTAGGTGTTGTGAAATACTAACTTCTCTGTCATTCATCACACAGAAAGTTATATTTTGGTAGCTGACAGTCAGATACACTAAAAATGATGCATTCCTCTTATTTCAGGCAACTCAGCACTAGCATCATGAGGGTGGACTCTTGAACTCTGCTTAGAAAGTTGAGTTCTAAATCTCTCTGTTTTTTTAGAGACACAAGACCAGGATAAACTGAGCTCACACAATGAGTGTGTATACATTCAAAATGTCTGAATTTTTAATCAAATATATTTTTAATAGTTTTGACATTTCATTAAGGAGTATTATTAATATAATATAACTTAATATAAAATATGCTTTTCTTTCACATTAAATCCTAAAGAGTAATTGATATCTGAAAGTTGGACTAGTGTGTGTTGCAGATGAAGTGATGCATTTCACTCATGAGCGAGAAGCAGCCAAGTATTTTTTTATATAAAACAGGCATTTAACAAAGTTTGATAGTAAATGTGACTGTTTTAACATGATTCGATGGCAAGGTACACGTGGTTATTTACTGCATAAAGGACAGGGTCAGACAGAACTCTCAGGGAAACCTTCCCATTAAGTCAAGGTTCAGAAGGGTCCTCCTTGCTTTCTAAACGCCTTCTCAGAGAGGAGCGTAGGTGCTGCTGGATCCCATCCTAGTCCCAGACGTGGTCAACGGTTTGTGTCTAAGGGATTATATATGCGCAATCAATCCATTTATATCACTTAGCTAAGTGTAGGCTCTGAAAAGCAGATGGATGCCTGCCTATGACAAGAGAAGAGTGGAAATTAAAAGGAAGGGGACCAGTTGATTACAACAAATAGCAAGATTGAAAGTAGACCTGCCAAGTATTTATCTTCTCCATCCATTCCATTTACCCCTATCCCTTAATGTCCTCTTCCCCTGCCACAGCTGCAACCTACTGTTAACACAAGGCAGATCAGCTTGTGTTTAAGAAAAAAAAAGAAAAGACCTTTCAGTATACAACTGAGGAGCTCATGAGATGTTCTTATGTCCCAATTATTTTGTAATTAACACCTTCTTGAAAAAGTTCACTGCGGCTAAGCTCAAGTATTTTACCTTTTAAAGTTGTTACTAAACCACTTTGCATCTGATTCTTCAGTGGCAGTTTCCTGCAGATACACTTAATTATTGAGAAATTTATTACCACTATTACCACTTGGATTCGTTAACCCATGAGCCTTCCACTTTATAGAAAGACCTAAAGCAGGTATTACATTGAAAAAAGCCCAAGGTTAGAGCTGAGAAAAAGAAATTGAGAAAAGAAACTGATTCACCCTGAGGGTAAGCCTTTTTAAACAGTATAGAAGTTTTTCTTTTAAAGAAAGTATTTTGATTTCTAAACATTTGAAAAGGTCAAATATTTTCATTCATTTAAACTAAGTCAGTAACATGACTACACAAAAATCTACCCAAATATTTCAGCTTATCTGCATAGTGCATTTACTGAAGACATCCCATATTCTTTACATTCCGGAGTGATGTTCAGATAGATTACTTCCAACAGGTCAAAACATACTCCCAAGGAGGCAACATATGAAATATTCTTTACATTTCTTCATCAGTTTCTAAAGATACTTTAATGTATTGGATAAAACTAAATGAGACACATGTTCATAAAACTTTACGTGTGTAATTTGAGATCAAGCACACTGCTTCTAAGAAGTGTTGCGAGAGTTAAAACTGAGCAGTAATTACTCAACCGTTACTGTAATTACAATGCTACCGCAGTATTACTTTGCATTTTTATTGGGGAAAAGGCATCTTCCAAACCAAGCTACTTCTAGAGCAATTATCTCTGAAGTAATGGAAAGACAACTGTGTTCAGGAAGTAAGTTACATAGTCAACAGACTTGATGAAAACCAGATTATTCCACGGCCACCACATGACTACCTCTAATGATTCAAAATAAACTGCAAGAAAAATAGCTAAAACCAAAAGAGCTTTTATAGATTTAAGGTTATCCAGTATATCAGGTGCTGTTTTTACAACTAGGTTTCACAACTTCATCATATCAAAGACTAAGTGGCACAATGGGAAACAAGCTTTTCCTTCCAACAAATAGATTCCTGATCAGTGCTTAGAATTAACTTAATTTTTAGATCCTTTGGAAAAGGAACTTCATTTAATAGATTCCACTTGTCAATCAGGTCACATTTTGTTAAAATTACTTTTTCTTTTGAAGTCTGATAGACTCTTTAGCTAGATGTTAAGCACAAGAATTCACAGTGCAGATGATGCTTGAATGTCAAAATACCAAGTTTATGTAGTAGAAACAAATTTAACAAACCATAAAACCATGTTTTTGTCACTATTTCTTCACCACTGAACTCTGCAGTTACCACTGAACTTTGTGGTACAAAATGCAATTTTCTTATTAAAACCAGAAATGAAGTTAGATCTAGTTTGCTATAGTGGAGGTGGAAGGTAGCAAAAGGAAAGGACAAGTCAGAGGAAAAAAATGACTGGTAGGTGTTTAACCTAAACATATCTGCTCCGCAAATAAATGAGGTAGTTAATACAGCAAAGTCACCAGAGTTTGATCAGAGAACAGGTGAGCAGCAGAATATTTACTTCATGATTAGTAAATTTTATTTTTAAAAACTACTATTAAATCAGAGAGAAATAGAGTAGATTTAGTTTTTTCCAAATCTTCTTATTACTCTTAAAGGTAATAGATAATATTAGCATATTTTACAAAAGTGGGAAGGGTATTAATCTATTTATGGGAAGGTATTTAATCTACAGTGAAAACTAACTTAAGTTAAAATGCCTTAAGTAGCTTTAATTCATGATAGTAAAATTTCCTCAAGTATTTTTGTTACATTTACCATGTTTGTGCTCTTTGTAGGTTGTTAAGATTATATTTTTAAAAGGTTCAGGAAATGCCTTAACATATTTTCATACATTTCTCCCTGCTGGCTGTGCTTTAAGTTTCTGTATTTTTTAAAAAGTGCCCTAATATGAAAAAGGAATTAAAAAAATCTGTTTTTCTTCACCAGAAGGGTATCTTGCAATTCATTTTGAGTGACATTTTAAGCCTTCCTAGTGAAATTATTGAAGTCCCAAATGAGTCATTAAATCACAGATTACTTTGTCAAATAGGGATATCTTTTTTTCTTGCCAGAAATATTTCTGTTAGTGAAATTACTTTCTGGCATTATGGTGTTTCTTTTGCCCTGTGTAGGAACTGCTTATAATCAGAGAAGTCGTAATCATTCCATCCTATTAGACTATTACTATGCAAGAAATACTTATTAATCTAGTCAATTACCAAGAAAAATTAACATAAAACTTACTGGCTCAAAAGTGATGTCCATTTAGTAAGGTAACCTCTTGTAAATACACATTTACCAGCAATAATTTAAAAATAAAATGTACAAATAAGATTACTTTTTTCCCCTGATTGCTAACCATTTCTTATGATTATATTTTGATTTCTTTAGAAGTCAGTAGTTTTCTGTATATAAAAAGTTCATTTTCATACTGAGAACTATACCGCTTTAGTGTATCACTTTCCTTTTTTCCTTTTATCATTCCCATTTGTGACTCTGCAATGTCTCCATTAGCAGTTATTAAATCATATGGAGAGAGTTAATATTTGGGAAATATTCAAGGTGTTAAGTCTTGTTTTTCTAACACAATTTGACATACAGAAAGAAGGATCATGTAATCAGCCTACTTGTAACACGACATTAGGAGGTTGGGAGCTGTCCTGTGACAGTTACCTGGAAATAAGAAAATTAAATGTTATATGCATACTTCAAACCTTAATTTCAGTGGAGAATTGAGAACACCAAGAAGAAATTCTGTTGCATAGAAAATACTCTTTTATTTTTTTATTATTTCTGTAAAATGCATTGGAATCTATCGGTTTCTTCTCTGTGTTTATCATTACAACACCTAAACACATTAGCAGAGGCCTCAGACAAGAAAGTGAACCATGTGGACATCTTCTTTTCTGTGGTAAAATTTATTTGCTTCACACGTGACTTTCACAGCAAAAAAAAAAATTTTACAAATAAAGAAAAGCTGCTGCAGCCTTATTTTCTCAACAACTTTTTATTTTAACTTTCCTCCATTGCTTTTCCAAATTTATGATCAGACTGTCTTCGGCAAGAGCAGCTGACACAAATCTGGACTTTCGCTTCCTCAAATTGCTAACCTGATAATTCAAATATGGTCATTGCTCTTCAAATTTAAGGATGCTAGCCTACTGCTTGTAATGGTATCTAAAATGTTATAGCAGAGCATTTATTTGCTGTAACAGCTACATGAATACAACTTTGGAGTTAATTAACACAACTGTGGAGTACATGAATACAGTAAATAAAATACAGGTTGGGGTTTTTTTGCTTTTAAGGCTGAACAGGAATATTGCCTGAGAATGAAGTTGAAAAAAAACCCACTGGCATTACAAAAATATTCTGGGGCGTTTTCTCTAGTTTATCTATAAACCCATTTTTAAAAAACAGTAATTATAGATCATCTGATATGTATTTGTATAATAGAAAATGGCTATGATATCACAATGAACATATTAACATAATTTGTGCTAAGTAAAACAAGAATGAAAATCAAAATAATTTAAAAATTATTTTGATGCTGACTTTCTGTTAATCTTTATTGTGTTCAGTGATCAACAAGTAGTTCTGAAAACAAAATTAACTGATTTTGTTTGTTTGTTTGCTTTTCAATAGTTTTGTAGCAAAGAAAGTTATTATATTCCACTTCCGTCATTGTTGTAAAGCTTTGGTGAAGAACGGGATCACATTCTGTCTTTACAAAAATAATTCATATACCAAGTTAAATAGAGTAAGCAATTCTATATAAAACTTTGAATGCATTTGTTTCCTGCCACCTTTCAAATAAGTGTTTAATTTATTAATAGTTAAAAAGAAACCCAAAACCACAAAAAACACCTTTCTAAGTAGCGTTTGAAATATTTATGAGTAATTCTTAAGAAACAGCCATTGGTATACTGGGTCTTGCAGAAACTTTCCCATGCTATTTAAGAGTGAGATTTCAACAGCAACTTTCATGTTTCTGTATTTCATTACAGAACTGGGTCTCTGAACTTCTTTCAGAGATTTCTCAGTTTCTGTCCTGGTGAACAACCTATAAACTCTGGACAGCTGGATTCTTCAGCATTTGAAAGAGCAATTGCATGTGTATAAGTAGACTTATAAACCCTTCAGAGATTGTCAGCAATCTAGATTATCCGGGGATAACCAGAGCCAGCAGCATCCCATCTCCTCTGGTAGTAGTCGATGGGTCCCCTCAGTTGCTGATTAAACTGTGTCCTATCTATCACCAAATGGAGACAGGTATTAGGCCTAACAAATACAATTTTTTTTGAGACACTCAGATTTTCAGCACTGTATTTTCCTCAGAGCTCCAGAAAGATTTTTGTAATCATTCATTTCTTGGTGCATTTCTATATTTTCTATTTATTTGTGAGAAAAAAATCAAGCTAATAGTAGCATATTCACATCTAAACGCAGACTTCGCAAATGCATATTTTTTAGGGTGACAAAACCGTCTTCATTCTCCCTTTAGGTGCAAAAAATGCATTGCAGTGGACAAAATACTGTGTTGCTGTTAATGGCTTCCATACTAAATTAAGTTTGGAATAACACCAATTGTTATCCAAAGAGGTGGCTGTACTAGTACCCAGTCTTCTGAAAATACGCATCTTTTATCCACAAAGCATTCACTCCTGATTGACTCTCAAAGGATGTACAGGCACGGACCCTGCAAAAGGGCTCACCAGCAGTGAGAGTTCAAGTTGAACAATAGGCATGGCTAGGAACTGCCTACTTCTGGATAGTTCTAGCTTTTTCTTTCTGAAATGCCTTGTTCTCTGACTGTATGCAAAAGCACAGAAGACTCAAATAAAATTCAAATCTCCCTTTTTCCAAGACAAAACATTCCAGTGTTGCACTGCAGCTCAATAAAGCTAGCTATGAAAGTTTAAGAAATTACTGTTGCAGGTGTCTGCCACGCTTTCTCTTAGAAATTGTGATGTCTGTAGCAAACATGGCAGAGCAAGATATATGTTCACATTTCAGCAGTTCAAGTTCCCAGGCTAGTACAGCTGCTTAGAGCACTGTTGCAGATGGGTTTGCACAATTTATGGGCACATATAAACATTTCCTTTTTCCACATTGGCTGTGCAATGGAAGCATGTAGCAGGGAGGTCAGGCAAACCACTGGGAATGGCAGCATCATAAAATACTTCTCCTCAATCTGCCACGCACATCTGAGAGGACTATTAGGATGGCTGTGTCATAGGTACTGCTTCACAACAGACAGGAACAGAGTGCCCGCCCTGTTGGTCAGGCTGGTCTGTATGCAACTGGCAGAAAGCTTAACTCATATTTCGCTTACTCTTGAAGTAGAGAAATCAGGATGCTGTTTTTCACGCCTTCGGTAGGAAGACTGTGAACTTTATTGGCCTCAGCAAGGAGGGAATGGGACTCTCCATTACGGGGTTAGTAGGTGACTGGTACCTGAATCTCAGCAGTGGGTGGTATATATCAGTATTTCTGCCGAAAATGCTGTGTCCTTCTTGTACCTGTTGTGTACCTGAGGGGACAGCTGCCCCTCTCTCTGCTAGACCTGACCTGTGCCATGTGGGACAAAAACAGCTGCTGGCAATGGTCATTCCGGTCTTTGGCTACAGTTCAAAGGGTGCCGAGTTCTGGCTCAGACTGAACTCGGTCCCATGGTTTTCTCCACCTCCCTGAGATGGAACTGGAGAGTGGGTGAGAAATGGCCTCTGCCCAAAACGCAGTTTTGACCTGCAGCTCACCCAGGACAAGCTGTGTGTGTGCCTTATATACACTTAAAGCACAGACAAGCGTACCATTTGGTTTCTTGGCACTCCTGAAACCCAAAGTTGGTTATTTAAAAAAGCCCCAAACCTCTTTGATTTGGCCAAGCACAGCCTGTTACTGAGAAAACTTGTTAGTTACCCCCACACGCACCCCAGAACCCAGAGGAGTGGAGCCGGAAGGGAGCCGCAGCGAGCCATGCAGGAAGCTGACAAATGCGGGTTATTTTCGGAGCAAAACCAGACCTCGGGCGGGCTTGCGAAGGTGTCGGCAAGGCCCCGTGGCCGAGGGGCCCTGAGGTGGCTGTGGCGGGAAGCTGAGGGAAGGAAGGAAGAGCAGGAAGGCGGCCCGACGGCCTCCAGCCCCACCACAGCGCCCCCTAGCAGCGACGACGACAGCGCGCCCCGCCGGCCAGGCGCGTTGTGGCCAATAACCGTCCGCCACCGCCTGCCAGGGGGCGGGGCCACCTGCTGGCATTTAAATAACGCGGTGGTTCATTTGCATGCTGCCAAGATGGCCGGCCCTGGGATTGGCCGGCTCCGAGGCAGCCCCCACTGCCGGCCCCTATGCCCACGGAGGGGGCGGGGCCATCCGGGAGAGGGGAGGGGACACAGGGCTTATTTGCATAACGGCCCGGCGCGTGCGACGGCGGGAGGCGGCGTTGGTGCCTGGAGCGGGTTCCGATTTTGAATCTACGGCGGCGGTAGCAGCCGCGGGACGGTGGGAGCGGCGGCGGCCGCCAAGCGCTGAGGCAGGAGCCGCCGCAGGACGCCGGGGCACAGGTAACGCACCTTCCTCCTTCCCTGCCTGCCGGGGCGCGCACGGTTGGGCAGAGGCAGCGCTCTCCGCGGAGCGCTGCCCCGCGCGGCGGCGGCGGCGGCGGCGGCGGCGGCAGCGCGCATGCTCCGGGACTGCAGCTTTTGCACACGCGCCGCTGCGCGCACTCACCCACCCTGCCAGCCAGCGCGGCGCAGCGAGGCGCGCGCTGCATGGGAGCACGTGACGCGGCTCCAGTGCAGGCGGCGGCGCGCATGCGCGGTAGGGTTTTTTTGCCCGGAGGTGGCAGCAGGTGGGGCCCGGGGTTGGCGCCGGCCTCTGCCCCCCGCCGGTGGAGGGATCCCTGCGGTGGGGCACAGGGTGGGTCTGGCGTGGGGCTGGGCGCAGCTGAGGATCTCTGCGGTGTCCTGGAGGCACAGGGAGCTTGGCAACGCCAGGCAGTCGTCAGATTGCCTTCTGTCTTACGCATTATGAGGTGAGGTGGAGGCGGTTCCTGTGCCGCACCGGGCAGGTGTTTGGGTGGGACAGGGGTGCGTCCGGCCGCTTGGTGCCTCGAAAATGCTTTTTCCTTGCTCTCTGGATTGGAGGTGGTGTGACCTGGATGGTGCTGTACGCAGCCAGTAGATATCTTCCCGTCAAAACACAGCAGGGGTTTTTTGAGTGTCATGGCGGATGGGCTGTAGAAGCAATGAGAAAACCGTTCACGCTCAATAGCACATTGATGAACTTCAGATTAAAGTCTGTGAAGCATATGGGCATGCTAATTTACTAGAAATGAGGGTGTTTTAGGAGGAAGGGGAGGAAAGGCCTAGTTGTGCATTATTTATGTGATGTCATCAGTAAGCAAGGCCAGAGTGGCTTCTCCAGGTTGCAGTGAAGGCCCATGTCAAACAAAATGGCAAAAGTTCTAGGAAGTATGTTCATGTAAAGAAGGTACATTTGAACTTAAACATTTAAAATATTGAAACTGTATTCATATCTAAGTATTTCTGATTGTAATTCTGATGTGACATTGGGGGGTGTTTAGAGGTCCTCAAGCAGTTTTTTCTCTTACCAGATATATATCCTTATTAGATCTCCTATTCTTTGACAGATATCTAGTGGGAATGCCTACATCAGAGTGTTTTGTTGCATAATAGTAATCTTGAAATAAATCTACATATTGTAATCTTGGTGTGACCTTTAACACAGACTTGTTGGATGGAAAAAATGGATGGAATTGTTGATGGAAAAATATTCTTTTAAACTAAAGGAATGAAAAGTTCAACTGCTTTAGGCAACAGTCAGTGAGCTTAAAACTGCAGCCTTCATGCAGTCACAGAAAAATAACACTTGTACATTTTGTCAGCTTATTTAACATGTTGTCTAACTGGCAGAAGTAAGAGTATGTTAATAAATACGTTTGGTCAATATCACAGATTCTACAACAAAATAACATATTTTTATGAATAAGTTTATTGGAATTTGCATCTGCAAGGATTTTCTACGAGCATGCTATTTGGCTCTTTTTTGTAAGGTAAACGATATTTTGGGCCATTATCTATTATACGAGTTTGCTCTAGTTTCAGTCATTACAGATATTAATATTTACTTTATGCTTAGTTTTTTTAAAAATAGAAATGTGGAGAATGTACTTAGTTTCTGCTTCAATCTGAAATTAATAAGGTAAATATGAGCTCTGTACACAAGCAACAGGTATCAGTGAAAGAAATAAGTCTGTTTTTCTGATTAGGAACTGTTTTGTGCAGTCCTTCAGGAAGGTATGAAGGCGAGTAACAACTTGAATATTAAGAATTCTTTAGAGGGAAAAAAAACTAACACAAAACCCGCCACTATTTGATATGTGATCTGGGATGGGTAATTGCTCAGTTTTCAGATCTGTGAAATGGGGCTAATGGTAGTTGTCAGGCCCATCATAAAATGAATTCACTAGTGATTGCATGAGGACTTACACAATTCACAAATCATGACCACTAAACCCGCTATTTATTCCTCAAGTTTGGTAATTATCTAATTATTTTATATGCTTCAGAAGTATTAAATCAAGTTCTTAAGTATGTAAAATCCAGAAAGGAACAATTTTGGATAACAATACATTTTTTGATAAATGCCAAATAATTAAAATACAGAAAAAATTGTTTTGTCGCTGCTTATAACTGCCTCTTGTGAGTTCTTTTTCAAAGAATCTCAAGAGATCTTCATGCCCTTATCTTTATGGTCTTAGTTTAGTAGACTTTTTATGTTGCTTGGAGTAAAAGGCTTTTTATCAGCTCCAACCTTGCTACCAACTGTAGCAGTGCTGAACTGATGCTTCCTGTGATAATGTGGAACAGTGTTGTATTTTGCTGTATGAATTAATTTAACAAGACAATCTTGATTGTTGTGTAGGCCTAAAACTGGTCACACTTCACAGAATTGATTCATAGAAGGATACAATAGTTACATGCGTCAATTGAAATAGTCATTTTGATGCTCTTATTAAGGGAGCTCTTAATTCTCATTTCCTATCCATTATGAGGTCTGTTTTCAATAAGATGCTAATCCGAATAGATACGCATGCATGCATGCTGTACTCTGCTGTGTTTGCTGATACCTCTTCCTTTTGCTTGTATTGTTATGCCCATTTCACATATTTAGAAGCTCAACATTAACTGTAGTATGTTAGTTTCCCTACTTCTTCAGTAGTGCTTCCAGAATTTGGGGCATAAAGACAGGACATGCGGTCTAATATAGACATATGCTTTCCCCCCAGCATGGGAGGTCATCTGGCTAGCCAAGAGACTTGAAAAACCTATGAATAAAAAATAGTTTCATTTTAAATACTGATTTTACAGAATCTGTTGCAAACAGAAATAGTTTACCCGTTAAACAATTTTTAAAATCCTATTTTGGTAACTGGTTCCTAATTAGTAACTAAATTCTAATTTTCATTGTGTTTTATTGTGATTTTTGGGAGAAGGTGTTTTTTTCTGTTACAGATGATAATTCTACAGTGAAAAGTAGCTGGCTAAACCAGATATTCTATTTTCATTCCAAAACAAGAAAAAAAGTCTAATTTCTCCCCATCTAGATTTTTTTTTAAATAGTATAATGATTAGTTAGGCTTATTTGGGCTTATTGTCAGGAATTTTATTTATGCCAAAAATCTCAAGGTTGTTCATGAAATGTAGATAGTAAGGCCTAAAGAGATACTCTGCTAGTTCGTTGCTCTTAAATAGTTTGCGAGTTGAATGCATTTTTTCTGCTTGCTCTCCACCTAGTGTTTCTCAATATTGTGTGCTAGTTATATATTATAAGTTTATTTTGGAAATTACTGCAGTGACACAGATGTACATCACAGTTTTTGTAAGGGGTATTAGATGAGGAAAATAAGTTGCAAGTTAATATAACTTACAATACATGAATGTAGGGTTGTTTGGGGTTTTTTTTTTTTTTTTTTTTTTTTGTCCGAAATATATTTTTATTTGGTATTTATCTTAAATGCAGTGAAATTTAAGATTGTTAATGTTTTTCAGTTAAATCTGTGGCTGGACTCTCCAGTATGTGACATTACTTTGAGAGGTTTACGTACACACACAGTGCAATTGGGAAGTCATAAACTGGCCAACATAAATGATGCTTTTACGATGTATATTTGTAACTCTGTTTCCGTTATACTGATTGCACTATATGCTGTCCTGCCTGGAAAAAAGCTCTCCTGTTTCCATCATACTGTAAGAAACAATGTTTGTCAAGCAGCAGTGATTTATCCAAATACAGCATGGAGAGTAAGATAAGGTTGTTGTGTAGGGTTTTTTTCCTTTCGTTCTTTAAAAAAACCCAAACCAACCAAACAAAAATAACCAAAAAACAAAACAAGCAAATAAAACTTGATATTTTTTTTGACAGCTCATTAAGAAGCAGAGAGAAAATTAGGTTGTTCTCTAAAATGATCTCTGTAACCAGCTGTTCTTGGTAAGTTGGACAGTTACAGAATGTCTCAATCTCTGAATAAAGTTTAGATGTGAATTGGGTAATACTT
This sequence comes from Numenius arquata, assembly GCF_964106895.1. Lineage (NCBI taxonomy): Eukaryota > Metazoa > Chordata > Aves > Charadriiformes > Scolopacidae > Numenius > Numenius arquata. The sequence continues at coordinate 78,788,824 of NC_133577.1, read as the reverse complement.
CATATTTAAAATTCCTGTAGCTCAGTCTTGTTTGGGATCTTAAAGCCTGGTGGCTTATCCCAAAGACGGTAACTGTACGATTTTCTAGCTTTGAGATTTTCAGTTGGGAGGATCTGGAGCATAGATTTGGTCAGCCTCTTGAATTCTGGTTATCTTTTAAAAGCAGAATTTTGCATGATGTTTTGGGATCTTAAATTTTCATTTGCTTGAGAAGACTTTGTGTATCATTCGTAGTGTGTTTAGGTGTCTTACTTTTTTTGTTTGTGTGAGGTTTTTTGTTACTTTTTTTCCTTCCTATTTCTGTACCAATGGGGATCAGAAAATCCTTGAGTTCATATATTCATATGCAACTGTAGTTGCATATTCTGGTTTTAATTTATATTCTAGTGCTTATCTCTGTTCTGTCTTGACTATGTGTGCCTATATAGATGCAAAAAAACATTGCAAAATTAAGAGTAGAATTTCAGCTACACTTGAATTTTATGTGCTTTGTTTTTTATGTTTTCATTGAGATTGTTAGTATTAAACAAAAGACAGAATGCTGTTAGTGAAAAAGAAATGCCTGCATGAAACTTAAAAAATGCATGAATAAGGTTATTAAATGGCACTTAAGAATTCCACTAATAAGACAAATGTGTTTAACACATACATCACAATTATCTTTTTTTTCTGACGCAGAAAATTGCAAAACAGGTATGTAACAAAAATGTTTAACTGTGCCACAGCTCTACAAGTATTAACAGAAATCTGCTCAGATCTAGTATAGTAGTCCAATTTTATGGGATCATTGCTCATCAATTGTTCTATCCTTAGTAATTCTTCAAAGACTTTAGTCTTCAGTAAATTTGACAGAGTAGCAAGTATCAAAGATAATTAATTCCTGCAAATTTTGTGAAAACAAGCAGCTGGGGTAAGGAGAAGCCACCATTGTCCCCAGTGAGGGAACCTGGCAGTTAAACATTGGTTTGGGGGGGATGACTTGCTGTCAGTCAGGACATAGGTATTGTCTGTCAAAGCAATATGGAGGCTTTCACATCAACATGCAGCTTAGGACTAGACATGTTTGTGCACTTGCTCACCCAGTGTGGTAAGACACCAATGATAACCTCAGGTTACTCTGATAAAACATAGCAAGACAATGTTTATAAATCTTCAGGAAATGTGGTTTCGTTAGTTGCATTGCTCACTCATTATCTTGAGTAGTACAACTGGCGTATACTTAGTAAAATCGCCAGTGTATTTAACAGCAAGTCTGATTCCCCCCTTCCCATTCCTTCCCCTCCTTCTCCTCTTTTTTTTTTTTTTTTTTTTTCAGTAATGATTTCTTGGTGGTGTAGCTAAAGGCATAATAGTAACTATGTGGTATTAAAAAGCCTGATCCTCAATGTATGTCAGTTTTCATCGTATCTGTGGAGGAGTTTATGACACTACGTATATGTACGTATATTCTGTAAATGCTGTTTATGTTCCTTTGGGATTTATGAATAACTTCAAAAAAAAAAAAAAAAAAAAGCCATGCCCTTTAAGATGTTTTATTTTGAGTTGTATGTGTTATAAATTACTAAAACCTGTACTTGTGAGTTACCAGCTCTTATTTCTTCCAGGAACAAATATCAGATCATGTGAGATCTTAGTAAATTAGATGTCCGTTTGCAAAGTATTTTTTTTAATTATTTATTTTCTAAGATACTTAGGTAAACTAATAGAGCTTGTTTACTGTGTGTAACTTGGATATTTTTAATACAGGAAAAATGTTTTTCTCTTCTGGATCCAATTTTGGAAAATGCTCTCAAGTAAATTCATGTACTAAAAGCACAAATTTTATGAATGATAGGACTGTGGATATGTCAGCTAGCTGTTAAAATAACCTGTATATTTGCTCCATCATTTTGTGCTGTCCTAAGCACTATCCTCCATTTCACAATAGTGTAAAGAAACATTATAGTATAGTAAAAAAACCCAACCAAACACCTGACACGAGAGAAAGTTCCTTCTACCTTTACCTCCAACTTGCTGCACTTTTCCAAAGGGCATTTTAAAAAGATGTTGCATTCTAATTTCTTTTAAGTCTTTCAGAATGTGTTTAGTAGCAGACTAGCGCATAAACATATGTGCTTGCTGCCTTCATTTTATACATTGAAATTTTCCTTTATTGGTCCTACCATCCAGTGGCTTGGAATTATGGGAAGACCTCAACTGTTGTGCAGACTTTGACTTTCTGAACTTTAGTCTTCTCTGTGTAATGATCATCATGGACTCTTTCTTTTCCCCAATAGCTTTAAGTAGTTTTATCTGTGAAGTTCTTGCAGTGCTAAGTGTGAGCTGTTTCTTGAAGTCAGCCTACTGGCCCATGTAAATACGGGAATAAAGGAGGGTTTCAGTAGATGGTGTATCAAGACTTCAGTTTGCATGCATACAAACAGTAGTAGTCTCTCATGAATTTCATCAGTGCAAGAACTGTTTTGTCCATTTAATGTTAACTAACATACAAAACCTCAACAAAACAAAAAAAGAACAACAAAAGAAGAGAGTAAATGAGAAAAATGGGCAAGATGTGGTTTGTACACAAGGAAGTGTGGATGTTATGTAGTAGGCTGGTTTGTAAGCATAGAATTTTAGCAAAACAAATTATTTATGCTTTGGCTGCCTTTTTTTTTTTTTTACTGCCCTTGTAATGTGAAATGACATAAAATCCCATCTGAAAAACCAGAATTTTCTGCCTCCTTGATTCTTCAGGGTAGGAGCCTTAGTATAAAGTCTGACTCTATGTAATGATATTTAAAAAAACAGAGGTGGGTGTGGGGTGATGTTATTTATACAGGGCAACAATTAGAGAAATGAGAGGGTACCATTCTCTTGAGTTTCTTGTTTGATGTTCATGAGAACATTGGAAAATGGAAGCTCTGTTTTAAAATTTAACTTATGACTGAATAATTGAACTTGCTAAGATGATATTACACTGTGTTATGTCATTAAAAGAGGGCAGAGTTAGGGTTGTTGGGAGCTTTTATTATGTATTTGACGGAAATCTAAACCTAACAGGTTAAACTTAAATTCCATTCTGAATCTTTTTTAAATGCCCAATTTTCTTGCTTATTTTTGATTTTTAGAGAACCTGTATAGATGCCACCATAAGTAGCAGTAAGAAATTGCAGTCCCACGCTAATACAGGAACTCCACATTAGTGTAGGTTCACTTTAATAATTCCTGGACAAAAGCATTTTCAGATGACTTATTTTACTCCTAATTTTGTGTTTAATTAACCATTGGGTTGTTTTTTTTTAAAATTAGTTTGGGTATTATTTTTTAACATATTAACACACCTATGGATGCTACATGAAGTATATTGAAAGGAACTCTTGCACAAATGCGTATGGTTTCTTACCATTCAGCTAGATTTTTTGCAACTAGGTGTCTGAATCAACGTATCAGTACCTCGTCTGTTCATGAAGCTTTCTGACAAGGTAAGACGATTGACTGCAGCAACTGGAGTGTGACACAGGTTCTGTTTTCTCTGGCTCAGTGAAAGTGTTTTCTGACGTTTTTTTGCCAAGTACCTATGCCTATTCAAACCTATTTAAGTCATTGGGTTTCCACATACTGAGCTCCAAGACTGAATGTCAGAGAAAGCAGCGTTGTACAAGTGCAGCTCTCGGGTTCTGGATTAGACCCTCCCTAGGTTTTCCTTGCACTTCTAGGACTGGAGGTCAGAACTTACTTTTTGATGCAGGAATTTTGTAGGTGCCCTAAACATAGATTTCTATTTAAAACATTGCTACTGTGGAGATCAAAGTGTACGTGTATTTGTCATATAAATGGAATGCTAAATTTGAAGTGTTACAAGTTACTGTAAATCCCTGTAAACTGACGGTGTTCTATGTATGAAGTTCAGAGTAAGCAACATGGGGTTGCTTATGTATCTTTTGAATTTGTTGTAAACTTAATTCTTGATTTAGTAATAAGTCTTGGTGAAGAAAAGTTTCAGTGTAGTGGGTAGTTTTAAATTAATTGTAACAAAATTGTTCTCCAGTCTTCACAAATTTGTTTTTGGGAGACTTGTCTTTTGGGCATTTGAACTTCAAGCATATTTTAATTTAGTCCTCTGAATCTGTACAGTATTATAAAAAACTATATAATCAATGTAGCTGTTTACATGTATGTAGCATGTGCTTTTTCTCGTGTTGCAAATCATGCTTTTCCTTTTCTCCTTGTGTTAGCCAGATGGGCTACTTTGACATTTTTGAAGTTCGAAATACTAACTGTGGTGCTGATGAGTGCATCAGACAACTACTGCTGGCATGATTAATCAGTCCTGAAATAACCAGCTACAGCTGGCAATAGACATGCACAGTTATGTAAGTTTGGGCATTTTCATAAAAGAAATAGATGGAGGACATGTTCTCCCACATTATTTCGGGGGGGGGGGGCTTACCGTGTTGGGGCCATTTTGGACCACAAAGACTGCTTTTTTTGGTAGAAGATTAGGAATAATTCAACATTAATTTCCTTCAGGATTTGGATTTTAGAGAAGAATTGTACATGATGAAGTGAGGCAGATACAGAGGAGTTCCCTCCAGAACCGATCCACTGTTGCCTGGACAAGAGCACATGATTGGCATTAATGAACAGATGTTAGAGAGGAACCTGCATTATATTTAGTTTTGCTTGCGTTAAAATTGTGTATTTGTTTGACAACCCTTCTTGTCCCCCCCATAGGTTCCCAAACCAGTTCTTTAGGAACAAACTACTTGGTATCGTTACAAAATTCCAGCCAAATTGCTGAAGGGATTCTACATATGACTCTTTTTTTGAATAACTTACACAACGTACTGCATCATTTATAAAGAACTAGATGCTTGATTTCTGCGAGCACTGAAGTTCTGGAGTGTTCTTGGGTTTTTTGCTAGCTTCCTTACTTATAAAGTGAACTTCCTTTTTTTCCCCCCCCAGTAAAACTGTTTTATTGCACAACTAACGTTACATTATTTCAAAATGGGCGGTGCTGTGAAAAGGTATAGATCGGCTTCTTAAGCTTTTTTTTTCTTTTTTTTTTTTAAAGACTGAAATGAGGCTGCTCTTGAAAAGTATTCGCTAATGTTTGTCAGTTCTATGCATGATCTGGCTCTGTATCTGTGGCTGTTAATATGTGACATGGATTCTGAACTGCCTGGAGTCGGGAGGGATTTGAAGTATGCGATACAAATCCTGGAGCACAGAGCTAGCAGGGCTGCCTCTCGCTGGTTTTCTCGTTTATTTTAGTTTTCTCTTTACCAGTGATGCTCTGAGTAGCTGCAGTGTTGCAGCCCTGCATTAACCATTTCCTGCCTGTCAAAGAAGCCATTCCTCCGGCCCCCCTCTGCCTGTGCGGTTTGTTGCAGTGTGGCAAAGAGGGAGGTGCTTTGCTGTATACATGTTTTTTATTCACTGCTGAGTTGTCACTGAGTGGCTGGTCTTGAGTGCACGTTGCAGCCATCTTAAATCACATTTTCAGTGCAGCTGAGACAGTGCAGTTCCAAAATGGCTGCCGAAGTGCTCCTCATTGCAGCAGTTCAGCTTGGCTGTATGCAAATGAGCAGAGCTGTTGGCATCACATGCTCCAGACCTTAGAGGTAAGCACCAGCTCTGCTTTGCTGAAAAACACTTTCAGGCTTTGTTAAGGCAAAACTAATTCTAAGCTGTATGAAATAGCTTAAAATATTGTCCTTATTTTTGTCAAAAGGAGGATATTTTTGGTGGGTTTTTTTTTTAGTTTGGTGTGTTTTGGCTTTTTGTTTTCCTCCCCTCTCTCACTGAACTAATTTGTAGACCTCTATCCTGTCTCAGTTACAGGGTAGATTGGGTGGGACAGGAGAGGTCAAAGGTCATACCCATATGTCTTGCTAATCAAATTATTTCATTTTGGCTTACTTCATTATTAGGCCAGAGGAGCTCTCACTTTATGCTGTTCTTTCTCAAAAGCTTGCCTCATAGTTTAACTAAAACGTAAAATAAACTTTGTCAAATTTTTGTAACCAAGTGGTTAGATGTACATTCGATTATCACATTATCAACATGTAACTTTTTCCAATGGTAGATAGGAACTACAAAACCCACGTAATTACACTGGAATAGCAATGATTATGTAAATATTAACTATTTTGCAGGTAGCAGTTACTTGCTACTCAAGAATAACACTACTGTAAATTCTACAGAACTACTACAAATCATAGAATGAAAGTTTCAAGGTAAATTATTCTTTTATTTCTTTTCAACTTCATTGAAATCTGAGTTGCAAAGCGTTAGTGGTTTCACATGGCCTAGTCTTTTCCTATATGTGTGTTACTGGTTGGTGGCCTAGTTATCTGTCAGGCTCAGCACTAGTTAAAAGATAGTTGATAGATGTCAGTGTCCAGAAAAGCACTGCTCAGCTTTTTTCCGTTGGGGAGGAGGATACAAGATGACATTTTTCCTTGCAACTCATTCATTTTCTGGTTTTGTGTCTGCCTCAAATACCTAGTTAAGGTCCTTAAGGGATCTTAAGCTGGATATGAATTAACTTGAAAGTAATTAGTTTCTTGAAGTTCTCCAGAAACGTATCAGGAGCAGCAGAAGAGCTGGATAACTCATCAGGATGTAGCTTAAAGTATTTTCCTGTCAGAAGTTGAAGTCAGTGCTAAGGATGTGAAAGTCAGTACTAAACACTTAAAAGTTTAGTGGTTCCTCAGTATTTTTGCCCATTAACTTGGTGCTTTTAGCATACTCTGTAACAAAGCACTTGGTAATTAAGTTTTCAAATATCTGTTCCCATAAATGATCTTCTATAGTTAACGACAATGCACTGTTTATAAAGAAACAAAGTATTCTGGACAGATAGTGCACATCAGGTTCTCAGGAGATGTGTTTTCTTCACGTTTACCATGTGCATTTGATATGAAAAAAAAATCAGTAAAATACAGGATTATAAGCTCGGGTTGATCGCTGAATTCAGCTAACTAAATTTGTAAGTAATGGGTCACAGGATTTTTCCTACTATAGGACAAAAGATCAGCGACAGGAAAAATGTGAATGTGTGGTCACAAGTGATGGTGATATGCAGGCAGGTAGGTAGTTTTATGACTTATTGCTAGTGGAATTTTGCTTAGTGGATTTGATTTAAGGCAGAATTTAGTTCATAGTGGCTTTTCTTGATTGGGCAAGATAGTTAAGATCCCAAGAATATGTGGGTACTTTAAAATGTCTGAAAACTTGGACAACAAATCCTACTTAAATACATTTATCTTGATAAAATGAGAAGTTTTGCCATACATTCACCTCATCTAATGAATGTAGATTAATAATGTAGTAAGAATTCCATCTTCTTATCCCCCAAACATAGTATTTCTGGTTTTCCGCAAGATACTCTTTGAGTCAAGTCATCCTGACCCCAGTCTTACAATGATTACTGAGGTTTGTGTTTGTGTGGTTCTTAGTTGGTTATTGTTGCTGATTAATTCCAGACCATAGTAACTCATACGGTTCAAAGGAAGCAGAAACAATTCGTTCTTTATAATGAGATCACTGAACTCCTACTTTGTGATCATTGAAGGAGCTGAAATTTTACGCCTAAAGCATACTTTGCCATACGCATCCTGTGGTGGTTTTGTTGTTGGTTATTTTGGTCCTTTTTTTTTTTTTTTAAAGGAGCATATGAAAATGTTATAAAACAGTAGGCGTGTAAAAATTGTCAAGTGCTACTGGTTCTGTTGGTTTGGGGTTCTTCTGCTAACCCTGTTTTTAATGGGAACATGGAAAGGAAAAGCATATTTTTTGACGTTCACTGTAAGGAGTGGTTCTTCGTATGTGTTACATTTGAGTAAAAAACTGTACGTTCACCCCATGTCTGTCATACAGTCCTTTTTGTACTGTTTTTGTTGCCCATGTTTTCTCCTGTGAGCTGAGTAAACTTACTCCCATTTTACAGAAAAGGCAAGAAGAGATTGTCAGAGTTCAGAGGAAAGTTCTTGTCTCAGTGTCTTCCCTTTGGTTTTGGTTTACTTTGGTCTCTAACAGGTTGTTTTGAAAACAGTATCATTCTTGGAAGTGCTGTACAAAATAACTGGCCCAGCAGGGAGCTGTAGCATTTTGTTGTAGTGAGCTGGGTGGGTGTTGTGGTTTGGGGTTTTTTGTGTTCTTTTCTTTTGGTTGGTTTTCTTTTTTTCTTTCCTGAAGTGGGTGTTGGAATGCATAAAGTGTGGTAGATTTTGAAACCTGTGCTGCGTATGGAACACATCCCTGTTTCCAGAAGTCCAAGTACACTGTCATGTTTGCTGCACAGTAGTACCGGTAGCTGACAGCATGATCTCTTCTCTCTTCCCTCCCGTGGTGTTAATAGTTTGTTCTTTAGTAGTCAAAAAGAAAATGAAAAGCACCAATTTACCTGCATGGGAACAAGGTACTTCACTGGACACTAAAAAAAACAAGATATGCTTTTATTAAATATATAAATTAGAGGTTACTTGAATTAGAAATAGTTGTGTATAATCAATAAACAACTTGAACTGAATTGATTGCTATACATTTTTAATGCAAGATGCATTGTCAGACTCTGCTCAGTGTTCTTGCATCTGCATTTTCTCCACTTCTCAGACCTGATGCATTCTAGAACAATTAGCTTTGTACTGCTGATGGGTAAACTTGAAGGATGGGCTTTCAGAAGTAAGTAAATTGCTAGTAGGGTAGCAATCTCAAATACACATGCCTTTCAAAGAGAAATACCTAACAATAGCTTGCTCTGAAGGAGTGTACAGATTCACTTTTTTTTTCAGTTCATTTTTTTGTAAATGGTGTATTTGGTTCTACTTAATTTTCACTTGTGCTCCAACTATTTGGATAGTTGTTCATTATTAAATCGCAGTTGCTTGGAACCATTCTAACATGGCTTGATTAGTTTTTATGTCCCTCTTAAAACTCAGAATTGTCTTAATTTGCACAGCTGCATCTTCTATTTTGGTAGATATTTTGGGAGCAAACAAATTCAGGCAGGATTTGAAACAAACTGGAATGGACTGCTGAAATGAACGCAATACATAATGTATGCAAATCAGTTTCAACCGGCTGAGTTGTTTGGTTCTTTAGGTACTAGCAAGAAATGGTTACCAAGCATTTAGAGCTGTTTTGAATCTTAAGTATTTAATCACATTATGACTATTATTAAGCAGTTAAATTGGACCTTTATTTTTAGCTGTAAACTTAACTTTTTGTCAAGAATGTAGTATCTTTGAAGGAATTATGAGTAAGGCAAATGTTAATTATTTTTTTTTCTGCATCATCTCAATTTGCAGGTTAAGATCTGTCAGATTCTCAGTGTTTTAGTAAATGACAATTCATGTAAACTTAAGTGAGCAAAATGTGTTTTTTCTCAAGTTCATAAGGAGTCAATCTGAGTATTTTCCCTTTCTAAAAGAAAGGGAGTGCAATGTTAGATGCCGTTTCACACTTCTCACCCTTTTTCTACAGTAGAAAAATGGATACTAGTGTCAGCCCTCCCTTCCCCCCCGCCCCCTTCCCTTTCCTGCCTTCTCTGCTCCTTCTGTTGGCATAGGCTTCTGCTTGTAAAATACCTTGAAATAAACCACACTGGTTCAGATAATGGGTTGATAGTCAGTTCTCTACTTAAGAAATGAACATTTTCTATGCCCTTCAAAGACCAACGTGAGAAGAACTTGTGAACTACCAAACTTCTGCCTGCCTTACTTGAATAATTTGTTTCAGGCTTTGGAGAAGAGACAAAGTGGGAGGGGAAGGGGATGTTTTGGACAGTGTATGTGTGTTGCCTACAGAAGGCCCAAGCAAGGTCTTTTCATTTTCTTTTGCTTTGTGGTGGGATTTTTTATTTTGGTGGGGCTTTTTTATCCTTTTTGGTTTTTTTTAGATCAAGCTCCTAGTGACAGATTGTCATGGCTTTTTTTATTTATTTCTAGACAATACTGTGTCAATATACTTTAATATCAAAAATTGTGTCTGAATTGGGCGAGTCATTCTGTGGCAGACATTTTTTCTTTCTATTCTGAGATGAATCAATGGCATTTAAAATTTGAGGATGTTGTCTTTGATAAGTACCAACTGAAACCATACAGCTAATAGTAATCATTTCAAACGCAAATGGCTCTTTTACTTTTGACTGTTAACGTCACCTCTTTAAGGTCGGTTCTGACGAGAGAGCCTGGAAAATTGCGTGTGTTGGGAGGGAGTCCCGTTAACTGGTTTTGAGAAGGCAAAGTCATAAAGGCTCTCTGGTGTTTCCACTGACTAAACGTGGGGAAAGGCAGGCACACATTTTGACTCTTTCTGTAGTGGCAATCACTGGAAAATATAATGGGAGTATGCTGCTGTTTATTATCCCAGGCTAAACTCTTACACACACACACCCCCCCCCAAAAAAAAACCTCAAAACCACCAATAACAAATCCCCCGAAGAACAGAAACAAAAAGCCCCCACCCAAATATCCCGCTTTGGAAGCGGCTAAAGCGCTGCCTGTGCTCGTTCCCCGGGCTGGCCGTTGCTGCCCTTCCTTGGGGGGCTTAGCGAGCCCTGCCGTCCCCTCAGCTCACCACCAGCCCCCCGCGCTTTCTGTCACCGCGCTGCTGCCTTTCTAACTACTAAACCAACTGCTGCTCCTCTCCCTAAAAACACTTCTGCCTCTGAAAACCAGCTTTACCCTAGCTATTGGTGCGGGAAGGAGGGAGACGTAGGGAGGCGGGCACAGCCGAGGGGGTGTAGGTGGCTCCGCCGGAACGTTCTGGAAGCGGGGTGGTGCCTCCCCCAGACGGCAGATGGAGGAGAGCTCTCCCTCGGGGCTGACGACAAGCTCTGGCCTGGATTTCCTTGAGCGGACTGGAGCCGAGAACAGAAAATGCTCCGACTAAAGGCTCTTATTTTGCAGTGTCTGTTTTACTGTATTGAGAATCGTGCTATTATTCTGGTATTTGTATGCAAGGCTGTGAAGCTGGACGGGGGAGGGGTGGGGGTGCAGCTGTATGTGGGAAATACGGGGTTTTTTTTTTTTTTGCTTTTTTTAAAGCAGCATTGGTGCCCTTTATTTTTAAGCTTGGAGGCTGTTTGCCTGATGATTCATTCTGCAAATGGCAACAGCATCACTGGAAGATGTATTCTGCACAGCCCTTAAATGTGCTAACCTACACAAATCTGTCTGAAAGATAAAGGGTACACGTGACATAAAAGAAGAGCAATACTAGATCGCTTGTATAGTTAATGGATGTCAGTGTGACAGGCATTCTGGAAAAATTATTTTTTTTTCCCTTGCATATCACTTCATGCTTTTGGATACAACAGCTGAGGATGAATTGTAACAACCGGTGAAAAGTAATTTGCATTACTAAATACTTTCAGACACAAAATCTGTATTTTTTTTTTGACATTACAGGTGAGCAAATTGCGTTACACTCAAATAACCTAGAACCAGCTATAGAGCATATTACGCTTACAGTGGAAAAGGGGAAGCATAATTTGTCTATATATAGCCTTGATACTTCTGGCATTGTAAAGAGGAACAATGCAGGAACTAGAAGAGGCCCGTGGCGCAAAGCAGGCTCTTCTGGTCCTGAGGCGCTCTGCCTGTGCCTGCTGGCATTGACAAGCATCACTGTCTCCATCATTTTCCTTTTTCCACTAAATGGTGCCAGGCTGCAACTACAGCAGTGTTGCTAGATGTGTACTTAGCCAAACACTGCTGTGGATTTATTTTGTTTAGGGTTGCAGAAATTCATGTCTATAGTCACTATAATGGATAGCATGTTTATTTGCATTGAGTTGTTTCATGCTCTTAGGTTTTACAAGAAACCCTTAGGTTTCTTGTAAAGGTAGCAAATGGGGGGGAAAAGGTATTGGCAAAATGATTCATCTTTTACATACGCACACTTAGTAGTAAGCAAAGCCTGGCTTCCCCCCCCACCCCCCCTCCCCCCCCAAAAAAAAAGTATAGTCACTTTTAGAATAAGTATTTGTAAAGTGTAATTAATTTATTAATTTAATTGGGCTTTGACTGGAAGGGAAAAAGTAGTAATTAAGACATTAACTATTTGAAGTCAGAATGAGGCTGAAATCAAAGCTTCTGCCTCTACCTGTCACTGTACCTTTTAGGTACTTGAAAAGATAAAGTGCTCAGCTCTGGATGGGGGATTTTTTTTCTTCATCTGCCTAATGAAGAAAAATTAAATGTGAAGTGGAATCAGCAAATTAAATGGCCAGACATATTACCTGTCAGCATTAGGTTAGAAATGGAACTGTCTTGGAGCTGATACTTATTTGCTTGTTATTGCTGGGCTGTGATAGATTGGAAATATCAGCTTAAGCTGGTCGCTGAGCATTGAGTATAGCCATATTTTGGTATTATCTCAGTTACTACAGAGGGCTCACCAGAATTGCTGTGAACGGTGCAGCCTGTGGCATCCTACAAGGAACAGCCTTCAAGGTGGAGTTTCTTTTGTAGAGACTATTGTCAGTTTTCGTTTATATGAATGGTAACAGCAGCACTTGAATTTTGACACGGATCTGGATTATTAGTAAGCAAATAACCAGTCGACCAATTCTAGAACCCGTAGTAGTCTCTGGGGGCGGGGGGAGGCGTTGCTCAGCGATACCCCGTTGCAATTTACTCCTGAAATGAGACCCCAGTATGTAAATTTTTACTGGCGCCAGCGAGCTGTAACTGCAGCCTGGCTCCACGCCGGCAGCAGCTAACATGTGTCGTGGATTTCTCCTGTGTTCGGATTGCAGGAGCACTCCGCTTTCTGCACCGAAAGAGCCACCCTGATGAATGGGAAAAGACGTTCAAAGGAACCCAGGTGTAATTAGATTGCTAGTAAGTGAAACTGCTGAGAAAATGTCAGCTTTCTTCTTTTTTTTTTCTTTTTTTTTTTTTGTGTGTGTGTGTGCAGCCTTGCGCTGTGCTGTAATAAATTTCTGCTTGTTGGTACTACCGTGTGGTATGTGGGAGGTACTTCACTGCACATAGTTGCTGCAGTGCTAATAGTTGGCAGCACAGAAGGCAGCACAAAGAGCCCGACTGGAGGCACTTGCAGTTGTAAGGTTCCCTTGGAGGCTGTGGCACGCTCCGTTGCACTCCCCACACCTTCAGCCACTTGCGTGGAGCAGTGGGAATTCCAGCAGGCTTTGACAAGCAGATGTAGGCTACGAGCTGAGAGGTACCACAGCATAACTCAGGCTGGCTTAAAAAACAGTATTCGTGCTCCTATGTAAACAAAACAAGATCTTGGTGTCAAGATGGCCGACCTGGAGGTCTACTTGTAGCTCATGATACTTATGCTAATGAGCTACATGTCAGTGGCTTACTCAGAGGAGGAAGCTCATTTTGCACGTGCCGCCACCTCGCCAGGTAAGAGGAGCAACTGGTTTTCTGCATTAATGTTTTAGAGGACTTTGAAGTTATTTTTCCACTTAGGTTGCCCATCCCCCACTTTGGCATAGTGCCAGGAATTAAATTTAAATATAAGAGGCATTTTTTGGGAAGCCCGGAAGTCATCTGTTCCTGCTCTAACTATTTTTGGGTTGCTGCTGTTACAGGGAGCTAGTAATTACTGTATAATGTTTGTTTAAGTAAAACTGAAGAATTAAAAAAAATAATAGAAATTTGGGTATGTAGTTTTTGCTGCTAACGGTACTAGTTTTGTTTAGTTGAAACTTTTTACTGTTTTGCTACTGTGTTATTTTTGTCTCTATAGTGACACCAGTTGATGCATATGGAGGCTTAGCGATACTGTGAGCTTACCCCTGAAAAAAGTGCAGAATTAAGAAAGTGGAATCCACCAGTGGTGGTTTTTTGGCTTCATGGTATCATGAAGAAACTATTATCCTGATTGTAGTTTGAATTCTCTTCTTTTTGCCAAAGCTGTTAAAAGTGTTGGACACTGAACTGTTGTGTGGGTATGCTTTAGTGTAAACGCACATTCTCAGGTGAGTTTATGTAAATTTTAAAAGGGTGTATTTGTAAATAGGGAAACAAAATATTTATCAGACCTGCCCCTTCAGAAAACAATAAGCTTGTCTTAGGGCAGCAAAAGTTAAGAAAATAACAATATTGCTAATTACATAACATACTGTATTGTGGTTATGCGTGTAGTGCATGAAATGACTGCATGGAGCAGATGTGCTAGTTCTGTACAAATATATTTGTGTTGTTTCTATTTTACAAATCAAAAAAGTTGTGACAGGATGGGAGACTGGAAAGGGGAGATGGTAAAAGAATATGACCGGATGGAGGAAGTGTCTGAGCTAGAGAAAAGAGATAATTGGAGATGCATTGAACAGGCCGAGGAAAACATGGTTGCTTAAAGGTAGGCAGCAGCTCAAGGTAGGAATGTGGAACAGGCAGTAGACTGGCCTCGTCCAGTTAAAGGAAAAAAGAGGTTAATCGAAGAGAATAAAACTAAAGCGATAGAAGGGCGAAGTAGGCAGGTAGATTATTTGAGCTTAAAATGGTAGTGATTGGGACTAGAAGTATTGGAGCCATTCTGAAATGGACTGGGAATTAAGGCCAATAAGGAATATGTAAATGTGCTGGGAAAGAGCACTGTAACTGGTTGATATTGAGGACAGGGAAATTTAATGATAATAGGAAAGGTATACTTCTGCATTGATATGGCAGAGTAAAATGTGCCATGCCAACAACTTGGGCCAAGTGAATCTTTTTTGTAGGTATCTCATTTACTTTGAAACTGCTGATAACTTCTTTTTAGTGATAACTTAAGATTTGATATGGGACACAATTTTGGTTGTCATTTAGAAGTCTGGTTATATGCATGTCCAGACTAAAAGCAGTATCAAAATTGTGTGTGGGTGTGTGTGAGAGAAGGTATGTAAATAAGTATGTGGTAGATTTCCCCAAGTAAATTACACTAGAAGTTGCAGTTAACAATTATTAAGGTTGTACACTAGAAATTGCAGTTAACAATTATTAAGGTTGTCCATAAAGGGCAAATTCTGTTAAAATCAGTCTTGCTCTCATTGCAACATGAAGGAAGCAATTCAGGGCCCGTCCCTCCTTTTCTGTAAAGTGTAAGTGCGAGGATGGTCATAGAGAGATGGCATTGAGTGCATTGTGGAAAATGTGGAAAACTGGTTAAAAGAAACAAAATGTTCCTGAGAGAAAGCCATGACTAGTAAAGCAAAGGATAATGAAAGTGAAATTGTTAAAAATGGAGAAATAATTTTAACAGTAATGTAGGTGATAATGGTAATATTCATAGTGAAAGAGAAAAGCCAGAAGATTACAGCAAATATTTTGGGGTTTTTTTTTAGATAAAGGTGAGACTATACTATAATATCTCGCAGGTGACTTAAATACTTAAAATCTAGAAGTTACAAGGAAGAGACTAATGATTCCATGATAGATATTTCTTAACAAAGGCTTTAAGTAAGTCTTTGTAATCTGCACCCGGGAGTTCTTAAAGAATTAGCTGAGAATATTTCTTTTCTGAGGCGTCCCTCCCAATAACATAAAATACAATGGAAATTCCAGAAGACTTTGAAGGCTTTTTATTTAAAAAGGTCAAGCAGGATGACTATTTAGTCTTGTATCAATACTGGGAAAAAATAACGGAGGGACAACTGGGGGATTCAGTAAATGTCAAAGTATACTATCAGAATTAATGTTGAGGTGGTTTGATGGAAATAAAACTTTATTAAAAAAAGCACAAACCTAATGTAATTTGTTTTAGAACAAGGTTCCTGGGTGTAAATACCCAATACGTATATTGCGGTTATGGCTTGATAGAGTTTTTTTCTTAAATAACAAACAACTCCCCCTAGCCCTCTGTATCAATAAAACCCTAAAATTATTAAAAAGCTTTTTAAAGATTTTGAAGGGGAAAGTGGTAGGAAGCATGCTCCAAGTAAAAATTTTTGATTGATATTGTAAAGCAGTTAACAAAAGTAACTTGCAGAGCATAGAAAGGTTGACTCTTACAGTCACCTGGATCATTTCCTTAGTCAGACCCGCTCAAACAATCTGCTATTGCACAGCAAAATCCGAAGTTGTACATTTAGAAACTGTCTGTTATAGAACATACCTGCTTAACAGGAAACCCCTGTAATAAAGTGGGGATCATAGAGACAAAAAAGTGAGCTGAAGTCCCAAATTGAAAGTTAAGGTGGATGGGCAGAAATTCTGTTCAATAGAGAGGAAAAGTAAGGAAATCATACGCTCTATTAATGTGCTTTGGTTATACTGATGATCTGAATTCTGCATCAATACAGATTTCAGTCCTGTTGTCCATTGGTTTGGGTTTTGTTTTTTTTCCACAATGTTGAAAAATTAGGAAGGGTTCTGGGAAAAGGCACAAAAATCACTCTAGCTCAAGAACACAAAATTGTAAAAATTAAAAAGTTAAACTGATAATGTAGGTCGGAAAGGGACCTCTGGAGGTCATCTAGTCTGACATCTTCAAAAGAGGCTAACTTCAAAATTAGACCAGATTGCTCCAGGGTTTGTCAAGAGTGAGGGTTGAAAATCAGTGAGGGTGGTGATTCCACAACCACTCTACAAGCTGTTTCAGTGTTTGCCCACCTAAATTTCTGGTTCTTACATACGGTTACCTAGTAGGGACTGTTAGAACCTTTATCACTAGTTTGACTCCGTTCTGGTTACACATTTAGCCAAATCATGCCCAGCCCTATACTGATGTGGTGAGACCCCACAAAAGTTATCTAGGTCTTCTACCCAAGAAAAATTTCTGGACCATCTCATCTTGCGGCTCTTAGCCAGATAAGTTGTTTAGATGATGAGGTCAAGAAAGTCAGCCAGCTCTGCATTAGCCAAGTTTCTGTTTTCAGCAAATGGATGGCTAAGGGTCTGATGATGATAATTAGAAATAGTTCGTTTTGTTGTCATGCTTTACAGCATCTGCCTTAACTCTAGCAGTTTGGTATTTTTCACCAGACAGGTTACAGTGATTCTGGATACTTCTGTTGTTTGCTTCCACCATTCTCTTTTGTTTGACTCCACCCTTCTGAGAGGATGATGTGCAAGGCTTAATCTTTATGCAGCAAAACTTGTAACTGTTGAATGAAAACCCTTAACATCAAGAAAAGTAAAATATCTAATAATACTCAGTCATCCTAGTGGTGTGTAGTTAGTGACCTTATCTTCTTTTTATTTACAATTTTATTTCTCTTTTGTTGTGGCTCTTTTTCTTAATTTGTGGTCAGACTTGCCCTAAAATTTCACCTTATGTGATGTTTTGCTTTTGCACTTAAATCTGCTTTCTTTGTTTTGTTGTGTTTGGGTTTTTTAATCAAAG
Organism: Numenius arquata; assembly: GCF_964106895.1. Taxonomy (NCBI): domain Eukaryota; kingdom Metazoa; phylum Chordata; class Aves; order Charadriiformes; family Scolopacidae; genus Numenius; species Numenius arquata. The sequence continues at coordinate 78,771,529 of NC_133577.1, read as the reverse complement.
AGGACAATATTTATAGCTGTGAACTAGAGGAAGGTGGAAGCTCTTTGGTGATGAGTTTTCTAGTTGTGGTAAAATGGAAAAGAAACTCTTCTTTGCAAACAGCTGTGGTAATTAACTATTCCGTTCAAATGTAGCATATGTAATAGTTTGAAAATCATTGATAGGATCTTTTTCTTCACACATTGAAGGATTGCTGTGATACTGCTGTAGCTTCTGCATCATTTGGTAAGGCCATCATACTGTTGGCAGCAGCCTTCTCTTTGGGAATTGTGCATTTTGAGAACAAGATGGAAATTCTCAGGATTCATTGACTATTTTGAAAAAACACGTTAGTACCTGTGCTCAAACTTCTAGCTTCAGTTGGTTCTGAGTAATAAAGTCAGCTTACCATTTGAGTTTTGAGAAGAAACCGTTTGGGTGTCCAACATTGCCATCATAATGGTCAAGAAGGCTGGTCCAGACGAAGTGTCTGTGCAGCTACTGAAGTCAATGAACACTGTGAACCTGAACCCACAACACTAGTATGTTAAAATGCAGAGCCTAGTGCTTTGAAACTTTAGCATAAGTGGACTAGGTCTGCTGAAAACCACAACAATCGGATGTAATCCTAAAATTATAGGTAATCTCTAACATGAAAGGCCAAATGCATAAAATGGCAGCATCTACTTCCCAGATCTCTTTTGCTTTATGCTGTGCCGTATGATTAGTCACTTATATGTAAATGTGTTGTGGTCTGGATATAACGTCAAGAGATTTCACTTAACTTTTGCATCTGGGTACCATTTGTGGTTGTGAGAAGGTTTCTGTGGACACCTAACTAAGCAGATACTTTCAAAGCTTTATAGCTTGCTCAAAGAATTGCCTCTTGATTTGCAAGGGTTTGTTCCAAGGGATAGAGATGGTTTTGATATAAAGCTCTTCTGAGCTATCATTGTAGAAATTAGATGGAACAAAACTTCAGTGGTGGTGTTTCTCATTCATGTAATATGAAGTTTGCATATGAGAATCCATGTCTGTTATTAGTTGTTTCCCTGCAAAACTGGCCCAAGCTTCTTATTTGAGTCAAAATCTGGAACTGATACTGAAGAGCTGGAGAGCTCTTCACCCCTGTCTGTTTTACAGGTTAAATAAGCCCTCCTTTATGTACAGTATCACATTTTCATTAAGTTCTAGCCATTACCGAGCTAGTATAGCCCATGTAATCTGCGCCCTTTGGTGAAGCATAAGGATAAGTTTGAATTGGACTTCGCTTTTGATGTGTTAAATGTATGAAGAAAATTACATTTTAGGGGTTTGTCTTAAAAGTATACCACAAAATACTAGTTTTTATTATGTGGCTTAAGTAGTCTCCAAGAGACTTTCTCTACAGCAGCCAAACCATTTGTTGGTAGCTTGGAGAAAGAAAGGAGGCATTTGCTGTGTTTCCTACACTTTAGCACCAGTTAGTTTTCAAGGATAAGATTTCACTTCACAGGCATGGTCATGCATAGCCATTTCAGGTGCTATAGGATGTGACTTCTGCATCTTGGCAATGATTCCAGAATGGCACTGGTTTCCTCTAGGTCTTGTGTTACATCTGCTAGCTTCATGCAGGTTCTAGAGCATCAAAAACAGTGCTAGTTGCCTGTGCTTAGGCTACTGAGTCTCATACTGTGTGTTCCTAAATTCCTTGAACTTCTATGTTTACCACAGCTTACTATAACTTCTGTCTCTGCATCCTCTTGTCCTTAAAGTTGAAAGGTCTGAGCACTTCAGAGCTTTCTGGGTAAAACATGGCATAGTACTTTGCTTAAACTAAGATGCACATTTGGATAACAGAGCATAATTAGTTCGATTTTTCCCCATCGATATTCAACTTTGTTCTGTGCTCTCATAAATTTGAGTGTTTTGATACAGGAAATGGATTCTAGAAGCACTGTCTAAAATTTTCGGTGATATTTTCTAGAATCTGTTTTCATAGGACAAGCATTCCAATTAATCCTCAGCAAAAACGCTGAAGCACTGGAATAGAGCTTTATGCTTTGTTTATTTGGGGGGTTTGGTCATCCTTATTTCAGTATACTTGTGAAAAAAGACTACACAGAGTAGCATTTGGGATGAACTTGTAACTTGCGGAATTTTCCTAGAAGCAATGAATTTATTAATGAACTTCCACTCTGCAAAATTAATTCGATATCTGAATAACATTCTTAAATTATAGGCAAATCCCTTACTTGGTAAAACATGTCCTGTTTGGTGTTGTAATGGCCCTAAGATCAAGAACTAAATCCAGGATATTCAGAATCAGTGTTAAGCTTCATGCCAGATCGTAGGAATTCCTAATTTGACACTTATCTAACCATACATTTTTCCCCTCAAATAATAACATGTAATCTTACAAGAAAAGCATTTTGGGTGGTTTTGTTCTGGAATTGCATAATGTCTCTTTACAGATGTATTGGAAATCTTTCTCCCATTCTTTATTTTGCTTGAAAAGCAATTATTTTTATGTGAGATGTAGGTTTTACGATTATGTTCCGTATCCATTGTGAACTTGAAATGTATTGTCTTGTTAAAGAGCATAAACTAGATAAAAGCTGTCTTTTCAAAATAAATGTTATTTGCTTTTGTATTTACTTACATGTGTTCCACTTGTATCTGCTGGCTACCTGAAGCTTTTTTCCTAAGAAAATGTGACAGGTAAGACTCTTCTAGATCACTTTGTCACAACTCCTGTCTTTCAGCAGTAGAATTTACAGAAAAAGACTCATCTCTGTATTTCACTTTATAGTCCAAGAAAAACTGAGGTGGGAGATAGTGCTGATTTGACAGGTCTAAATTGTTGATCAGTAGTGGAATTGAAATGGAAACAAGATCATCTTCAGCATCAGTCTGGTGCTTTATTCTCCAAGTCATAGTATCTTGTGCTAAACATAATGACACCTCCTCCATGATCTATCATTGTGCGTATGCATGCATACATAGACACACACACACGCACTGTGGGTATAAAACAAGTATTAGAGTAATCCCAAAGTGTTATTTTGGAGTTGTCCCCATCCCCCTGCAATTTTATGTGATTGTGAGGAACAGTAATTTGGTGTCTTTTTTGGCCAAAGCCATGTGTATCCATAGAGATATATGTCTTGTCCTGCCAGCAGACAGGCAGACCTTACCCTGAAATGCCAGTTGTCCAGCAAGGCATAGAGAATTTGTTGCTACTACATTCTTGTCCCAAAGACTACTGTTTTGTCTCTTCTTCTGCTTTGAGTTCTTCTCTGCGTTTACAGGTTGATGAGTCTTTGCTAGCAGAGTTCTATTCTTGGCATATGGAGATGTGGAATCTCCAGGCCTTTGGCCTTCACTGTACTTGGATCTAGTGTAAATCTTCACGCATCCCTCAGACTGACAGATGTTGAGAAGGTATCTGACTCAGAACTGTATTCAGTGTGCATGCTGTGTGCTTCATCTCAGCTTCACTGCCCAGAAAACCTGAGACATTATGAACTTTGCAGTATTGTGGATCTTAGAAATTGAAGCCCTTCCTATGGAACGTTATATTTGAAGAAATGTTGAACAAAGAAGCTGAAAAAGCAGTTTCTAGTGCAAGATGATCGTGCAAGAATCTGAGCATTTTGACTTAATATTTGGTGAGGCTGCCTCTATGCCTTCTCTATGCCTAGCCTGGTTAATGACTAACTTTCTGGGAATTGAGACTTTTAGAAAGGAATGAAGCCTGATGAACAAAATAGTTCCTTTTCCAGAATAACATTTGGTGCCAACTGTTTGGTTTTTGTTGTGGTTTTTTTTTTTTCTCTGTTTGGTTTTGTTGGGTTTTGTTTAGTATTTGGTTCTTAGTATGAGACCATTACTTCCTTAGGTGTTTCTATGCAGTATTCTGACTATTCCACTACTCATATGACTTTGAGGCAGAGAAATGGATCGCACCCAATATAGTCTCTTTTTACTTGTCTTAAGACCTGTTTCAGATGTTCTCCAGGGTTACATTAAAAGATACCTTCTAGGATGGTCAGACTAAGGACATACATCGCTCCCAAGCAAATGGTGTGGAGAGGATTATGAGATACTGCTTCAGACACAAAGAAACTGCTTTTCTCTCACACGTGAAAGAGAATCTGCTTCAGCCTGTCTTTTCCTGTTTCATAATTGTCAGTGGCACCTTCCTCAACCAGAATCAGAGAGGCAACCGTATGTTACCAAGACATACACCTACCTATTTCAAGCCTTCAAACAGATTTCCTTACCTCGGGGTAATGCTGATACATATATGGAGTTCTTACCTGTTGCAGTGCAGGTGCCCACGTTTTCTGGACAAGGCCAGAAGCAAGACCTACTTCTGCTATCCCCAGACAATGAAGGAGAGCAGATTTTTTTAATGGCGGACAGGTGGTTTGGGTTCATTGCTTTATCACAGGAGTGGCGCACACATACAATGCTGCTTTTTCAAAGGTAGATAGAAAAATAACAAGGGACGTTCCAGGATGGCATTTTTGGCATGCTGCTGTAATAGATCTCATTCCTCATATTTTCTCTATTTTTCTCAAATTACTTCGTAAGGCAAAACGAGTAACCCGTGTTATTTAAAAAAAAAAAATCTTAACTGCTGTGTTATTTTTCTGCCTATGGAAGATCAGTTCTTCTTTACATGGTGTTGAATTGCTGTTGTGTATTTAACCAATCTATTTCCTCTGCCTTAGTTGTGATGACTTGGTGGGATGTAAACATAGTCTCTGCCCTAATAGCCTAGTAGCTTGAGTCCAGAACTTTAGATGAATGCTTCTTTTGTGTGTATATGTCTCTGAAGAGAGCGGGAGGGAGATTTATGGCGGGCATTTATGTAGTTCATGTTGTGTTTTCACTGAGCAAGATCTCTAAGGAATTATTCCAAGTTTTTTTTCTTCTTGGTCACAGTGCTTAATCTTATTTGGAAGGCTTCTCTTAATTTTTTGTTCTGAGCATTAGTTTCAAGTGCTGAGGCATCTGTACATATATTGGATGTGAGAAGAGTCTTTAATTTTTATCTGTGTTGAACCATAACTTTATGGAAGTTTTCTCAACTGCTGGTTTTCATTACCAGAAAACACAAACATTGCATCCATCCAAGAACTGTTTAATTTAATTTCGTATTGTGCCAAAGCTTGCAGAGGTGAATCAGTTAAGGATGGTTAGAGCTTCTCTGTTCAGTGAAAGCTGAATCCATTCCCTGGAGTTCGTCTGTCATTAAGTTTTTTTCAGGGAAGCCCTTTGGAATTAGGTCAAATATCAAATGCCTAAAGAAAATAGTGTGATGGGTAGAAGAGATGATTCTTTTCAGAACCTGCCCACATTACATTCCAGAAGTGGTCCACTGGTGCGGTGAGGTGATTGTGGACTTCTTCGAACATAAATTTGCAGCTATTTAGGAAAGTTTTATTTGTAGTTGAAACTTCCCGAGATGCAGATTTTCACCATCTCTGGCTTCAGTTTTTGACTTCCCAGCAGTCTTAAAGGAAGACAGAGATTACTGATAGAGCTGGGATGGCTTAGTTTGGGACAGCTCATGTATTCATTATTGTTCAGCTGCACAGATTTTTACTTGCTTCACAGCTTTCTAAATGTTTCTGGTTTACAGTGACACTTGAAGACAAATCTTTTGCTACTTTTGGTTTATCATTAAATACCTCATAATGTTGATCAGCTCAGACATCTTTGTGGCAGTAAAATTGCCCTGATGAGCCAAAGGTGTGGTTTGGGTTGTTTTTTTTTTTTTTTTTTTAACTTAGTTGCTGTTGAGCATGGGTAAAGGGAGGCGCACAGCTGTGTGTATAGGGAAGAAAAAATTGAGTTTGGAGTTTTGAGTATGTAGGCATACATGATGGAAAACGCATTTAGACAGCATAGTTTAAGGAACTTCACATAACTTCACACACACCCCACTACCCTCCCTACCACCTTCATCATCTGGTGGTAAATATATGCCACTGATAGTTGTGGCTTGAATAGATTGAAAATGAGCTGAAAATAATCTAAGCTACGATTTCAACATTTTGCCTCAACATTGCTTAAGGAGCCATTGTAACTTCCTGGTTCTAGCTCCTTATTCTGAGCCTTTGCCATCCTGTTCATTATCTTGGCACAGCAAGAAACTGGATCCGAAAACTCATCTGAAAGGGTACTGGGAGATGGGGGAGGGGGCGGGGGGAAGCTGGTTCAATGGCTCACTGGGCTGTGTTTTACAAACTGTTCTGCCAACACAGTAGAAGTGGCATAGGGTGGAAATGAGGGACTAAGGAATATTAGTGTAGGATTTGTCACTGCAAAATGCATGTTGATCCTTTACTTTGCTGTCAATAATCTTCTAAATATGTGTAGTAACATAATTTTTTTATAGTTTCAGGGAAGGACCATATTTTACAAAGACAGAGAAAAAATTCTTTGTTTCCAAGGGCATTATGTAATTTTTGTCTGTTAAAATTTTGCTTTTTGTTTGGAGGGTGTTGTAGTCTAACCTCTCGTATTGAATTTGGAGAGTATTCTTATTATGTTGACTTCGCAGAAAGCTATGGGCTTTACAGAAAGCTATGTCCATGTAGATTATGAGTAAGATCTATAGATGTGTTGAAGTTGTGGTGTAATGTGAGGTGGTTCTTTCTCACACTGTCATTTAGTCTTACTGAATAAACAACCTTCTATTTTCAAGCCTTACTTCTTGAAATGCTTCCTGCCTTAGGTCTGTCTTCCTCTAATACAATGCAGAACATGGAGAAAGCCACAGAGAACCAAACTAGATTTTTGTCTTTTCTTAAATTTGAGCACGTAGACATTCCTCCTTGGATTTTTTTCCTTGGAGAAAAAAAAAAGTCCTCTAAAGGGTTCAGACTGGAGCAGGATTTTTTTTTCACCCTCTTTAAGGAAGATCTTCCAAGAAGAGCAGGCAGACCCTCTGCTGTAAAACCTTTTCTGATTAAAAGAGACATGACTCTGCCTTGCCTGGAAAAAGGTGGAAAGAAAGAGGAACATGGACTGATTGAAACACTCAGCTTTTCTGAAGCTACTGTGGCAGTAAGGCATTGGCAAACAGGATTCTGAGACTAGAGTAAGAGGCTCTGAAGCTCATTACTTACTCTTCTATGAACCTTCATCATCTTTGCTGACTTTCAAAGTGAACCAGAGCTGTATCATGCCAGAAATGTCAGCGCAGTTGCATCTCAGTTGAGAAAGAACTCTGGTTAGTTTTGGAACTCATGGTTTAGAATCTGGTACTCTGGTCATAGGCTGAACACATGTTGACTGTGACAAAGGATCTCCACTGAGCAAAGCAGAGCTGTCTGGGAGGCACCTTGTGAAGTCAGTAGTTCAAACATGCGTAAACCTTCATGTTAAAAAGACTGCTTGAAGGAATAAACCCAGAGTCCTGCCATCAGAGGGCTCCCATCTCAAATTCTGCTCTACATGGTAGAAAGAATCGAGAAGGACTAAATTTGGATATTGCTGTGAAGCAAAAAATACACAGCTGCAACAAAAAGGATACACACCAGATTGTCCCTTTCTTTAACTACTGTGAGATGGAGAGTGAGAAAATCCATCAAAGTCTGATTGACAAACTTAATGAGAAGAACAGTGAAGGAAGTAATTTTTGGTCACTGTCACGTGAGGATTTTGTTACAACGTGCTAAGCAGAATCTGTTTCTCTCTATTAGTATTCTGGAGAGAATATCCTAATACTGTACATGAGAAAGTATAGCTGGCTCCAGTTCTGATGTAGTTCCAGAGAGAAAGATTTGGCAGGAGAGAGTATGTCATCCATTTCAAACTATTCCGTATTTCAAAAAACAACAAAAGAACTTTGGTAAGGAAATCTCTACAAAAAAGGAAAAGCATACTACTCATCCAATCTGAGGTAGAATTCTTATTGAGTATCATTCTTTTTAGAATAAAAAAACTTCACATTTGGGACGAAGGCTTCTTCCAGGTAAAACTGAAAGACTGCTAGGTATTATACTGTTCATTCAAAATAAGATTCTTTATCCCTCCACAAGATGGATATGCTGATACAGAAAGAAGACCTATTGCCAAACTATCTCATAAGCAGAATAAGAATTGGGGTTTTTTTTCTTATTTCAAGGGTTACCTGTGACTTACACTACTGTAGCCACATCTACTGTTATAACCACCTTGTCTGTTGGACTAATACTAGCATAGATAAAAAATACAGCATCTGATAAAAGGTGGGGAAAGATTTATCAGTTAATCTAGGCTCAATGCCAGAAAAGAATTCTTGGTTTCTGTATTTATAGTCAACTCAATTTAACACCAGTTCATTGCCATTATGATACCTACAAGATACTGCCATTTGAGGAAAAGTACTATGACCATTTTAAGAGGTTCATGGTATTGCTGGTTAACATCTTAATGTCATCCTTTCGAATGGCTTCTTTTTGAAGTCTTTTTTGGATCACAATGTCACAGCTATAAAGCAGAGTGTTCTGTAAACTGTTTTCTTATAGATGAGTGTGGGGGGTGTCTTTTTAATGCTATCCTGGCACATTGAGTCTTGAATACTCACAGAAGACTTCATATAAATTTGCCTTTTTTCAAGGGAGAAAATAGAACTTACAGTGAACATTTGCCCTCTCGAAGCAAATAGTTTTTTAAAGTGTCCCTTCAAGAGTCAGTAGTTCCTTGTGCAGACTTCCACTGGAGCTTTACAAGATTTTAAGGAAGGTAGTAATGGCTTCCAAAGAAAATCGATTAGGCGGCTTCTCAGGAGGTTATGCAGTTCAATAGCTTCTGCTACTCTTTCCTCAGTGCCCAGAGAAAATCTTCCCCAAGAGGGTTCCATGATTACAAACGAATATGACCTGGTTAATATTCACCTTTTGGGTACATAAATAGGATAGTTTTATAATCACAAATGCAAACTTGGAGAGAGATGGTCACACGTACAGAATCATCAGGAGAGTCTGGAGTAAGTCTGCAGAATGATTGGGAAACAGCTATGTTTTGTGCCAGTCCATGAAGAAAAGATACACATTGATGTCTTCAGTCATTCAAAGAGAACTTAAACCTTTGATTTTTTGGATAATGTGAAAGTGCAGTCCTTTCTTTACAGGAAGCAAGCAAACAAGCACTATGGAGGAGCTACATTCAGAATATTCCTTTTCATGTTAAAGGTTTCTGAGTAGAAACTTTCTGGAGATTGAGCTATTACAGCTGAACTTACATAATCAAAATTTAAGACAGCTTTCTTTTGAGGCTTTTATACCATTTATCAGTGAAGGCATTCCTGAGTATAATTCATACTGTATGCTTCTGGCACCTAACTGTGGATGGCGTTTGGGAAGCTTTGTAGACAAGAAAAACAAAGTTTATTGTAGGTGATAGCTTTGAGTGACTCTATGTGGATGCATTTTTCTCCATATAATTTTCTATGGATTTTAGGAAGGGAGCAGTCTAAAATAGTTGTGTAAATTCTTCATGTACTTCCATGCTTGCAATGACAGTGCTCCTGGATTGTTGTTTCATCAACTGCTTTTCTCCTTCCCACAATGGTAAAATTAAGGATGTTTTCTTGTAGAGCTAGTTTGAGGTCTTCAGACATCAGTTTGGAGCAGTCTTTTACAGACCAAGTATTAACCACTACTTAAAGTGCTGGCAGTATCTCTATTGCCTGACCGCTGGTTTTTAGGTCCAGGCTCAAAACCTTTTTTTATAGGTTGTTCTGGCAAAATCATTGCTAAATAATATATTGGTTAAGCTAAACTTGCAGCTCCTTTTTTTGGTATTGTATGCTACTGTGAATGCTAGTTTGATGTTTCATGCATACTGTCAACGCTTCATGAATTTGTAATGTTGTCTTGTTTTCTTTCTTTTTAAAGATTTGCAGTAGCAAGCAAAACAATGACCTCATTACTAGAAGAAATTTATTTTGCCTTTTTTTACTTCCATCCTTTCCACTTAGGAATGCAACACCAGCATTGGAAGTGGCTCTAGATCCACTCTTTCTGAGTAGGAGGTATGGGTCCTAGGAGGTTTGTAACTCTAGATACATTTCTCTGGTTCGCTAGGCCGGTATCTATGATCTTACCAGTCAGCATCAACAAAATGTTGCTGGCTCACTTCCATCCACAAGTTCACTGCCAGCTACCATGCACAGTTGATGGTGTTGAGTGACTGCAAACTGGGTCTTAGAGTTGTCTTTGAAAAGCATTCCATAGGAAGAAAAAAATAAGCCTCTCATCTTAGATATGAAGTTTAAAGCCAGGAATGCCTTTGAGAGTGTTTCTTGTGCATCCTGCATAATTGCAAGCCTCATTGGGGTCATTAGTGAAGAGCCTCTTAATAGATAAGAAATAACTCTGGAAAAATAAGTTGATCTCATTTGAGGCCTATAGCTTCTTACTCTAAAAGGCAGGAGTCTTAATTTATCAGGTGGAATATCTCTGCAGTCTTCCTTTCTATTTTGCATTTCTGTCCTCTAAGAAACCTAGACCGAGAGAACCTGCAGCCTACTGTATTCAAGAGGACATTTTGTATTTAACTTTCTACTTTCTTCTTCAACAGCCTATCTCTAAGATATTGAGGAAACACAAAGATGGATTTTTTCTTTGTCATGGAGAAGAGATGCATTCAGACTACAAATTTTAATTTCATTTTCTTATGTTTAGAAGTCCACATTCCTTTGTAACATTAACAATAAGCTGTAATTCACAAAAAATATATCATATTCCTAGTACTACTGTTTTGCTGCAGGTATGGCTATTGAGGTGCAGTCATCCTGCAACACAAAAGATAAATGCAAGCTACTTAGCAGCTAGAGCACCTTGTGATTGAAAGGTTAATGCAAGTGACATCACCCTTGTAAGTAACCAGCTTCCTTTGAATAATTTCAATGATCTTTGTGGTTTACTGATCACAGAAATCCAATCTTCAAAGGGACCTGTATCAGTATGAGTTCGCAAGAAAAATGAGTACCTGAAGGGAGGCTTTTTAATAAAGAGATATTGCTAAAAATATACTGAGGATTTGTTGGACTTACTCATGCAGCTGGATGAAGCAATACGTCAGACTTCAGAAGTCCTCTGCAGAAGTACCTCCATGCAAAAACTTTTTAGAGTAGTATCTAAGTCAGAGACAGTGTTAGAATAGTCAGCTGCAAGCATCCCATCAAACCCTCTCTTGTCAAATGGGTGAAAAAATAATATGTGCAACGTATTATCCATCATTTACCCTTATCAAGTATCCCTCCTTTGAGAGGGATGCTTCCAGCTGATCATTTACCCTTATCAAGTATCCCTCCTTTGAGAGGGGTGCTTCCAGCTGAAGATGGGCAATCTAGATATATCATCTTTTAAAGTCATGGGATTTCTTTTTCCATGAAGATGCTTAAGAATGTTTTGGGAAATAGGCCATCTAATTGGTCTGCCAGGCAATTCTACCTTCCCATGAGAGAGTTCATGTACTGACAGGGTAACAGCAGATTTTGAAGCAAGATAGTGTTCTCAGACTGGTATTTTTGGAGGGAAATGTCTCTAAAACGTATCCTTCCTTGAAGGCTACACTTCACTTATGCCTATCAGTACAAAAGATCCTGAAACAAAAGAAAGGTCATAGTAGTCTCAAAATTGGTCGTGCACCTTCTGTACGCACAAACTTCTCAGTTCATTTTCAGTGTCTGTCTTGTTGATGTGGTCTGGCAGCATATCCCCCAGAAGGCTCTACTGTAAGTCCTCAACTAGACTTAGTTATATAAAGAAAAATGGAAACCCTCTTTCTCTGCAGTGTTTCCTTTGTCAGTCTGATACTGCTCTGAAATCTTCTATGACTTTCATTTTTGATCGTGACACAAAACTCTAGTTTACTCCTTTTAATTGAGATTCATATTGCAAGATGAGAAGGTGCAATAACTGCATTACTTGTAGATAATTTTTTTTTTTACTCTGCATCCTTGGGACATCAGTATAACATTAGCCATGTTTGTCATCTGCTATTTCAAATGGTTATCTAAGCACTTGGCTTTTTTTTTTTCCTGATCAGTTTAAGGTTATGATCTGAAGAGCTGTTGCCTGAAGCACATGTGTGATTCCACTTATTTAGTATTTCATAAAAATACAGCTATTTACAGTTCTCATCCCAAGAGCCTATACCTAATAATTAGCAATTTCATCCTCTACTCTTCTTCCTCAATCCTTACTCAACCCAGAGGGAAATGTCATGGCATATTAGTTCATGTAACAGAACTCCTACTGCAAGACAATCAGGAATACTTCTTAATACTTAAATACTACTTGATAAGGTCTGGAGAGAGTCTATGAGAACGGGACTCCATGTATGAACGTTGACTAAACTATTTAAGATGGTGCTGCATAGCAGTGGTGGTGCTTATTCTGCTAGAGTTCTGGAAAATGCATTGCCTCTTTTTGATACTATTACTGTATTCAAATTATGCAGAGTAATTGTGTGGAGCATAGAGTGCTGTCCTGTAAGGTATTGTTTGGTAGGAAGCCCCTCTAGGTTAGATGACAATCTGTGGGAAGTCTCATAAGGAGCAGTTAACCCCACAGCAATATTAACTACAGAAGTATGTTGACTGCATGAATTTTTGCAGTCTGTTTTCTTTTTCTGCCACTGGGGAATCTGCTGCTTGATGTTTTCATATTAGTAGAGTCACTGAAGGTTCTTTAGGTTGTTCCTTTTTTGGCAAGATAGAAGGAGAACATGTATAGGCTCGTGTGTGATATTCTTTGAGGGGTTTCAGTCTCATTTATGGAGTATATGTATTTCAAGAGTAAAACAAATCTTGATAATATGCTCTGTGGTTTGAATTTTTTATTGTGACTATGAAAGTCTCAACTTTCTGTTCTTACTTATCTTAAGCGGAGAAACTAGAAATCAGAAAAGGCAAGACAGTTGCTGAAACTGTGTGGGGTTTCTATAGCACTGTGGTGCTATGGAAAGTGGCTCGCTCTTGCCATATGCAAATATTCTAAGATACTTCATCTGCAGAAGATACATAGGAGAAGAGACTTTTCCCTCTCTTTGTATTTTGCTATCTGTGATTTTTGGTGGCTTAATGTGCAGACTTGGGGAAAAGAAAGTCTTTATGGGAGGGTATCACCAAAACATAATTGTATAGGCAGATTCCTATTTATAAAGAAAAAACATTCACTGGTCTCTGAAAAACATACTTGATTGCATTTCATAAAACAGTTGTGAAGAGCTCACATTTTCATTTGATATCAGAAGTAATTCAAGGAGTGTGTCATAGATTCTTTTGAAAAGGAGAGGAATGAGATGGGGGTTATTAAAAGAGCGTTAGGCTCCACTGAATATTCCCAAATGGCAAATGTCAAAAATGAGATGAAACTAAGAGATGTTGCTTAGCAACTGTGGTAGTCTCTTATGGCCACAGATGAACACAGTGAGTGTTTACAGCAGTAGTACTGCTGTAAAGTGAGTTTGTCTGAAGAAGCATGTCTAAAGAAGTGAGTGTAATTCAGTAGTGATTTCTTCCTCGTTCTGGTGAACCTTCAAACTACCTTTGCCAGGGATGGGAAACAACAACCTGGCAATAAAACTGATTTTGCAAATTGATGTTTTCCTAGTAGTAAACATCACTTTCTATTAAATATTTTGGTATTATATTTTGTAATATAGTAGCAATAAGCTCTAGTATTTCTCTTCCATTATTTGTCTTCAGAATTTGAGGCAGGATTATACTGGATTAGTTGTGCATCAGCTATAGTAGCAGAAGTGGAGAAAAAAATACTTCATTATATCTGAGGATAAATTGCTTTCAATATTTTTTTTTCTTGTTGTGTCAGCTCTAATATCCTCTGTGACCCTTGCAATGCTCCCTGCTGTACATTTATCCAATGATACTGTGCATTCTTAGGGAAGTTCTGCAGACCCTACGGGCACATCTTAATTTCTTCTTTCCTTCACATAAAGATTTCCTGGTGTAAACATACTTTGAAGTCTAACTTCTTACTTACGCAATTTGTGAACTGCTTTCAACATTCTTCTGAAATGAAATTTTGCAGGTTGAAGCTGAGTAAATGGGATGCGAAGGTTGAAACCTATGTATAAAAGCAGAGTCTAAATTTACGGAAATGTTAACAGTACTCATTGTAATTAAGTTTTGTAGGTGTGAAGATCTGAATTGAAAATGCATTGCATTGTATTGCACTTCAAGTTTATCCTGATGTTTTTGCTTGAATTCTTTGAGTTGAAATAAAAAAATAAACACCCAAAGAAGTGCTATGTTTTTGCTTTGTCAGTTGCTCGGTGTTCCCCTAGTTTGGCCTTGTGAAAATAACCTTCCTCTTCTAGAATGGGCTCTTTAGGCCTTGCAGCGTACCTTGCCCTTAAAAGAAAGACATTCATAGTAGTGTTTATTTGACATCCTGTTTGTATATGTTGTTATGTTTTATTGATAAATAAAAATTAATGAGCATACCCTCTCTTTCCTTACTCCAGTTTCACTCTTAAAAACCACTGTCTTTATCTATTTGCACCTAAAGCACTTGAAGAATTTTTTAAGAGTCTGTTAAACTTATTATTCCTTGCAGTGCCTTCAGGTATATTTCTCTGCATTTTTATCAGCAGCATTTGCTGAATGAATGGTTTATCTAACCATGTCAGAACAGTAAACAGTCAAGTCAAAAAATAAATTAAAGATGATGCAAAATGAAGCTCTGATCGTACTGGTTGACCAAAGAAATTGAAGCCAGGTACTTGGAATTCATATCTCAGGTCCAATAGAAGGCTGTGTCTTACATGATATAAATTAGAAGTTACACTTCAGAAGCAGATTCTTACTTCAGTTGTATCCATTTTTCATGTGTCTGACCAGAGATGCTAAACAAGCTGAATTTGTTTTCCTGGGAGGAAGGTGGCTAAAGATAAGTTCACTTCCTTATTTTGGTCTGATCTTCTACTGTTTGCATATATTTTTAACTTCCATGTACAAGAACTATATTTAAAAACCCGTGCAAATAAAACTAGATCCTTATGTTCACAACCTAATTATCATCTTCTAGACTTTTCTTACTGTAAACCAGCTGATTGCATTTTCTCTAAGCATATATATCTATATAAATACAAAATATATAAAATATATTTTATATACTTTGTGTATGTAAAAAACATTCAGAGGACTACCTTTGTGCTTTTTTAATGACTTAGCTTATTGGTCTAAGATTGTTTAGCTTGAAAGGTACCTCCTCCATTCTGCAATTACTGCTGTCTGGCTGAAGATATGTAACACTCCTTCAGAAGATTGGTGGACTAGTCATCTATCCACCTTTAAAGGTCCTATTTTAGAGGGAGTTTTAATATTTGGCAGCTAATGCAGATCTTTTGGTCAGAAAATCAGTCTTATGGCTGAGTTCATAGAATAGCCCAGGTTGGAAGAGACCTCAAAAGATCACCTGGTGCAACCCTCCTGGGGAAAGGGAGCCTAGATGAGATTATCTATCCCCCTGTCCAGTTGCATCTTGAAAACCTCCAGTGGTGGTGATTTTACCATATCCCTCAGGACGTTGTTCCAGTGAATCACCGTTCTCACTGTAAAAAAATTCTTTCTTATATTGAGACAAAAGTTATTCCTCTTTGTGATTCTTTACCCACCAACTGATTTCAGCCAAACTTTAAAGGTGTAGAAACGTTGAAGTTGGTTCCTACAGGCTTTATGAGAATTGCTGGTTAGATAGAAGTAGAAGGAATTTCAAGTTGGTGTTCCTATTGAGGCAGAGGCAGGGCTCTTAGTAGCTTTGGTTTAGTAGGAGTCAGCTCATCAAATGGCACACAAGTTGCTTTGGACAATCCAGAGGAGATGCATTCTTTTCACTCCTGGGAGAATTCCAAAGCCTGTATTGACAAGAATAAGTTATGCAGAACTGGAACAATCTCTTATTTTCATAGTTTTGATTTTTTTTGAATATGAAAATCTGTAGAAAAGACTTCCAGATTTTGTGTGTATGTATGCGTTTTTTCTGCCTGCTTATTGTTTTTTTTCTCACTCATAACCACTTTTTTAAGGTAGGTTGCAATGGTATCAACAGAAACAAAGCTTTTTCATTTTGTTTAAGATTGATATTTGATACCTGGGTTGAAGACAGGTGTGACTGCAGGTAACTGGCAAAAGGAGAGTCATCTAATCCAAACTAGTTCACTAGTGGGTGTATTTGGAATGCTGCGCTCCAAACTTTTCTACTTTTACGTGTTACTGTTTGAAGTGTGTGTCCCCAAGTGGTCATACCGGTCATCAGATACTAGTTCTCCTAAGACAGGAAAGCTGCATCCAATTTGAATTATTGTATTTATAGGTGACTTTTGGCAACTTAGTACAGTTACATTATAGTTTGTTTAGGTTAGCTGCTTTGTTTTGTGGATTTTCAAATTATCTTGGAAGTTAGATACTCTAGGAGTTATTTTAATCCTTAGATACTAAATGCTGACAAGCTGCACAAGGAGGTACATTTATTATTTCTATTTACTGTGAAGTCATACTGCACTATGTAATAAAAAACTAAAAATGATTACTTGTAAGCTGTCTTTAATACTTAGTGAAGAGGTTTAGATAAGCAAAAACTCCAATTGTTTGGCATATGCCAAGTAGCACTAGTGTTTGGGTGGGGGTTATTCTGGTTTTTGGTTGTGGTTTTTTTTTTTTCTAATACGGCTTCTGAATTTTTTTTTAAAAACTTATTTTCAGGAAAGAATAGCACTAGGGAAATCAGTTTTCTGTCTTTGTAGCAAAAATGATTGAGGGGAGGGGGGGAAGCGCTTTAATGCCGTCAACCTCTGCTAAAGATTAGAAATTCTCTTTTGAGTTTTGGGATAATCTGTGACCCCTTAAGGGGTTACTTCTCCCTGTTGGTCCTTGTCACAAATGACTGTTCTCTTTGATTATCGAATGCAGACACATGAATTTTGCAAATCATGTTTTATGTAAGATGTAATTAGTTTTAGGCTAAGCCATTTCAAGCTTCAATAGTTATATTCCCTTAAGGATACTCTGGCACACTAGACATGGATTTTTCTCAGCAGTCTGACCTTTTTAGTTGATGGAATACTCAACTTTGTGATGATGACACTTGTGTTTGTTTGGGATAACTGAATATTAAGTAGACCCATCCAAACCAGCTGTGGGTTATAAATATACCCTTCCTTAATTCGTTTTCCTGTTATGTTTAAAATAGATACCAAGTCACTGAGCTAATGGATACTCCAAATAGATGAGCAAGTAGAGAATTTCCACAGAAAATTTCTGCAGCTCAAATGCATGTAACTCTGGCTTCATGTGACTTGGAAGACTTGGGAATGTTATGGAATAAAGTATGTCATCCAGTTTAAAGCACCAAAATAATTTATACAAGCTATCACAAATAATTTTTTTCTTTTTTTTTTTAAATGGAGAATATAATGTTTACACATCCTGCAGGATGTTCACTGAAATGTTTTTAAAGGGATGGGATAGTGTGGTTATCCATATTTTCCGTACTAATACTTACAGTATTGAATTCATAATACCAAGTATAGTCAATATTTGTTATCTGTAATTGAGTACATAAGTCTGGAAATACTTAAATAAAATTTCACATTAGGAGCTTGGTATTGTCCATAGAGCAGAGACAAATTTTGTCTCCTTTTCTTCTTAATACTCTGTTCGAAAGTGGTGTTTCAGGGTTCTTCCACCACTGTATAATCAGTCCAAAACCAGGAGTTAAATTAGGTCTTTAATCTGCTTCTTTACAGTACTTTATTTTTAAAGCTTTCAAGAAATAACTATATATAATTATATATATAATTAATATTATTGCACCTATTGCTTTTATGTCAGAGGAGTATTTCTGAGCATTTAAAAATAATTAAGATGACCTACACTTGAAGACATCAGATATATTTCATTGTGGGAACAGCCTCTTTCCCTGTCCCTAAAAAGCTTGAATAACCAGATGAAGCTGACTTTATGGGACACCTGTAGTGCTTTGTTAACCTCTGGAAGGCCTGTTTGTTACAGCAAGTCCTTGACTCCTACATCTACACTTAAAAAACCCAAACCTGTTCTGTTATGTGTTCTGGTGCAGCAGCCACTGGTGTTCCGTGATTGTTTTGCAGCCAGTTCAAGGAGCTGAGTTTAACAAAGCACTGATCCTACTGACTATGTATCTGGTGGTTAAGCTTCCTGATCTAGCTCAGTGCTGTAGTTGTAGAGGTCATGTAGATTGGTGCTGAAAGGCTGGTATAGAACATATTAGTCTTGAAGCTGTTCTCCATTCCCCTTTCTGCCCCCAGACTTGGGCTGGCTTAAGTGTTAAAAGCAGCTGCGTGGTTAATAGCATCAGACAACTGATCTGGGCTGAGGCTTTTTTTTTACTTGCTGTGTTGTGTTGTATTCGCTGGGTTAAACTAAAACGTTAGCTTCAGCATAGCTGAGGTCCCTGATCTGAGTTCACATGCAATCTCACCAGTGCTTGCATCATATTCTCACTTTATTTCATCCTTCATATGCAAACATGAGTGCATACTGTGTAATGTAATATCCACTCCACATAAAGTGTGTTGATACAATATTGTTATTAATGTTCATTCAAAAACATTGATAGGAAGAAAAACTTGTAAATTTTTGTAAAGAACCAAGTACAAAAGGATTTTCCCATCAACTGAGCAGTTACTCTTACGATATTCCTCTGGTCCTCCTTTGCTTTTGTTCAAATATCTTTGTTTCTTAGAGTATATAACTGAATTGATGTGAGGTTATTAGCATTAGGTCTAAGTCAGCAGCTCAGAAATCAACAGGGCATATTGTGCTTTGCTGCTTGCTTAAGGTGCTGCTGATGCAGATAAATACAACTGTGCCACTTACAACTAGTGTGGTGTTATTTCATAATGTATACCTATTTGCATTGAATTTTAAGTGTGGCAAGAAGATACTAATGAGAAAATAGTTTTTTATGTGGAAACAGTTAAAACTAAGATGTTACATTTGGTCTTAAAACAACTCGGGAAAATAGAGTATAGCGAGATAAGGCATCTACTGACTGCAGCAAGTGTAATGAGAAAAGGGAGGTATGTTGAAGGTTCTAGAAAGGAAGAATCATAGAATCATCTAGGTTGGAAGGGACCTTCAAGATCATCTAGTCCAACCATCAACCTAACTCTGACAAAAAAAAACATTACTGAACCACGTCCCTCAGCACCATGTCAACCCATCTTTTGAACATCTCCAGGGATGGTGCCTCAACCACTTCCCTGGGCAGCCCATTCCAATGCTTGATAACCCTTTCAGTGTAAAAATTCTTCCTAAAATCCAACCTGAACATCCCCTGGGTTCAGGGGAATACAGCAAGAATCAACACCTTTTCAGGTTACTTTGTGTCATCAAAATCTGTTTCAAAACTAATTCCATTGTTCTTAATGTTTATTTCCATAATTGGAACTATATAAAGAAATCATCTTGTGTTTTCCACTTTCTGCTTCCTGTTCCTTGGTCAGTTTAGCAAAGAATTGATTTAAGTCTGGCAATCAGTGGCTGCAGGGCTTGTTCTAAGCATGCTTAAGTGAAAGAATCATCTATGCTAAGGTTGTGTACATGTTTGATTATGAAATGTTTAAAGTGCAGTTTGGGTAATACCTTGGGTAATTTTTCTTACAAGTCTTTACAAGTTTGAGATACGTGACAAATGTTTGCCTAGCAGCAAATACGGTAAAATAATTGTCTGCCCATTGACCCAAGAGAACTTAATCTGCCACTATACACTTTTACTAGTGTAAATAAATTATTCTTACTCTGTTGTATGCTTGGTATAATAAGAAATTGACTGCCATAGAAATGTATTAGAGAGTGACTGCTTATTATTGTAAAAACGTGAATTATCTACATTATCTAGGTTTCTTAGCATGTTAATACAGTGGGTTACCAGCACTGAAAACACTTCTTGATTTTACTCCTGTATCTAGTAATGAGTAGAATATTAGGTTGATAAGTTTGTTTTTCAGTTCACATCATTCCCCAAAATTAGTTTCTTTTGGAAAGCGTTCAGCCTCTGATTAATGAATAACTGTCTTGTGGGCAGGGGGGCACAGTTGCTAGTAAAATTTATTTAGCTAACATCTATGGAGTAAACTACCTTTCCTTAACGATGCTAGTGAAAAATAGTTCTAACAGTAGGTATGGGTAATAAAGTTTTGGTAAATTGTAGCTTTTACAAGAAACTATTGTGGTATTCGGTTGGTTTTTTCTTCTGATGTTGTTTTGGAGATTTCTTATATTCAGATATTTGTGTTCCTTCACTTTAACTTTCATATTGACTTCAACCTTTGTGTTGGGATTTCTGGTTAATTTTTGTTATTCTGTTTTGTAAAGTCATTCAAAAGCTATCAGCTGTTGTCAGTGGTCACTCTGTGACCATCTGCATTGGCTACCTTTCTTCCTTTTCTCCTTATTTAATTGTGACAGCCTTCTAGAAAACACATTTTTACATACCAGAGATGCTTATGCATACCTTATGTATCAGATAGATAGTGTTTTTCAGGCTGCCAAAGACATGGATTAGGCAGCCGTAAATGTCCTGAGTGCATTGGGTGCTGTTCCCATCCATCTCAGTATGTTGTCTTGGGCACGTGGGGTGGATAGAAAAGTGCTGAAGCCTCTTTACTTGCTTCTGCTGCAGTTGGAAGAGTTTATGCCATCAGTTTAATAGTACGGAAAATCAAACTTGTGTAGATGATACCTGTTTTGTAGGTTGAAAATGGTAAAAGTGCTGTACATGTAGATCATTGCTGGAGATACTCATAATAGGACATGTATTTACATAATTTTAAAGGGTGTGCTTTACTTACCCCATTTTGTATTTAATTTTCGTTCTCAAGATGCCTTATCTATCCGTGGAATTTCTTTTCTGGATTCAGCCTGCTTGCCTTCGAAATACCACGCTGTCTTTTAGTTTATGCACAAATTGCACGGGTGTGTCCGTGGTGAGGTGTGACTTACCAAGGGATAACTCACAAGCTAAAAATAAGGTATCAGAGTCCACATTTAATGAGAGTTTGATGGCATCTGTTGCTCATGTTGTGGATGACTCAATTTTCACGTCATCAAAGTGACATGGGATATTAAATAGTCACGAGTAAGACGGTTTCTGTTCCTGCTTGCTTAGAAACGAAGGCAAGAAAGAAGCTGATGTGCAGATTATAATAGCTTATGTTTTGATTTGAAAAGAGAATGACTTCAGAAATTGTTTTCCTTCTATTAAAAAAAAAAAAAAAGGTACCAACACCCAAACACACGCAAACCTGGCAGAGTTAAGCGTGCCGTACCCCCGCGTAACGCCTCTGCTTTTGGCACAGAAGGTGAAGCTCGGGTGTCCCTTCGTTCCTCGTGTTTGAGAGCGGCGGTTCCCCCGCGCCTCCTCGGCAGCGTGGCTGGTCCACGCGTCGGGAGGAGGCGGGCCGGCACGGCGTGCTCTCATACGTGCGCCACGTCACAATCGGGGAGGCGCTTTGTCGCGCCACGTCTGGGTGACGCGCCAGAGTGCCCGGTCTAATTTTAGCCGGTTGCCGGGCAGATTTGCGAGGGCCGGCTGGGTTGGCTCCGCCTCGCCGTTGCGGATTGGTTTGTGCACGGCAACTCCCGCAGCCAATCCCGAGTGGGTATGCAAATTACCCGCAGTCCCCGCCCATCGGGCAGGGAAGGTTTGGCTCTGCCGGCCCGGGGGCTGGCAAGGAACCCCCAGGACTTTCTCCGGCACTCACAGGTAGAGAATTCATCATTTCATGTGGGAAATAGGCAAATAGCCTTCCTGCCCCTAAAATCTAAAGATTATGAGAAGTCCCTACCAGGCTTCAATTAGATGAAGTTATGAAAAAGCCGGTTTCTTCACATACCTGCCATGTCCAGTCTGAGGTGGGATTCAGCAGGGACTTTGGTGTGTGGAAGGACTGGTCTGAGCATGGGGCAAGCAAGGCAGCAGGTGCCCTGCCCCTCCCGAGAAGGGTTATCTTCCCTAGAGGAAATAATGATAACACTTTATAAAACAGCATGTTCCCACAGCCAGCTAATCAACTTCTACTTTAGTTGCATTTTAAATTACTGCTTTTTTTGTTATTGAGAAAATGTAATCTTTGCAAAAAAAAATATTCTTGTATGCATGACAAACGCTTAATAACATTTTAATGCAGGATCACCTTTTTTGTTGCTAGTTTCCTTTGTCTTCCATTTCTCCTGGCATTTGAGAAGCCACCTCAGGGGACCACTGTTAGCACCAGACAGCTCCCCTCTGAAGTCTGATGTCACTAAGTTGCAACCGTTTGAAAGCCAAGATTACATCGCTACAGTTAGTTGCGTAGGTAACATGAACTAGTTAAGAAAATACTTTACATACAGAATGTCAAGGGTAATTTTTTTTTTTTTTTCATTAGAATAGTGTTACTCTGCATGTTATCTAACAGAAGACTTGTAAAGAGATCTGCCTTAAAAGGACGCAGTTCTGGAAACATTAGCGATACCTTCTTACAGCTGTAGCCTGTTGAATTTTCAGTTGAAATTTCTCCTATTAAAAAAAAAAAATACTTTTTTAATGAACAGAAACCTAAACATGAACAAAATGTCTTGCCTTTTTTTTTTTTTTAAGGATTATTTTCACAGAGTTTCTCATATTTTTTTGGTCTGCATGTACATGAACAATTAATTCATGTTGCTCAGGTTAAGTTTGAAGTATCAGAAGCTGGATAAGCATTTAGTTATAGATGCATTCTGGCAGCTAGTGTCCACTTCTATGGAATTACTAGCTCCTCATATTTAAGGACAATGGAAACTGTTCATCCTGTGCCAAAGATGGAACTGCAGTTTAAACTTCATATAATAATAATATTCCACCACAAATGTATCTTAAAATGCACAAATTCAACTTTTATATAAAATTTTACATTTTTTACAGAAAGAAACATTCTTAGACATTGTTTTTTTAGCACAAGCTGAAGCGCTAAGTAAGATGAATTTTGCTGTTACAGATATTTTAAACAGCAGTACTTGTTTAGTGTTTGGAGATCTCACAGCTGAATTGAAAGCTATGTTTTGAGTGTTGATGAAAGTTGAAATCTCTAACACTGGTGGGAAGTAAGAAAACACAGCATCTACCACTGTTACTCTGGCAGAGTTCCACTCCAGCAGTTTTACTGGTTTAATGACCTAAGTGGCTGTTAAAATTCAGTTTACGGAAGAAGACAGAACTCTTCTTGGAGAATGAGCTTATGCTTCACGTGCTAAAGAGTGGGTGTTTCTAAGGCACTTGAGTTTCTTGTATAAGGCTAACAAGTATGTATTTTAGTTAAAAGTTATTTAGGAAAGATTCTCATTTGTTTTCTGTTCTTCCATCTTCAAAAGTAGACATTTCGTGTGTAGCAGTCATCAAGGCATAAACTGATGAACCATGTAAGGACAATTCTGCAAAACCACCAGCAGATGAAAGATCTTAGTTGTGTAAATGGATCTGACGGTCCTTTTTTTCCTCCCCATGAGAAATCCATTTTTCCCATGACGCATAACAGCCTCATGGGAAAAGAACTCTAAAATTACTACTTTAGTATAAGAAACGGGTTCATGCGCCAAAGTCAAAGGCGGTATTATCCTCTGGAGGTAGAGAAGACACAGGACAACTGGACACAGAACGCTGTGACGCCAAAGTGACGAGAGCGTAGTTCAAATTTTTACACAAAGTTGATGATCAAATATGGTACACAAGACTATATACAACCTGTTGGAAACCATACTGGGAATTTAGTCTGGTTTGCCAAGCCTGTAGCCATACGTTTAGGTGTTTTTCTTAGGCATAGATAGATACATGTGTGGACTTAATGTTCTGCTGAACTAGTTCTTCAAAAGGTAGTTCACAGGGGTGGGGGGGAATAGCCTCTGCTTTCAGGGCAGAAGTCATACTGCATTTGTGAAAAAAACACTGATTTTGATGGTTCCGTTGGGACACGAGAAAAGCACGGGCATTGCACGGTATTTGAAGAAAGGAAACGTTAGCAGCCGCCATACTTGAGCCGGGTTTCTGGCTCAGCAGTTGTGGGATTTTTTTTGATTCAACATTTAACGTAACAGAATTTCAGCGGCTTTTAAATAACCTAAAACTGCTCCCGCGTGTTAAACACCAAATCTGTGTTGCGGCCGGGCACCCCCGGGCACTGCACTCACGGGTGAGCGCTTCTGTGCGGCTCCGGGTCTCGAACTGCAAAAACCCTGAACTTTTTTTCTTATGTCCTTTACCAGATCTCTGGAAAAATCTCATCAGCTTAACGCAAACCCGCGTTCGTGTCCGCGCCCCGGCCGACTTCCTGCCCACGGCCTCGTGGGGGGGTTTTGTTGCCGGGTAGAATTTAAGGAGCTGCCGTCTGATTGGCTGCCGTGCAGCTGCTCCTTCCAGCCAATGGGAGGCGGGGCTGGAGTCGGTTTCCCCGCAGCCCCGAGGCGCGCCCCGTGGGGAGCGGTGGGGGCGGCGGGGTCACGGCGGGCTCCCCCTCGGGTCCGACGGAGAAACTACAGGGATCTGCTGCCACCGGGGACAATACCGCTTGTTTCTTACTTAAACTGCAAACCTCAGCACCGGGTATTAAACACAGCGGGGAAAAATAACCTGAAGAGAGATATATATATATATATATATATATTTAATTACAGTGGACCTTGTAATGCTGTATGTGCACTAGGATGGTGACGTAATTTTTTTCTCAGAAAATGGCACATTTTTTTCTTTCACTTTGTTCAGCCAATACTCACGTAATTTTAGCCCAAAAGGGAGGAAAACACAAATCGTCCATGCTGTGCTGGAAGAAATACTATTTGCACTTACATGTCCTCTGCTTGCTTTATTATGTTTTAAAATAAAGACATAGCTGTATGTGGGTCTTGCATTCGGTCAAAGATTTGTATTAGTGGTAGAAAACCAAATTATTGGCACATCATTTCAGCGCATGTTCTGTAAGAATAGATCACAAATGGTTATTTTTTTTCTTCTTTGAAAATAGTTTTAAAATTTCCGACAGTTTATATCAGCATTGCTTCAGAGGATTTCAACTGCAAACTGCTTTTTATGAACTGCTTCTTAAAAGGTAGGTTCTTTTCGCCACTTTCATTCTCTGGGACTCTCCATCTAGAACAAAACACTCCGACCATTTGCAGCCTCGCCTTCCTTGATTTGGCTGTGCTACATTTTAAGTCGACTTGCATATTTGAGCATTGATTTTTTTTTTTTTTTTTTTTTCATGATCCTCCATGTAGTTCTTGTGCTTTGGCAAATGTTTTATGGTTGTGGTGCTTTTGGTGAGCACCCCCTGCGCCGCAGGAACCCTGTGCCAGTGCTGTTCTAGACTGATGATATTATGCAAACCCCATTGTGCGCTATTGTTTAGATTCCAGCTTCCCCCCCACCCTCCTCCTCCCCATGTTTCCATGACCTTCTCTTTGTCTGCTGCCTGTTACCAGGCAGGATTCAGGCAGCTGCCTGCTGATTGGCTAACGTTTTGAGCAGTTCTTGAGTTGCTCATACGAGCACATGATAATGGGCTAATCCGTAGCAGCTAAACTAATACCTTCCTTTGTTGCTTTAGAGCTGCGATCTCAGAGTAAGAATAATAATTTAAAAAAAATATAAGGAAATGGAGGAAAAGCTTTGTAATTGGCTGAGAGAGGAGTCCTTCATGTGTTCCTAGCTGCACTGGCACATTTTGGCTTTGCCATGTAGCATACATTTGGTCATGAGAAAGAAATCTCCAAATATTATTGGAGGGAGGTGCCTAATGGTGCATTTGTGTGTCTCAAGCCAAAGTATATATGACTTCAAGCTGAAAATGAAAAAAGGAGTTTTCATAAGTGATATCTAAACAAATATACACAGTATTTGTATATGTTTGTGTTTCAAATTGGATTATTGTGTTTTTAAAAAAATAAAAAAGCAACGCAAAACCTACCACCTTATTTACAGCATTTAACCCTTACACACTTAGCTCTACATGCAGGAGATGCAGGAGTCATTTTGCGGTGATACGTACAAATGCCCACCTTTTGAAATAAAAGATGCCCCTCCATTGGCTTGGTGCCTGGGCCGCTCATTTCCTTCTTGTGACTTGGTCATACGATGAGTAAGAACTGAAAATACCCAAGCATCAGATGAGGGAGGTGCATAGCAAACGTAGCTAAGCTTTGTGTTGTTACTTGTAAAGGGAGATTTCCAACATTCCTTTGGAACGCTACTAGTTTTAAATGTTTTATTTGCGCAAGACTGAATTCACATAACCTGCTCTGGCATTACTCTCTGAAGGGCAACCTCCTTGCCCCTCTGACAGACTGGAAGGCAGTATTTATCAGATGGCTGCTGATTGGCTTGCACGGATATGACCAAACCTGTCTGGACTGGTTTCTGATTTATTTGTTTCTTCTGTTACTCAGCTCTCACATGAGATCTCTTACTTGGCTGCAGTGTGCTCCCTTGTGGGTGTGGCTGGAAAAGCTTTAAGGCTGGTCTGCAATGATAAATGATATTTAGCTGTTAATCAGCATTTAGTGTTCATCTTTTAATCTCATCTATGCGTATAATTTTGTCATTTAGGGTAGGTTTTACCGGATATTCTTGGGTTGTGAAAGATTGTGGAATTGATGAAAATATGCCTAAGTTACTCTAACCATCTAACAATGGAATTTTGAGAAGCCTTTTTTTCATACAGGTTCACTGCAGAAATGTATTACAGCTTTGTTTTTAAACTAGATTTTGGATAATATACTAAGATACAAAGTAAACATAATTTTGAAATATATTGGAAAATTTAATCATTAATTCAGTATTTTTCTAAGAAAAATGTAAGGATGCATCAATATAAAGGTATTCTGATGTTTAATTTTCAAGACTTTTGTCCTTGGCAAATTTAAAAAGGAAGTGGCCTTCATTTTACTCTGTATTTACTCTATTTTGTGTTAAAAATATGAATGAAAGACTGTTTAGATGATTAAGGAAACTAGAGCAGAAAATATTAATTTGTTGTAAGTTGCATTTTTTTTATTACTGAAGTGATGCAGTTATGAATTTGTCTGTGACGATCTTATTAGTCCGTTAGTATATCTTCTGGACATAAGAAAAATAGGATTGTGATTTTTGTAATATAAGAACTTCTAAATTCTGAGTAATGCTTATAAAAGAAAGCATTCTAGTGCAGGAGATCAAACTACTTGTCTGTCTTAATTTTGATACATAGGCCCTGTATCTTTGTACTACATTAACAGAAGACTGTCACTAGCTAGTCACTTACTAGGAGCTCTTGGAATTGTTCAAGGTTAGGGAAGGCTGGAATTTTCTAATTTTTTCTAAATGGCTCTACAAGATACACATCTGTAACAGCATGCATGTTGATTGTAGGGGGTTATATGCGTGGAACATGAGTATGTCAGTGTTCTGTTACGTGACAGTCTGATTAATGCTTTTATAGCGAGATGAAAAAATGTGCTTTACATTCTAAGTTATTGGGAAGAATGAAGGGGTATGCTTTCAAAAACTGCACATGCGCTCCTGAAATACTAGTGGTGTTTATATGTTTCTCCTAACTTCAGGACTAGATTTATTGTGGTAAATGTATTCTCTTCTGGAGGAGTATGAAGATAGTGTATTTAACATGTAGACAGCTCTGGGAGGACCTTAACAGCTACCTGGAGTTCATGTTTCATCAGACTGGAAATGGTTATGTGGTGAGAACGTTTCCTAAAGCAAGTAAACTGATGTTTCAGATCAGTGTTTTTATAGGTGTTATATTTTGCTCCCACTAGTGGCAATGCAGTAATAGACAATCCTGTTTGGAAAATCTAGTTCAGGCTGGCAAAAATTCATGCCTTAATGGTATTATTGAGAGTCTGTAAATAGAGTCGATACAACCTTTTGTGAAGATTAGTTCATCTGTTCCTGAGGTGTGAATCAGAGTGATATTTAAGCACCATCAGTTATTCAAATACGAGGATTCTAGATTGTCATGCAGAAAAGAACTGAAAGTGGAAGGGAATTTCAGTGTTCTGATAACAAGAAATGCAAAATGGGAAAAAAAATTTTTAATCATAGTGTTTTCTGTTTTCCCCATATTTTTGTCAGATTGTGTTAACTAAGTCTAAAGCCGTATAATTGTAAAGTATGGTATGTCGTGATTGTAAGGTTTAGAGTTTGTCTTGATAGTGGAATTCATGTTGTACCTTAAAATATATATTAATATCTTATTGTAGAATATTCTAGGTGGGCAGTGCATAAATGTTAAATAACTTCCTTTATAAACAAAGTGTTCCAAGTGAACTAGGAAAGGATCCAGCAGAGGATGTGACCTGCGATGAGACACTGAGGGAGCTTGGTGACTTTAATCTGCTGAAGAGAAGGCTAAAGGGCAATTTTACGGTTGCCTACATCAAGCTTGTAGGCAAGGTTGGTTACAAAGAGGGTGGAGCCAAACTGTTACTTAGGGGCTATGGAATCTTGTTTTGTGAATTTTATGACTGGGTTGTATAAATCCATCACTGATCTGAGCTAGTATTGGCAATAGTACTGCTTTTTTAATCAAAAAGTTAAAAAAACCCTCGTACCCCACCTGAAAAGACAAAATGCACTTTATTAATGAATTTCTTAGCTCTGTGAATGAAAGTGGACTAGGGGAAGATGCAAAATGAACTATACTAAATATTTAAAAAGCAGCCTTTGTGTAATAGTTCTGCTGTATCAGTGGTATAAACATTTGCTTATTTGGTGCTTGTGGAAAAAATAAAAATTATATAGAGATAACTGTATGTTTTCTTCCTTTTTCCTGCTTGATGTAATACCTTTTAACTACTGTTACCTAAGTGAATTTTTGCATGTTTTGAGAAACTTAAGCCATATCCTAGACAGGAGTAACTTTTGGTTGTGTAGTAGCTTCAGTAGAGCCAAATTGGTTAGCATCAGCTGATTCAAGATCTTAGTTGATGAGTTTCATTTAGGATATAACAAGTTCCTTAGCTGCTTTCTGATTCTGAACAATATTATCATATCTAATCCTTTAAAACTGGGTCCTAAAACACGACCACGCAGGGGAAAAAAAAATAGTTTAAAAATCTCTATGGATTTTTTGTTTGTTTTGTTTAATGGAAACAAATAAAATAAGATTTTGTTGTATTTCAACGAAGTTATTTTAACTTTGTAGGTAATGCTGGATTTAATTCTATTTATTGACTTGATAAAGTAGACTAACATTGTTTTTCTTTATATTTGCGTGGGTGGGTGGAATGAATAAAATCATGTGGACGGCAAAACCATTAATTGTCCTTGAAAAAGAAAATTTTTCTAAAAGGGGCTACAAAAGCTGTAGTTTTCACGAGCACAAGTGGCCGTAGTAAAATATTACTGCAAATTGAATGAAAAAAACCATTGTATAAATATGGAGGATGAAGGTCTATTTTATCTATACAGAAGAAAAAAAGTATCTCAATGACACATTCAGAAATTATTTCAATACAGTGAAGTTTTCTTAAAAGTTACTTCATATAAAAATCCTGTCGTTTACTCCAGTTGTTAATTCTTTTTGAAACTCATGAAATTACATAGTTTTAGAAAGATAAAATAAATGCAAACTGATGGACCAAGGATATTTTTTACTTTTTTATGAGAAGAGAAGCTGCTGGCTCTTACCTTAGCATAATATCCGTTTCTGACTAGAAAACCTCATTACGTGGCTTTGCTATAATAAAACTAAGAGACAAGTGGTCTAAAATGTGTAGTCAGAATATTACTAAATGTTATAGTGTGATCTCAGTGATCTTTACATACGAGTGTTTGTGTAGCGTGCGTAGAAACTTGTATGCAGTTTTTCTGAGGACAAACAAAATCTTAAGTATGTTGTAATGTGTTTCTTTGGTTTTGAAGATACAGTTAAACCAGTTTGTTTTAAAATATGCTAAATTCTACAGTCTTTCTTAGGAACACTGTAATGTGATAAATTGTTACGTTCATAATTCTTTCTAAATTTTTATTTTAAGGGTCAAGATGGATAGCACAGATGAACCTCAGAAAAAAGTCTTTAAAGCACGAAAAACAATGAGAGTAAGTGATCGACAACAACTTGAAGCTGTTTATAAGGTTAAAGAGGAGCTGTTGAAGACAACTGAAGTTAAACTGTTAAATGGAAAACATGAGAATGGAGATTCTGATTTAAATTCCCCTTTAAGCAATACAGACTCTGTGGAGGTCAGGAGGGAAGTAAATGGCGTAGTGGACTTGTGTGTTAACTCTGAAGAAGGACGAACAGCTTCTGATGAAATTAATGAAGCCAAAAGCCCTGAAAGTAGGGCAGGGAACATAGTCAATGACATAGAACCCAAACCTTTAGCACTGTCTCCAGAGAATGTTACTCCTGAGCAAGATAAAGACCCTGATACTGCTTTAGCTTGTGAGGCTGACAGTGGTGTGCTTGGTAGCAATAAAGATAACTTCCATGAAGAGAATAATACAAAAGATCATTTGGACCAAAGAGAGAGTGAGATCCCATCAGAAGGTGAAAGTAAATCAACCTGTGATATTAGTGACTCTTCTGAAGAGAAGAGGGAAACAAATGACTTAACTGTTAATTCCAGTTCATCTGGTGAGGAAAAGAGGACTGAGGAAGTAACTGTTGAAGATGCTGTTGGAGAAGAAACTATCTCTAGCAGTATGGGAGCTGACCAGGAACCAAAGGACAAACAAGACGGCACTGCAGGTCTTTCAGAAGCTGCTCTTCAGAAGACAATAGATGAGCCAAGTGAAAGTACTTTGGACAATACTGACTCTATGGAAACAGATGAAATTATTCCAATTTTGGAAAAACTAGCTCCTGCTGAAGATGAACTGAGCTGTTTTTCTAAAAGTTCTCTGCTTCCAGTGGATGACACAGTTCCAGATTTAGAAGAGAAAATGGACAACTGTTTGGGCTCACCATCCAAGCAGGAAAGCAATGAAAGTCTTCCAAAGGAGGCTTTCTTAGTACTGTCTGATGAAGAGGATCCCTGTGATGAGAAGGAGGAACATGATGAAGTGATATTACCAAACAAGTCAAGTCTTCCAGGTAAGACCTTTCTAAACTGGTAGTTTTGATCTAAGTCTGGGATTTTTTTCGTTTCTGAGAATGGCACACTTGTGACATGTTTCTAAGTCAAAAAGACAGTTATACCCACCAATTCCATGTTACGTAGTGTGATGTTTTTCACATTTTGAGGCCCAGGAAAAAATGAAAGTAACACCAAAAAAATGTCATCATTGAGATCTGGTTTATTTTGGGTTTTTTCCTCATACTCTTTGCAAACTGATGTGGGGTGGTGAGTGGAAGAAAAGGAAATAAGAGTAATTGCTAGACATGGAACAGAAAGATTTGTGGGAAGAAAAATGTGTTTATGTACTGTTCTTGAGGAGAAGAATGGATTCCAACTTTCTTTAATGTGCAAATAGTAAGAATGAAAACATGCTGGCAATCCAGGCATGTCAAAAGTCCCATTTGTTTCAAATATTTTTATTTTTTTTTTACCAAAAGACAGTATTGGAAAGATTTCATGAAAAACAGAAGTAATGTATGGTTTTCACGCCATATTGCTTTTATTCATTTAACTCGTAGTGGCTTTTATCTAACTTTTATCTGATGACTCTGCCAGCTGATTAACATTTGAAAGCATTAAGTATAGGAAGCTGGTACTGTACTCTCTTCATATAATCATAGAATCGTCTAGGTTGGAAAAGACCCTTGGGATCATCGGGTCCAACCATCTACCCTACTCTACAAAGTTCTTCCCTATGCCATATCCCCCAACACCACGTCTAAGTGACTTTTAAACTCATCCAAGGATGGTGACTCTTCATGTAGTTAGAAGATTTATGTTAAACTGAATGGATGTTCGCTATAGTCTATTATTGTCATACAGTTTTGCGAGCATATTTATTTTTTTGACACAGGGCACTCATTGTCATACTATTGCACTTCTGAAAATAAAATAGATGAATAATTTAGAGATAAGCTGACACTGGTCTTTTATCTGTACTTAAGAAAGCTGTTGTTTCAAATGATTTTGGGGTGGGGGTTTTTTGTTTGGTTTTTTCCCCCCATTTTATAGCTTTTTATGAAATGATGACCATGCTAACCCAAATGTGTCAAACATGCTTGACTGGGTAGGAATTTCATGGATTAAACAAGATTCAGGTGTCTTCTAGTCTCTCTGAAGTTAGCAACTAGTTTCTCAACTCTTGTGTCACTGATGATGAAACTGTCTTTCACTAATGTGTGATGACATTCTGAGTCTTCAGTCTCTAAACAACTAGAGAAAGGGAGATAAGAATAGGGTCTCTTCAGCCATGTTTCAGGTTCTTCCTTCTTTTCTGGTTTTCAGATTTATTCCAGTTAAACACAGAAAAGGTAGACTTCATAGTTTCTTCTAAGGATCTTATTTAGGTGTTAGGTGTTGTACTGAGATTGCAAAAGTGATACCATTCTTGTGCAATTAAAGTCTTCCAGAAACTATTTGGAGGTGGGGGGTGGCAGAATACTGTATGTACTTGTGTCAAGACTGTGGTGTGTAGAGTCCCTTTTATCAAATGTACATTACAAACAAATTGATGATCCTCGTTCTTACCGCAGTTTAAGGGTTCTTTCATTAGAGATCAGTGAAATTAGGATACCAGGGTTACTTTTTTCATCTTACCTAATGAGAGAACACACTGTGGTCATACTGGAGTTTTTGCTCTGGAGCAAAAAGCCCAAAGTGAATATTAAAAATAGGACTACAGTTTGCAGAAGTCTAAAATGACTGTGTCCAGCAGTATTTTTTTTCAGGTTCATGACTTTTACAGTTGCATGGCTACATCTGGGACTGTTTCGTGAAATGAAAACTGGCAACTGTGAAGTATATTCTGTCCTTAACCAGCAGTCATCTGTTAATTTCTGCCTTCTATGCTCCATAAAGCTTGCCTGTCAAGTTGCAGAGAAGGGAATTTAAATTTTTTCGAATAGTACATTCTGCATGAAATATTTAAAGCAAGTCTTTTGGGGACCCATTTTGTACTAGATATAAGAAGGTATTAATACAAAAAAATTGCAGTCCTTTTACCAATTTCAGTCTTTGAATACAAAGCTAACAGCAGAGAGGTTGCAGGGGCGGGAAACAGCTGTATGAGAAAACAGGTAGAGTTATCTTAGAAAAAGATTGTTTGGACATTTTGTCTGTGAGAATTAAGTTTGTGGAGACAGTATGGAGATCATTTGAAGATGCTATATTGGAGACACAGGTGCAAACTGCTTAGTTAAAAAGAACAGTTTTCAAAAAGCCTGGACAAAAACCAGCATGGATAAACAATGTTGGAAATGGTCCTGGAAGACTTTCTTCAAATGGGCAGATTAGTAGAATCATTTTATAAAGCAGAATTAGTAAATATAACACCTATGTTGGCACTTAAGATTTTTGTAGTGGAAGATCATACATTAAAAAACCTTGAAGCTCTTCAGGTAAGTAAACAAGCACATGACCAAGAAGACCTGATTGCTGTATTTGAATTTTTTTTGGATACCAAAACACAAAATGATTTCCTACCAAGAACTCTTGGAAACTGAACTGTCTTCAGATAAGATGGAAAGTCCTAATGGAGAAAATAATCATTTGAAAAATGGAAAGTAATCTACAGTAATCTGTTTCAGAGACTGTGCTGTGCGACAGAATTGATGATTTCCCTAAAATGAAGGGTCACTAGCAAGATAAGAGTTTGCTGATCATACTGTGAAAAGCTGTAGAAGAATCTTGCAATGCGGAATGACTGGTGCATAAAAATGGCAGATGAAACTCACTGTGGTTAACTACAAAGTGTTACAGATAACTACAAAAATGTTCATAACCTAAAAGGAAGATGGAACTGACTCGCCACTCAAGAACGATTTTTTAGGATTATAGTTGGTAGTTCTGTGAAAACATTGAAACAATAGCAGTTGAAGAAAGCAAATAAAGAATGCTGGGAATAAATTAAGAAATGGAGGAAAACTTCAATATGGAACACCAAGCTCTTAAATGTATTGCATAATTCTATTTCCTTCTCCCTCCCCATATCAAAGAAGATATCACAGAATTGGAAAAGGTGGATGAAAGAGCAACAGGGTAGATGATGGAATTGCAGAGTAATTTTAATTCAACCCTCTGATGGTCTTTATTCCAGCCTCTTATTCAGAGCAGGTCTAGTTATATCAGGTGGGTCAGGGACCTTGGCCGTTCACTTCTGTGCATCTCTAAGGATGGATATATCACAACTTCTTGGGTAGGTTAATATTTAACCAACCTCAACAGTGAAAAACTTTCTGCTTAATTGGAAGTTTCAGTGTTCCAACTTGTATCCATTGTCTCCTGTCCTGTTGCTGTGCTCCTTAAAGAGGAGTGGCTCCATCTTCTCTCCACCCTCCCATTATGTTACGGAAGGCTGGCTGCTTGCAGAACTCTTGTTCAACTTTGTCAGATGGATTCAGTCCCTGCTTAGTAGTTCTTGGTATCAGAGATTACCACAGTGAAAGGTGTGAAAACCTTGCCTGTAACATCTGTCATTCAGCCAGGTGGTATTCTTCTGGAGGTATGCACTCTTTCTAGAGCTATTTTTTTTTTTGGTCCCAGTTCATTGGGAGGATTGATGATAATGCCATTTTGAGGCCTTCTGCCCTTCACCCTTTTCTGCAGAGATTCATTGCTACTCTTGGTGTGCTTAGAACTGCTTCTGGTAGTACTACTGGTGCCCTTGTGGATAAGCAGCAAGAGGTAATAGGCTGAAAACCAGATGAGCCTTGGTAGCCTCTTTGCTGCACTGTCAGTGCAGGCCCTCAGTAAGCAGCTAGTATCTTGAGGCACGTTGGGTATCTGCTGTGGGAGGGAGACCCTGGTGACTATCACCAGTCTCTCCTTTATGCAGGTGATTGGTCCAGACTCAGCTGGCTCTGATGCCTCCATTAATAGGCAACTTTCCTCTTAACATGTTCCATCATTACTATACCTGTTCAGTAACTGCAGATTTGCAAGTAGAGAGGGAGTCTTCATTGTGTTGCTGGAAGTCACAGGCTTTTTAGCTCCTCCATTTTGAAAATCTCCATTTGTTACTATTTTGAATATAGGCTCTGTCACTCCTTCTGTTCACTGTGGGGCTTGGATTTTTGTGCAGGGTTTATCCCCTCTTCGACCATTCTACACAGTCACCTCATCTCCTACAGCTTCTTCACTTTCTGAGTCAGGTCAGAGAGAGAACTTTTAGACAAGGATGAACTGTATTTTAGAGTAAGATCTTTCAGCCTGAAAAAAGAGATGGAGGAGAGATGTGACAAAGATCTGTAAATGGTAAGTGGTATGAAGAACAGGTATTTGCTGTCTTTTCCTCTACAAGAACCTTGTGTATCAAATGGAAGAAAAGAAAAAAGTGAGAGGCATGTAAGAAACACCGGCTCACACTTAAAATTTTAAAGAGGACGAAGTCACTGGAGCAAAGGTTTATTGTACGAAGCAGCGCTGAATCGGGTGCATCTCAAAGTAGAGGCACACACATCTTTAGTTTTTTAGATATTTTATACCTTTCTTTCCCGGCCGCCTGAATACCTGTCTCTCTTCTCATTGGCTGAGAAGTTGGAGCTCACATTCTTCCCGACCGCCTAAAGACACAAACCTTTAATTAACAATACATTGTTTCACAGTCTCTGCTAATATCTACTGTCTAATGTTAGTAGTTACAAACATCCTGGTGGTCATCTTCTTGATCTAGTGTCCATATCCTTCTTTTCTTCAGTCACCCCCCCAGGTGGCCTTTATCCACTTATCACCTTCCACTGTCCTTTGTTCACTTATCAGTTGACCATCAATTCGGTTCTCTTTACCTAAATGGCTTCTTGTAAACCAGAGTCTCTGGGCCATTCCAGGGTACTTGTAAGGATTAGTTAGATGCTATAACCGAGCACACAAATAGAAATATACCAAGTAGCTGAAGCAAAATTCAGCTCATTTCTCACAGGCAGGATCAAAGCATGGAAGAAGAGATGGTTCTCCATGTGGAGGACTATGGAGCTCCTTGCTAGCAACACCACGACCGCTAAAAGTTTACTTGCATTCATCTTCTGTGGAAGAAGACTTTTTTTTTTTTTGAGGGCGCAGAAACCATAAGGCTCTGGAGGTCTTCCACCAGCAATTTTTCAGAAAGCTGGGGAAGTTCTTTGGGACTGTGGAACTGTGTTCTTCTCTCCTCCTTGTATTCTTCCCTTCTTGATTATCTGCTGTTGACATGAAAGTGCTGGAGATAGGATCCTGGATGAGGTGAACTGTCGGGTTTACCTAGTGCATCTGTTGCTGTCTTCTTTCTCCTACCTAATTGATGTACTCTCAAGTTTGATGAGCTGAGGATGTCTACCAAAGCAAATCTGAAGTCTGTCTTTCTCAGAATTGCTAGCACTTTGAGTGCTTTCTAGACATCTTGATTCTAGGCTTCTCTACAGGAGTGGCATTTCATGCCCTCTGGGGATAATTTGAAAGTGCTCTTGTTACTGATCTTTGTTAAGGGAGTCTGAAGTCAGGCAGCACACCCAGGTGCAACCTTTTAAGAATAAAGAGTGCAGTTAACATTTAAAAGAATACAGCTTGTCTTCTAGACAGCAGTGTTTGAAGAGATCTTCAGAGCATGTGAATGGCAGATAAACAATTAAGCATGAACTTTTATTCCTGTGCTGTGATAGAACTAGCTGTCAAAATTCTTGAATTCACAAAAAGGAAAGTGTTACACTTAAAGTGGTTTCATCAGTGCCGTTTTCTGCAGTACTATTTCTTTTTCTGGTTTTTACTTCAAAAAGGGATAATGGAAGGTTTCCAGAGAGTTGCTGCAAAAAATACTTCACTGTTTGGGAAACAAACTATACTGGAAAGCTTAAAAGAACATAAGATTTATTCATATAATAGAAGATTACGGAGGTCTATAATATCTGCAAAGAGGAGCTGAATATATGGTGGAAAGAAGTTTCTTAAATGTAGCAGACAAAAACCACAACTGCATTTTAGATCTGCTGGATTTTGCAAAGCAGATACCAGGCACTCTTCTGTCTGACAGACTTTGGAGGACTGATTTATGGATGTTTGATTCATCAGTTGTAATCTTTAAGTCCTTTATGGATTTTTTTCCAACTAAAAATGTGGTAATAACTAAAGAAGAGGATATTGTGCTTTGTGTTTGAATCACTTAATTTTTTCTATCTATTTATTTTATGATAGGCAGTGGGAGTTGTGACTAAATAATAGAGTAGTTCAGGTTGGGAGGGACCTCAAGAGGTCTATAGTCCAGTCTCCTGCTCAAAGTAGGGTCAGCTGTGAGATTAGACAAGGTGGCTAAGAACTTGATATCCAGTTAGGTCTTGACAACTTCCACTGATGAAGACTGGACAACCCCTCTGGGCAACCTGTTCCATTGAGTCTCTTCGTATTGGAAATGTTTTTCTTTCTATCAGTCAGAATCTCTTGTTTCTGCTTATATGTGTTGTCCCTTACCATTGCCATGCACTTTTACAATAAGTCTGGCTCCATTTTCGCAAAAGCCACCTTACAGGTATTGGAAGGCTGGTTATAAGTCCCTATTAAGTTTCGTCTTCTCCATGCTGAACAAGACTAGCTCCCTCAGCCTCTCTTACAGGTCATGTTCTCCAGCCCCTTAGCAGTCTCTTGCTCCTTATCAAGAGATGGCAATAATGAGTGTCAAATAAAGGGCAATAACCATTTCTTATGATACACCGGCTCTGTTCCTCTAAACATAGTTCAGGATGCCGTGGACCTCCTCTGCTGCCGGGGCACGCTGTGTTGGCTCATGCTTTGCTTGCTGTCTGCGTGATTCTGCAAAGCAGAGCTGTTCCCCAGCTTTGCAGGCCCTAGCCTGTGTCATTGCAAGGGTTCTCCCTTCCCAGGTACAGAACTTTTGTATTTGTCTCTTGTTGAATATCATAAAGCATTTGTCATCCCATTTCTTGAGCTTGTCTAGGTCATGATGATTCCTTTGAAAATATATGAATCTATGATTACTTCCTAAACAAAAATAGTCAAATACTGTCACGTTTCATGGGAAAAACCTATATTTCTGTTTTATAATAACTTTTGGGTAGAGTTTGATCAAGGATTCACTACTTAGAAGGCTATGCATGGAATCACCGAGGTTGGAAGGGACCTTTAAGATCATTGAGTCCAGTCATCATCCTAACACTGCCCAAACCACCACTAAACCATGTCCCTAACCACCACACCTACCCATCTTTTAAATACCTTAGGGATGGTGATTCCACCACTTCCCTGGGCAGCCTGTTCCAATGTTTGATAACCCTTCTGGTGAAGAAGTTTTCCTAATATCTATCCTAAACCTCCCCTGGCGCAACTTAAGGACATTTCTTTTTGTCCTGTCGCTTGTTACTTGGGAGAAGAGACCAACCCCCACCTCGCTACGCTTTTGTACTTTTTTGTGATTGGTGCCTGTGCACATCAGTTCCAGCCAATCTATAAGGAGAACATTATGGTTACAAGATTATGGAACAGTGAGAGTATGACTGTGCAGACCAGAGTAACTTGCAAATACTGTTCAGATGCTCTTAGGCTTACTCATTATTTTTATTTCCATTTATATGTATATTTTGGCAGAACTGACATCCAAATATGCATCCAGTCAGTCACTAAGCAGATCTAAATGCTTGCAGCTGTAGAAATTATTAAAAGGTATTTTCAACTGTTTAGTGACAGACAAACACCTAGTTAAAAAAACCCCAAACATCTTTTGTGTTCAGATCCACAGCAAATAGTGTGACTTAAGACAACTGTGTGATAAATACAGTGATAACTTAATTATATCATCAAACTATCTTTTTTAAAGGATTGCATTAATTGCTTCTGCCATCTCTAGCATCAGGATAATGATATCGCAGCTTATCAGTAAAAAATAAACTGATAGCGAATTGTAAAATTATCTTCATATTGTGGTTCGAAACTTCTTAACTCAAGAGATTTAGCTGGGATTGTGTTTAAACCACATTTAGTTAAACAAGCTAAATTTGATAACAGAATGATGCAATTTTGTAAGGAAGGGACTTCACTGTCCCTGAAATTACTTTGTTCTCTACATAGAACTCAAAAAGCTCAGCTTTGAAACTTGTAGCATGATATTTTAAAAACATTCTACATATGTGTATCTTTTCATGGAATATCACAGAATTGTAGGGGTTGGAAGGGACCTTCGGAGATCACCTAGTCCAACTTCCCCTGCCAAAGCAGGTTCACCCGGAGCAGGCTGGACAGGAGTGCATCCAGGCAGGTTTTGAATATTTCCAGAGGAGACTTCACAACCTCTCTGGGCAGCCCGTTCCAGTGCTCTGGCACTCTCAAAGTTTTCCTGCGTGTTCAGACGGAACTTCCTGTGTTCTAGCTTCTGTCTGTTGACCCTTGTCCTGCCGCTGGGCACCGCTGAGAAGAGCCTGACCCCATCGTCTTGACACCCGCCCTTTAGATATTTATAAGCATTGATGAGTTCCCCTCTCGGTCTTCTCCGGGCTAAACAGACCCAGGTCTCTCAGCCTTTCCTCATGAGAGAGGTGCTCCATTCCCTTGATCATCTTTTTAGCCCTCCACTCGGCTCTTTCCAGTAGTTCCCTGTCTTCCTTGAACTGGAGGGCCCAGAACTGCACACAGTATTTGTATCTTTCAGTTTGATGTTAAAATATGTAAGTTGTGGGAAAAGTACTCTTGAACCTAATGACTCCCCTTTAGATTTTTAGGTGAATGAGGCTTTGGGTTTCTGACTCCTTCCTTTTTCTGATTTATTGGGTGACTTACTTAAAATCATTCAAATGTTTTTCATAATAGAAGAAAAATGTAGTGTTAAGAGAGCATCAAGCATATCTCTGCAGCCAGAACTTTCTCTGAAAATGCTAGTAAACTCTGCTGTAATAACAAAATGAAAATAGGAAATGGGAGAAGTGTACAGTTCAAGATGTGCGTAACAGTGCTGAGTTGTTCTGTTATAGATACTAGTGTAATCTTAAAAGTAATGTTTTACATTGTATCTAGCAAGCACAAGAGGTGGCAAATACAGCCTGTACAAAACACATAATGGAAGCTCATGGAACGTATAATGAGAGTTTTCAGGAAGTGTTAGCATTTTTCATTCTAACTTGTGTGTATTTGGGTGTGTTATTTCAGATTTTTATTTATTTAAGAATTTCTGTAACTGTATTTTTTTAAATTACTAGTCTTGAATTGTATTAGGAAGAAACTTCAAATGAAAAATCGTATTTGTTAAGAAAAGAATAATCTAGAGCTTTTTTACCATAAAGATTATGGGTGAATGTGCCAATTGTAAATAAATAAGCATATTAATATTTAGTTACTGAAATTTTTATACTTTTTCCCTACACAAAAAATAAACTATAATAATTCATTGAGAACTTTAACTACATCTAAAACATGGTTTCATTTCAGATGCAACTTTGAGGCATTCTGTTGATTTTAAAGCTAAGCAAACCCAGAAGTGAATCTTGCTGTGTTGTATGGTAGTTCAAATTTTTGCTTTGAAGGTATCCTGACTTTTTTTTGTCTCTGCATTCTCTCTGTGATGTACTTATTTCTCTCACATTTCCCAACTTGGTTTTTCATAAGTATTTTAAGTTTGCTACTCAAAATAGGACTCTTGGGTAGGTCAGCATAACTAACACATGGGTGGTGTTTTTTTTTTCTTGTA
Organism: Numenius arquata; assembly: GCF_964106895.1. NCBI lineage: Eukaryota > Metazoa > Chordata > Aves > Charadriiformes > Scolopacidae > Numenius > Numenius arquata. The sequence continues at coordinate 78,730,775 of NC_133577.1, read as the reverse complement.
TTTGTAGAAGAGGTGGAGGAGGAGACAAGAAAGGAGAGTGAGGAGGATAAAGAAGAAGAGGCTCACAAAGAAGAAGAGAAACACACAGAGAGAAGTACGTAATGTTAAAACTATTATGCTTCACTGGTGGCATGTGAGAAACAGAGTCATTGGAGTTGGAAGGGACCTTTTGAGATAATCTAGTCCAAATCTCCTCCTCAAAACCAGGTCAACTACAGCAGTTTGCTCAGAACCATGTCCTGAGAGGTTTTGAGTGTCTCTGCAGAAGGAGATTCCACAAACTTCCAGTGTTCCACTTCCAGTGTTTGATCACCCTCACAGTAAACAGGTTTTGATAATTTGAATGGAATTGCCTGTATGTGCATTTGCATCCATTTCTCTCATCCTTTCACTGGTACTCAGTAAGAGTCTTGCTCTGTCTTTTTCACTCTCTACCCATCAGGTAATTTACATGCATTATAAAATCTCCCCTAACCGCCTTCTCCAGTTGAATAATGCCAGCTGTCATTTTCTCATAGGACAGATGTTCCAGTCCCTAAAACATCTTGGTGGCCCTACACTGAACGCTATCCAGTATGCTCACATCTTTCTTGTATTTAGAAGCCCAGAACTGGACACAAGACTCAAGGTTCAGTCTCACAGCGCTTATCAGAGAGGAATAATTACCTCCCCTCAACCTGCTGGCCATGCTCTTCCTCACGCAGCCAAGGATGTTGTTGGCCTTCTTTGCCAACAGGGCACATTGCTGACTTGTGTTCAACTTGATGTGCATGAAGACTACCACGGCCTTTACTGCAAAGCTGTTTTCCAGCCAGTCATTTCCCATTCTGTACTAGTACATGAGTTTATTCCTACCTAAGTGTAGGACTGTGCATTTTGTTTTGTTGAACTTCATAAGGTTCCTGTTTGCCTGTTTCTCTAGCTTGTCGAGGTGACTCTGAATGGCAGCATAACCATCTAGTGTAGAAACCACTCCTTCCAGTTTTGTATCATATGCAAATTGCAGAAGATTGCCTCTATCCCATTATCTAGGTCATTAATGAAGATGTTATTACTAGTATCATCTACTGGTGTATGTTACTAGTGACGAGCTGCAACTGGACTTTCTGCCCCTAATCACAGTTCTTGGACCCAGCAGTTGACCCTGTCCATTTTTCTAGGCCAAAAATCATGAATTTGTCTCTGAGGATGTTTTGGGTGTCAAAAGCATTACTACAGACAAAATAAACAGTATCCATTGCTCTCCCCTCATCCACCAAGCCAGTCATCTCATCATAGAAGGCTATCTGGCTGATGAAGCATGATTTTCCCTTGATAAATCCATTCTGACTATTCTCCATCACCACCTTCTTAATATGTTTAGAGGTAATTTCTAGAATTACTTGCTCCATCATGTTCCCAGGGATTGAGGTGAGGCTGACCATCCTGTAATTCTCTTCATCCTTCTTGTCCTTCTTGAAGATTAGAAGAAAGCAAATGTCTCTCCTGTCCTCGGGAATCTTCTGCTATTGCCACAACCTTTCAGTGATTTAGTGTGGCCTTGTGGTCACCTCAGCCAGCTCCCTCAGCACTTCTGGGTGCATCCTTCTGGCTTGGACTTGCGTATGTCCAGTTTGTTTAAATGTTAACTCAGCCCTCCTCCACTGACAGCAAGTCTGCCTTTGCTCCAGACTGTCCCACTGGTCTCACGGAGCTGGCATTGCTGAAGGCAAGTCTTCTCAATAAAGTCTGAGGCAAAGAAGGCATTGAGTGCCTGGCATTTTTTTGTGTCCTTTGTCACTTGCTCCCCTGCCTCGTTCGGCAGGCGGGGGGATGTATTTTCCATAGTTTTCCTTTTGCTGCTGGTATGCTGGTAGAAGCCCTTCTTGTTGCCCTCCGTGTCCCTCATCAGGTACAGCATAAAGCGAGCTTTGGCATTCTTAACCCCATTCACACCTACACAGTGCCTTTATCTTTCTCACAGGTCACCTGTCCCTCGCAGATGGGGGCCTCTACCCCCTGCAGGGAGTCCCTTGCTACTAATATGTGGTGCTACTGCATGGCTCAGGGTTAGCCAGTTCAGACATTTCACTGGGCACAGCTCCCAGCCCCGTACCTGCTATGAGGGCACTGAACCAAATATGTCACAGTTCTGTACATCTGCAGGCAGAGTGGGAGCTGCTGTCCTGGTGGGTGCTTCCAGCCTTTTTCATCATGGGATTCTCCATTTCCCATCTGGATAAGCTCAGGCTCTGACTGTACCTCCTCTGGTACAGCTGGGGATTGCAATTCTTGAGGCTGCAGGGTCTTGGAGTATATCCAGTCAATCTGTTTCTTACCATTTCTGATGCAGTGCCATCCCCTGACCTCCTCTCATAGCTCCTTTAACTTGGCAACACAGCTCTCCCACTAGTTTGCACCTTATGTAGCCAGGAAGCTCATCTACCTGTGCCATAGCCTCAGCCAGAATGGGAGGCCCAAGATAATCCCTGCACCCCAAGACTTTCACAGCCATATCTTCCCCCAGAATAGCTCAGTCTGGGTGGAGGCTCTGACATTACCAGGAAAGTTGTTCCAGTGGCTGCTGGAGACCACACCATCTGGCCCATCACCACTATTACTCAGTGTAGGGACCATCCCCCTTCTATGCACCCTGCTGTGCAAAGTCCTGTGTTTGTTAGCTGCTCTCTGGGAGCTGTGCTCTAGGCCCAGCAGTAATATAGGTCTCTCCTTAGTACCTGCTGAAAGGGTGTTTGAGCCTTCATCAGGAATCAGCTGGAACATAAGCACAAAGCACCCTTTGATCAAGAACAGCTGACACAGGTTATTAGAAGCTGCTGGAGTTTCCTAGATGTCACCGCCTCCTTCAAATATCCATTCCACTAGTAGCAAGGACCCTGAAGCTCTTCAGGAAGGATCTAACTGTAGTAAAATTAGATGTAGCATCTGCTTCACAACATATTACCTGAACATTAAACATGTTCTGTTAAATACATAAGTAGCTCTTGCATGTTACAAACTACTTGTTGTACTGTTCAGTGGTTAGGCTTTTTCTAAAGAGATTGACTGGGAGTAGGAGAGAGTTGTATGGAAGATCCTATTAAACTTTTCGTTACTGGTCTGGGAATAGTGTTACAACTATTCAGATTTTTTTTTTTTCTTAATTTTATTTCTACAAGCTTTTCTGATGAAGAAAGCTGGAGATTTAGCTCTTTTTTTTCCTTCATTTTCCACTATTTACTGTCGTTCTGAAAAAAAAATTAAAAACTCGTACCTTAGACATTTATATTGCTTGTAAATATTCAGCTTTCTGCAAACATTTATGAAGGGCCCTGTGACCCTATAAAACTTACCTAAAAATGAGGACCTACACTTTCACAAGCTTTTTAAAGTAACTTAGATTGTCTTGCAGGTTTTAAAATACTACCTTTTAATAATTTTTAGTACATTAGTGCATTTTTAGTGCAACTTAAAAAAAATCAGAAACCATCAGAAAATTAGATCAGACTGAAACCATCAGAAATCCAACCATTCAAAAATTAAACTATAAGAAATTTATGAAGTTAGATGCACTCTGTGAGTTACATTTCTAATACATGTAAAGAAAAAATGGCAGTGGAAAGTAACGATTTCTTGTGCTGGTTCAGTCTCCAGTGAATCTTCACTGATATACTACTAATTCTGTCTTTCTGTATCACCCTCGGGGTTGGGAGCTATGGTCTTTCGTGTTTTGATGGTGGTCAGGTACCCATAGTATGCTCTGTAGCTTCCTGATAATTTACCTAGGCCTATTGTTTTATATGTGGAACTCTACAGGATAACGGTGACAGGAGCTGGAGAGGTGAATGAGGTCTCATTAATTCTTTTGTGCTTGATCGCTGTGATAAATATGACTTCTATAATATAACTCTGTTTTGAGTCTGTTCTTCTGTTAGATTTTAACTTCTTACCCAAGAAGTAAGAAAAGGGTTTGAATGTTTTTTCAGTCAGGAATTGGAGGTACAGATTAAAACTTCATGGCAGGTAGAAAAAAAGTTCATCGCTGACACAAGCAGAATGTGATGTAGTTTTATTTGGCTGGAATCCTGAGAAGAGGATGCCTTTTTCAGAAGGGGGTGTGTGTGTTTTGCTCCTCAGAAGCCGTGTTTGATTATAGGGTGGTGCTGATAGGAGCAGGAAGAACTGGAGGCAAGTTCTGGAGAAAGGAATGGTGGTACTAGAGCCATTTTGCATTTGGGTCAGTGGTTTGGCAAATCACAAAGCAGAACTCACTAACAGGGCAGCAGTGTAGAGAGACCAAAGGGACTGTGGGTCTGCTTTGATATCATCAAACAGCTTGTTTTTCCAAAGGCGTCCTTACTGGTTTAGGATGAAAAAGTTTAAACTGGGGAGAAATTAAACTTCGCAGTAATCACAGCATTCTGCAGATACCTGTTTTTTCAAAGGTTCCTCATGTGAGCAGTTGTATCTAATTGTTCCAGGTGAAGTGTCAAGGAGAAAACGTTCCAAATCTGAGGACATGGACAGTGTTCATTCTAAACGTCGTCGGTACATAGCAGAAGATTATGAAGCAGAACTCCAAGTGAAAATTACAGCCAGGAAGGATGTTGACGAGAAATTACAAAAGGTAGAATGGAAATGTAGAGCGAAGAGGGGAAACACACGTGTCACTTGTCTTACCATCTTTGAATTAGCCATCCTTTCCCACATACTCCCTGCCCCCCCAAACACTTCCTCTTTTTTGTGTTTGAAAATTGGACGTGATTCAAGTAACAAAGGTGGCTGAATTCATATAAAATCCTATATAGCCCTACTTTTAAGAGGGCACCAAATATAATTTGAAAACTATACTCCAAAACTTATATTTGAAATGTGTTAAATATTTGAATTCCTAAGTCTCGTGTGACTATAGATGGAGAATCTTCGCAAAGGAGGTGTTTCAATGTGGTAAAGGTTTATATGTGGTGTGCTTTATTGTGTACCTACCTTTAAAGAAAGTCCACCTCCAAACAGGAGTGCAATCGGCGTAGTGTTTTGAAGATTTTTATAGAGCTGTTAATGTGATTGCACCATTGGCATGTAAAGAAACCTGTGGTCTTGAACAAAAAAAAAAAATTCTACCCTTCTTCCCTTAGTTAGCTAGCATGTGTTGTAACTTAATAAATGTAGAATGCGGAAAACCGAACCACATTTGTTGCTTGTTTGGTTTTGTTTCCTAAGGAAAATAAGTGTATCGAGTAAACTTTGGGGAAATCAGTCTCTTTTTCCATTTTTAACTTCTGTAAGAAAAGCAACACAAGACATTGCTGCTAGGGGAAGATGCATCTCAGAAATAAAGTTTTATTGAATATCTTTAGTTTCTGTTCTTTGAATGCCAGTGTCCTTCTCAAGAACAGAAAAATAAGAGGGAAAATTAATTTGTGTGAACACAGCACTTAATGAAAATATCTTGTTAAGGTTCTTTCTATATGTAATAAGGTTTTATACACTTATCCCACTGCAATGAAATTAATTTCTTGAATTAATGGCCAAGAGGAACTGTTTGTATTTGCCAAAACAGATGTAGAAACTTTTCTTAAATGTGCAACCACATACTTACTGGTGACTATAGACTTAGTTGATTGATAGGGCACAGCTGTTGTCGCTGTTCTTTTTGTAGGAGGACACTTGTTAACAGTTGAGAATGTTTTTATAGATGGTCTCTCAAATTCTGGGATTGCATTATTATTTTTCTTTTTTTTTTAATAATTCTAATTTTGCAGGTTATCCAGAGACTGTTAGAAGAGAAACTTACTGCTTTACAGTGTGCTGTATTTGACAAGACTCTGGCGGACTTGAAAACCCGAATAGAGAAAGTAGAATGTAATAAGAGACATAAAACTGTGCTTACTGAACTACAGGTGAGTGTTTGTGTGTTGAACTGCATACTAGAGTCAAATTTAAAAACAGGTTCCTCGACATTTAGTAGTAAGTCACCTGTAGTTGTCAGTAGGGAAGCCATTTTGACTCCACAAAGGGATGGGGGGACAAGCAGCAAATACACGTTGCTTTTGAATTGTAAAATTCTAATTCCCTACTCAGAAAGAGGAAAGCAATCGATTAATCATCAAAAAACCCTTGAGCAAATCTTCCTTCTGCAAACTGATTCATTAGCTGTTAGTAAACTGCTTTTCCACTCTTCTATTTCATTTAGACATTCTTCAAATAAACGTAAAGTATGAAAATATCTAATGCCTCTTATGAAGCCAGAAATTTGCTTAAAAACAGAAAAACGCAGAAAGGAGAGGACGATGGCATTGGACTTTGTAGAATGTTGAAACAAAGAAACATCCCATAATACTTATTCATGTTATTTCCCCAGAAACTAAGTAATTACGTTCTAGCAAGGAAACAAATAGCTAGTGTTGAATGCAGTATGCTTTCTTGCATTCTTTATAGAAATAATGTGCATGGGGGTGACATGAGGAACATCACAAAAATCAAAGAATTTCGAAGTGACAAGGCAATTAAAAGCTTATGTCATAACATAACATATAATACGGCCATTTAACAATAAGGCCATTTAACTTTTAACATAAAAAAGTACGGAGTTTGCCAGATGAGTTTGTACTACTAATCTACTACTAACTCTTCCCCCTTGCTGCCTTAGACATTTTATGTTGACTTTTTCTTAAGTGCTAAGACTCTTCCAGTATACTCATTCATCAGTGTCTTTAGCCATCAACTACAGTGTCAAATTAGTAACATCATATAAGGCTGTGAACGTGTTGATGTTAGTGTACTCAAAATCTAAGCTTACGTGGTTTTGTTATGCAAGGTGCTCCAAAATATCTCTACATTGTAAAAGATAGCAGAAATAGAAATACGAATGTAATTAAAGGCAGATTATAATTGTAGCTTTGTTACGTGCTTGTTAAAATGTGAAAGATTTGAGGTGAGGTTTCTAAATCGACCAGCTCCTTTTAGGTAAGAAGTTCGGAAATCATGGTATGTGAAACTCGCAGATTTTTTAAAACTTCCATTCTTCTAGTGCTAACCTAGCATTTTCAGGAGTTCATAAAAATAATTTAACTCTTCTTTGTGCGCAATAAAAGAAGTATCTGCTTAGAACAAGTGGCCCAGCTACTGCCTCTAGAATAAGTCAGCCATCAGAACTGCAACCTAGACAGGGTAAATTAGGATCTTGTAATGCTTAGGTAATTAGAGAAGGAATGGTCACCAAATAGTATATTGAGGGAAACACAATATGTAAAAAATGAGATTTAAGAATGGTGCTTAAGAAGATAATGAACCTGACACCTGAACATCAAATATGGTAAAAGAAAGCTGACAGTAAGGTGCGTGTGGTATGTAGTGTATCAGCAAGAGGGCGAAATAAGATAAATGGGTTAAGAGTAGGTAATACGAAAGAGGAAAAGGGGCGCATTAACAATGCGGTTGGTACATAATGCATTAAAACAGCCAAATGCTTTTAGTTGCTTTCATTCATGCAAAATATTGCATGAACATCTGCAAGATGGATTCTGTTTGTGCAATTGTGAATGGGAAGGAAACTAAGATACCTTGATTGTGATGCATGTGTGTGTCTTTCTGCTGCTCTGAAGTAATACAGTTGTTCTGTATTTCAAGGAAGAATAATTTCCCCTGCTGTGAAAATAGCCTTTGACTTGATGTCTTAATTATGTATATTTTTAGTTTGTATAATTTCTTTGATGGTTCTTGGGGAGGACATTTATGGGTTTGTTTGTTTTCATCTTCTTCCCATTTAGGCTAAAATTGCTAGATTGACAAAGCGGTTTGGAGCAGCCAGGGAGGACTTGAAGAAAAGACAGGAAGTAAGAACTAGATTTGTTATACTTGTTTTTCTGAATTAGCCTGAACTTTGTGTCGGGAAAAAAAGAAATTTTATACACAGAAGGGTGGGATCTGGTTGTTCAATGGTGTTCACAAAGTAGGATTGTCTTGTTTGGTAAAGGCAGTGATATGAAAGAATAATCTTTTAACATCTGTTATGCAATTCTGATTTGTACAGAAGGTTCTTTAGGCATTGTTAGTGTGAAAGCACCTTAAACTATGTAAGTAAATCTAATTTACTTCAATATGAAGAGTACAGAGTAAGTAAGTGTGAATCCCAGTACTTTGATTTTGGGGGTGGAGGAGGGAGAGGAGAGGAATGGATACAAATAACTGTATTTCTCTGTGTCTAGAATGAATATTTTGGATTAATTATAATGAAGGAAGTGGCAGCTGAAAGTCCATTAACATTGAGGAAGAAATTTTCCTGCTATAAAAACCTGAAGACAAGAGACTTATAAAAAGGGAGGATGTAAGAGAGGGAGGGAGGCAGGCAGGTAGGACCAAGGAGATTTTGAGGGGTTGTAAAACATGCCAAGTTCTCCTGCAGTGTTGGCTCTAGGAAATTTATATCTAACACAGAAATGAATGAATATGAAATACAATGAAAGCATAAGTTTGCAAGCTGCCTTACAGTTGTTTTGTTATGGTTTTTCTCTCTGTTTGTTTTTTTTTTAAGAATGCACCAAATGCACCTCTGTCTCCAGTGAAAGCAGCAAGTGACACTGCAAACACAAACAGTGCAACTTATCGGTAAGCAAACCACATCACTGATCATGTTAAAATTTACAATAGGAATCTTGAGATATCCAATCTAATAGATAATGCCTGTACTTTTCTTAATTGAGGTGCTCTTCCTTTTCCTTCATTGCTCTTCAATTGTAAAATTCTATTTTCTTTCACAGAAGTCATAAATGGACAGTACTGAATCCATTCTTTGGTAAACTGAAATGAGTGTTGTTTCAATTGTTAAAAAATACTGGATAAAAATGAAAGTTTAATTTCAAGGAAGGGAAAATTCTCACGGTGAAAGGCAAACATGGTGCAAGCACTTGAAAATTTACGAATAATGCTGTATTATTTTTTTTCAGTAGGGGAATATCCAAAGTTAATTTGCATGGGGGGCAGAAAATAAATAGGTTTAGAAGATCTTAGTTAAAGGAATAGCTGTAAAATAAGGGTTTTTTCATCATTGTACTGTTTGTAATTATACTTAGTGTTGTTCATTGAGAAATGCGAACTGAAACTTCATTCCATAGAAATGCTGGCACAGTGAGGCAGATGCTGGAGTCAAAGAGGAATGTAGGAGAGAGCACACCAGCAACTTTTCAAGCCCCTGTGAATGCAGGTAAGAAACTGCCTACGGACTACCAACACACTTAAAGTTTTACTGCTTTCCGTTAAACAAGTAACTAACTGAACTGAGCAAAACTGGTGTTTATGACTTCTTCTTTTTTTTTCTGACGTGAAGAGTCATTATTTTAAGCTCCCCTACCACATTCCCAGTCTATATTTGTGTAGTGTGCTGTCATGGTTTCCCGCACCAGGTAAGGGAAAAAATGCGTTGATTTGGCGAAACCAGAGCAATGTTCTCAGCAGACTCCTTGCTGGATATGGCAGCAGAACTTCCAGTCTCTCAGCTGCCACGAAGTGAAACGTATGACTTGCAGGCCGTTTTTTGTACTTGATCATAGTGGGGTACTGATATTTTCCCTTCTACCTAATGGCTACAGAAGTTGAGTGGGGAACTAAAGGAAGTCGTAAGTGCCAATTCTTAAGGGAATCAAGTTGAAAAATGGAATTCCTAGATTAGAATTTTATAGGGAGTGTAGAATCAAAACCACCATTAATTACATTCATTGTAGTCCTACTATCTTTGGTTTTAAAAACAGTCTACCTAATATTGAACACGGAATTTTTTCTGCAGAATCATCTCATAGTAGGCTTATACTGGCTTTCTGTATCATATTGTGCTCCTCATCTTTAGATTTAATCCTGAAATTTTGTTGCATAACAGCCAGTATCTTCTCTGATACATTAATCGTTGGTTTCAGTAGAACCTTCTGGATACAAGGTCCTACCTATACAAACCAAGTTAGTCATAACTGACTGACTTTTTCTTCTCTTGTGTTTTCTGAAGGACCAGTTTTTCTACCATTTCTGTAATGAGTGTTTAAAATGCTGTATTTCATGCGTTTTGAACAGTTAAATCTTGGATCTTTCTTCAAACCTGTGTGTGTCATAGTTCCTTGTATATCCTAATTTTTTGCCATTTATATATAGTTCTTTCAAGCAGAAATGCAGTGTTGACTGTATCTTTAACTAGGTCATTGAATATCAGAGTGTAGAACAGAAAAAGAGTATCTATGGCCTTCCTTTGAAAAAAAATTAATCATATACCACATTTTTCATAGAATCATAGAATGGTTTGGGCAGGAAGGGACCTTTAAAGATCTTCTAGTCCAGACCTCCTGCTGCGGGCCAGGCCATCTTTCACTAGATCAGATTGCTTAAAGCCCTCTCTAGCCTGACTTTGAACACTTAAAATGATAGGGCATTTACAGCTTCTTTGGACAACCTATTCCAGTGACTCACCACCCTCATTGTGAATTGTTTCCATTTGTTGTGTTGAGTGAAACTTCTCACTTGGTTCAAATGCTTAACTTCTTTTTGTTTTGGTTTTTTTTGTTGTTGTTGTTGTTTAGTGCCAGCTTCCAGTCTTGCTGCTCCTCCAGCAGTTGTCAGTGGACATCCTAAGCCTCAGACTCCAGTGACTTCCACCAGCTCTTTGACAACAACAGTTATTCCCGCAGCTAACACAGCTACGGTTGTGGGCACTAACCAAGTGCCCAGTGGCAGCACTCAGTCAGTGTCTGTATCATTACAGTCTTTGCCCGTAATCTTGCACGTACCTGTTGCAGTGTCATCCCAGCCTCAGCTCCTGCAAGGTCACACTGGGACTTTGGTAACTAACCAGCAGTCAGGCAACGTTGAATTTATATCTGTACAAAGCTCGTCTACAGTTGGTAGCCTTACCAAGCCTACAGTGTCTTTGGCATCAACTAACCCAACTAAACCAAATAACAGCCCGTCTGTGCCCAGTCCTGGTATTCAAAGGAACTCTCCAGCCAGTGCTGGGTCAATAGGCACAACATTGGCAGTACAGGCTGTTTCTGCTGCACATCCTGTTGCCCAGGCCACAAGGACTTCTTTGCCAGCAGTGGGTACTTCAGGACTTTATAATGCTACCAGCAGTCGAGCTCCCCTACAGATGAAGATTCCCCTCTCTGCATTTAGTACTACAGCTCCCATTGAACCACCCACCATTACAGCACCCAGAGTTGGTAAGTTATGCTTGAATGTTGACTCCGGGAAAGGAAAATAGTTGTCAAAGGGAAACACAAAACTCCACTCCAGTGCAAATTTGTTTGTTAGTGTATTTTATTGAGATTTTTTTTCTGGGTTGCCTTTCTGTTGAAATTGTCAAGATGAAAATCATCTTCATCATAGATGTGTTTCAGCCATTCTGGAAAACCATCTCTCCTTAGGAGTCAGCAGTGTGGCTCTGTACACTTTGTTTTATTTAGAACTTGATTAATATCATTCCTAGCATGAAATAAGAAACTCCTATTGTACCACGAACAACTTAATATTTTATTTTTAATACAGCCTCTCAAAGTAATCTGGCTGCCTTTCTAAGCAAAGGCATCATTAAAGGAAAGTGTAATCATTAACTTAATTTTCACAACACTTGAACAAAATGGGGGAAAAACCACAACTGGATACTAAACTAGTTCCAAAGAAGTAGATTTATTGTATTTAATACAAAGTCTGTGAACACAATGAATGTTCAAATATGGTATCTAGATCATTTTAAAATAATTTCCATCTTTGGCCATGATGTCATCATTCTCTGTGCTTCTGATTTTACATACCTTGAAAGCTTTTCTAAGAGGTCCTCAAGATTTCAAAGTGAGTTGGAATTATAGCAAGTTTCTAATTGGCACAATATATTGTTAAAATGAACTCAAGCAGGGCTTGACATCACAACTAGTTTTATTTCAGTTTCCCATCTCTAAGTTGCCTGTGTTAAAATATATCTTCCATGGATTTGGACAGTTATATGCTTTGTGCATTGGTTTTTGGCTCTAAAGCTAATATAGGGATTTAATACAACATAAAAAGGTTTGCGACAGATCAGGCACAGTGACCAAAGGAAGGGCCTACGTGTCCAAAAATGTCTCATTTTGTGCAGTTCATATAGCCTTAGTGTATACCCAAGTAGTTTTCTCACCAGAATTGAAGCACTGCTTTGGGCCAACGCTGTTGCTGATAAGCTCTGGTTAAAATGAAAAGGAATGAGTAGGGAAAACTTTAATTTAAATTTTTACATCAAATACTCAAGCAACTTCTGCTTAAGTTGCTAGTGTAGATACATATTTGGCTGAGCTAATAAAGATACTCAGTCTCCCTGCACAAATCGTCTCAGTTATGTATTTTGCAGTCTGTTTAACCATCCTTTATTCAGTCAAGTTCTTGTACAAAAATGTTGAAAATGGTAACTTTTTTCAGTTTAATATCTTGTCAGTTTACATACAGAGGGAGGAGAGGTTGGAGTTATGTTTTGTCCCCAGATAAGCAAGGGAATTTTTCATAAAATATTTTGAATAAACTGTCAGACTTTTAAGGAAGGGAACATGTACTGCTGGAAAGTGTCATTTTGCTTTTCTGTATCTTCAGTTCCCTCTGACAAATGGTAGTGAACAAGCTTGACCACTTAAAATTGAAAATTAGGGCTGAAAAATGTTAAGCATGCCATGTACTGAATGTTTAGTATCAAACAATTTTGAATATTGCCTCCAAATTTATATAGTGGGTAGCAGTATTTAATACTGATTAGATACTGCAAATGAACAATTTCTTGACCCCTCAGAAAACCAGACAAGCAGGCCACCAACAGATACTTCGGCAAACAAGCGAACTGCTGAGGGAACAACACAGGTAGGTTGTTGATTATGTTTCTCTATAAAATTCTAAAGTTACAATCCACAGGAGAAAAGTTCTTTACCTTTATTGCTCATAATGAAACAATTTTAGTTTCTTTCTTGTGCCATCCTTTCTAGTTTCTGTCCATTTGTATTTTTCTTCTTCTTCTGATCCAGAGTATTACTTGGAGCATGAGCTTCTGATAATCTTTTCAGAAGTTATCTGATGGGGTTTATGTAAGTAGATGAGTTAGTAATTCAGGAGCACACTAAAAACTTGTCTGATACAACAGAGCTAACATACAAAAGAAAACCCTGCCCAGTTTTTGTCTGAGGGGCTTGAACTTAACGCTACGAATATTTTGTAAATTACTGCAGCTTTCTCATTTCTGCACTAATCCAGAAGTTAATACTTCATTGCCATATGTCATAGAAAAAAAAAACAAAAGGAAAAGAAACTTTCTTCAGAAATAACTACTTCATGGTAAAGGACAACTTGCAGTACTTCTGGATTGTCTAAGATTTGTTGAACTTGCTTTGAAATTTAAAGGTTGACATTAAGCTAAGTAAAATTATTCATAATTAATTTTACTTTTGCAAAGCACCTCGTAGTTACATTGTTGTTAACTGGAAGTTGTTTTATTAAGGGGTATAAAATTCATTTCTTCTAGCCAAAATTCCCTCGCTTAATAGTGTTTCAAGGTACAGTTAAATATGAATTGTATTTCAAAGCAAGAAGAAAATATAGTGGACAAGATTCTGGTTTTCACCTTTCACAGAAATAGTCTGGCAAAGATAACCAGTATTATAAGAGTATAAACTGCCTCACTCAACGTTTTTACTAAGGCATTTTGTAAAGAATGGTTGTTTGGAACTTCATTTTTCAAAGATACCTGTGGATTATAGCTATTAAAACATTTGTCCATACTTGATACATAGGAAATTCAGTACCAGAATGGATGACAGACAGACGGCTTTAAGACTTAATTTTCAGTATAAGCTGCATATTTTGGAATTTTTCTTCTTTGGTAGAGCCTGAAACCCGGAAAAGATTTTTAGGAAAAACAGTTTGTGTGTGATAGTGGTATTTAGCAATGGAAGGTGAGCAGGAGGGAAATAAAAGACACGTGATGCTTTCCGGTTTTCAGTCTTCTGTTATAGTGTATGTTCCTAGGTTTGCTTCCAGTCAAATCAGTTAAAGCATGTGTAATGCCATGGTTAATAAAGAAGGGCCTGATGCATTTTAATTGGCTAGTGAGGTATGGAATTGACATGCCATATCATTTGAAAAATCCAGTTAATGCCACCTGCTTTTTGTTATGTAAAATCCAAAATATTATGTATTACTCCGCACTTCACAGCTCTCAGAACAAAAAGTAGTTCGCTGTGTGCCGTATACCTGTGGCATATTTGATGGTACAACTTTGATCAATTGTTTCGAAAAGCAGTTGAAACAGGAAGAGACTTCATCAGAAAATAAAGAAGCGGTAGAAGCAGCACAGACGAATTTTAACTTCCCCGAGGATGTCCTCTTTGGCTTGGAGGAAGAGGAAGAGGATGCTAAGAGCATCAAAAACACCCACAAGCAGACTGGCTGGGCAGCTAACCTATTAAAACAATGGCTGGCCAAAAATGGCAAGGATCCTAGCTTTGAATTGGTCCCAGTAAGTGAACTCAATGATATCTTAAGAGAGTTTTATTACACAGTAAGGAATCATGATGGAAATACCTACAGTGTGGCAAGCTACAAGTCAATGCGTGCTGGCTTAAACCGGCATCTCAAAATGCCACCTTATAATCGTCAGATTTGCTTAATGAAGGACAAAGAGTTTGCTAGTGCAAACATGGTATTTGTGAGCGTGCTGAAGATGCTGCGCATGCAGGGGAAGGATGAGACTCACCACCATCCTCCTATAGCTGCTGAGGACTTGCGTAAGATTAAACAATCCGGTGTGCTGGGATTGCACAGTCCACTGGCACTTGTCAACAAGGTGTGGTTTGATTTGCAGTTGCATTTTGCCAAACGAGGGAGGGAAATTTTAAGAGATCTGGCTCCAGATGCTTTTGTTGTTGAGAAGGACAAGAACGGGCGTCGATATGCTATGTTTAGGTATCCTGGCAAAGGAAAAAATGGAGAAGATCCTCATAAAATGGGTAAAATGTATGATATGCCAGGGGACCCAAACTGTCCTGTTTTTTCCTTGGAGCTTTATTTGTCTAAGTTGCCTCCAGAGCCCCCTGCCTTTTACCTGCATCCTTTAAAGCTAACGTCAGAGCAAATGCAAGAGCAGCCTGTCTGGTACAAAAGAGAACCGATGGGTGTGAACTACTTAGGTACCATGATGCCCAGGATAAGTGTGGCAGCCAGGCTCTCTCAGCGATATACCAATCATTCTCTCCGAACTACCACCATCCAGCTACTGTGTGAAGCAGGACTGGGGCCTAGAGAAATAATGGCAGTGACAGGCCATCGCTCCGAGTCTGCTATTAGACACTACTGGGGAGCTGCGGAAGTTCGCTACAGGGCTTGGTCAGATATAATGGAAAATAACTCCCCCAATTACCTATATAGCAAGATCCCAAACGAAGTGATAAAAGAATCGCTATCTGGTGCCTCCACCTCTTCTATAAACCATGTTGTTCTAGAACAAAGCAAAATTTTATTCCCTAAGAAATCTGTGGTGCCACCTGACACCAATTCTGTGACTTTAGTCCCTGAGGGACACCCAGCTCTGAAATCCAAAAGCCCTGTCTTGTTGAACCACAGTTCTTCCAAGGTGTTTCTCCCCAAGAAAGTGGCTAGTGGGAACCTAACTGCCGGTCCCCTTCAAGGCTGTTGTAATGAACCTGTCTTTATAAAGCGTGTGATAAAACAAGAACCAATGACTTGATGCTTCTGTAATGGAACTGATTTCAAATGAATTGCTAAAATGGAAAAATAATCAAATTTGTTTTTTCACTTGGTCTACTAACGAAATTTCTTACGGTCTAGTTCAGCAAGAAGTATCCTGTTCGCACTCCTGAAGTGAGCTATGGAACAGAAACTTAAACAGAGCAGGGCTTGGAGTTTGTATGACTTTCTGTGGCAGCTGGGACTCTTTAAGTGGCTAGCAGAGCTATTTTAAAAAAATGAAAGGGAGATACTGATTTCCACTTAGCTGAAGAGCTATCCTTTCTTCACTAAGTGCATGGCTTTTACATTTTGTGAAGAGTGTATTTATTATACCATTTTGTGCCTGCTGGCACTAATGTAGCATCTTACAAGTCAAATATTTGATTACTGAAGAGCATGGAGAAAGTAGAAGCTCAATGAAATAGACACAGATCCACTACAAATATATACATATGCATGAAAACACCTGGAATTGCTTGACCACACTGTCACTCTCTGTTCAAATTGTTATCAGACCTACCAGAGGATTTTGCCTTTTTTTTTTCTTTTCTAAAAAAAAACCCGCAACATTCTTCAGAGTTTATTTTCACTGTGAGCTGCACAGTTGATTTTTCTCTGTGAGTCCTGTATTGCAGGTCTTTCCTTTTCCAATTTAATATTTCTGGCTAGGATTTCAGTCATTCTGTTCTCCAAAGGCACTATTTGATACAAATGATACTAAAATTAGGATCTCTTCAGTTGTGCATGAAATAGGGAAAGCGTTCTCAAAAGAGCTGAGAAAGGTTTATTGCTTAAAAGGCAAGTAATTAGAGTTGAAGTGTTGACTCTGTGCTTATCTTGTGAGAGGATTTTTTGTATTTCCTCCCACCTACCTCTTCCATTACATTTCACATTGTCTTTGCACTATAGTCTTTGTCAATACAGTATAATTCACAAGAAGCACATCCTGTTCTTCCCCACCAAACCCTATCCAAATACTATTTGTGGTTTTAACTTCTTTAGATTAGTTCACTACAGTAAACTGATCCTATCATTACATTTTGCATAGGAGATTTTTCCAGGGTAGAAATTCTCAGGATAGCAGATGTGAATTTTGTCAGAGAAATGAAATTGTAGTTTAAAAGGCTGTTTAATGAAGAAAAATTACAAACGAGGAGGGCTAGTGGTAGTTAATTTTTAATGAATCACACTTGAGAATCTAACTCATGGTTTATCTCTGCTATTCTGTGCCATGATTTTCATCAGAGATTCTGACAAATAGAGAAATCTTCCTGTAAATAAAAATGGAAAACTGGTCATCAGATCACAAATTATGGTAGGTCCGCTTTGGAAGAAGAAACAGTGTAGCATTTAAAACTGTTTTCTATTATATTAACTGAATGAAACAAGAATGGTTTCATCCCTTTGAAATGCGTGTGTATATGTGTGTGCACACACACCCCCACAAACACAGTTCATCACACACTAAGGACTTCACTGGAAGTGTCTGTGTTGCTCAGCAGTGGGCAAAATATAGAAAAATCCCTGCTGAAATGACAAATTGACAATGATAAACTCTTCATTCTATGGAGAACTTCCTTGCTGGGAAAGACTCAAATATTGAATGAGATTAATTGCTTTGTCATAGTCTGAACAGCGGACTTGATGCCTGAACTTTGGAGTTTTTATCTTGGCTGATAATGTTTGCCTTTGTGGCCTTGGGTAGGTTATTCGTACTTAACAGCATCACATTTCCAAAGTGTAAGACCAGCACAGTGTGTTCCATTTTTCTCATGGACCATGTTAAAGACTAAAAGGTTTTGAAAGTGCTATATTCATCTTGCATATTGTGTTTACAGTCACTTTTATTTGCTGCTGTTATAATGATTGAGCTATAGTTGATCAGATGTAATTGTTAATATAAAAATTACTTCTGCACAATCCTACACTTCCTTAGTTGCAGCATTAATTTATGACATCAGTGACTAGAGGAAGGAAATCATGGATCCCAGACTTTACTCAAAGCTTGACAAAATTAAATCAGATGGAAATGGTAGAGAAAGTAGTCCTTTCTGATGGCTAGAAAGAAGAAAAATTGAGAAAACAAAGGGCAAACAGTTCTCAAAATATAGAACTGTGCAGTAATTTATTCTAGGATAATTTAGAGTAACATAGATTTCCAAATTGTAGGGATTCATAGAATTCATTCAGCGAGACTGGCAAATCTAATTTCTTCTTTGAAGAGATTTACTCTAAACTTTAACCAAGATGGGTATGTATTGTGTTTTACCCCCTAAAAAAAATATTCCTGACTTTGTCTCGGGTATCTGTTTATTCGAGCATACTGGCATTGAACATTTATCCTGCAGAAACAAGAAAAGTATGTTGCCAGGAGATGATTCTTTTTTGTTCCCTTGTGCTGCATACTGTGGTCATACTGACCACATGCCCTGCTCTGGTCCTAACTGCATTTAGGTAACTCGCTGTAACAGCGTATTGCTGATTGTTTCATTCCTTGACATAAATCTAGTTGGTGATTTAAGTTGAAAAAGGGACTCTTTCAGCCAATCTGGGCATGTGTCTGATTCTTTTTAATTATCATTTGGCTTCTAACTTGACTTCCATTCTGTTGGCTCAGAATTGGGTATTTTTGGCTTCTCATTTGTTAAATTCTAATTGTGTTGGCACCAAACTATACAATGTCCTTTTACGACCTTCAGTTTGAACCTGATACTTCAAAGCTACTGACTGCAGTATTACTAGCTTTTTTATTTTTGTATGGGAGAAAAAGCATTCCTGGTTTGGGCTGGAAGTATTATTGCTTCACAGTAGGTGGAGTCAGTGTTCACTAAGTTTTCTGCTAATATTTGAATTAATTCTAACTAATAGAATATATTTCTAACCTTCTAGAACTTGAAAAATGTTTCTCCTGTTCCCCCTTCCATCCAAAGTGTTAAATGAATCTTTCCTACCTGTGTTTCCTTTCTAGAAAAGCTAAAATAGACAAACAGAATGGGTGTTTTGCTGCTTTTGTAAAGTGAACCTTGGCTCTGTGTACAGTAATAGGGGCAGCAGAGGGTCTTTTTCTTTTTTGTTTTAAGCTGTGAGATAAAATTTCAAGTCAGTCCTATTCATTGCAGTACAGGTTATGCTGTGTGAACATCATGAATTCTGTCAAAACGGACATGAATTGGACTCCTTAATGGCAGTATCAGCAGAGAACCTCAAACAGCAGGATAACTGAGTTGTTTGGGTTTTTTTCCCCTTTCCATTATGTTTCCATTATAGGTAAAGCATGTTGGTGAACCAACAGGTTAAGTACAGTTTGTATGTCTAAACTTAAATTTAGACTTTACCTGTAAACTTAATACAGAATTGTTATTTTAATTCATTTAAAATTCACTTTAAAAATCTGAATATAACAAATATACTTTGAAAGGAATTTATGATCTTTTGCTCTTGAATTTTCAAATTAGGTCTTTTCCTAAAATAAGATCATTTCATTTCATTTGAACAAAACCCAGCACTTAGTTGTAACCAAGTCAACTAAACTAATTTTTTTAATAATGGCTGCCCTTTCTTTGATAAATTCCATATCCCTTGATGGAGATAACTCTGAAAACAGTGGGGAATGACTGGAACCTTATATAATACATCTATGTATTTAGTTTTGCATCTTATTTTCATAATGAAGCTTTGGTGCTGGTGCTGTGAATCTGGAACTTAAGTTTTCTGTGCTTTTTCCTGGTAAGTTTGGAAGTCTGTGCTGTTACTTCCAGGAGTACCGTAATTACTTTTTATTTTTATTAAGTTGGCACAGTATCTTACAATACATTAAATTTTTTATTCTTTTATTGCTATTTAAGTAATTAATCCCCACTGTAAGGTACTGTGATCTACACCATGGGAGATCTAGAAGGTAAATTTTCTTAATTATATGCACTTTCTCTGCGCCCCCCGAAGAGCTCTATTGTGCACTATGTCAAATACTTTAAGGCATTGGAAGGATGCTTTGAAATCGAATGTGTTCTTGGCTTTGTTGTGGTTTTAGTCTGGTACATCTCTTTTTTGTTATTTTGAGTTATACAGCTTATCAATAGTTGCATACTGTATAGGTCAGCATAGTCAAACTTTTCAGTAAGCAGCTTGGGCACATGATTTTGCTGTATGACTGCTGCTCCTTTTTCAGCCTTCCTCTGCTTCTTGCTCCAGAAGGAATGGCCACAGGGATGTGGGAGGGGGCATCTTACTATGTTTGTGTTAGTCTCTCAACTTCCATTTTTTCCTGGATACACAGAAATTTAAGGGTTCTTATTCAGTCCCAGTCATTTTACCAACGGCTGATCCAGTGCCTCAGGCCCTAGAATTACATTTCTGAAGACATGACAAGCACTTTTAATGTATTGCGTAAATATTATTGTTACAGAGGCAAAGGCATTTTTAATTATATAAAAAATCTTTAGAATGGTTTTTAAGTATTTTATTATGAATCCCAGTTATAGATACAGGATTTACATATAATATATATAATATATAAATATAGCCATGCTATACTGAGGGGAGTCTATGAAAGCAGCTTTTATTATGTTGTGACATAAAATAACATTGAAAAAATTTGAATGGGGTTGGATGTGTTAAAAATAGCTGGTGTAAAGCTGTTCAAGAATGATTATGTTATGTTTATTAAAACACCAGGTCAGGCGAATAGTCTTTTCTTCCCTGTTCCCCACTGCAGGTGCACCTTATCCTCTTATGGAGTAAATCTTTTTTTCAGTCTGAATTTCATCTGTGCATTTCGCCTTTTCAGATAATACTGGGTTTTTTTAAAAAAAACAACAACAACAACAACAACAAAAACAATCCACCAGTGTCATCCCTTTCCCATTGTTTCTGACGCACCTTGATTTGTTTGGTTGAACTACGGTTTAACTTAAGCTATTTTGCTGACTGTTGGAAATTCACCTGGTAAAATGTTAATAAAGTACACTTATAACTCCTATCCCTCTACTTTGCAATGTGTAGCAAACTTTGTTAATGTCTGTTGGGAAACAGTGTGAACAAAGTGGATATGTCAGCGTACAATTTACAAGCAGCTCTTAATTCTATATTGTTGAAGCGTTATTGATGAATATGTTTCCTTGCATTTCATGGTTTTGTCGCTGAAAATAAACATGCATAATTATATATGTAAAACAGGATATTTGATTTTTGTCTCTGACCCGGGGGTTATGTTTGTGCTGTTTAAAATGCAACTAGCTCTCTTCTGTGAGGTGGAACCTTTACCTGAGACTAATTAGAAAAGTAAATTACAAAGATGTTAGCAGGAGGACAATTTGAAAGTCATAGAAGAATGGATTCACTTAAATTTTGTTCCTTAAAGCAGCCACTCAATTCAGCTACATGACGTCCTGGTGGGAATTTTTCAGATAGTGGTTTTTTTTAATTGATTTTTTTGAAGTGGTTTGTTATTCCCTGAGACTATATCTACGTTACCTACACCACCCTTAGTTACTGAGAGCAGCTTTCAATAAGTAAATATACTTCTGTTTTGTAGGCTCCAATTTGTCATTTTAGGCCAAAAAATTGAGAGGAATATTAAAACAATTAACTGATTGTATCATTACACCAGGCATGGATAATAGCTTTTAAAAGCTGCATTAAGCTAATATGAAAAGTACTATAAATAAAATATATTTACTGGTTAATAAGATGATCTTCCATCATCCAGGATGGCCATCCCACAGAATATTGCTGGGAAACTCTGAGTGGGCTTTGGGGAGACAAGGTAGATGTTTCACCTTAAAAGAGTAAGAACCGGTAAAGGGACGTGTGTGCGCGCATGTGTGCATGTATGTGTTTATTATATACCCTTTTAACTGTTTGATTAAGGAAAAACAAAATCAAAGCAGTAGAGAAATACTTTAAGCATTGTGTCAGGGTTTTTTTTATGGCTTTTAGTTGGAATGATGATTGCTAAGGCCTAAAACCAGCATTTCTGGCAGTCTCTTAGAGAGCCTTCTTGATTTATGATTCATATTAATAGGGGAAGCAGAACCAACATCTCTTTGCACTAGAGAAATGAGAGTGTATATAATACGTAGGGGTTTCTAAGACTGGTTATTAATTTTTCCATGCTTGCATTATTCCTGTTCTTTAGGAAGTGTTGCACAGTACTGACTAAGAATAAGGGGAATGCAGCAATCTTGTAAATGCAGTATGTAAAATGACTGTTAATAGTGTTTGAGTATTACACAGGTATGCAGCCACACACTATCAAAACATGTATTGCAGCCCTCTGAAATTTTGTTTGTGCAAACTGTGATCTCAGTAAAATGCTGACTTTATTGCATTATCACTCACATTTTTATCTTGGGAAGAGATGACAAATATCTGGTCAAATAAGTTTTCATGACAGCTTTGCAAGGCTGGAATAATTACTTCAGTTTTGTGGGAGTTACTTCATTGGAAAAAGTAGCAGTTAAGGAGTAGTAAGTCTTGACATTGAAGCAGTTAGTGACTGAAATGTGCTTTACAAATGTATTAAAAAATAATTTCCACAGCTGCATAGATTTGTGTTTGAAATCTGTATTTTTGTATATGGATGACTAAAAACGTATTGTGGGCCTTATAATGATGCGTACAAACACAATATCACCACCCTCCCCATACACATTCCGCGTTCCCAGAACATACCTTTAACGTTGCTCCCCAGAATGTAAGGCTGATTTTGCTATTATATAACGCCCTGGTGCGTCATGTATGATTGTGGTGGTGGGATGCTTCATGGATTGTCTGTCTTACAACCCCCAGATTTTTTTCTGTTTTGTTACTGTAGAAACAGTTAATAAAAAAAATTGTCTGCACTGTGTCAGTGTGCCACACGTAATCTTCAGAATTTTGATCTTTACTACCCTGGAATTAATTTTTATTTTGCACTGTATTTTTTGTTGCAATTTTTTCCCCTCATTTTTCACTTCTGCATACTGAAATGTTCCTTTATGAAAAGCAGGTGGCATTACAATGAATAGAGCTGTTATCTCTATGTGATGAACTGAACCATGGCGTTATATAATACCAAAACCTTTTCTAAATCGTATATATCATATGTGAATAGAGAAGTGCATATTCAGAACTTTCTTCAAAATACCAACGTTTACTACTTGATTTTTCATGTGGTACAGTAATGTGCATGTTGGGGTGTGTATGTGTGCTGTAATACAAAACGATGTATGAGGTAATGTTTGCTTTTCAGTTTGAGATTTAGAGATTTCTTTCCCAGTTTTCTTCAGTAGTTTGCCATTGACATACACGCTGTGATGTTCTGACTACTTTCTTTATTAAATTTCACAGTTGTGGTTATGGTGGGAGATTTTCTCAACATCGTGTCTACCATACGTGCTTTGGCCTTTAAATTGAGTCTCCTTCCTTGTATTTGTTTTCATCATGGAATTGGAATAGCTTTTTTCTACACACACACACGCACGCCCCTTCTTTTCTTTCTCTTTTTTTTTTTTTCTAAAGTTGCAAATGATGAATCAACCTGGTTTGCAGCAGTGCTGACATGAAAAAGTTGCTGGATAGCAAAGCTAAGGTGATATTCTTTCTCCCGCTACAGTGTATTTTACAACAGTGTTAAATGGTCTCAGCATGTGGAAGAACATTAAAAAAGATAGCAGCCTCGTTCAGTGTCCCTGCTTTTCCATAGGCAGATGCTTCAGAATCACTTCAACACCAGAGGCAGCCCTTCATTTTATTGCAAGGCTGGTTCCTTTTTAATTTCCTTCCATTAATTTACTATTGACTAATGTGTAGGTTAATCATTAGGTATTGCAGTCAATGACATATGGGATATAATGAACAGTGTTCCAAAAGAAGGAAGAAAGTTCTTAATTATAAAGCATTTACATTGGTTTTATTGCAAATCTTAATTGTGACTTCAGATTCAGGTGACCTTGTTCACTGTGTTTATACATTTTTAACGTGTTTCAGGATTTTTATTACTTCTAGGAGCTCTTTTTCTATTACTTTTTTTTAAAAAATTACTATAATATCTATATGGCATTAGTTCTAGAAAGTGACTGTACAATTATTTTCTTCCTCAAGGAAAACTATGATTGCTGCTTTTTCCTGGCACTTCTCCCCATAAGTATATCAGTATCTCTGTTTCTCAGTACTTTCTTTATTTGTTAAAGAGACTTTTGTGCTTGGATTGGAAGAAAGCATTATGTTGTCATAGTATATGCAGTGGAAAATGCATGAAATTTTGAGTATAGATCATTTTTACTCATCTTTTGCAGAAAACCCTGAGTTGAAGTGTAATTACTGTAATATGAGCAGTTATCTCATGTAAGAAATTAAAACAAAAACTACTACTAGTAGGTTTCATGGAAAAAAAAATACTCATTTTCAGATAATTTTTTTTTTTTCCTTTTACGGAAGAATCGGTACTCTAGATCACTTTTCAGCAAATTTTTTGCAGCTAGTAGAGCACGTAGAAATACAAATTTCTAATATTAATTTAAGTGAGAAAAATGCACAAGTCTGAATTGTTGCGTTCATTTTATATGTGCTTTTCATTATTTTATCTTCCATATTCATTATAAAGCAGTTTACGCTTAACTGATGAAGTGCTATTTGGAGGAGGTTATGACTTAGCCTCTGTTTCAGGACTTACAGGTTTCACTCAGATATTTGAAAGGGATGAGGATTTACTCTTGGTTTTGCCTCTGTTCTGGGATCTTCCTTCCACTTGCTACTTTCACAAGTTATGTGCTTGGCATCAAAATACTTCTCGTTCATACTTGCCAAGTTATATGCTTTCCTGGGACTTTTGGCATGCAAACAGAGCCCGGGGATAGTTACATACTGATAAGTAGGAGTGAGCGTGACTTTGCAAACTGAAGCAGTTGGGCAGAAGACCTGCAATTTGAAAAGATTTTCTTTGAAGAGCGCATTTTTCAAAACAGATCAAGACTGTAAATGGGAAGTGCCTTCTCCTTGCCTGGCTGTTTCAGGAAAAACACACAACACTGGGAATAGCGGAGAGCATTACACTGCACTCACACCATCCTTCTGTACTTGTGGTGGTGCACGCTCGGCTGCTGCTTGGCTTGTAGTTCTCTTTTCCCCTGCTTCCTTTTTTTCCTCCTCCTGCTTCCTTTTTTCACCTTTGTTTCTGCTCTTAATCACACCTTGCAGTCTCTTCCCCTACTTCACCCTAGTGTTTTGCCTTTCAACTCCAAATCGCATGCATCTTCTTGGGCTGGATCTACAGTAGACTTAAGTATGAAATGTTCGGTTACAGGACACAGTTTTTATGCAAAACATCTTAATTACAAATGGAAGTTCACCAACCAGATGAAGAATAAAGATGTGACTATATTAACATTAGGGGGTCAGGAAAAGATGAAGTTTTGTATTTTTGTTGCTCTCTTCCTAAAAAGAAATTTCACATTTATTTTTAGAACTGTGACATTTCAGAGTAGGATTTGCTAGGTTTCATTTTTAACTTAATTTTTAATTTGATTTTTTCATTGCATTGTTTTGTGTTAAGATTGTTACACTGCTGTCTGCTGTATGAAAGCAGAGGAGAGTTTAAATCGAGGCGGCTCGGATACAGTTGTGGTTAACTCGATGGTTCAGCTCATGATGTTGCACCTGCCAGGTTGTACAAAGTTACTTCATCAGCTATGGATAAAACAGGTCCAAAATGGCAGTGTGAATGACAGTATTTTGGAGGAGATCCACTTACTTGGAGTTTAAAGGCATATACATTAAGATACGTGAGCTGTTAAGAAGGATGGAAAAAGGAGTTTGACAGTTTACGTTTTTTCAAAAACTCAGTGTAAACTTTTTTTTTGTTTGATAACTAGAAACTACTGAGATGCTGCTGTAAACTATCAGATTTATGGGCCACTTCTGGTTTGTTTGGTGACTGGTGCTCCGGTTCCGACAAACAAAACAGTGGTTTTGGGCATTGTGGTTTTGTTTGCTTTGGTTTTTCTGTAACTATGATCTTTAAATAGAGATCACTTTGTATTACTGTGGTTATTTTGCTTCTGTTCCTGTTTATTTGATATTCTAAGGCCACTGAATCTTCTGTTACTCAGACTTGCTAGGCAATATGTGAACTAAAGCACCGGGCATGTTTTGCATTCTCATTAAATGGTTTTAATTATTTCACTAGTGTAACTGTGCTGACAAAAAGGTGTTATGGTTGCATCACCTGCATCTGTGCTCTTCTGCAGAGATCAGCTGAAGCAGGTTCAGGTTTTTGGCTTCCTGCATTTGGAGGAAGCTGAAAACTGATAGCAGACCAGAATGCCTCGACTTGGCTTTTCTGCATTACCAGTTTCTGCCCAAATGCTTGCATGCTCGCTGAAATCTAATACTAGGAGCTGAAAGACTTGTGTGAAGGTAGTTCATACATGACTGAAAGTCCAATATCGGGGTTCCCTTTGCCTTCATCAGGGCTGCAAGCCTTGTTAAAGCTGATTTCTAATTTTGCTCAGAGCAACATGTCTGAATCTCCTCTGATATGCGACATGGCAGTCTCCTCCTCAGAATCCCATTCCATTCTTTTTACAGAAGCAGTAGCAGTTGTTTCTGACTAGCCTTCCCTCAAACGTAGCAACAAAATTTCCCTGAGAGAGTTTCTGAGTTAAATAGTCATTATACTCAAAAAGGGTGGGTTTATTTTCTCGATTAGTTGGGCACAGGATTTTCTGAAAACTTGCTTTTGGCAGGGATGGTTCCGGATGGTTCCAGATGGTTCCATTTGTAGGTCTTTACCATTCAGGTGGTAAGTGGCAACACTCCTACACCATACCCCCCCTAGGTAGGAAACACAATGTGTGGCATTTTCAGTGTTTTGGGTTTCCTTAAAATTTTCCTGTACCCCTGAACTTCATTCAAGGGAGTTACTAGAGGAATCTAGTTGGGGAGGCTGGGGAGTCAGGGCTTGAGGGTGTGCCATGGGTGGAATACAGCATCTTCTTGCAGTAGCTGGAGTGTGTGCCCTGGAACTGGGACTAGGGGATGTACCACAGAGCACCTCTCAAAACACTGCCCTGCAGGTGTGCAACTTCTAGTGTGGATTGTGGAAAGAACTTAACTACTTACAGATAATTCCTGTTGAGGAGATTTGCTGCCAGGGTAGTTTAGTAGAAAACCTTCAATAGTATGGTTAACTACAAGAAGATATTTCCTCCTGAAAAGTACGTGTATGAGACCATGTTGGTTGATTGGATTTATCATTTAACAGTTGCGTGTTTAACTAACTCAAGATTTTGGTCATCCAGACACACCAAGATAAAAAAGGCATGCAGTGATGCTTGCTGACTTGGAAATTCAAAGAACTTTCTCAACTGACATGGTTAAATAGGGCTTCAAAACAGTTAGCTCTCAGAGTATTTTTCTAAGGATTTAGATTTCCTTGCAGAGGAAAAATTGAAAGGAAATACCTCAGACTAATGTATGTTTTAGTGGGGAGAAATGCATAGCTTAGTGTTTGTTGGTGTGTTTTTTTTTCTTTCTCCAGTTCCTTATCTCCCTCTCTATTTTTCAGTCTGCTTTCTCCTGGCAGAGACCCATAGTTCAAAAATACACATCATTGACTAGGAAGATTATGAGGTTGGAAAGAAATTCCTCTTGTCTTTGTGCTAATCAAGTAATCATTGATTATTTGAATGTGCCTTTTAACTTAAGCTTCAAGTGAGTAAATCAGCTCATCATATTCAGAAAACTGAAGCTGGAAAGTCTTTGAAATAAAAATCCTTCAACCAAAGAATTCCATGGTTAATAAGTCTGAAAGATGTTTCTCTCTGTATAGCAAAGATAGAATCCCTATAGAGGTCTCTTCTATCACTTGTGAATATAAGTAGTTAGATATTTCTTACTCAAGTTGTGTATCATGTAGGTTATTAGCAGAATTTCATCAGTGGCAGCATTAGAACTTAAGGCAAGAAGAAATGAGGTTATAATAATGCATAATGAAGAGATCAATCATGTCAGGCATTCCAAATTCAGTGACAAATAATTTGGACACAGCTTTTGTTTTCATTTAGTAATCATGCCACTTTTCCCTCTCCTCAAAGCACTGTCTGTGTGAGAATTGTCTTTAGGACCTCCTTAAAGGCTTAGTTTTAACCAAATAGAAGGTCATAGAGCAAGTAATCTCAATATTTAGGCTTTTTGCATCTGTCCACACAGAAAAATCTCTAATCTTCATAGGATTTACCATGTTGGCATTTGTACAGGCCATGTGGGGCTGATAATGCTTTTTTCCATGTTAATTGTTCAGAGGTTTTGATAATTATGTTCCTTTCCTAACCATTTGTCTGTCCTAAGAAACCTGGTTTACTCTAATCCATGAACTGGTAGCAGTCCAACAATAAATGATCATATCTTCCACAAAACCAAAAAAAAAAAAACCTAATTCTTGCAGCAAGTTTAAGAAACTAGAAATTGACATCATTCAAGATTTTTTTTTCCCTACAAAGTATATTTAAAAACACAGAAATATATAGGATCTCCTCCAGTATTTTTTCCGTCACCTAAAGGAAAATGTTGGTGGTCCCCCTGGTCTGAACAGCCAAGGGGCAGCAGTTGATCCAGAAGATAAGTCTTGTTTGATGGTTCTCTAGGGGTTTTTATAACATTTAGCCTTCACAATAGCTTAAAAGATCCTTTTAACCTCTTTAAAGAGATGGTTTACAAATGACTTCATATGTAGAATAACAGAATGCTAAAATTTGTGATAATGGATAAAAATAACAGTAATGCAATTACTTTAAAAAGATGGATACAATTAGAGTTTTCTGATGGCTTTTGATGACGTTTTATAAGCGTTACAGGTTCCAGCGTAGCTTTCCCTTTCTGTTACTGTGAAATCAGTTTCTTTACAGGCACATAGGCCAAGCTGTCTCAAGAGAAGTGATGTATTATCCTGGTGACTGTTCTGTCAAAAGGTTATACTACTATAGAAGCAAGCACAGATTACAACTGAATTAACATACTAAGAGTCATAGTTGAAAGATACTCTATAGCACCAAATTTTTATGTATTTATCTGTAAAATCACAGTATGCTGCTGGTCATCGTTGTTTGGTTTTTTTTTTTATTCCTTACAAAGCTAAAAATAAAACTTTATGTGATACCACAGTACAGTCATTTGATTATTGCCTGTTTTTTAAGTCTTGGGAAATTTGTCTGAAATTTCTTCCTCCTGCTCATTTCATCAGTTCCTTTCTAATAACTGCATCAATTCTGAGAGCTCTCCTTCTCAATGTTCAATTCGTATCCCTTTTCCACCTGTGTTCCCTGGATTTGCTTTTGCAAAATGAAGGAGTTTTGTCTTTCAGAGCGGGAAGGTCACAGGAAGTGATTCAGGAGGTGTCATTGATCTTACACTGGATGAAGAGGATGATGGCTCTGCTCAAGGTAGGTGAAAAAGATTTTGCTAGCCGCAGGGGTAATTGAGCTACAAGTATTGTTTCATCCCTTGAATGCTAGAAAGCAATAAACTTCAGTTTCTGCTTAGTGTATTTTATTCCTTGGTGTTTCAGTTAAAGAGGACTGTTATTAAAGAATTCTGATAGGCATTAAATAAAAGGAATTCTACTTACTGTAAAACAGTCCTTAAGATTTTACCTTTCCATTAATTTAAGTATTGTTGCTGTCTATGCTTAAATCTGTTAGGCTTGTGGAATAATTTGAGATGTTTGAATTCTTTATTATATTTTGGAAGGTTTTTCTAGATGTATTATTTTTTCTGTATACTGATTAATTAAAGACCTTTTTAATTCTAAAGTGTTCAGGCATTAGATTATTTCAGCTTCTAATCTTTTAACTAAAAAAACTGTGTGGAAGAGTTTAGATACCAAATGCAGATCTGTTCTTTGCTTTGAGACTGTATGCCAAGATTAGAGTAAATATAGTTGTGTTCTTATATCCTTTGGCAGTGTGGATGCACTTCATCCTCTAAAAGAATACATTTTTATAAGTCTTGTGTAACTATGGGCAGGTCTAATTGTAATTAGCATTGGATTAGCAAAGAATTGTAGTATTTCAGAGAAGTACTAAGAGTCTGTACTTAAGGCTATGTATTGCGCTGTCATCTTAACTGAAAAATTGGTATTTCTACTATTAGAGATAAAATTTTAATTCTGTGTTCTCCAAATGCATGCCTTTATGCTGCATTCTGATGTCCAGCCACCGAGTTTTGATTCCTTTAGACAACCTCAGTAGCTGTCTCCCTAGCCAGCACGTTCACGTTCTACATGTTCGTTCTTAATATTTTGACTTGCTCTGTATTTGTATTACGCAAACATAGAAAATCATACTGAGATGTGGTAGCATTTCTTTCGGTGAGGGTGAAATGTAATGTTACCACCAAAAGGAGTTAATGTGGTGCACAAGTATTAGAGATGCATGATGCAGTTCAGATAGCTGACAGTCTGGTTCTTTTATCAGCAGAAGATCTATGGTGGACACTGAATTGAATATGAGCCAACAGTGTGTTCTCATTTAAATTTCAGTTATTATTCCCCCCAAATCGACACTGGTGGGACCACACCTGAAATATGGTGTCCAGTTTTGGCTCCCCCTTCTTTGACTTCAGAACAGTTGTGGTAGCTCTGGAGAGGCCCCAGTAGATGGTGACAGGATGGTGGGGACCTAGAGCACATGACCTGTGAGAAGAGATGGACATAACCATGGCATGTTTGGCAAAGTGCAAACTGAGAGACAATGCAGTAACAGCATACAACTACTTGGAGGATAGTTACAAAGATGATGGAGTACAACTCTTCTCAGCAGCGCCAGGTGATACATCAAAGGGCAGTCACCATGAACTACAAGTTCAGGAGGTTCAGGTTGAGCTTGAGGGGAAAAGAAATCTCAGTAGGAAGGCAGTGCAGCACCCAGGGATGGCAAAAACTCCACTCTTGAATGTTCTGAAGATTCATCAAGGCACATTTGATTTAGTGTTGGTGACAGTCCACCTTCCACAAAAGGTTGGACATGCCCACCAAAGGTCATTTCTAGCCAGGATTTTGATGATTTTGTGACTTATGTGAGAGTCAGAATAGCATAGGGAATCAAGCTTTTATCAGTGTCATCTCTTCTGAGGGTTAGTTCTCAAGAAGATAAAAAGATGGTTGCACTTGGACTGTGGAGCTCTGTCAGGTAAGGTTAAGCTACCCAATTCCTATTTAATATTCTGTAAAAGACACCAAGAGATATAAATGGATTTATGGTATGTTTTAAAGTAGCATGTCACAGTATTGCAGCTGATCTTTTTTTACCAAAAGTAACATTTCTTGGAGAGTTTTTTCCTCCCTGATTGCCTAAAGTATGTCTTCACAATTACCATTAAAAATCGACACCATGGTTGCATATGCAGCTATAAAAACTCTTCTCTAAGTACTTTAAGGCCCAAGTTAGCTCCTGTGGGTCTCTTCACTGCAAAGCAGAAGCCAGACTCTCACTGATGTCTGCAGCCTCGCAGATTGGTTTATGTTTAGAGTTCGTGTGAGGAGTCAGTAATTTGATGCATTGGACTACACAAATAAGTAATAAAAAGCTTTGTTATTTAATTACAGCTTTGTTCCTGTGAGGTATTTTGGTCCACCTCCATACTGGTAGCATCTTCCAGTTTAGTACACTGGCCAACTAAATTTAGTGCACACCTTCTGATGTGTGCAAAAATTATTAGTGAAAATGTTGTGTAACGTTTAAGAAACCGTATTGTTAATTCCTGTTCAGAACAATTGTTGTCATCCTTTTATCCAAGTAGTCTTGATACTTTTCTGTCTGCAAGTATCTTGCAATACTTAGAATCATAGAATCGTCTAGGTTGGAAGAGACCCTTGGGATCATCGAGTTCAACCATCCACCCTACTCTACAAAGTTCTCCGCTATACCATATCCCCCAACACCACATCTAAACGTCTCTTAAACACATCCAGGGATGGTGACTCAACCACCTCCCTGGGCAGCCTATTCCAATGCCCGACCACTCTTTCTGTGAAAAATTCTTTCCTAATGTTCAGTCTAAACCTACCCTGCTGGAGCTTGAAGCCATTCCCTCTCATTCTGTCATTAATTACCTGTGCGAAGAGACCAGCACCAGCCTCTCTACAGTGTCCTTTCAAGTAGTTGTAGAGAGTGATGAGGTCTCCCCTCAGCCTCCTCTTCCTCATACTAAACAGTCCCAGCTCCTTCAACCACTCTTCATATGATTTGTTTTCCAGGCCTTTCACCAGCTTCGTTGCCCTCCTCTGCACTCGCTCCAGCACCTCGATATCTCTCTTGTATTGAGGTGCCCAAAACTGGACACAATACTCGAGGTGTGGCCTCACCAGTGCTGAGTACAGGGGCACAATCACCTTCCTACTTCTGCTGGTCACGCTATTTCTAATACAAGCCAGGATGCCGTTGGCTTTCTTGGCCACCTGGGCACACTGCTGGCTCATATTCAGCCACTTGTCAATTAGAACCCCTTGTACAGTCCCCTTGCTGTTCTTTTTTTATTAAATATTTATTCAGTGCACTGCATCAAGTTATTTCATAAAAATACTAAAACTACTAAGATTTAGCTGATACCTGTCCCTAGACTAAAATGGATTTGTAATCTAGGAAAGATACACAAGTGTGCTCTCAAAACCAACCATGTTCCACATTTTTTTTGCATTTATCTTTTTGTTGGAAAAATGATTAAATACACACAAGTATCCATTTTTATAAGCTGTTTGACAAATCTGTAGCTTCCTGGATCATATGTGTATGATATGTGTGCTATTCTGTAATTCCATTATAGCACTTCTGAATTAGTATGCTGATTAAAACTCCTTCCTGCTATAACTGTAGACCCATTTTCTTGCATGGAAATTAGCCGCTCTTCTCTGCAATTTTGTGTATTAGATTTGGAGTTTTGCTTACACCTCCACTAGTAATGATTTCCATTATGCTCATTTCCATGAATCGGCTTGTCCTGTCTCCTCCAGTTTCATATTTTTCATGAATACGATGCTGTGTTCATTTAGTATTGGAACTGTTCCTGTGTTACTTTTAACCTTAGTCCTGTGCTTACTGTGCACTCAGTCTTCCTGTTTTTCTGGCTGATTTTTCACTTACATAGCTAAATTGGCCTTTGCTATTTATTTCCATTTATTTAGTGAAGACGAGTTGGATATCTTTCATCATTTTCTGTGGCTGGTACAGCCCTGACCTAGTTTCCAGCAACTGGAATCTCCACGGGGCTCTTGATTTATCAGGAACAAATGAACTTGGAGAATTCTGTGTGAGATTAAAAACAAAAAACCGAAAAAGCCTTCACATTTGTCCAGACTGTCATTTTCACTTGAACTACGTTTTAACAGCAGTAGCGTGCCTGGGTTCTTACTAGTTGGATGATGAGCATATCTTCTCTAAGTCATGACTAAGAATGCATTCGCATCACTTAAATTACTCAGTGGCAGTTGAAATGTGCATCAGTCTGTCAATATTCAAAGCAAGCAGGCGTATGCATCTCTGTAGGAATGTCTTCAGACTCAAATAATTCGTTGAAACCTGGGAAGTCTTTCATTCTCATGGAATATAACAGCCGCTTGAACTAATCACAAGACCTGATAGTTGATGAAACAGCAGGGAACGTCTCACTTTTTGTTTACAAAATGAGCATCCCTTTACCGCTCTTCTTACAGACTTTGAAAAAAGAAAGAAAAGGAAATTATATTTTTGTCAGATGGCTTCAATGAAGTAGCTCGGCTATTCAGTCTGGGGAAAGACAATATAGTCTGCAATTTATATTGTATTTCTGGTCTTGAATTGTATTTAATTTATCATATAGCAGTTTGAAAGGTACTGCTACTTCAAGTTATTAGTAGCTACAAGCTTGTTAAGGACAGCTCGATGAGACCATCAAAATAGTCTCCAGCTGCTAAAACCCCCAACATTTTAAGCTACACTGTCATTAACCTTGTTCTTAGTGCTTTGAAATCTAGTTAGTATACTTAATTGATAGTTTCTAAATGTGTTCTTCAATATATTGTTGATATGATTTCTCAAGAGTAAAATATCTATTAATGTATTTTTTATGTTATGCGCTCTTTTAGTAAATTAGTGGCCACTGCATGTGCGATTTTACTAGGGCAAATTTTTTTTTGAATGAATGCCCTTAACTGACTCTTTTATCTTGTGTTTTGTCATTTTGGTGGTGCCTTCTCTCTGCCCACTACTACTCTAACTTGAAATATCCAGACAAAAGCTTCTCATTTCTCTATTCAACTTGTGCACAGGCTGGATTACGTACAAACCTGCACTCAAATGAATATTTTATGTTGTCACAAATAAACTAAAGCAGGAAAGAATACTGCTGTAGTAAACTATAGATACAGAGGCTATTTGTCACTTCTCACAGGACAGTAAGTCATGTTAAGGAGGGTGTCGGTGTGAGAAAACAAATTACCTTTTTTTAAGTTTTCTATAAATAACAAAATTATTTCCCTTCTTTAAGAAAATAGCGTGGAAATTTAGAACAGCAACAAACAGAGCTGACTAACAGATTGGACAAAAGAAAGAGTCAGCGAATAACAAATGTAAGCATCAAAGCATCAAAGGTAGACAAGATTTGTTTAGGGAGCTCTATCACTTTTTTTGAAACAAATCGAGTACAGCAGCATTTGGGCCTTTAAGGTTTTACACTATTCTTTTTTTAATAGAAACTTTTAAAGACTTTGGCATAGTGCTCCATTAAATTCAGGTTTCAAAATTAGGCTGAAACACGCAGACTTGGTGATGATAGAATGGAACATCATGGAGTATGGGGGGAAAAGGCTGGAATGATGAAAGTGAGAGGAATTGGATGAATTTTTTACAGTTTCATTTGCAGAATGAAAAGATCAAAGAAATGTCATGCTAGGAAATATTTTTTGCTAATCTGTGAATGATGGGGGGGAAAAAAGATTTAAAAACTCTGTGATGTTCTTATTTCTGATTGCTGTTGTCTACAACTGCATTTTGTTTTAAAGCAGATGGCAAGAAGCAAAACCAGACACCTGTTACGGGATTGAGCATTTCCACCCAGCCCTTGGCTCGCCCCTTGCAGCCTTTGCAGCCAAACCCCGTGCAGCAGGCAGGTGTGCCAACGAGTGGACCTTCCCAGACCACCATACATGTATTACCTACAGGTAACTTCATTCTATGTCATCATGGGAATGCAATGACTGCTTTTTTTTTTCTTTTCCTTCCTTAAACCAGACTCTTATGTGCTCTACATTGTGCTAATCTTTTCAGGTGAATATTCAGAATATTTGAGTCATTTTTTTACTCTTCCATTCTAGTCAGTTTCCTGTAATTTAATTAATTATTTTTTTTAACTGATGAAGTGAAGGGATAGATAGTCCAATTGGTTTGGAAACAATTCAGGATCAAATTAATTCCATGGAGTGGAGGAAATCCTGCAAATTCCTGGTCGTGGAAGTTAAGTGTATTCACTTGTAAAAGTGAAGGAGAATAAAACTGTAGCTGTTGCGTTATTTAAGTAATGCGGGAAAAAAACATTAGCAACATCACTCCTAGCTCTCTCCACCTGCACTTGGCAATTAATCCTTTTGGCAGAGTGAATGTTCCATTGAGGTTCCATCCCTAGTTGAATGTTATTTTGTCTGCAGTGTGATTTTTTTTTTTTTCTTTTCTTTCTAACATAAGGGAAAATAGATCCTTTTTTTTCCTTTATTTTATTCTCTTCTTCTGTAGATGATTGTTGAAGGTTAGTTGGCATTGGAATTGTCTTATGACTGATCTGTTCTACAGACTTATTGGTGGTGGCTTTTATATTCTCCACAGCTGTGCTTACATTCAGGACCTTTTTTTTTTCTTTTACCTTTTCCGTTTGGAATTTGTACATATATTGGCATTGTTATTTCTGGTGAAAATTAACTGTTTGTTTAGGCCGTTTTCTCTTTTCTTACATTATTAAAAGCAGACAGAGTTTCATGGAGACAGTTTTTCTCTTGCATGGCTCAGATGAGTCAGTTTTCCAAAGGAGGTGTGTACTCTGGAATAGGCCTATCAGCTTAATGTCATGGAATTCCATCCTAGGTTGTGGTCTGTCTGTCTTTTTCCAGCTCCGACAACAGTGAATGTAACTCATCGGCCAATGACTCAAACTGCTGCAAAACTCCCAATACCAAGAACCCCCGCTAACCATCAGGTGGTTTACACCACTCTTCCTGCACCACCAGCTCAGACGCCTGTACGAGGGGCTGTCATGCCAAGCCCAGGTTTAAGGCCAGTCAACCCACAGGCTGGAGGTAGGGGATGCTTTCTTCCATGCACATTTTAGCATGACACAGCTTGATATGTTCTACCTGATGGATGTGGGGTCTGGTTTGTGTTTGTTGTTTGGTTCTTTGGTTTTGGGTTTGTTTCACAATACTAGTCGAAATTACAGAGGCTATGGTTTCCAGCTTACAGACTTGAGAAAATCTCAGGCTTTTAAGAAACCATTCCCCGTGCAGCTATGTGAATGAGGAAAAACTGGATTTAAGTCATCTGAGGCACTAACTCTGCTAATTAAGAATCTCTGAATGACATGCCCAATACTTTACAAGGTAGCGAAAGGTAAGGTGATGAGCACCAGCGTTTTGTAGAAAGATAGTTAGAGACCATTTTTTATTATGGAGTAAGATTAAAACATATAAGTATGCAGTAAATCGTGTTCGATTTCCTGTCTAAAAGTTAGATTTATATCAGGCATCCTAATGTAATTCCTCAACAATCTCTGATGTCCTATGCCCAGTGAATTTTCCTATTTTCTCTAGGCCTGGACAGATAAAATTTCTCACCAAATGTATCAGAAATTGATGCAAGCTGGAGTTTCCTTGACTAGAGACGTCGGCAAGTTCATATGGACTTTGCAAACATGTAACTGTCATCTTCCCATAGCAGTAAACTCATTTTCTGAAATGAGGAGCAGATATCAAAAATAAAGACCTTAAAGTTAAATGATAGTTTATATTTTGTTATGAGGTGATGGATCTTAACTGCCCTTTTTTTAGCTCCCCATAATTTGTACACTATGGTTGTTTTAACACCATTACGTTAAACATAAATTTCCCTGTTCTAGTCCACTGAGTATGAGCCTACTTTTGTGACATACAGGTAGTGAATTTTTAGACACCATCTGTATAAGCCAGACTCGGAACACTGAGTGCTTGAGCCGTGTAAGGCTCTATCTGTGTAGGTTTGCGCAGAAATAATTAATTCATTGTTCTGAAACAACAGGTTTTGGAAAGGAGAGTATCCATGTATGTTTGTAGCAATTTAATTCTAAGTATCTCTTAGAGCTGGATTTAGCTGCTTTGCCATAGGCTGTGAAAAATCAGCTGCGCTTCCTAAACAGAAGCTAATCAGACAGTTCTTGAGTGATCTCTATGAAATGTCAGGGTGTGAGAAAATTGTTCTTTTCAGACTGCTTCTTCATAGTTCTTAAACTTCTTACATTCTTGTGCCGCATGCATTTGAGTTCAGGTTCTTCTGACCAGCAGTATCTTCTGAGGGGCATGTCCGCATCTTGTGTTCCTGTTGGCAAAAGGCCATAAAAGGCAAAGTAACCTCAGCCCACACGTAGTTTTCTTCATTATTACCCTTAGCTACAAGTTAGACATGTGTGATCTACCTGTTGTTTTGGAATGAATTTTGAGTACTTAACCGTGCATTCTCTTACGTTACTTATTTTTATTAGTATTTTCTGCTTTAGTACCAGAATAGAACATACATGGTTTTGACAGAATTTTAACACTTCTTAGAGCAGTTATTATGATTAAATACACATCACTAGTATTAATATCTACAGAATACCTTTTAATATCTACTGTACTATTAATATCTACAGATAATTAATGCATTGTTGAAGAACATATGATAGGTAATAGCTATTGTAATGGCTTTTCTAGGAGAACTCAATGAAGTAGGGAATTCATACGGTTTTTTGGGCAAGGTCATCCAACAACAGATCTCTGTGTAATGTGTTTCTGACCCAATGGTCCAGTGATACAATGAATACTTATCCTTCAGTTGTCTGCTTACAAATTCTCAGAAATCAAGGCAGGTTTCTGCCAAAATAATTAAGATTCAGCTTGACCAGACCCTGAATGACCTAAGGGTGTTCTTTCAATAGAAGGTTGGGCCAGATAATCTCCAGAGGTCCCTTCAAACCTGGGCTTTTATGTGGCTCTGTTAGGGACAGTTTGGTTACTCTGGCTTGAAAATATGTGAAAGTATGTGTCTGCATTATACAATACTACTGTCTGACAAGCTACATAAGACATAAGAAAATGACGGCTCCTCCATAGCGTTGTGCGTTCCCTGTACCTCAGGACAAGGAAGCCAGATGGTTAGCCTGAGTAGAGAAAAGACCGGTTTAGTTAGAATAGAGATTATTTCAAGGCTTTGTATTTGCATACCAGGTAGAGAGATTTCACGTGTTGTTAACAAAACAGCGGTCATGTTTCTTGATCCCTTTTAGCTGTCATGAGTCCATTCTACATTTTTCACCGTCGTTGTTACACAGTTTTCAGAGATGCTGCTACTGATGCGTATTAGTTTATATTATCATTGAAACAGTCTTTAGTGTCAGTAGCAGATGCTTTAGGAGTAAGATCTTGGCACTTTGTCTTCAAAAGATTAGCTGTGAGAACTCATCCAAAGTGTTTTGCAAATTGTAATTTTGTACTTAGACCTCAGCCAAGTAGTATGCCTACCTAGAAATAATGCAAAATTTGTACCTTATGTCTTATAAAGGCATTTCTGTCCTTCTTTCTTCAGATTATTGTAATTTCTTGAGATAAGATGACAGTCATGCTAAAACAGCGTCTGATTAGATTCTCATAGGTACGAAACAGCCAGTTCAGGTGACTGTTTATCCTGCAGGAGTTTGCACAGCTGCTTTATCTTCTTAGATAGACATGCCAATTGGAAAAAGACGTGAAGCAATTACCTAGAGTTCAGCACTTTATTATAATAAAGTATTAAGGTTTAGAACTCTGAATTGCATGCTGCAGACTCGCAGATTACCTATGATCGTAGTTTGATGACTGCTTATATAGAGAAGAAATTACCATACAATAGCTGTGGTTTCCTGACATGTTGCCCTGTGAGCTTTCTCTTCTGGAGTATTAGAATGCTTCAATCTCATGCAAGTGTGGAACTAGGGGGTGGTGGAGATTGCCCCAAATCTTGTATTTCTAGACAGAAATAGAGGGACACCCTAGACCACCCATAATAATTAGCAAAAGCTTCAAGCTCACAGAACATACATTTTCCACCAGTAAACCAACAAAATGTTAGAGAGTGAGATGTAGTATAAAACGAATGAAAACTTGATAGTTTGCAAGAGTTCTGGATATTCTCTGTAAGGCTGTAAATCTACTTAGTTTATTCCTGCCAGTCAGGTCAGCTTGCTGTTGGAATGAATGAAATGGTAACACCTGTGAGTAACATCCATTGGGGTGTCTGTTCTGTGAGGGAGGACAAGCTTCTTGCACAGTGACTTATCTTTTTTGTTTTCAATGCCATCCACAGCACAGCCTTCTAGCATTTGAATACTGACTGGATATCATTCTGCTGCAGCAGCATTTATCTTTTCCTTTCTGAATTCCAAAGTAATTTTTCTTTTCCTACTTAAGTTCTCTGTATCTCCCGCACTTCCCCTCCCTGCCCACTTCTTTCATTATGTCAGTTATTAAACATCATTCTGTCCCCTCTGCAGACACAAGCACCTGCTTACTTTCACTTTTTACAGCTTCAGGGGATGGGAGGTGGTTTTGTTGTCATACAGGTCTTCATCAGTCTGCTGGCAGTTTGAGGAGAGCATGTCAGTTCGAAATTTGGTGTCATCCAACCCAACCAAGGAGTTGGTCTTCTAATGTTCTATTTAGCTGATTTTAAGTATTGAATACTCAAAAGTGCATTCACTGTGTTTCTTACAGGTATGACGGTACGAATGCCTCAGACAACTGCATATGTTATGAACAACGGACTGACTCTTGGATCTGGAGCACCTCAGCTTACAGTGCATCATCGACCACCACAAGTGCATGCTGTGAGTAGTCATTTTGAAATTACTTAACGCTGTTTGCAGGCTTGTCTCTGCATTAACGTCTTTCAGATTGTTTCTTAGTGTGAACTGCAGAATAGCGAAATGCCTTGTAGATACTTTGCAGCCAGTTCACCTGCAGAGCACCACCCTACACAGCAACTGTGTAGGGTCACCTACAGCAACTTCTGCCAAGAATGGTAAAAGCTCGGCAACCTCTTAGCTTACCCCAGAGTTCTCCACATCACCAGTAGCACATACTGAAAAATCGTCCATTAATGTTTGCAGGTGACTTGCGGAGTCAAGGGAAGAACTGTCACTAAAAGGTTTAGTCATGGTTTGGCTACAGATTGAATGACCAGTTTC
The DNA here is from genome assembly GCF_964106895.1 of Numenius arquata. Taxonomy (NCBI): domain Eukaryota; kingdom Metazoa; phylum Chordata; class Aves; order Charadriiformes; family Scolopacidae; genus Numenius; species Numenius arquata. Next base: position 78,690,620 of record NC_133577.1, on the reverse strand, counting down.
TCAGTACAGCTGTTTGCAAAACTGAATGTCCTGGTTTCAGCTGGGATAGAGCTAATTTTCTTTCTAGTAGCTGCTGTGTTTTGGATTTAGTATGAGAGTAATGTTGATGACAGGTACTGGTTTAGTTGTTGCTAAGTAATGTTTGTATTAGTCAAGGACTTTTTCAGCTTCCCATAGAAGCTGAGAGGGAACAGAGACAGGACAAGCTGGCCAAAAGGAATATTCCATACCACAGACATCATGCTCAGTATATTAATGGGGGTTGGCCAGAGTTGGCAGAGTTCCATTATCACTGCTCGGGATGGACTGGGTAACCCATCATCAGGTGGTGAGAGCAACTTGTGTTGTATCACTTCATTTTGTATATTATTTTGATCCTCAAGGTTGCCAGCTCCCAAATTTCAGAGTTTTTTTTTTAATCACTGTTGGGGGTAATTACTTCTGCAGCACCTCATCCCCCTTTACGTAAGTGAGAATTTACTCTGACTCATTTTGTAGAATCATAGAATAGTTTGGGTTGAAAAGGACCTTTAAAGTCATCTAGTCCAACCCTCTGGCAATGAGCAGGGACATCTTCAACTAGATCAGGTTGCTCAGAGCCCCATCCATCCTGACCTTGGATGTGTCCAGGGATGGAGCATTTACCACCTCCCTGGGCAACTTGTTCCAGGGTTTCACCGCCATCATTGTAAAAAATTTCTTCCAGTATCTAGTCTAAATCTACCCTCTTTTAGTTTAAAATGATTACTCTGTGCTGTTACAATAGATCCTGCTAAAACGTTTGTCCCTATCTTTCTTACAAGCCCCTTTTCCCCAGGCTGAACAGCCCCAGCTCTCTCAGCCTGTCCTCATAGAAGAAATGTTCCATCCCCCTGATCGTTTTTGTGGCCCTCCTCTGGACCTGCTCCAACAGGTCCATGTCTTTCCTGTGCTGAGAGCCCCAGAGCTGGACATGTTTCATATGGTTTTGTTGTTGAGACTGAACCAAATACATTGCCTGCATGCTCACTGTTGGCCAGTAACATCGCCTGTGATGTCCTGAAATGGTAAATACATTACGAAGAAGGTGGCTCACCATTCCTTCAATCTAGACACCGTTCAACTTTGTGCGTCGTTCTCCAGCGATAAACAATGAGAATAAATCAAGCCAGTATCACACAGAACACTTAAGATGACAAAAACTGCCCAAGATTCCAACCTCAAAGGCCGCTGGCTTGAAGAATAACAAAATTTTGTAGTCATTGTAACCACATTCCTAAGTTCATCTTAACTAACATAAATTAGAGACCTTAGAACTGTTTCTGTGCTATTTAAAAAAAAAAAAAAAAAGGCAATGGAAAGCCACGTTTGTGGCCTTATTTCAAAATTTTCTGGAAGCTAAGGCTGAGTTTTTGTGATAAATTTAAGGGGATAAAATCCATGTGCCACCGTTATTCATTCTTCCTTCTGTGACTGAAAACCTGCCTGTTGAAAAGACGATGAGTTGTCAGCTTAATCCACTGCCGGAGGTGTTTTGGGTAATGTGGGAACGGCAGCCCAAATGTAGATTAGCTCAAAGTCATCGAGAAGCTGCCTGCTCAGCCTTGGGAAAGGGCACGGTATCCAGTCCATGGCCTCTTGGGTGGGAAGCAAAGAGGATCCAGGGAAATAACTGTGGCAGCGATCATCTGTACAGCTAGGGAGTTATATGCAAATAATAGTAATTTATGGCCTCCTTGGTCCCACCCCTTCCCAACCTGTGCTGCTGCTCTCTTGCCCGTGCACTCTCCACACCCAGGACTTAGAGCTGTGATGGCTGGGGACTGCAGGCTCCTTTGCTTCCATTTGCCTGGAAAAATGATGAATTAAAGCCTCCTTCCTCTGCTGTAGACTCTTGACCTTTCCCTTATTGCTCTTACCTTGCTTAGGAGCCACCACGCCCTATACATCCTGCCCCACTCCCGGAGGCACCACAGCCACCCCGTCTGCCCCCTGAAGCTGCCAACACTTCTCCACCTCAAAAGCCACAGCTGAAGCTGGCACGGGTACAGAGCCAGAATGGTATTGTGCTGTCGTGGAGTGTCATGGAGGTGGACCGGAGCTGTGCCACTGTGGACAGTTACCATCTCTACGCCTACCACGAGGACCCGAGTGCCACCATGCCCTCGCAGTGGAAGAAGATCGGGGAAGTGAAGGCCCTCCCGCTACCTATGGCATGCACTCTCACGCAGTTTGTGTCTGGCAGCAAATACTACTTTGCGGTCCGGGCTAAGGACATCTATGGACGTTTTGGACCCTTCTGTGACCCCCAGTCCACAGATGTGATCTCTTCCCAGAGCAGTTAAACTAGAGATCTTTGGAGCCTTTAAACCTGTCCTACTACCAAGAATTACCCCCATTTTGGAGGGTTGATCTCATGCATGAAATTCACTTTTAAATCCACTCTCTGCAGGATGATTTTAGACAGTTGTGTGATACACTACATGCATTCAGAACCAAAAGAAAAATAAAGTCTCACCTGCAGCAAGAGAGCCTGTTTTTTCTGGATAGCTCAAGTCATGGTCAGTTTGAAAACTGCATTTTCCCTTCCATGAGAGCTGTTCCACCCAGATACCTACCTACCCTTTATCCAAGGGCACCCTGGATGCCTGAGATTCTGCTTCAGAGCGGGAACAAAGTAATAAATTACAGTTTGTCTGAAGCAAAGCACACACATCTGTAATATCTGTCAAGGCACTAAGACGAGGGCAAGAACAGACTTGCCTCCTGCCCCCCACCGCTCTGTGAGCAAGCTGCCGTACGAAGGGTGGCTCAAGGTCTCGCTTTTGTACTGGAAAATTGAGTGGTCTGGTCTGATTTTACAAACTGTAATGAGCTCTCTAAGGGGAGGGAAGGGAACTTGAGTCTGGCCAGGGAACCAATATGTTGTGGAAAGTCAGAGGTGGTGGGGAAAAAAGAAATACGAATCACCCCACTATGTCCTGCCTCTCCTAAATAACGCTCCTCTACTTGCACCATCCTGCCCCACTCACGTTGGGAGCGTTCCTAGGTCAGATCTGAAACTGGATTGTAGAGACTGCATTCACACCTCTCTAGCTCAGATAACTTACTTCTCTGTCCCTCCCCTCACACATCCAGCCCTATTTTTTAGATTTATTTTGTGCCTTAAAGAATAATTTCAGAAATAAATGTAGCCAGATACCTTGTGGTGTGCTTTTATTTGCTTGGAGTTATTTTTCCCTTTACCCTTCTGCTTCTCATTTTCCTGGCCTGCAGTAATTATTATTTCTGTAAAGACCAGGAGGTGTAACATCTGATGAGGATGGATTCATTTTTATCTGCGGTATCATTTGACCCTTTCCTCACTGTAATTCTTGAGTAGTTGTTTTTGTCCTGTCCAGAATATTAAGAGTATACAGACAGTATTTTCCACCAGAGCCTTTCCCCGTTCTTTCGGGAAAGCTGTTAATGCTGCAGTTCAGCCAAAGAAGAAACCCCTGTGGTGTGGCACCATGAAAGCTTCTTGCTGTTTGCACTTAGTCGGGATATTCAGTTAGTACAAAAAGATAAGAAGCTGGCTTCTCTGTCCTCTTCTCTGTCTCATCACCTGCCTCCCTCTGCGGAAACCTAACACACCCGGAGCAATTTAGAAACTATTTTAGACACTGGCCTAAAACTCGTGAGCAAATGTTAAAATAGGTGCTTTCATGATGCTTCTGAGCCGAGAAAAGAAATTGGTAAATCTGCCCCGCTGTCATTGACATGTTAAACGTGCTTTTTGCATAACCAAATGGTGACACACCTGGAGAAGAAAGTATATGGAAGGTGGTTATTTTTGCATTTTTCGGTCTCGTTCTGCCCAGTGAAACTAAACGGTGGATTCAGAAGGGAGTTTGTTGTGTGTTTTTTTTTTTTTTTTTTTTTTTAAATCTACTTCACCATGTAGCAAAGCCGTAGAAGGTAACATTTTTTAATTTCAATGCTCTCTTTCTTAAAACCAACATTTTAAAATGTAAAGCAAGGTTGAGAAAGGGTGGGGAAAATTAAATCCCAAAGCATGGCCGGTAAAATGTGCTATGAGATTATGGGTTCTTCAGTTGTGTTCCCTTAGAGAACCTTCATCAGTGAAAGAAACAGCATTGTAGACTTCTATGCTATTTTACTGCACTCCTTCACGTAGCTGGGTTTGTCACTTCTGTCAGGTGAGTAACGAGTATTTTCTGTATGGAAACTTGCATTTAAAGTAAAGTACAGCAGTTTTATTGATTTGGGTGAGGAAAAATTCTGTCTAAATCCCAAGTATCACAAGAGAAGGTTCACACTGAATCTCTTGCGTGAAGGATGTGTAACCTTTCCTTTGAATAACAGTTGTCCCTGTATTACTGGTGCCAATAATCGATAATGCCTTGAGTTTTTCTATGTTTAATTAAATGTTTTGTCTGCCTATTTCAAGGAATAATTACTTAATGATGCATTTAGTCTACTTCCGGACTTAAGTTGGGTCCTTACAAAGCCAGTTCTGTATTAGAGGTTAGAGCAGTTCATTCCAGTTGATGGCTGTCAAGTCCTCCTTAGGCTATTTTTTTTTAAATGTCTTTGAGGTGGTACCAAAGGGCTGCTGGCCGTATCAGTACAATGAGGTTTTATAGTTTGAAAGTTAAAATAAATATTAGAATACAACCTAGAATTTATGCTGCTTATTTAATTGTGATTCCAGCCCAAACTATACATGAGCTTTTCTATAGTTTGTGCTTGCATTTAGGTCACGATTGTTTTTAGCTTTGTCTTGCTTGGGATAGGCGGGGGGTGAGAGTCCTGCGTTAGAATTCTTCGCTTTCCTCCAATGGAGGTGGTGTTAGGGATGGCCTGGTATTGTGTTTGGAGGTTTTGCGGGCTGTTATCTTTAGAGAAAGAAGACTCGTCTTTATTTACTAAAGAAAGATGTAGTTTTCAACCTAACTGATTTTAAAACCTGGCTTCTGGCTCAATAGATCCATTTCTGCTGCGTACGGCAGAGCGCAGTGGATTTTTTTCTGTCTAGATGAAATAAGCCAGCTACCGGCTGTGGGCTGAAGCCACCGCAGCTGTGGGGTGAAAGCCGACTTCTCTTTTGTTTCATCCCAGCGGAGATGCTAAAGGTCCGATTTTGGGGCCTTAAGCAAGTGACAAAGTGGTGGCAAAGTATGTGATAAAGCATGGCTTGGCTTCGGAACACCTGGCTGAGCTTGGAGACCGAACTTCAAGGTAGCTGGTTCTTAAATCACTGACGCGCAAAGAGAGAACTGTGCCATTTCTGTGAAATCATTTTCCTGGTGGAGCAGATCTCTGCAGTGATTATTCACCCCTTATGCTAACGAACAGGAGTATTGCTTAATTCCTTAACTCATGGTACTTCCTTCCCCGTTTTGCGGGTTGGGTGGTTAATTTTATTATCTTTTAGCTCCCAGAAATGGTAAAACTATTGAGAAACTCAATTTCTGCTAGCAGCAAACATTTGGAAATAATTTATTTCATGCAATAGACTTTATTTGAAAGTATTACCAAAATATCTGAGAGCGTTCGGTACAGGTCTTTCAGCGCTGTGCTTCTAAACTGGGCTCTGCTTCATAGAAGTGTTAGTTCCTGGAGACTTCCAACAATCAATCCACTTTGGAATATGCTAAAAATCTCTACATGGCTTTTAAATGGAGGGGTTGGGTTTAGTTCTTTCTCTGCGCTTCATGCAAGTTTTTTCACCTTACTCTCGGTACCCTGGTGTGAAGTTGTTCCTGACTCAGTGTTTTGCCATTGCCACTGGGTAGGTGACATTTCAGCAGTACCACCTTGGATCTAGTTCCCCACGTTGCAGCAAACCCAGTGCTGATCCTACAGCTGTGTTTTCTATCCTCATTTACTTTCTGGGTTGGGTTTTGGTTTGGTTTGTTTTCTCTGTGATACAAGGGCATCTGGATGTCCAGGGTGAAAGTAATTTGAGCGAGTTCAGTTCCTGGCTGGAGAGGAGGGAGCCCTGCTGTGGGTGCTGACGGCCAAATGCCGTTCCTTTCCAGTGCGTTCCTCCTACTCACAGCTTCACTGGCCTCCTTTATTTTAGTGTATGTCTAAAAAACCTTTATTGGATTAAAATAATTAAATGCTAAGAAAGGGGCAGACTGTAGGTATAGCACCTGTACTATATCTGCAGTGGCAGCTTGAGAAGAGGTGAGGGTACAGAGGCAGGTTCCCCGCAGCCTGCCTTTATTTCCGTGCTCTGAGCAGCTTCCCCAGGAGCAGGACTTGGTCTTGGACTTCGCTCCTTTGAATTATTTGTGCTACTGTTGGCCACGCTGGATCACTGAGCACAAGCACCAAGACACTCGCCCCTCCCACGGGTTTTAGCACAAGGCTGGAAATGCCCATGGTGTCTTCCCTGTAAAAGTAAGGGGTCTTACCCTGCTTCCTTCGAAACCCCTCGTGCCTTCAGTGGGAGCACGACTGGGCCCAATAGTAGGATCCAAGCACCATTTTGTACTGTAACAAAAATGGTCACTTCAGCCCTTCCTTTATGCTGTTTGTCTTAAATGTCCAATAAATTAGAATCTGTATTATATGTAGGGGCAGGTCATGTCTGTTCCTGCTCCCCAAACAGCCATTCCCCAGTATTAGCGTATTGCGTACACTGTACAAAATGAAGCTGTGATTCTGCCTTCTTATAAACTCTTTAGTATTTTCATTTAGTCAAAAATATCTATCCAGATTTTTTAAACAGAAGCTTGATATATTAAATATATATTTTTTTAATTTGTCGGTTTGGATAGGGGTGGGCATTGTATGAAAACACTGGAGGGAGAGGAGTTCAAATGACACTGAGCCAGGCCTGCCACCAAAATCTCTGTTCCTCTTCCAAAGACCAAGGGGAAAAAGAAAAAAAAGGATAGCTGAGACAAAGCAAATGAATGAAATTTCCTTTTCATCCCTTCTAAGTACCTGTTAAAATGTATCTTTATTTCTCATTGTCATTATGCAGGCTGAGCATTCTTTTTTCTTTTACATATATATATATACACACACACATACATATATATATATTTGAAGTGCTGTCTTAATTTAATGGGGTATAGCTGTAAATAAGACAACTGGGTAGTAGCTGTTTGGGGAGTCCTGTTCAGCTTTAGTAATTTATTGGCTGTTGGGAGTCAAACGTGCAGAAGCCTTTGTTAGGAAACTCAGAATCTGATTTCTTGTTTTATTTTGCAGCTGGACTTGTAAATACACACAAAAAAAAAGGACTGAGTTAATGTCCAATTTGAACTGTGCAGTTGCCAGCTTTCCCCATTTTTGTATGTACTATAGATCGGTGTGTGTGTGTGTCTGTGTTAACTGTAGTGGGGTTTTTGTCTGACACGCCTGAAATTTATACTTTGAAATAAACTACTGGGTTTTTAACATTTTGAGTCATCTGTGCTTAGTTCCAGCCATCTCAGGAGACATCTCATTCAGGAAGAGCTGAGTGGGTGCTCTTCCTCCTCACAAGTGCTACCACCTGGAGTTGGGGACACTGCAGGTGTTTGAGGTTGGCAGGTTTGGTGGAACAGATGTGGAACAGGGATGGTTTGTCTCCAGGTCATTCCCAGAAAGTCAACTGCATGATCCTGCCCCTCCTGGCCTCCTCACAGAAGAAAAAAAAAAAAAAAAAAAAAAAAAGAGCAATGCTGTAACTTCTGGAAAATCAAAGCAAAAAGGGGTATGTGTATCCTGAACAGACAGAATCTGGTAACTTGCACCTCAAAGCTGCCCCAGAACAGGACAAGAATGGAAAGCAGATGGTTGGTGCGACTCTCCTCTCCCTCCAATGGGCTGCTGAAAAAGCTGTCTTTTTTTTAGCAAGAGTCTGTCGCCAAAATACAGGAGCTGCGTTGGGTTTTTCACAGCACCCTTAAGCATTAGACCCTGAGCCTGCAGCTGTGGTCTCAGCCTGCCCCACTGGCCCTGCTTCTCAAGCCAGGGAGCAAACTTGTGCACAGAACTCATTGCCTCAGTTAAGGGTAATAAAAAGGGTGTTTTAGTGCAGGGATCAAGAAAGCCTCCCCCCACACTTGTTGCTTTTCAAGGGTAGAAGCCAGGCACAGCCCCAGGGAATGTGAGTTAAGAACCAGTAACACTGCCTTACTTGAAGCCAGTACAGCAAAAGCTGCCTCTTGGACCCAACTCCGCTGCCAAATTGTAGAGAACTCAAATTGAGTACTTAAAACCTGGAGTTATTGATGTGCCTACCCCCAGTTAGTGCTGAGCCCATACTTCAAGGGTGTGTAATTAACATGTGATGGTAATAATTAGTTTTCTGTAACTTACCAAACTTGCTTCAAGTCACTGACCAAAGATGATGGACTCTAAGTGATCCCTGCACAATCATACCTGAAAGCACAGGGAGTTTCTCAAACGGCCTATTTAGAATAAAAGTATACATACTGCACATAGTTTAGACCCTTGGTTTTATCATAAAATAGAGCGTAACCACTTTGCTGAAGCGTGTTGTAATGGCAGTTTGTGCTGGTATAGAGGGAAGTGAGTAAGTCAACACCCAGAACACTCCTGGATTTCAGAAACAGAACAGTAAAGGAATCGAAAGCTTACATTAGATGTGGTCATTCCGGTGGTCTGGGCTGGGAGGAGTAATTTCTTCTGTAAGCATTCTCTCGTGACTGAGCTGCAGGTTTTGCAAGGGGAGGAGTTTATCGCAACCACATCTCAGTCCCCCTCACCCTCAAAAGTAAGTCCCTCTCTAGCCAAGCCTGAAAATCTTAAGTTTAGAAGGCAGAAGCCACAGGACTTGGAAAAACTTGCAAGCAGGATATGGAAAAGGGGACAGTGTCTGCCGCCAACCCACTCCTTAGAGCACACCTTCCAATTCTTTTCCCCGGAGCAAGCTGCAGAGGGAATAAGATGATGGAGACCTTTTAACTTTATGCAACTGCCTGAGAATTAAGCTGTCAGTTCTCTTGCCCCTGCCTGTAGGTCCACGCCGCCCTACTCAGAGCCGCCTTCTCCAGTCCCTGAGGGTGCTGTGCTGGGGAGAGGAACTGGACCCAGCTCCTGAGGTTGTGGTTGGCAGATCAACCCGGGCCGGCCTGCTGATGAGGGAAGGACAGAGGACAGCACAGTAAGAGGAATGCAGTGACCTTTAACAGCACAGCCATCAAAGGCAAAAAAAAAAATATTAGCCACAGTCACATGGATTAGAGTCCTAAGGCTCAGAAGGTCCCACTGATGTAAACATTCACTCATAGAAAGGGCTCTTAAAAGTAGAGCTGTTTTCCCACAACTGGGTCTGAGCACAAAGCAGCTCCTGCCTCAGGGCAAGAAGCTCGAGGTGGGAAAAAGGCAGATCTCCCAAATCCCTGCACGTTTTCAAATGGGCCCGGCCCATCTGCTGCCTCCACTCCCTGCAGGGGGGAGCATCAGAAACACTGTCCAACACAGCAATTAATTGGCAATTTCCTGGTCCCTGGGGACCAGCTTTCAAACAATACTTCTCCATTACTATTTTTACATAACATTGGGTGAAAAGGCAGTAAATACGACCTGCAATGTTGTCTGTATTGCCTAGGAGTGACGGTCAAGTAGCAAACAGCCATCCTCTGGCCACTCTGTGCTTCCAGTCTCAAACAAGCAGCTGATTCTTGCTTCCCTGCTTGCCTCCAGCTCAGATCCCTGACCTGCCCTTCCTGACCCAGCTGCATTCCTCCTTAATGCCTGTTACAGCCTGTCCAATTCAATTCAGTCTGTGGCAGCAGCTCTGTAGCTGCCAGTCTCCGGTACGGGAGTTTAATCAAGGCAGGGACCTGCTGCAAACACCTGAGGGCTACGCAAAGAAAAAAAAAAAAAGCGCTTAGTTCATATTTGGTGCTTATCCAAAAAAGCATCAAGATTGCTGCCCTGGAAGGCTGAGAGCTGCAAACAGAGCATCCCACTGTGAGCTCACAAAGCTGACACACCAAGCAGAAGGTGAGACACCCTTGACGACAAGAGGCAACAGACGGGCTCCAAGCAAACAGCACAAGGTAAGTGACACATGGCAGGTGGAACTTCCCCATATTTGGGGAATGGTTTTTCCAACCCCTTATCATTTTGTGATTCTGTGATATTTAGAGCTGCCAGGGCCCAACACAGGAGCAGGGCTGGTTTTGAGCTCTGCTGTTCACGCTTGGGGGACATCACAAGTCCCTGGTGCCCCACTGCCCTTCATTCAGCGCAGCTGGAACCGGGCAGGGAGGGGTGGCTGGGATTGCCAAAGATGACACAGAGGCGTTCTATACACACAAAGCTTGGGGCAAGGACGAGCCACACAGGGGCAAGGGCTGACAAAGGGTCCTGTGTCCCTTCAGTCCCAGCTGGAGGCAAGCAAGACACCTTCACTGATGAGAGAACCTCAGGGGTAGGAGTAAAGGGAGGGAGGGGGTGCTGTGTTGAGAAAACTGTGACCAGGGATGCCTCCTCCCCCGCCGCCTCTGGCAGAAAGCACCCGTGCAGCACCATCTCCTTGGGCTCACAAGAGGCACCAGGAGAACATCACACTCACCCCCCTCTGGCACAGGCACAGCTGAAAGTGGCACCTGCAGTAACACACACAACTTTTGGCTGCCTGTGTCTGGCTACCACAGCTGAGTAATTTTGCTCAGTGAATCTTACCCAACGAAGGGCTGTACTGGAGAACAAAAAGCAGCTCTGGGGTGAGTACTTCAGCAGTTCGTCATTCTATAGAGTGCTCTCCTACCCCTGCACGTGCTCTCCTCCAGCCTCTCACCTCCTGCGGCTCCAGCAAACAAATCACTTCAGTCCCTGCATGGATTTTTCATCCTCAGCAAAAGCTTTGCGTAACTTCCGGTCTCCCTCTTCCCTTGGCAGAAATCAGCCCTACTGTTGCTGGAGAAATACTAGAAGCAAAGGGTACAATTAACCACTATAAACAGTTAGCAAGATGTGGCCCTGGAGAAAAAAACAGGAGGATACCATAAATTAGCCAAAACAAGGGAATACCAAGATAAGCTCAAGGGGAATAGAAATGCTAACAAGGCCAAAGACCGCTCACTTGAACTAAGTCAACTATCCTAATTAACACAGTAAAAAGAAAAAAAACCCACCCTCAGGTAGGGAAAGCCCCCTACTAACAAAAGCGCCTTCCCCACAGAGCAGGGTAGTAAAAATGCTGTGACTTTAAGTAGAGAGGCGGCACAGCAAGAACCAATGGGATGGCATGAGTAAAGCGTAACTGTAGAAAGTACCGATAACTGTTGCTTAGCTCTTACTTGAAAAGCATGAATACTTAACTCTGAGCTTACCGGGTTGTGGATGAACCACCTCGCACCCATCTCCGCACAGAAATGAATTAAACAATTATCTCACCTCTGTGTGCATATCGGCTTCTTGCACACCAGGTTAAAACAACCCAGATTTAGAACACTGTGACAGCCAACTATTTAGGGTAGAACCTCACCTCTGCTGCAGTTAACTCACTCCCTCCCCATCACAGGAGCTAAACTCCATTGGGTTGACCAAAAATCTCACATTGCTCAATCTTCACCTTCATAACGCAGTGCTGTGCGCTGTTTAGCTTGTACCGTCAAGGCCATGAGGAAAGAGCTATTTATTTTGTTTTACCTAATTAAATGTATAACATCTAACACAGAACAGCCCAGTGACTCGACTCCTCAGCGTAAACACAGGTCACTACCAGCAATACGAACAGCCCCAGCCCTCACAGCCATCTCCCTGTCACGTTCCGCCTCCACAGCTGAGGGTGCACGAACAACTGCATGGGCCGATCAGCAACAGGTCCATTGAACAGACACACATACAACTCCTTCCCTGCTGGAGCAGGGCTGGGGGGTGTGTTTCCAAAAGCATCAGGCTGCTTTCAGAAGTCTCCAGGCACATCCCTTCACTGCCTTTTGGTGAGACAAAGGAAAGGTGAGACAACCTGCTTTGGTGAGACAAAGGAAACCTTCAAATGCCACTGAAAGCCATGCTCTGTAGACAACAGGCATGCTGATCTGCCGTGGAGAACACAGCCTTGACTTTTTGCTAGTGACATTCCTGGATGAGATGCAATTCGCAGCACATCTCACAGGTGCTGCTCACATAAGAGGTAGACATCCAGCCAGCCCTGAGATCAGGCCACCGTGGCCCAAAGCAGCCACCTGGCTTCGCCCAGCCCTGGAGGCGGGTCCCACGTTGCTACTAGAAATAAATCACTCTCATTGATGGCATTGCAGTTCACTCCTGCTCTGGGAACAGCTGCAATGATGGCTCAGATCCCGGGAAAGCAGTGCCATGCCAGCTTCCCATCAATCCTAGTCAGAGGAAGGGCCATGCAAATAGCTCAGAAGAGCAGAACATGCTTTGGGCTGCACCAAGGCAGCTGATGTCAGCACCAAGTGCTTCACAGGCAGGACAAGGAAAAGGAGGTAAGGCACAGGGATGTGGACGTCCAGGTCGATTTATTACACACAGGACTGAAAATTTCCATTAAAAAAAAAAAAATCCCATTTGGGAATATTGATGCTGGGTTTACAGGATGGGCCTCATGGTGACAAAATGAAAATTGTATGATTCCGGCAGGCCCTGGTGTCGCGTGTGGTTAAACCGTCTCCAGGTGAAGACAGGGAGACCGCCCTGCACTGGGGGGCCGTTGATTGCAGTGGCTGTGAACGCTGATGCCAGGCGGAAATCAGACACCTGTAATAAAAGACAGGAGTTGAGGGCAAAAGGGTGGCCTGGTGTTTGACATGCACCCGTCCCACAGAGCAGGAACGGCTCCAGGAGATTTGATAACGATAAAGAAAGTGAGCAAGGGGCAATGCATGCTGGTCAGGCAGCATTCCTCCCCTGCACGGAGGCATCTTCAGCCACAGAACGGCCAGCGCTGAAGGACAGTAGCAAAGCACAAGCCCATGTTTTCCTCTAGCCCTTGGTCTGTCCAGGTTGAGAAAGGCAGCACATCTGCCCTCGGGACAATCCTCCCTGGGTTTGGGTGTCTCCAGAGGAGCTGGAGCTGCAGCTGCAGCAGGCAGCCTAGAGGGTCTGACCTGAGCTCTGCTGATGTTAAGCACTCGGGCTGTCCCCTGGGGGCACCGCCAGTATAATTCAGGAAAGGAGACAAAAGGCGGCACAGAGCTAATGTTGCTGCTCAGACTCTGCCCTGTTTCTTCATTATCTCCCAAGAGGTCCCCAAGCCTGCTCCATCTTTCCAAACTCAGAGACACTAAAATTGCCTTTAGTGTTTATAACCACCAGGTTTTGTCTCTGCTGTGGGCTATTTGTCTCAATGCCCCCCTTAGGTCCCCTGCCCTCCCCCAGCCCAGCCCATGCCCCTTCTCTAACTGTGCTGGCAAAGGCACCACAACCAGCGTGCACTGACCTACTTCCCTGACCAGACACCTCTACACAGCCATTTTCTGCAATCATCTCCTAATAACCACCTCTGGGAGCTCCTACTGGCCGCTACAGCAGGCCTGGGCTTGTGCAAGCTGACTGGACACACACAGAGCACTGGCAACGCCAAAACAGCCTCCACAAGGCCCATCCTAGCAGCCAAACTCCCAATCCAGAAAGGCAACAGGCTAAAACACTGTACAACTTCCCAGCACACCAGGACTGGGCAGCTGCTTACTCACATATTGCCCCTCACCGCCTAGAAAAACTGCTGCTTTCTTCAGGACAGTGGGGCTGAGGATTTTTCCACAGCTCCCCAGAAAGCAAAGTGATCTTTGCCAAACTTGGCTCAAAGCAGTTTCACAGAGAGGTGGGAGCCCTGGAGCAGGGTGACTCACTGAAGAGCCAGGCTTTTGCAAAGGTAAAGCTAAAATGAGGCTGAAAACACATTCCTGTGGGTTCTGGGCAGGCACCCATACAGTCCCCACGAACAGGAGGCTGAGGCTGCGCAACAGTCACCTTCCCTGAGTGATGGGAAGATTCATTTTGGCCTTCTCTTAGGCTCCTCCTGCTGCAAGGCTTTGGGGTTTAACCCCTAAACACCACAAGTTCCCATGGACATAATTCTTTCACACACCTCCCTCTGCATCCTCTGCCACTGTGCCAGGACTGGTGTCATGGAGAGGAGACAGGACTCAGCACAGAATTACCATCTGAAGATCTGCCCAAACACTGGGACAGCATGGAAAGAGGGATCAGACAAGCCTGACCCTGCACCAGGACAAGCATGGCAACATGCTACAGGTCTGACAGGAGCACAAAGAGGCTGAAGCAAACATTCAGCAGATGCTGAAATTGAGGTAATTTACCTTGGAGTCATAGCAGCCTGCGGGCACTGGAAAAGAAGGACTCAGGTCTTCCCGGCAGCAAATGGTGTTGCAGGGATTGTGTTCGGCATAAGGATCGCGCTGGTAGTCTGGGGAGAAGCAGGGTGGAGAGAGAAGGAAGGAAGGAAGAAAACAATTAGTTCCCTCACAAAAAGCCTCCACCATTGATGCAAAATGGCCCAGCCACTAAAAGCTGGGTAAGTGCCCTGGCAGAAACATGGGTCTATCACACCACTCTCATGCTTCTCCCCAGGTACCAGCTGGAAGTCAGTGCTTGAGACAGGACATTAAGTAGACAAGCTCCCGATCCAAGTCCGTACAGCTATTTCTGCATTCCAGGAGCACCACTGCCAACCTCTAACCACAAACATCTGCAGCTCCACATGACAAAAGCTTCATCATGAGAGAAAAGGAACTTTGTCAGGAGAAAAAAGCAGAAGAGAAAGGGAAGGGAGAAGAGGGGAAGAGAAAAGTGCAGCAGTGAAAAAAGCCTTTATTTTCCTATTCTGGACTAAAATAAGTGGGAAGGAGCAAAGCCTTCAAACCCCCATTGTAGTAGCTGCAAGCCAGTAGGGGAAGGTGGACAAGCCTCAACATCCATAACCAGGCTGCTACTCACAGCCCAAACAGTAGCGATACCCCACCCTGGGAGAGGCCTCCCGAACCCCAAGCCCGGTAATCAGCATGCTCCCTATAATTGGGAACAAAAATATAGCATCTAAAGCTATCTGTACTTAGAGATGGGCTTAGTGAGAAGTTAATTAAGCTGGTTTTAATCCAGTTAAGGAGAACCCTGTCAGGGAAAAGCAGAGCAGCGCATTACCTACCAAAGATCATTCTGTCTGAACAGGATAAAAAAGAAGCCAAACTGACCTGAAGTTTTACACTAAATTCTCTGGTCTGATCTGACCTAACTCTGGCTTAAGACTGAAAGCTTTCAAGATTGACAGGCTGTCGATGTATTGGGTAACAGCAGCCCACAGAGTCTCTTGGAGTGTCAGAAGCTCTCTGGAAAGGTCAAACAGGAAGCCTGAGTGCCCTTGCTCTAGAAAGAACCCAGTCTTGTTTCTGTTAGAGTAATTTTAGGCTGGTTTCCTAACTCAACACTAAGGTGTATTATCTTTTTGCTTTTTATGTACTCCTCACCTCAGGTAATACAATTCTGATCTGTATGTCAGCCTGCAGCTTCCCACTATACTTCAAAAAATAAAACTAACGCTGCTTTATGAAGATCAGCACATAAACACATGTCTTACTGTTGTATCTCATGATGTACTTCATGCCTTCCAAGTTGGTCACCTTGCCCTGGTCTCGACGGAAGATTTTTGCTCTTGGAGCAAGCTCATAAGAGAAATCCATGCCATACTTCTCGACGTATGCTGCGTACCCACTGAGGTTGTAAATCTTTTCATGGAAAGGGATATTGTATGAAGGCCAGTAACCTGCCAGAGGCAAAACCCAATCTGTTAATCACTTAGAGAAGCTGAACGACCTTGTTTATATCAAAAAAGAAAAGTAAACCATTTTCCATGCTGTATTGCCTAAGCAGCATGTCGAGGAATAACATGTCAAACTGGTTTGAACACAAGAAAATAAGGCAATAATCACTGGCATGACCAGGGTTGACTCCCAGTATAACACCACTGGAGACTGCACCCACGCAACCCACCCCCAGACTTCCACCCTGAGGAATCATCCTGCAAAACAGCTGAGATCACACTTGCAGGAGTACAAGGTGAACACGCAGAACAGCCACAGTCCTCCCACAGAGGTTTCCCTGCTGTCCTGGTTTCAGCTGGGATAGAGCTAATTTTCTTCCTAGTAGCTGCTGTGTCTTGGATTTAGCATGAGAAGAATGTTCATAGCACATATTGGTTTAGTTGTTGCTAAGTAATGTTTATATCAGTCAAGGACATTTTCAGCTTCCCATAGAAGCTGAGAGGGAACAGAGACAGGACAAGCTGGCCAAAAGGAGTATTCCATACCACAGACATCATGCTCAGTATATAAATGGGGGCGGCCGAGGAGACAGGGTTCTGTGATCACTGCTTGGGATGGGATGGGTAACCGCTCGAGTGGTGAGAGCAACTTGTGTTGTATCACTTCATTTTTTGCATTCTTTTACCATTATTATTACTATTGTTGTTCTTCTCTTCCATTACTCTTCTGTTAAACTGCCGTTATCTCAACCCACAAATTTTTTTTCCTTTCCCCTCCTTTTCTCCCTACCCTCTACTGGGGATGGGGGAGGGAGCAAGTGGCTGCATGGTCCTAGTTGCTGGCTGGGGTTAAACCATGACACCAGCTCAGAGGCGTGCAAGATCATTTATATCCACCAAAAATCCCAGCAAGAAGCTTGAAGTCAGTGCCTTTTCCCCCTCCGTTTCCCATCTCACCAAGGCAGAGTAACACACTGTGCTGAGATGTCAAGGATGGACAGACAGACAGACACACACACACACAGACTAAGCACAGCGCTAATAGGGGTGAACAGGAGGCAGGTCAGCAAAGAACACACACACGCTTTGTGCAGAGGTGGCTGGAAAGCTGTCATTCCACTCAGTGATAAGGAGAGACGGGCGATAGCTGCTCGTTTGCCAGTATTTGCCTTTGAGGGTTAAGTGACTGATGAGCAGAGCAGAGCCCTGCCCTAACTTTTCCAAGAGCAAGCGTGAATCCTGCAGTTTTGCTCACTCTAAAGAGCAGGGTTACAAGCCAGAACTCCAGAGAGAGTTTTAGGTAGGTGACATACACCTGCCTGAAACAAGACTAGTCTAGAAAACAGAAAAGCCAGAAGACCATCCAGGTCAGGATCTGGTTACAGCAAGTCCTGGAAGAAATAGACACCTATACCTTAACATTTAAATTTTTTTTTTTTTTTTTTTTTTTGCAAGGCAGGCACCAAGGAGTGTTTAGGCAAGGAGTATACAGGGAGTATATAACATGAGCTAGTCCCGGGAGCAGCATGCTTTCAGGGATAAGTGCTCTTCAAAGCACTTGAGTTCCTGTTGTCAGGGGAATGTTGCTTCTCAAATCACACACACCAGGATTTGGCTTAGAGATTTACTATCTAGATACTGGTAAATGCAGCACTCCATGTGTTAACTTCAGCCCAGTACAACATGAGGAGTCTGTCTGTAAGATGCTCAAGAAAGTCAACTGGGACTCACTGGGAGGACAGACAGACCGACCACGTAAGCGCTGGAACGCTGCCTGAGCAGAGGCCTTACCAGCTTGAGTCCTGCCTAACACGCAGCAGGGACGGGAATACCCTGTCTGCTGGCACTTCCTTACGTGACCTAGAGCCTACCTGAAGGAAACAGGTTGTTAAATGTTGTGTTGTAATACAGGCATCCTCCAGAAATGAGCACACTTGCCAGCCTCTAATGACGCAGGCCAGAGGATACGGATACATCAGCTCCCAAACCAGTTGGGTTTAGTGGCGACTTAAGAAGGTGCTATTGTCTCACGTGAATGCAGTGCATACAGATGACCCCTTTTTCCCACCTGGAAAAACTTTTTTTTTTTTAAATTGCTAAAACAGAAGAATCATGGAATGGTTCAGAGTGGAAGGGACCTTAAAGATAATTGAGTTCCAACCCCCCTGCCATGGGCAGGGACACCTCCCACTAGACCAGGTTGCAAGCCTCATCCAACCTGGTCTTTGAATGCTTCCAGGGATGGGGCATCCACAGCTTCTCTGGGCAACCTGTTCCAGCATCTTACCACCCTCACAGTAAAGAATTTCTTCATAATATCTAATCTGAATCTCCCCTCTTTCAGTTTAAAACCGTTACCCCTCATCCTATCGCTACACTCCCTTCCCTCATAAAGAGTCCCTCCCTATCTCTGCTGTAGGCCTCCTTTAGGTACTGGAAGGTTGCTATAAGGTCTCCCTGGAGCCTTCTCTTCTCCAGGCTGAACAACCCCAGCTCTCAGCCTGTCCTCATGGGAGAGGTGTTCCAGCCCTCCGATCATCTTCGTTGCCCTCCTCCGGACCTGTTCCAACGGGTCCATGTGCTTCCTGTGCTGAGGACTCCAGAGATGGACACAGTACTCCAGGTGGGGTCTCACGAGCGCAGAGTAGAGGGGCAGAATCACCTCCCTCATCCTGCTGGCCACGCTTCTTTTGATGTAGCCCAAGATGCGGCTGGCTTTTGAAGCTATCTGAAGTTCTCCTCCTGCAAGAGCTGTTCCGTGTCTCAGGCTCTGCAAGACTGCAAATCCCATGCAGACAGTGCAGCGCCCAGCCTAAGGCAGGCTTTACCCAACGGCTGCCATAAGCCAGTGAAACCTGCCTGTTAGGCCTGACAGGGTGAACAGTGACAAAAACAAGTCAGAGGTGGCGTAAGGTTGAAAGTGGGGGTGAAAAGGGCAACATGAAGGCAGCAAAAGTTCTCCAAAACAAAATGCCTTCCTCCTCTGCCCAAAGCAAAAGATCTCAGCAATATCAAGAGATCAATGAGAATATTAGGCATATGGTAGAAGAGACTGAGATCCCAGGTTCTGATCTGATGTGATACTTTTGATGCTGAAATAGATGCACTACTTCCTCATCATCAGGAAACGTGAACTGCAGGCCGCTCCTATCCCTAAACTGGAGACAGCATTCCTCTCCCCAACCTCCTTTAAAGGATTCCTGATTTTCTTTGTCAACATACAGAAAGCACCTTGTCATCTTTGCCTGGAAAGAGCAACATAAGAGATTCCTGGTTGTTAGAACTCACTTGCACTGGCCTAAGAATCAAGATGACAGCAGTCATTAAGAAAAAAAAAAATCTTTCCATTTTCAAACCCACGTAAGAAAAATGCTTGCTTTTTCCTCATGCAGGGCTTACTACAGCAATGCCTGCCTTTGTTCACCTAAGAACTCCATTCTCATTCTCCATCATTTCTAGGTTTATGCTTGAAAGAGACTTAAAAAGCCAGTGCTGGTACAAACTCACACTGACCAGGCCAGCGTCAAGAGCACATTATCTCCGGATACCAGCTACGGGGCTATTATAGAGTGTGCTGGGGTCAGCGACTCTACAAACACTTTAAACCAGCACTGCTCTTGAGAAAGGCAAACTTCCTTAACCGGGGCTGCTCCAAGCACTAGGGAACAGGGCAGGGGCCTCAATGGAACTTGTCTGGTGTCCTGCATGGCACGGAGGAGTCCAGATCTGCTGCTTAAAGGAGCAGTGCTGAGGTTTCTAAGGCAGCACTTCTGGGGTGCTTAACCCACCCTATGGACTGAGGCCTCCTAATGTTTAAGCTGCCAGAGACTGCTGTGTTATCCAATATACACAAGGTGCATTTAGATACCTGGGAAAAGCCATACTGTAAGTGTAAAATAATGTGTAACTTCTAATACACACTGCCACCTTCCAGAACAAAGCAGCCACAAGATCTCCTAGGAGGCAGTAAGTGGTCACTGTGTGGCCAAGCCCAGGGGTTGGGCTCAGTCCTACAGGGAATTCCACACAGCAGCTCTCTCGAGTCACTGCTGAAAAGGAGCTCGGGGAACCCTCTCAGCCTGGCCATGATGTGGTTTTATTGCTTCAAGTGCCAGAACTAGAGAGGTCTCCAGTAGCTTTTTTTCTGTCTGCACCACAATCCACAACACAGCACAGAGGAGCCTGACACATTTCACTATCTGAAACATGCACAAACATTTGAAAATAAGATGCAATAGCCTACTTTCATATCTTCACCAGATAAAGGAGCCAATGGAGCATAAGGGAGAGACACAGGATTTTTCCAAATTATCAATAAGAAACACCTCATAAAGCCATATTGACGTTATGGCAACGCCTAAAATAAGATAGGACTTTCCAAGGAGCCAGACAGAAGTTAAAAATCCAAAGGGAAACAACTCCAGCTGCTAACAAATGCATTTCCAATCATTTTGCTGATGAAGAGCAATTCACCAATTCACCTTCTGAGCATGCAATTAGAGGAGGGAGCACAAAACACCAGACATACACTTAAATTTGTGGAACAAGCTCAGGCTTTTGGATGTTGACAAAGTGTCTAGAAAACACCTCTGAATGAAACTGGACAGTTGGTGTTTTGCTTCACCTAGATTTTTGTTTGTTTTCCATCAAGTTGTTGTTAGCCTTGATAGGAGATTAAGGAGTCTTTTAAACAGCATATATTTATCAGATAACAGAGCTCCAGAAAAGTTCAGGAGCTGATTCTAACATAGAACTTCTCTCATATTTAAAAGCTCATCTCCTTGTAGGGTGATGAACTCACCAAACATTTCAAGAAGCCAACAGCATCACAGTTACTTAGTACTGCTTCAAACAGACCTCATCTTTTTCCTCATGGGTGTCTGAAACAGGGCAAAATAATACCAGGAAAAAAAAAAAGCAAAAAAAAAGAAAGTAAGATAGAAGGTAAAGTCTGTTTTTTTCCTCCTCTGCTTCTAAGAAACACAGATGCTCACCACATTTCTGCCACAACATATAGGAGAAATGCATATGTTATAGACCTGGCAACAGAGGGATGCTCAAAGCTTTCTAACTTGAAACTCAGCACTGGTGTTCAATAAACAGGTACAAAGGATGATTCTCCATCAGCTGGCACAAAGAGATAGCTTTCTTAAGCCAGTAACTACTACAGGAGCTATTACCTTTCCGGAGAACATTTGTTTGATCAGAATACTCCACAAGGGTTGGAATCTGCTCAACAATGTACAATGCACCGTCATCAAGGCTCTTCTGCAGCTTGACCTTTTTCAGGTCCAGCACCATGTACTGATTGTTGTAGGTGCCTAGGTATGAGAGCAAAGAGAAAGAGTTATGCATCCTGCCTGGGGAAGGAAAAGGGGGAGAGGGAACGCATCCTTTTTTTCTAAGATTCACACCAAAACTGTACTCACCCGAGTTGCACTTTGAGAAGGTTTCTGCCCAAGTTTTGCCATCATCTGCCATCATGTTAGCAATGCGGACCCTCTGCCAAGCTAAGAGGGATTCAGGCACCACTTGCTTAATGAGTGTTTGGTTGAACACACTGTTGGTAGTCTGCAACATTACCAAGCCGCTGCCTAGTATGTAAAAGTCATCCAGGGACACCAAAAAGCCTTAAACAGCAATAATACAAAATTTGTTATCTTTGTGAACCTTTGATATACTCATAGAACAAAACAGAGAGACAAGCCAAGAGAATATGAATGAGTCAACACCTGTGTGTTTGAAATCAAACCGTACAAGTATTAAAGATGAGGTGGCAACTTCTGCAAGCACTTTAAGCTCACCTGTCAGCGCAGGTTCTCATTTGTCATGGTTTCAACACACAACCTAATTCTTTATCTATAGCATTTGCTTCATGTTTCCATCCCAAGCTTGGAAGTTTCTCCTTCATATATCAAGCTGTGTCTTATGCTGAGGATTACATACTGTAAATGCCTTGTGACTGCTTGTTTCTAACAAAGAAATTCCTTTAAAAAATACAATAAGGAGAACCAAAACAACAGTACAAACTCCACAGACAGATTTTCATCAGCTAGTTTCAGTTTTGGATTTTTATTCTGTAAGGACACCAGGTATTCCTTTAAATTAATCCCTTCTGGACTAAATCAAACCAAGCAGAAAAATCTTCCTTCTAGATTAATCTTCTTCCAGTCCAACTATTCCTAAAAGGATCTCCAAGAAATGGAGATCTTAAATCATAAACCACATCCTGTACATGAGAGGAAGTTTTACCTACTCCTTTTTCTGACATGTTGTCATTGGGGTTTTTTTATGCCTATCAGCCCTGCAAACTCAACACAGCCATGGATCTCCAGGCAGGATTCCCTTCCAGGTTACATGCCAACAGAAGTCCTAGGTCCAATTGCAGATCCCACACCAGGAGGTGGTAACACAGAGCTGCAAAGGTCAGCTGTAATGCCATGGATAGCATGGTGACTACTTACAAAGCAGAAATAACATGACTTTGAGATTCCCCAGTAGCTACAGGGCTGCCAGGCTGGGGAAGGAAGGTTGTTAACTGAGCTCCTGAGGGGGAAGTCACCCAGAACCTTGTCTATTGCTAATGAGTTTTTAATGGTATCAGTCTTCAAAGAGTACAAAATGCTGCACAACGGCGCAGAGTTGAGTTCCACTATGAAATCTTCTACAGCAGGCTTTATTAACGCCCTCTGCAAACAAACTGAAGTCAGCAAGACAACTCAGCTCTGCCTCCTATTCCTGTGCTTTTGACCCCACTTCAAGCAAAGGTAATGTTTTAAGGGCTCCATTTCAGCAAGTTTTCTTTAAAGTCTCAAGTTCTCAAATCAAAATAGATCCAGGAAGATATATTTTGAGGTCAACTATTCTCTAAAAATATGTCAGTATAGAACAGACAGAGCACCCCGGCAGCTTGTGGTTCCCAGTATTTTATTCTTGGAGACAGAAACAGTGTCAATAAATTATGTACATCAACAGCAGAGCTCTCTCTCAAATAAGTACGTACAGAAGAGAAACACTCTAAACGTGGCTCTGCCAGTCTATTTTATACAAAAACATGTGATACTCCAGTGATAAACTGTTGTGTAAAAAGGCAAGTGCTTGCCCAAACAGAAACAAGAAATGGAACTGGTAAACAACTGTAATTCAAATTGAACGCCAATTCCCATATGGGTGCAAATGCCAAGTGCCCTACTTCAAAAAAAAAAACCAAATAGCTTTTTCTTCTTTTTCAATCAACAGCTGAGATAAAACAGAAAAAACTCAACTCAAAGCAAGTGTCAACACAAGGAATGATACTGAATTAACTGAAGTTTGAACCTTGTCATTCAAATAAATTGCAAAGTTGAGCCAAACTGAAAACAAGAGGATTTCCTTCTGGGCCCTAGTATTTGCCAAGTTTTACCTTGCAACGTTTTATAATATTCCATGCCCTCCATGATACACCATCAGTAGCCTAATTATCCCAAGACAACATATACCATTTTGACTTAAGGCATAGGCACCCCAGAAACAGGGGGCTAACAAGGGAAGTTAAACACATACACCAGGTTTACCCAGGGCAAAGACATCCACAAAAATAAAACCTAGGTGAAGCCTAGAGGTATCAGCAGATATTTGAAGTCCTCTTGTGTCAGTTTGGTTCTTCTAAGTATGTATGTGACTCTACTGTAATTGAAAATGCCTTTCATGTCAAATGTTACCTCACTGTACAGTTCACCTATTTTTCCTGTGAACCCATGTCCCATTTTTATCAGAAACTCTCAATCAATTATTTTTCTTTTTTTTAACTCCCTCTGGAGACACAAGCAAAAGTACTTCTGATTGCACCTTCTGGATGTGAGCCATTTAGATTCAGTTTCCAATCACCACTGGAAAACTGAAGTTTCCAGAGTCTGGAGTTTCATTTATCATGACAACATTAATCAGCCAAGCAAAGCAAAATATTTTTTGAAATCTGAGCCAGAGTGCTCTCTGAAGAGTTGGCACACCAAAGAGTATGTGGGAGGTAACACACTCCTGGCAGCTATTGTTCCTAAAGAGGTAGGCTGCTGCTTTCTGAAGCAGATGGCATCAGCTTTTTTTGGCATCTTAAAAGGTCATTGTGCTCATTCAGGTACAGAAGGGGTCAGTATTACAGGCAGGAAGCCAGAGACATCAGGTCTAGCCATCATCTCACAGGGACAAGAGTACCTCCTGGCTGAGATGCAAAATGTTCTGGGCTATAAACACACTTGACAATGGGAAAGAAGTCTTCTCTGGTCTAGTTTTCTTAATCACATCAGCAGCTACTTCTGTCAAGACTGAACTCCCAGCAGCTGCCTGCCTTCCACTTGCAGACCTCTCCTAGGCACTAACCAATACCTATAGCAGTGGCTTCTTATCTCCAAAGTACATCATACATCCCATAAAACACAGCACCTACCTAGTCTCTGTCACCGCATTTCTTACGACCCAAAATGAGCATAGTTTCACTCAACATTTGTGAGTAACTGTAACATGTCTGTACAATTTAAGTTCTCTCTTCTCTGCATGGATTCACCAACCACATTAAGTACTTATGTCCAGAGCTTGAGCAAGACACTGAAGTCAGGGGTGCCCAAGCATTCAGCTCAGAGGCTAAGGTTCACAAAGGCTCACAAACCTTTCCAGAAGTTCACAAAGCTGTCCCTACATGCAGCTCTGCACACATACTTACAACAGAAGAGAAAGCTAAGACTATGAGCAGAGTTCAAGTGAGGATTAGGATTTGTGTGGAAATCAGCAGCAAGTGGCTAAATAATTCTGCAAAAGCAGAGATTAATACTCCCATTCACTTCCACTTGACTGTTCCTGTGCAGGGCTACTGTTGCTCTGAAAGGGAGAAAGCAGCAAAGAGACAACATGCTCTAACAGTAGACATTCGAGCATCCTGGCAGGAATGTGGAGAACTGCTGGGGAAGCTGGGATGGACTCCAAAATTCCTGCCTGTCCTCCTACCTGCTCAGTCACAGCAGAAGCTAGGAAGCACGAGGCCCTCTAGCTGTATCATAATGTACGTGCCAACATGCATCATGGTTAGTGAATAGTCTTAGATCCTTTGAGTCACAACAAACAATAATTCTTGAATGTAGTAGTCTGTCTTTTGAAAATTGGTAAATAAACAGCCAGAACAATTTTACTCTGTGGCCCCAGGAGAAAACAGGGAGTTGGCACATTCCTTCTCAGAAGGCAAAGGACTCCTTGAAGCTTTTCTGACACAGCTTTTGGACAGCAGAAGAGCTTTACTTCACATCCAATCTATTGGATGACAGAATCTTTTAATTACTCAGTTAAGTGTCACTGAAGGCCTGGAAGGACACCTGTTTTTTTAATGCTGTTTCCTCCAAAAAGTCAATACTTCTATATAATTAGGATCATGTTACTATTCAGGGGAATTTGTTAGCCTGGCCTTTCTTACTGGTTCTTAGTGTCTATCAGGATGGAGAATAAGAGTGGGATCTTGCACACAGGGAGAAGTTACACTCGTCAAGTCGAGCCATGGCCACGACCTGCAGATTCCATGGTCAGATGCCCTGAAAATATAAAACTTTATCTCATCGCAACATGGAGAAAGGAATTTGGCAGCTCTTTCCTTCCTGCGTGATTGCCCTTGATCATTACCAGGCCAGTGCTTTAGAGCTTGCTCATCCTCTGGAAAACTGCAAGTGTGTGAGCTACACCCACAGCTAATGTAATTCGCTGTAGTCAATGGATCACGCTTGTCTAGTGCTTGTGATAGTACCCTGTAATTAGGTGGCCAGTAACAACACTTTGCATACCACAGGTCTCCCAGACTTCACTGTAGCCATGGGAACTATGTTTTGCAACAGTTCTCAATTTTTTTGGTACAAGTACACCTTACCACATCACTGTGTCAGTCTACCCACTACAACTAAGCTTTTAAACGAGCCATCTCTGCAGATCTCAACAACCTCAGGGAAGCACACTGGGATTTTGTGCACTAGTGAACGGACCCTGACCATTTCAGCACAGTAGTAGCTGATTTTCAGGTATACTCCCATACAGCAAGCATGATCACTCATCGAAACAGGAGACTTGTATTTTACTTTATCCAAAAAATCCACAAAAGGATCCCAGAGACACCCACTAAAAATAAAGTGTTCTGCATGGCTGATCTTGATCCCCAGTTTGAATCTGCAGGACATCTGCAGGACAATGCATCATGCAATTGGTTGGGAAACAGAGCGACATTCTTCTGAAGGATAGCACTACCCTCAACAGTATTTCTGCTGAGAGATATGAGATCCAGAATAACCTTCTGAACATTCAGCTGAGGAACAGAGCTCAGACAGAAAACTTGGCTTTCTACCAGGTTACACGGGCTTGGCAAAATTCCTTGCAACAAGCAAATGAAATTCCTCCACGGGAATCAGAGATAACCCCAAAGCTCTTAAAAGGCCATGCACTTAGACATTTGCCAGAATACCTCTACTCCTTCCTCAAAGCAAAAAATCTCAGTTGTCAGAAAATGCTGCATTCCTGAGTGTCACAGAGGAGGGGCAGAACCCCAGAGGAAAAAAAAAAAAAAAACCAAACTGCTTTCAGCATGAAATGAATGCAACTTCTTTTCAAAACAGTTTCCCAGTTACAGTGGCAGGAGTCCCTTGCCTTTACATTAAAGCAAGCACAGTAATTCAACAAAGCACGTTTTGAAATCATCAACCAACAAAATTTCAGAATCAGTCTTCTAAAGCACATACTTCACTTTGAAAAATGCCCAAACATTCATGAATCTTCATAAACTTCTTAATTTGAAATCTCACCTTTAAAAATTTACGCAATGCTTAGAGTCTTAGATTTGCTTTGGTTTTTCACGTTCACATTTCTTAGTGCTACTTTTGCAAGAGTACATATTTTACCACTGAAATATTAAATGCTGGCAATTTCTAACGGTCTTCCAGGAAACTGTGGAATATTATATGCTGCCTAATCTTCCCCAGGGAGATTTTAAATATTCTGGCTGGCTATATTACTAACACGTGAAACAAGCATTAAAAAAAACCTGCTCTCTGCAACAGCTTATACAGAAGCTGGCAGGGGATGGGACGGGGAGAAGGATGAACAAAAAAACAAAACAACTGAAGGTTTGCTAACCCAACACCAAAGAAGTCCATACAATTTTAAACGGCTAATGTGTCCCATTACAGCACGAGTCATGCCATAGTAGTTAACAGGAGCGTTCAAAACTGTTATTATCAAGCATGCAAATGCTATAGGCAAGGTGAGAAGTTCAGGAGCCGAGATGGCTGCAGACTACACCAGCAGAATTCAAAGCAGCATGTTTGTGCCAGACGTAGAATATTTAACTAGTACTATTCAGAGCGCTGAAGGTGATTAATCAACAACAAAAGACGACGACAACAACATGATGTTCAAGCCAGAAAATGGAAGACGACATTTTGTCCTCTCAGCAGCTAAAAATTTTAAGGTAGATTGAAGCCAGTGCTTGTTGGGGGATCATCCTTTTTATAGGCAAGACATCTGCAAAACAATAAGACAGTCCGTGCCATCTTGGACATCTACATTATTTTTGGGTTTCTTGATTTTACCTGGGTAACTGCTGAATGAGACACGGCTGGTGCTAGTGTATGGATCAACTATATTGAAGTTCCAATGCTTATATATTCTCAGTGTGGCTGCATACGTAAACCAGCTGGAATGGGCAAAATATATATTCTCATATCCAGGTAGAACCTGGAAAACAGAAGCAGAAAGATGAATAATTTCAGACCCTACTATACTCTG
This sequence comes from Numenius arquata, assembly GCF_964106895.1. Lineage (NCBI taxonomy): Eukaryota > Metazoa > Chordata > Aves > Charadriiformes > Scolopacidae > Numenius > Numenius arquata. The sequence continues at coordinate 78,663,124 of NC_133577.1, read as the reverse complement.
CATGTTTTGTACTTGACAGAAACTGGGAGAACAACTTGTTTTAAGTAGTTTGATTAATTGCACTGTTCAAGAAGGAGCAGATTCTTGTACTTTTAACTGCATACTCAACAATGAATTTCTGAAACCTCTGGAAATAATTCTTGCCCATGTGTTGTTTTCAAATAATTAGTTGTTATTTTTCAAAATGAAACAGCTTAGGCTTTTTGGGGACAGCTGCATCACATGGAATGCTTCATTTTCCCAGTTTCCTCTTGAATACTTGTATTTACACATTCAGATCAGCTCTCTGCAAACATATCCAACATTAACTTAGAACATGCTGTTTCTGTGAAAATGCGTTTAGGTGCTTTAAAGTACAGAAGCAAACGCAAGTAAATTAATTTTGAAAAGGTAAATATATATTGATAGTCTATATTTTCAAAGTATTTCCCTGGTTCTAAGATTTTGTTGTTACCTCAGAAATCTCCTACTGTAGGAAAATGCCTGAATGAACGCTTCTCAATTTAAGGTGAATATTGTTGCTCTGAAATACATGGAGTCCCCATATGCTGACTAGATCCTTGATAACTTTAACTGAAAATTTTAATTGCCACCGTGATGCATCAGATACTTATCTTTCCCTTCCTCCCTTCTTATTTGCCTATTGTATTTGTAGACATTCATAATACCCCCTTTCAGGCTTCACTTGGCTAGGTGAAAAAAGTTACCCTCTTCCAGTCTCCTCTGTATGGCAGTTACCCATTCCCTAATAATTCTAATAGCTTTTCATTGTCAATCGCTGTGGTTTTGCTTTGATTTGTTTTTTTCCCATGCCACTGAAAGTGAAAGTGAGTAAAACTGGACCCAGAATCCTATGGAGGCACAAACGACAACTGCATAAAAGCACCTTAATTGACAGAAGTCTCTTTATGCATATGTAACAAACAGTGAAGACTCCAGAAATGCAGACTTATGACACTGCAAATCAACACAGTCACTGGAGATGAAGTTCTTTGTGCTCACCTTGATAAGTGCAGAGCAATGACCCATATCCCACTGATATTTCCCATGGCTTCCTGGCTCCACGTTGCATTGTCCACCCCGTGCAGAATACTCAAATAATGCAGGAATGAGGTCCAACAGGTCTCCAACTGCATTCAGAAACTGGACATCAAAGATGCTCAGTGGCTGAGGAAAGGGAGAGAGGAGAGATCACAAAAAGCACTTTCAGACAGAGAAGCATCCAGACAGTCTCAGCTGTTAAAATTTTTCTTTTGGTCTCAAAAGAAGCTCTTATATGGTCTATGAAATACCTGCTCACAAGGCCCAGATGCTCAAACTCAGTGTTGAATTAGGCACCTAAGTATCTTTAAGGGTCTGGCCCTTCTAGTGGCATTACCAATGCTAACACTTCTGAGGAAAAAAGGAGACGCTAGCAGCAACTTATGAAACTTGTGTGTCTTTGCCAACAGCATACCAATCAGCCTGCTGTTACTGTTATGCTGGGGTAATAAGTAAAAAAAAATTAAAATCTTACTATCTAGATGCCTTTGAAGAGCATCACATTAACAAACACTCTTGGGAGTTCTCAGATTTTTATAAAGACTGTGATTTAAGACACCCTCATGACTGAGGAGGAAGAAACAGATGAGAGAAGCAAGATATGTTAACAATACTACTAATCAAGTATGGAACTAGCTGAAGAGAGGGAATCGGTCAAAAGGCGCTCAGCTATGCTACCTGCTTGCAAAAACACCTTATGGTTAGAGCTGGACAGGGTTAAATACACACAGCTCGTTGTGCAACATGCTCTTCAAAACCTTCTCCTAATTTTCCTCTTCAAAAATATAAGAGCTCAACAGTGGCCTAACCTCAATCTTCAAAGACCGTTTTCTAAACCTTTCCTGCTCTTGCTTGCACCATGCCTGTAGTTAAGGCAAGGTTTAAGGCAAAGAAGTCAGAATACACATCGCTGTAGGGCTATGAATAGTGATTTTAGAATGGGACATAATCATATAGCAAAGAAATACATTGCTTGCAACATAAATCACTGTTATTAAACCATATAGCTGACCTCTCTACAAACCCCAATAAAAGGGAGACAAGGACATGGAAAAAATAAACACTGCCAAATCCATTTACTTTTTATTCAGAAGTCTGAGTTCTCTATTACCCATCTGCTGTTTTGGTAGAGAGAATAACCAACAGGAAAACCAAAAATAACGTGAACTCTAGCCCATATACCCCAGGGGAAGGAATTAAACCTTCCCACAATGCTTACCAAGTCAAGTGAGAGAAATAAGCCACTCTCAAAACTAAAATCATGCATTGCAGAAGGTCCTAACAGCAGATAGTAGTTCAAGGAAGAAATCCAAAGCAAACTTTGATATACGTTACGTTACTTTACCTAACAATGTTTTTGCTGTAAGGACCCAAACAGGGAGCAGCAAAGACCACAACTGATAAACATCAAGAGATGTATCTTGGGATAATTTTAAGCAACTCAGTTGTATGAATCATTTACAAACAAGTCCCAACAACTGCTATCTCACTGGGATCCATAAAGAGAGACTTGGCACTGTTTCAGAACAATTTTTGCCCATCCAGCTGCACTTAAAGGTCTGCAAGCCGTTTTCCAATGTCCAAGTTACACAAGCATTACTGTGCAGTACCACCAGGAGGGGAGCAAAGAGGACTGCATGTAAGAATGCTCAGGCAGCCCTGAGACATTTTAATTGCACTTGCCATCCACTTGCTACCTCTGGTGGGCTGACCCTGGCTGGATGCCAGGTGCCCACCACAGCCACTCTGTCACTCCCCTTCTTCAGCTGGACAGGGGAGAGAAAAATATAACAAAAGGCTTGTGGGTCGAGATAAGGACAGGGAGAGATCACTCACCCATTACCATCATGGGCAAAACAGACTCAACTTGGGGAATTAATTTAATGTACTATCAATCAAAATCAGAGTAATGAGAAATAAAGGCCTTCTCCCTCCCACCTTTCCCTTCTTCCCAGGCTCAGTTTCACTCCTGAATTCTCTACCTCCTCCACCACAGCAGTGCAGGAGAACAGGAATGAGGAATGCAGTCAGTTCATCACATGCTGTTGCTGCTGCTCCTTCCTCCTCAGCGGGAGGACTCCTCACACTCTTCCCCTGCTCCAGCTTGAGGTCCCACCTACAGGAAACACTTCTCCACAACAGGGTGCAGTCCTTAAGGAACAGACTGCTCCAGCATGGGTCCCTTCCATGGGGTGCAGTCCTTCAGAAACACACTGCTCCAGCGTGGTTCCCCTACAGGGTCACAAGTCCTGCCAGCAAACCTGCTCCACCGTAGGCTCCGCTTTCCACAGGTTCACAGGTTCTGCCAGGAGCCAGCTCCAGTAAGGGCTTCCCATGGGGTCACAGCCTCCTTTGGGCATCCACCTGCTCCAGCATGGGGCCCTCCACAGGCTGCAGGTGGATTTCTGCTCCACTATTAACCTCCATGGGCTGCAGGGGGACAGCCTAGCTCACCATGGTCTTCACCATGGGCTGCAGGGCAATCCCTGCTCTGGTGCCTGGAGCACCTCTTCCCCCTCCTTCTTCACTGATCTTGGTGTCTGCAGGGCTGTTTCTCTCACATATTCTAACTGCTCTCTTCTGCTGCAGTTGCCATGCAGGGTTGTTTTTTTTTTCCCCTCCCCTTCTTAAATATGTTATCCCAGGGGCACTACCACCGTCACCGATTGGCTTGGCCAGCAGTGGGTCTGTCTTGGAGATGGCTGGCATCAGCTCTATTAACCCAGGGGAAACTTCTAGCAGCTTCTCACAGAAGCCACCCCTATAGCCCCCCCTGCTACCAAAACCTTGCCACACAAACTCAATACACTTCCATGTCATATTCTACTCCATAAAACCTGGATTCATTGCAGTATCTACAGGCAGCTACACTGACACTGCTACAGCATCACTTAGAATTACCTGTTGGTAATACAGGTAATACCTGTTGCTAAATACTTAGAATTTTTTTAAAAGTTCCACATTTATGTGTTATCTTACAGTCATTTCAAATCAAAAATTCATTAACTACCAGGAGGTCCATTCAAACTAGTCAAAGGTTCTAGGCAAGGAAGCAATCAGAAGTATATGCGCAGAAAGGTGGCCAGACAGCCAGAATAAAGACCCACTCAAGGAAAGAAGCAAAGGTTACGTAAATTCCTAGGCTCCACTGGGTCAGACTAGGCTGCAAGCTCCCAAAGCCAGCCAAAATACCAGAGAAGTAGAAGAGGAACTAGGTTGTTAAGTACCCACTATGGTTCTGTTTTCATTCCTTTTTTGAGTGGCAAGCAAGTTTGGTTCCAGTTTACTTCCAAGAACTCATTGCTCTGCTTGGATAAACCTGGCTTTGTGTTGAAGTTTGTCTGACGCCCACCGACATCACAAAAGCACAGCACGCAGAGCTTTGCTGGAGCCTCAGCAAATTGGTGCACTCAAACAGAAGACCTGGTCGTTGTCTGCAATGCAGGCTAAATCTGGGAATTTCAGGAGTGGCCAAGAGCCCCAGTTTGGGAATTACTACAGCTGATTTCCAGGATATATGCAGAGGTCTTCTCTATGAGGAGTTTAATCCACGTCCACCAGCAAGAATTAGACCAAAAAAGCGTGCATCATAACAAGTGGATAATATAGGGCATGTTACAATCTTTTGTAATCACCTTCTCCCATCTCACGCAGCAATGTCAGGAAAACTCCTTGCGTGCATGGTTTGCATCCTTAAGAAGAGTGAATGAATGAGCTAAATTGACAAGCGGAGAGGTGGTATAGCCACAACAAGAGAAAAAGTCCTTTTGCTAGAATGTGTTGCTCCTCCTCTAAGGGTACCATCCTGAATAGCAAAAAAGCCAAAATACTCAAATTGACTTTGAGTTACATCAGCTGTAAGGAGAAATAAACTTAGAAAGGGAAGCAGAAAGGAGAGAACCGACCTTAAAGGCTTGTCTACATGGGACATGAAAATAGATGTTATTCTGTAACAATTGTTTCCCAGTAACTTCCCCATGTGTGAGCATTCTCGATACAAAATGAGGAAGCACAAGTAGAGAGCTGTCCTAGAATCATTGTACTGCTTAAAACTCTGACACCACCTTATTCAAGAGTAATTTCCCTGTGTAGACAAGCCCAAGATTAATCACAGCGTTGCTAGAGCATTAGGCAGATGAAAAGGCTTAATGTTCTTTGAGTGCCCCTCCTTCAGAAATTGTCTTGAAAAAAGGGCTGGGTTTGTTTACTGGATATAAAATGTTGCTAAACCAGATGGAATTATGTCACACTTTAGCATGAAAATGTATTCAGATTTTGACATCATTCTTACTGATACCTGTGAATATTATATTCAAACTACAGAAGTTTACAATATACATTGCCTTCAAGCAGGTCTCAATGGAAGCACCTACCCAAAACAGACCTGCAGGAATTAATTACTTCATGTAATTAATAAAAAAGTTTAGAACAGTACACTCCAAAGCATATACTTCATACATGTAGGAATAAAAAAAAAAATACTAGTACTGCTATCAAACAGTTCAGAGTACAAAACAAATTTTCTTTCTGTAGTAGGGACTGGTTATTTGTGGTAGACACAATGGTTCTACAATATTCAAGTGAAGTAGACCTTAAGTTTAGGGGAGAAAAGAAAATTGAACACTTCAGAGTGGCCTGTGTGCACATAATCAAACTATCATTTAAGCACTGTGTGGATTTGGCATAGCTTCAAACTACCAGGCATCGTACACAACAATGGAAAGTCAGATCTTTTCATTTTTCTTCAAATAGGTGCACATCAACTAATCCACCAAATGTAAGACTCCAACTACTTGCAAGTTTGAAAAGGTATGTGTAATGCTGATATGAAACCCTGACACATGAAACATGCAAGATTAAAAGATTAGCTATTGATACAGCTTGTTTCCATTCTCCTGAAAAGGGAACAATTTTGTTAAACTTTGGCCAGTGCTCAGTGTTGAAATCCATAGACTTTGTAAACAGTCCCTTTTCTCCATCTTTTGACCTATCTTTGTCAACCAACGAAGTTCTTAGTGCTCAGGAGAGCATTTTGTCCATGTACAAGCATTCATTGCAAGGGGGGAAGGAATGTAAGAACTCTGAAATCTATCTCCTCCTCTCTTTCTCTTCCCCATCTCTCTGATCTTTTGGAAGTTAGAGGGAAAAGTAAGACTTCCCAACCTTTCCTCTGCAGTGTTTAGCCTTCTTTGAAGCTTAGGACATAGGGGGCAAAATTACTCTTTGCACATAAGGAGTAATTACAGAGTAATCAACTGTATTTAGAAGCATGCATAGTTTTTCCCACTAGAGTTAGAACTGAGGCAACAAAATACAGCCTGTCACATGTTGGGATTTGGTTCAGGTTTTTTTGGTTTGTGGTGGGTTTTGGTTTGGTTTTGTGGGGTGTGTGTGATAAAAACAGAAAATAAAACCACCACACAACCCACACATGAGATACTCTCAATATTTTTGATGTTCATTACCACCATGAACGCAGACTACTGCACCACTAGAGATCAAAAGATGAACTTGTTCCCGATGATAATAATCCTAGAGACAATACACATATAGAACAGATTATTTTTTTCAATGAAACAAAATATTATCTACCAAAGGAAAGAGGGAAGAAGAGACTCTCAAAGAACTAAGGAAAACATCCAACAGGAATGAGATTTGCTTTTAAAAACATGCAGAACTTGTTGTGAGGGCTTCCAGTAACAAGTTTGATTATTTTCTAAGGAGAGAAATGAGTAACGGAAATAGTAAATACTCGCTACTGCAGTTGTTGCCTAAAGAAAGATCAAAACAATACTGGATGAATGGAACCAAAGTATAATACTTTGAAATAAGGAAAAAAAAAAAGTCATCTATTAGCTGAATTTATTTGCCAAACATTCTACTTACTAACAATCTAAGGGATGAAATAAAAGAACCTTTTTAACATGCTTGTACTACGTACTGCAAGAGCAAAGTTGAAAAACAGCCTCTTTGGAGGGCAGATGTTCTTCAATCACAAGGGAGAAGGAAGATACTGTTGGTCTTCTGGAGGTTTTTTATTTGCTTGGGTTTTAGTTTAGTTTATTTCTTTTAAGTGACAACAGTTTACACAAGCTGGGTTAATTCTCAGGTAAGTGGATGTGCCAAAGCTAGAATACTAGTCAGTAATATTGCATCTGCACCTGCTTTTATTCTCTGTGCAAACTCAGAGCAACAGTCTTCAAGCTCTTCATTTCCTGAAAGGGATCCTAACAGCAGTAAATATGTACACAAGTAGCACCGTTGCAGCCTAATCTCCCCAAAGTATTTGAAAAGTACCATGGTACCCAACAAAGTGAATTGCATGTAGTTTTGCAGAGCTGTCAGGTACCATGTTGATGCCAAGGGAAACCAAACACGTAGGTGCAAAAGCAGCTGTCCAAGCTGTACTCGAAGGCAAGAGAACTGATGTTAACTTCCCGGCTTTGGCAGACAGAGGAACCTGCAGCACCATCTCAAGTGAGAAATAAATACACGGGGAAAATTCTTGCTTTTAATAAAAAGACATGATCCCAACATAGGTGAGAATGCTAAAAGCTAAAATTGTGAATGGCACTGGAAGGAGTCAAAATAAATCCCACCATCTGCTACAGGCACATTTGGGAAAAAACCTCTATATGTCCACTGCATATAATTCAAAAATAGAGGACACATATTTCAGACTGAACCACATATTTGAACTGTCATTAAATGCACCATTTTTATATAGGCATGCTGTTGGGATACAGAATGGATCCCACAGAGGATTAAGAATGACTTTGTCACTTCAGAGGTCAGTGCTTTTTAGTATCAAATACACAGTTAAGTAAGTAAGTACGAGGGAACACATACTGCAGGTGGGACAAGCCTATTATAAAGAAATAGCTCAGGCACAAACTAGCACCTTCCCCTCTCCACATCTGAATCTAAAGGATTCTGAAGCAGCCAAAAAAATTTATGAGCTTTGCAGGGCTCTTCAGATACATGTCTTACGACAGGGAATTAATGAGTTCTTTTCTTAGAAAATCAAGGGTTCTTAGTATCTTCTCTGTAACTCAGGCCCATCAGGATGGATCTTTCCATTATTGTGAACAGTCTTTTAATTTTAAACAGTTCTCCATTCCTGAAAGCTCCAAAGCAAGTTCTATACAAGAAAGAGTTGTGCATTTTACTAGAACCCAACTGTTTATTATTTATTACTCCCAACTTCTCTAAATTCTTGATATGGTTAAACCAAGATAAAAGGGGTCAACTGTAATTACTTAAGTTCTCCCTCTCACATTGAGAAACCTATTAGACGTTAGACTAAGGACAGCACTGTAATTACGATAGCTCTACTGGAGTTAAAGCAGCTTTGCTATTGCACACAAGCTGATGATCTGGAACACAATTCTAATTGAATTTAAAAAAAAAAAAAACAACAAAAACACAAAACAAAAAAATCCATCCCCATTTGGCCTGTCACAGCACCAACCATATAATTTGTAATGGAAGACTTAGAAGACAGAAAAAGAGAAGACATTTAGCAACATAAAACATACTCCAAAACAGAGAAACCTTTAAGATTTGAAATCTGATGCTTGGAAATAAGAATGAAAGCTTTAATACACTCCCTACTCGCTGATTCATGCTATTGCAGCTACTCTTTACACCTACAAGGTCATCTGCTCAATAACAACTGTAAAGTGACAACAGCAAGTACTTTAGAAGTGTCTGTCCTTCCAACATCCACACATGGATACAAAAGCCACCCCCAATCTAATCAGCACGTGAGCACCCCAGGGTTCCAAGTCCAGTGCAAAGGATCTGCGGTGACATGACCCAAGCGCCCAGTCACATTATCTACACTGAACAGCCACTGAAGTTATTTGTAGCATGACATTCAGAATGAGTACTTGCCACTAGTTATCCTCCTCTTTTTTTTCTTTTTTTAAATATCAGATCCCCTTCTCCCATCCTTGTTCTCTGACATCCCAACCCCAGCTACTGAAAACGAGACGCAGTAATCTTACTGTTTGTTTGTGTAGTTTAGCCCACTCGAGGGCTCCCATGTACAGACCATCCAACTGTGCAATAATATAGCCAGCATGCCTCCAAAAGGGGTCATCCTTATTATTTCTGATTTGTTGTCTTGTCCATTGATCTTGTTTCCTGCAGAGGAACAAACAGGTTGGGGTTTTCTTGGTTTTGTTTTAGAGTATAATTGATAATGCAGGGAAGGGACAAATCTGAGCCAGATGATCTAACCTTCCTAGTGTTTTGAGGCAAATCATGCTTTGGAAGTTCTGCAGACGTAAATGTAACATCCTCTGGCTGTACACATTCAGATCCATGCAACATACCCTACCCTGGCAGTGAGCCTCTACCAGACTTCAGTATCAAAGAAAGAATTGGACTTCACCTCTGTGGGGGACTCTGCTACATTAGATCTAGTATCCCCTTATGGTCAGTAAAGAGAAACAAGAATTTGATAGGTCAGATGAATCATTCCCTTTTAAATGCCTATTTAAGTCATTTAAAGAACCTATTCCTCTCCCCTACATACAAATGCAATGAAGGCATGCTGCTGATGGTGCTCAACCACTGCCAAAGAACCATTGCTATCCACTTCTGAGGAAAAGGTCGGAGGCCAAACATACCCATCCCACGTGCCAAATCCACTCAAGAGCTTACTAGCCAAATAACCCAGGTTTAGAGCATGAGGCAACACAAGCTGAACAGACCCTAGGGCAAGAGCAGCCAACATTATAAGGATCTCCCAGAGTTCCCTCCCTTTGCTGTGCTCAAAGTGCCACAGAAGAACCACTGTTGTCAGAGTAAGTCTGGACCAGATTCCAGCCTCGTCCATCCTCCTGTATCTATCCATCCAGCGCTATGTACAGCAGCAAAAATGGAGAGAATGAACCCGGCAAGGAAGCAAACTCCTCCAGCAGCCTATGGGTGACAAAACCAGCCATATTTAGCTTTCTGGAAGTAACAAGATGCAAGAATTATGTCAGAGAAAACAGGGATATGGTCAGAGCATTCAGGACAATGCAGCAGCCCATACTGCAAGACTGCTATTATGTAAAGCAGCAATGCAGGAGTCTAGGATATAAAAAAAAAAAAAAAATTATACAAGGCCACCTAGTATTTCCTCCATCCTCCAACGATGCATATTGGGGGATACAGCTGCTATGCTGAGTCATTCTGGGAAACAAAACACCCCATGCACATTGATATGGTAGCTAGCACATTTTTTCTCACAAGGACAGCTGAAGAATGATAGTAAGGTTTTTCCTCTGTTCTTTTTGGATAGGCTAAAACAAATCAACTTACACATGTGCACCAGTAACAGGATTAGTCAGATATATAACCCCTTGTGCAAAGCACAAGACAAGAGAAAGATGGAAAAAACAGTTCCCAGAAATTACCAAAGTTTCACAGAAGTATTTGTAATGGAAGAAAACGTAAGTGTAAGGAGATTTAAAGAAGCTGTAATCACAGTTGAGTTTCCCAGTACCAGGCCTGGTTGTTCTCCCACTTGTAGTTTCCCCACCAGTGTAGCTGCATTATTTGAGCAGAATTACTTTTGATTTATACAGCTGAAGAAAAAAGGGAATCAGGACTTTTGTGATTAGAACAGAATTTACCTCAGTGGTAGAATAAACAAAATGCTAACCTAACAGAGGAAGGGAAGGATACACAGTGCTAAAAAGATTAAGGTGCCAAGAGACCACACTATTCAGTGTAACATTCAAAATATCAGCTTTTTAGGAAAGGATTTTGACTAGAATGACATTCAGAATTCATTGGCATTATCCACAGCCCTTCGTATCAATGGTTTTAAACATTTCTTTGAAAGAATCAGAATTAGGAAAGGGCATAAGCCCTTCATATACGTTTAGAATTTTTTTTTTTACTAACAGCAGTTATATATATATATGTGTGTGTGTATGTGTATATATATATATACACACACACATGCAAAAGAAACAGCATTCAGAGGGAAAGGAAGCATATATTTTCTTTAGCCTGTAAGGAAAAGAATAAAAAAACCCTTGAAGATTCTGTCACACTTCAACCCCAAGTCTTGAATAATTTATTTTCTAGTAACTAAATACATACGCCATAAAATTCTGAACTCCACTTCGAACGGTGGGATTCTTAATTAACTGCGGATACATATTTGCAGCATGGTCATACATGTGCCTGAAAGAACAAGAGTAGCAGAAGTTATTCCTTTGCTTTTTCCCTTCCTTTTGTTTACCAACCCATTGGTCAACAAGCGTTGATAGACAAGCACTACAGTCCACAAAATAAGCTCTTCATAAACAAAGAAATTACTTCATAACTTTAATGCATGACAAACAGCAAAGGTTAACACAATTGGATTGTTGAAATTTAACTTAAAATCAATGACCTTGTTAAATTAATGTACAGTTTGAGCAGGTATTAAGTCACAACAAAAATAGTTTACTGGAGGGCTATTCTACTTGGAACCAATAAAACAGAGGTGAGGAGAATATAATTTGCTAATTCAGTTCTAAGAGAGAATTTCAGCCTGAAATCTAGCAGGTTTTACTTACCATTAACCATGTTACTTCCTTATCAATTAAGCTAATTCTTTCTGTTTTAAAACATGTATATGTTGATCCTATGTGTTCCTACAGAAATTCCCACTCATGCCAGCCCTAAACAGATTCAGCTTTACAGGGACCAAAATTACTGTGATTTTCTTTGCTGAATTCAGTTAACTGTTTCGTCCCCATTAACTAATAGAAACAAAAATTGTAGGAGTCCTTTTGGTTGGTTGATTGGCTGTTTTTTGTTTGGTTTGTTAAAGTGAAGCACTTGACATTTCAAGATTAAATCAACTGCCAAAAATTGCTCAGGAGCCCAAAAACGTCACCCTTTCATTTTAGGTCAAATGTAATAGTCTGATTCAAATCAAAAAAGAACTTTTGGATTTCCTTATTCTGTTAATTTTTTTTTTCCTATCATTTCATGATTCGGGTCAAATTTAACAAATTTTTTTTTTTCAGTAACTGAATAAAAAAAAAAAAAAAAGAGGAGGGGAAAGGAGTATTTAGTTCTAGGTGGAAATCAGCAGAAAATTATTTCACTGAGGTCTGGAGTTAGTAGAACTCCATCAGTCATCAGTAAAATTAGCTCCTACCAAGTGCTGAGAAAAAGAAAACAGAACTGAGAAACAGATACCAGCCTCAAGGAAAGTACGTGCCAGTAGGACAATTCCCTGTACTAAAACTCGTGAGGATAACTTCCTTAGAGAGGGATGCAGACAGGAGCTCTTCCCAGTTTCCCTCGGGACATAATTTGAGAATACAGCCAGAGAGGACGGAATGGTTTGCTGATAATTAGAGAATCATTCATTGACCTTCTCCCTCTTTTTCTGTCCCCTGCCCCATTCCCAGCTGTTTAAGCACTTGATTGCATGACCCTGCCTATTTATCTCAGCTCTGGTACCTTTCTGACTACTGAATCTAATAGTTGGCTTACATTCAGGCAAAACACTAAGACAGGAAAAAAAAAAAGGAATATATTTTTCTGGCAGTTTGTACTTTGAATTAGGTTGTTACGTAGACAGATAAGCAACATAGGTGGTGCAAGAGGGAAGCTCTCTACTGTGTTAGTAACTGAACTGATGCATGAAAGGGCCCAATCACTGCCAGAGCAGACACAAGTTGGAGGTTTGGATCTGCGGAGGGATGCACTGGGGCAAGAGGGGAACATTCAGCAGCTTCGCATTACACCTTTCACAGAACTGCAGCTATAGTATCAATTTTAGTTCTAGAATTTCCTGTCTCCCACTTAACACAAGACTACATGCCATAATCACAAACTACTTCTTGAAGAGGACAAGAAAGTTGAAGAGAGACAGATCAATAACCTCCAGCCCTGCAGTCACAGAGAACTGGCAAATAAAAATCTGAAGCAATTTTAGGAAGGGAATTATAGTGTAACATACTCCATACTACAAGTCAGAACTTCCGTGGCACTAGAGAGGAAGAGCAAATAGCACAAGACAATCCATCTGGCAGATGGTCTTCTAGGGATGAGAACCAGATGAGGAGAATAAAAACAGCCAGGATACTACTTTAATCACTGCCTAGGCCAGGACAAGCTTCCAGGTTCAACCACCAACTCTTCTCTCTTCATTTTGCACTCAAAGGTTATGCAACACAAGGCAGATTCTACACTAGTAGTATCTTTAAGCTGTGATGACTGATGTAGCTACTGGGTTAGTTCAGCATCAGGGGACTGAAAACAGCTTCTTTAATAGCCTTCCTTCTTGCATATGCTAACAGAGGACATACAATTCCTGGAATTGATTTTTGTCTTTTTTAAATGCCCAAGGTTGAGAATTTTCCCCCTAGTTGCCCTGTTTAATTTTTTTTTTTTGCTTTAACAAAGCTTCTACATGCGTGGCTTGCATGTTTTGTAAGGGTATTACCCTCTGAAGTAAATTGGATCATTATAGTAAGGTAAGGCTTTGCAACTGTATCTAAGGCCAAACGCAAGGCAATTATAAAGCTGAGACATAATTCAAAGTCTAAAAACAGCAAAGCAGAGCCTCGCTTCTTCAAATTAGAGAGGAAGATGACAGGACTCAGGTCAGCTAGGGTTATATCAGAAAAAAAGAGTACAATTAATGTTGCTTCAAATTTAAATACTGCTCTTAGGCACCTGGCATGCCCCAGATGGAACTCATTAGAAGTATATGCTTAACGTCACGGATTCGGATGTGCTCTGCCATTCCCCAAGTAAAGTGAGGCCTCATTAACACTTCTGTTTGTAATGGGGGAAGAGAATTCATACCCAAGAAAATCAGAGCAAACACCTTTGGCTGGCTGATAGGACTGGACCTTACAGAGAAGTGAGAGACTGGTGATAAAAACAAAGGTCTGATCTCCAGACACTAAAATTAGGTTTATTCCATCCCTAACTATGTGTTTTCAAAGTAGACAGTTACTATCTGAATCAGGTGCCAACACTAGAAAGATGAATCATGCTCTAGAAAAGGTCTTGTGTTTCTACCCTCACTGGTAAACAGGCCTGACTAATGTAGTTACTGCTTTTTCTACCACAGACCTATATAGCTAGAGCTGAAATTAATTACTCCCCAGTAATCTGAGATAAAACTGTCCTAGCATGGTTTAGGGTTTTTGTTTATTTGTTTTTAAATCTGGTTGTCTTACATTCTGCTTAGGTTCCTACTAAGGACAAAGCATACACTTTTAGGAGAGATATTTTGTCACTTTTGCTTACATCATGAGGCCTAGCTCTGTCTAGAAACCCTCCTTCATGCCTTAAGTGCAATACAAGAACTGAGTCAGCTGAGAATTCCTGGAGATCTCCACATTGTAGGCACTGTCAAGATGGAGCTCCTGCTCACCTTCTGCAGGAACCTGTACTTCAACTTGGGATCAGGCTTGCAACACATCCTTCCCAATAACGCACCACATCAGAGCTCTTCCTGGTGGAAGTTCAGGGTTTCTGCAAGGAGCCACCTTGGGTCATTTCTACTTCATGGAGTCATTGCTACAAACAGACGTAAGACAGTTGGGAGACCTTGGAGCTGTTGAGGGTACAGGTAGCAATGTGCTAGAGGGCTCTTCAATTACCAGGCCATACCCAATGTATTCACACTGGGAGGCTGTGCCTGAGCCACCCGAGGTGGTGCTTGTACAGGCAAGTGACACAAGCATCTTCAGTAGCTAAGTGGCTGTTGATGTAAATAAAGCCTTCATCACAACCAAACACATCGTTACACTCTTCCTTGTTGTTACCACGTTTTTAAAAAGGAGGGTTGAAGTGTGTGCCGCTTCTGTGGGCGCTGCAAAAGCAGAACGAGAGCGTTTAGAGACCCGTTCTCATAAAAGATGTCACAATGGTGCTAGAGAGCTTCCCTGAAGACAGGCTGAATGGGCCAGGTGGTCTGACGGGAATAGAGTTACAGATTGGGAAATACTGTTTCCTGGTTTTACTTCAGAAGACTTGTGTAATTGCTCCAAAGAAAGAACATCTGCCTGCATGTTAATTAGGATTCTGTAAATCTCCAGACAAGATAAAGAAGGAGAAATGGAGCTCTGAGAGCAATCTCAACATCTGCAAACTTAGTAAGTTCTCACTACTCCTGTGGTTCAGGAAATTGCAAACACACTGTATAAGAGAATTCATTAGTTGCAGTTTGCTGAATGAAAAACCACCAAGGTCATACAGCTGAAATCTGAAGTAACAGGTTCTCCATCTTCTCAAGGGTCAGGAGAGTACATCACTAATTCACCTCTGCTCCTAAACTGCAGCATTTTCAATAGGTGTTCTTAGCTTCAAAGAGAAGCCCTCTTTATCTGAAATAGACCTGACAGAAAAAGCTTATGTTCATAACCCCCAGTGAGAAATATGCTACCACTGCAGGTACAGACGTACAATGGGGCAAAGACATAGCCAAACCCCAAATTCAGATGGGTATGTATAGTATTTGATAGTTGTTTTAATGATGGTAAACATTTTCAGGTTTTGCACTGTCAAAGGATTTCTCAGGGGATTTCCTCAAAATATTTCCTCAGAAAAAAAAGGCTTTGGCTACTTCTGGTTTCGCATCTTAACCCACTCTCACACTTAAACTCCTTTAAAACAGTTGAGTTTCCTACTTTGCTTGAAAGCCAAAGTCTCAAACCCTACTTTTCCACGTTGATACAATCCCTCAACTTCACTGCCACAGACTGCAACAGATCTCTGTTCATTACTACTTCTGCTATATCCACTTCTCCACAAAGGGCCACTCAGTACTGGAGCTAGTAGCCCTACCATAACAGCTAGGGCTAGGAACCAGCCTCAGAAAGCACCTGACCTAGAGAAGGAAAAAGCCTTGAGCGGAACAACTTGTGAGTACTTTCACTTATGTGAATCTTCACTGAACACCCATGGCAAAAACAAAGGGGAAAAACTCCCTCCTGCAAGCATAGACTTAAATATCAGGTAAAGTCCTGGCAGACACTGTTTCATGTTCAAACCAGGTTTAAAGGAATGAGCATATACTTAAGTTTGTTTAAAACACAACCAGGAAGATTTCTAGATCTACTGCAGAGGCAGAAGGGGAACAGGGTGTAGGTTGCTGCTGCTAGAAGATTACTTGCCATCTAACTGGGCTTAGTATGGACTGGGCTCTCTATGTAGTATGAAAAAGCTTAAGCATAACCACTTAGATATGAGTAAACCTAGGTAAAGCTTTAGTGAAAAGATCTGTTGAGCCATATCCAATTTTAACAATATCCTAAATGTTATAGTAGCATCCCCAGATCCATACGTATTTTACATAAACTGACTGAATAGCACATAACAGTAACCTTTCATGCCAAATAATCCAACAACATACATCCAGATCTCTCATGTACTTAATTTCCTTCCCTGCCTGCAGTACAGGCTGTACACTCAGAACTCTAGGATTCCTTTATTCTTTACCTCAGAAGTGTTTTGTTATTGACAAATATTACTTTATTGGGTTTTCTTTATACTCTCCAGAGACCTAGCTGCCTCTCCAGCAAAGTCTACTAGACAGTCACATTAACATATCATATGATCAGAGAACTATCCATAACCTCAACTGATCTTAAAATGTCTTCAATTAGATTAATATCATCTTGTCCAGCTGCCATATCTGCCAATTGCTGGACAGACCATCTTCCCCTGCTGGCCCGTTCAATGCAGCCTATGGGTACGTATTTTAGTGTTCTGGAAGCAGAGCTGGTGAAGGCAAATTCGCATCACTGCATTCACCACAAGCATCTCCCAACTATTCCCCAGCCATGCATCAGAATTTGGGAATTTTTCTTCTCCTATGACTAAGTTGATAGACAAAAAGGTGGAGCTTGTTCAACAACAAGCCACATGCCATGTTCTCAGCTATATCACCAGCTATATCCTACTTGTTAGTATGTCACAGGGCCATTCCATCTTCCAACTTAGTCAAGGAAAGAATAAGGCTTGTTTTTGGGGTTGTTTGGGGTTTTTTTGAAGAAAAAAAAAACTGCTCTGGATTCATAATAAGTACAAAATTCTGTCAGTTTTCACAGACTTGCATTGTGGGAGAGATTCAGCCTCTCATCTCCCCTTCAAAGGTCTTTAAGGAGTACACTGACTCTTCTAGACACACACCAGTCTGCTTTCAGGCCTATCAATAGATCAGCTTTATTTTTTTTTTCCAATTCGTCCAAGAGAGGCTAAACTCCTCATGCTGTGAAGTTTCAGCATCTGCTCCCCAGCAGTTTCTTGACAGTTTGGTGAAAGAGGTACTTAAGGAAGCCCTGCAGCCGGTGCTAGCAACATCTCTCCCTGCCCCATCTGCTCTCAATTGTTTCATCAGTTGTTGGTCAGTCACATAACTATAGGCTAGGGAGATAACTATTCTTCCTGCTACCCCTTTTGTAATTATTTACAACATAGGGTTTATGCACTTCCTTACACATGCACTATTCTGTGATTATATTAGTTAATCAGTAATGTAGATACAGCACTTATCTAGCTCACCAAGGTGTTAGGAGAGCCTGCAAGATGAGGAGGAGAGGGCACATCTTGATCCCACAATGAATAAGCTATACTTCACACCTGCTACTAATTAAAAGAACAGCACTGCAAAATGTATGGTTAGTTTAATGGATGGGAATTAAGGGAAAGAAAAAAAAAACAAACAAAAAACTCATGAGTACAGAAATCCACTGGAAGTGTCGTAAGTTGAGTTGCTTCCTGAGGTACTTACGGAGCTGTGAGATAGCCTTCCAAGAAGCCAGCTGCATACATGATGTCTTCATTGCTTAAGGTCTGACTGCCATAGCCTGCTCTGATCTCCAGAACTCCCCAACCTGTTGTCTGTATAGTGTTGTTGTAGAAACCATAGGCATCTCCACTCCTGTCCAGTATATTCTTGAGCTGAAGTGTTTTTTCAGCTCTATTCCAGTATACAGTTGCATAGCGGATTTCTATGGTGGAGAAGAAAGGGAGCAAGGGAAACAAGCAAACATGAGTAGGTATTTCCTATCCAATACTGAAATGTCAAGACAATATTTTGGCAATTTAAAAAAGTTAATTTGATAGCTTTCCATCAGATTTAGTTCTACTATGGAGAGCAACACTAATGCTGACATACTGAAAAATGGCATGAGAAGTAACTGGAGTTTTACCAAGACAAAAAGCTTCCAGATAAATATTCCCACAGTACTCTTCTGGAAATTATCTACAACCCTTTCAATGTAGAGCTCCAACACAGCTGAGTGTTGACATAAAATTCAGAAAAGTATTTCCTTACCTGGCCCAGAAGAAAATCTGTACAAATCTTATGGAACGTAACTTTACAACACAGCATGCCTTAGCAACTGCAAAGGATTATGAACTACTGTTGACTTGGTTTTCCACCTAAAGACTGAAAAGGCAGCAAAAGTTTCTAAACTGTCTTTCTGGGCTACTAATCCTGGAGGTGGCATGACCCAACAAGAGCACTAGAACTCAGTGGATCACAAGGTTAAAGACAAAAGCACCACAGGTATGCAATCCTTTCTAACACACACAATCCCTATCACCCAGCTGGAATAGAATCCATCCCAAGTGTGAAATGAACAGGAAATAAGGGCACTAGACTGCTCAGAATTCTGCTTGGACTGCTGTTTAAGAAACACTCTTCATTAGTTGGGTTTTAATCATGCTGAGCTGAAGACCAAAGAGCAAGGTGAACTGCTTCCAAAAAAAAAAAAAAAAGAAAAAAGAAAGAACCAAAAACCATACAACCCAAATTCAACCTTCCCTAAAATGGGACTGACTACATCAAATCTCTATTTGTGACTCATCAAATCACTACTACAGTATTGCAGGTGAAAAGAGTTCAAAAATCATGAATCAGAGTTCCCAGAAACATTTCAAAAGTTTTAAGGGCTAAACTCAAACGCTTACAACTACTGAGAAACCCACAGTGTTTTTATTCCCCTGACCCTTCTCCAGTGTGTGGCAACTAGTCCTGCCAGTTTATAGCAAGAAATCACAATTTGGTTACTACTCCTCACAACAATTCATTTTGTATATCATGCCTGTAACAGCTGCAAAATAAGAGAGCTAGATCTAATTCTGGATGATCTTACACAAAATACTTAGTATGCGTGCTATGATAAAGGAACCATTAAAAAAGCAATATGGCTGAAGTTGGAAGGGACCTCTGGAGGTCATTTTGTCCAATCCCCCTGCTCAAGCAGTCACCTAAAGCCAGCTGCCTACGACTCATATCCAGATCATTTCTAAGTATTAACAAAGATGGAAATTTCACCACCTCTCTGGGCAACCTGTGCCAGTACTTGCTCACCCTCATAGTAAAAAAGTGCCTCCTGATGTTCAAAGGGAACCTCCTGTGTATCAGCTGGTACCCATTGCCTTTGGTCCTATCCCTGGGTACCACTGAAAAGATCCTGGATCCACCTGCTTTACACCCTTCCTTCAAGTACACATTGATGAGATTCCCCCTTGCACCTTCTCCGCTCCAGCTAGAGCAGGCCCAGCTTTCCCAACCATTCCTCACGTGAGAGATGCTCTAGTCCCTTAATCACCTTTGTAGCCCTTTGCCATACTCTCTCCAGTACATCTACATCCCTCTTGTACTGGAGAGGCCAGAACTGGACCCAGCACTCCAGGCATGGCCTTACCAGTACTAAGCAGAGGGGAAGGATCACCTCCCTCGACCTGCTGGCAACACTCTTCCTCATGCAGCTCAGGGGATAGTTACCCTTTTATGCTATAATGGCACATTGCTGGCTCACATTCAGTGTGGTGTCCACCAGGACCCCCAGGCCCTTTTCTGCAAAACTACTTTCCAAACAGCCATCCCTCAGCATATACTGGTAGATGAGGCTATTCCTCCCCACGTGCAGGACTTGGCACTTCCCTTTGTTGAACTGCCTGAGGTTCCTGTCACTCCATTTCTCCAGCCTGTTGAGGTCTCTCTGAACGGCAGCACAGCCCTCTGGTGTATCAGCCACTTCCCCCAGCTTTGTGTCAACAGCAAGCTTGCTGAGGGTACACTCTGCCCCACCACCCAGATCATTAAGGAAGATGCTGAACAGCATCGACTGCTGGCATGCACCACTAGTCACTGGCCTCCAGCTAGACTTTGTACCAGTACACACTATGCCAGTCTTCATAATGTACTAGAGACACTTCTCATGTGAACAGGAAAAGCACTAGCAAGAACAGAATTTTAGTACTGAAGGAACTGTTGGTTTTTTTCCCCCGCTCCATTCTATGAACAGAAGTTTTTACGTGAATCTATTTAGAGATGAAGTCATTTCAGGGACTGGGAACACAGTGTTTAAAAACATGTTTTTCATCTGCCAGGTACTGAAGCTATTTAAAGGACCGAGACATGACATACTTTGGATAACTCTTCAAGCAGTTATAATCTTAGTTTTCTGTTGTCTCTTTAACTATCTTCTAGTAATACATGCAGTAATTGCTACTTTAGGTTCAGGGTAAACATGGCAATCAGTCAGACTGAAAATCTATAAAAAGAAGAGCAGGCTGATAAGGGTCATCCCTGAAGAGAGCCAAAGGCCATCTTACAAAGCTGGAGCTTAAATAAGCAAAGAGGTCAGGGAAAGGGAGGTTCTGTGAAGAAGTGGCACAAGAGGTCGGTGCAGAAGACAACTAGCCTGTCCAGTAGTAAAGGGGAAGGCTGATTCCAACCAAGAAGCCTATTGTGGGGCAGAGGGCAAACAGGCCGTGTGCCCAGTACAAAAGGACAGCTGAGGAATGGGTAAAAAGAGCAAGAACAAAGTAGGGGAAAAGATGATCTTCTTCCCATCTCTTCAGTAGGCTGTGGAGAGGTGGCAAGTAGTCAAGAGGAACCAAGGCAGCTGAGTATTGTTATTAGTGCCCACAGACAAAATAGGTATATCAAATAAACTTTCTTCTGCCTAAAGCAAAATAGCCATTGCTTTATTTTGTTAAAAGACGACTGATGCTGGTGCCAGACAGACTGATCTGACACGGGTATTCTAACACGGCAGGCTGTTTCTTTGTTTTATGCTCTGCCAGAGCATGAACATGCAGAGCTATTTTCAAAAGTCAGAACAAACTTTAAAATTACCCTTGGAGTTTGCCCTGCCCCAACTTCACTCTATGACAAATTTAAGCTGAAGAAAACCAGCACTAGAAGAGGATGGGAGAGAAGAGGGAAACATTAAATTACAGGATAATTTGCAACAAACCTTGAGAGGCCTTTAGAGGAGCAGCATCAAGGTAGCTGTCATAGATGTGACTTAATGATGCTGGAAAAGACCATTTCCCATTACTGATTCCCCCTCCCCCCCAACTCATTCACTCATCGTCCCATTTCACCTCATTAATTTTTATGTCCATTCCTGCAAATCTAATTGCCCTGGTCTAAGGTGTTAAAATACCTACATATGAAACTGCTATGCTTATTTCAAGAAGCATATATATAAACATACCTTCTAAATTATAATAATTGTAAGTCTTTATCTTGCTACAAATGGAGTTAAAACTACAAGCTTATAAATCCGTGTACACTTACACTACAATATAATCAAAGCATTTGCCATCACCCAGTCTGTTACAATTTAAATCTGCATTCATCTAAACTAGCAGCACTACCTTTGCCAAGAAAACCATCTAGAACTGAAGCATAACATGGAATATAGATATACAAGAAGCAACTGCACATTTCCAAACAGTCCCATATGTCTTCTGCAAAAATAGGAACCTTCCCCTTGGATAACATTGGCATTTTTATATTTGTTTTTGGGGGGTGAGGCAGGGGCTCCAGCATGTCTTATCCCAGCAGTTGTATTGCTGACTTCTTACATACGAATCAAATATAGTGTCTCCATGAATCTACAAATCATCCTGTTATTGTCGAAGCTAAACTTCCCAGCACGTAGCTGAGAAGCCTGACAACTATTTCAGCCTACTGCCTGCTCTCAGGACTCCGAAAAGCAGAAAAGACTGTGATTATCTGTGGCTATTCCATAACAGCACTGCTTAGAATAACCTAAATATCAAGCCAAAGCACACTATTTACTGCGATGAATGACTCAAAATCCCTGGGGATAGGGTAGGTCAGTGGAGTCACCATTCCCCTCTCTGCAACCAGCCAGCCAGACAGGAAAACTGCATAGCATCAGCCATGTCCAGTTCTACCACAACCACCAGTGCACTGTATGGTGGGAGACAGAAGTGGAGAAGTGCAATGACAAAACAAGCCTGGAAATAAACAAGTAATCCTTCTCCTTTCTGCAGTCAGTAGGGACTGGGAGGAACCTTTCCTCAAACAGCCTCTTTTTAAAGATACACCAATGCTTCTGCCAAATAAAGATCCAGAAATAGGATCTAGGATGTAGCTGGGAGAGTGCTGGAACTTCTTCAACAAGTGAGAAGTATCTACATTTTGCCAAAACTATACACTAAATAACAGAAAAAAAACGAAGGTATTTCAGACATGGCTAGGAGGTGGTGGCAGCCCCCTTGCTTTTCAGGCTGAAATGCCAAATCTGTTCTCTGCCTTTTTGAGCCAATACAGGCATTGCCAAGGCTATGTTAAAAGTGGAGCTTGTCTTTTATTTGGTGGCAGTGGGAGAGTGGAAGTACGTATGTGTTCGTGAGAATAGAGAGAAAGCAATTAAAGGAAATACTAAGTGAAAGGACTGAGGCAAGATGAAAAAAAGAAGAAATCAGATGCTGAAGAGAACATGAAAGAATAGCAGTAACTTGCAATGAAACAACAGAACAGACAGAGAACACGAGGAAGAAAAACAAAGAGCAGTACAGCAAGGTGGCCCAAGACCATCTAACAAACAAACTATTTGATAACTGCCACTAATATTTATTAAACAAATTACACCTACAAAAATAATACCTGACACATCTTAAGAATGCCAGTAAAATTTGATCAGCAATATGCAACAGCTGCTTTTCCTTATCCTTTCCCAACTATAAGTTGCTTTTAAAACATACACATATCTAGATAGGCTACTATACTTTCTAATTAGAGAAATTAACAGAACTGAAATGAAAGAACTAGAAGGTTTAGGGGTGAGAATTAATATTTATATTTTTCCTTAGTCTGAGAAACAAGTTAACTCACAATCAATGAAACACCAGTTAGATTGCATGTAAGAAGCCAAATTAAGTTAACAACTATGAGCATCTCCTAATTATAGAAAAACCACTGGCTTCCTTAACTACTAATTTTTATCTGTATTTTACACGCTTATTTTCAGCTATGGCTTTTCAAAGGTGAAGCTTTTTTTCCTAGAGGTGTTCAGATGAACTTAACAGATTCCACCTATACACTTCCCACTAAATAAGGAAGATACCACTCTACTGTTTGACTGAAAACCAGTTTTGTACAACTTAGAAACACAAAAAACCTAGCACAAAGTTGCACATTTCCTGTTTTTAGTATAGCCTCTCCTACAGCTAAGTGTTCAGTAGTAAAGATTGTATTTGCACAGTATAGCATTTAAATATTCCAGGTCAACCATAATAAGGAGCACCTGATTCTGTTCAATTTTGTAATTTGATAGAGTTTGTCCTATTTTCCCATTAAAAACTTTAGAACCATCCTTTTAACTGTTTTTAAAGGTTGTATGCCTCTAAAGTACAATTGAGATTTCAAAATACAGTTATGATTGGAATCCATTACAAAACAAATGTAAGTACTTCAGGACTTCTTTAGAGATTAGTTTAAGCCACACAAGAACTTAACACGAAACCCAATAATTTTCAATTAAAGGAGTAAATGCTTTCTTGTTCTGCTTGGATATAAGCTATTTGTGTGTTCTGTTCTACTGGCCTTAATTCATCCTATTTCCTCATACATTTCAGGTCTAAGTAATTTTTCAATTTGCCTCTAACAAGCCTGTCATTATTTGAAGCCTAATCCCCTGATTTGTGCTTACATGAGAGAGATGCAATATTCAAATGTGAACTATAAATTAAGAGTTTGAGTCTTGTATGGTTTTCATGTTCCCAAGGATACTTACTAGCAAAGCTTAGCTGATGCAGAAAACTTGCCAGAACAGTTACAGGTCCCCGGTACAGGTCATCCACAGATGAAGGAAAAATAATAATTTCACAAGTAGCTTCACTAATCTCATAGTCCCTAAAATCAAGTCAATTTTTAACAGAGAACATTCTCTAGAAAGAGTTTCCAAACAGTATGATGAAGAATCTTCCAGGTGTTCAAAGTTCTAAAGAACAATGAACCAATTTAAAAAAAAAAAGTCTAGACAATTCACAGTGCTGAAGGCCAAGTTTACTCCATTAAATAGCCTAAAGGCACTTTTATTTGCTACTTAGTAGTTTTATACCAGTACTTCAATTATGATGTGAGGAATTGGTCGGGTATTAGCTGAAACTACTTTATACCCTAAACTTCCTTTCACTCCCCTGTGAATGATCCACGGTTGATGCTTTCTTCAGTCCTGCTAATACAGTACCTAAACACTTTTGCCAATTCATGTAAGGTTTGAAAAGTAGGTCTCCAAGATGAGGTAGGATTGTTGGTAAAATGAGATGCTTCTAACACTTTGGACATTAAAACAACAGTTATCTTAATTTCTCCTTGTTTTGTGGCACTTAATAAATTACCTAGGAATTTCCTAGAAGATAAGCACTGAATCCAGCCCTTAAGACCTTCAATATTCATTGAAAACAACAGAAGAGGGAGATATTCTCCTGCTGACATTTGCTCCCTGACAACCCTACTATAACCATCAGTACAAATGGTATCCAGAATTCTCTCACTGGCATTCTGCTCTAAATGGCTGCTGTCTATCCCTAACTTTTACTGATCCCCCAGAGGCAGCTTCACCTTCACATACTCCACACTTGCTCAGTACCTCTTAAATTCCCTCCTTTAGTGACTACTTTCCCTATCCTTCCAGTTGCTAGTAAAGCCACTTCATACTTTGAAATGAAAAATAATAATAATAAAAATCCTATGTTCGTACCTGACTGGCAGTCTTTTCTAGCACATAGTTAGCTACTACATTGTGTCCACAGGCGCAATGTCTCTCAAACATACCAGAAACAGAAATTCAATTTTTAAGCAGGAAGCCAAGACTCTATGGAAAACTGTGAAGCTCAGCAAAACGTGCCATTACGGCATTTGCCAAATTCTGCTTGCATACAAATCTGACTCTGAAGTTGCAACATGAATAAAGCTCTAAAGTCAAAAGACAGAAAAGCTATAGCAGTCAACAGAGAAAGATCAAAAGTGTTACGAAGTTTCACTTCTTGAATTACCCTAATTGGGGCCTTACAACTTTGACAGAAAAACTTTATTATGCAAATATATGATAAAAACCAACTGTGACCACAAAATTCACATGAAGTGGTGTTTGCACCAGAGAAAACAAGTTCAAAAAGTTCATCAGATATCGGGAAACTACTTTAATGGCAACACAAGATTATCTACTCAGAAAACATCAGATCATACATAGGCACAAATTCTGAAAAGCAGATGATGGCCTATACCCACAAGTTAGCACTAAAACTCCGCTAAAGATGCAAGTCGCAGCGTTCTGTAAGGCCACAGCACCAAAACGAAGCGTCCATCCTAAATGGTTCCCGTGCAGGCATATTACATTAAAAACCAGCAGCTCTGGGAGCTCAAGGCAGCTTCCCACCTGTTAAACCCTTAGTTTGCTTCCCCTCGCCCATTCCGGGAAGGGGG
This sequence comes from Numenius arquata, assembly GCF_964106895.1. Lineage (NCBI taxonomy): Eukaryota > Metazoa > Chordata > Aves > Charadriiformes > Scolopacidae > Numenius > Numenius arquata. The sequence goes on along the minus strand of NC_133577.1, from coordinate 78,637,353 downwards.
AAGGTGTTTTTAAAGCACACAGGAATGAGGTGCCAGCACTTAACACCCACGAGGCACCAGGGCCCAGCCCGCCCCGGCCGGCGGGCCATGAGGCGCTCTCCGACCAAGCCCATGAGGCAGCCGGGCCCCTCCCCGGCCCGCAGGGTCCCTCCGGGTGTTGGAGGGGCTTAACCGCCGCCGCGGCCCCGGCGGTGCCGGAGGAACGAGGCACCTCGCCGCCTCGCACCCGTTCCCAAGGCGGCAAGAGGGACCTTCCCCCCCCCCCCGGAGTCAGCCGGGGAGGAGACGCAGCGAGGAGCAGCTGCCCAAGGCGAGGCGCGGAGCCCGGCGGGTCCCCCGGGGAGGGCCCGGGCGAGCTGCGCTGCCTCCTCTGGAGCCGCGGCAAAGCCCCGGGCCGGGCTCCGCCGGCGGGACAGCCCCTCCCGGTCGCCTGGCACCCCCGGGGCTGGGGGCAGACCCGCTGTCTGTCTGACTCCCTTTCTTCCTGCCTTCCCTTCCGCCCGCCCCGGCGAGGGGGCTCCGGGGCAAGGCCCCCCCTGCCTTCCCCCTCAGGGCCGGCCTCCCGCCTGCCCGCTCGCCTCACCTGCTCGGCCCCCCGCCGCCGCCCACAGGAGGACGAGCCAGCAGCAGCACACGCCGCCACCGAGCCGGGCCATGCCGCTGCTCCCCCGCGCCTCCTCTGGGCACCGGGAGGCGGCGGGACTTTAATAAAGTTCCCCCGCTCAGGGCAGGTCTCGCCGCTGCCCCCGCCTCCTCCGGCGCCCGCCCCGGCTCTGGCACCCCGTGCTGGGGGTGGCCCTCTCGGCCCCGCACCGGCCGCCCTTTCCTCTCTCGGGTGCGGGATGTGCCCTTGGGGGAGCCCGGCCGTGGCGGTGGCCGCTTTTCACACCGCGTTTCCCGCCCAAGGCGTCGCGGCAGAGGCGCCGAGGCCGCTGTTGGGTCCGGGGCTGCCGGCTGCCCCTCCGGCCCATCCGCCTCACACCCCCTCACAAATGGCGGAAGCTGAAGGGGAAGGCATTAAGTCAAGCTGGGCGGCGAGCCCAGGGCCCCGGCAGCTTTTTTGACCCCGGCGCTCGTTTGGAGCCCCCCAAGGCCTGGACAGGATGTGGGGTTCGCTCCAGGTTGAGGTCGGGCCTCGGCACCGTGCTGGCCGGCCTCGAATGGCATGAGGCAGTGAGGAGGGAGCCCCAAGCTGGCGCCTGCTGGGCCGCAGGGCTTGCCAAGGGTGATGAACCAAAAAGGGGCAAAGATTTATCAGCAAAGGCCCCCCGTAAAGCAACAGGAGTTGGGTGATGTCTTACCAAACTGTGGATTTTACATCAGAGCAGCTTTTGGCCCTGTCAAGGAGAACAACCGCTGCGCGTGTCCCAGCAGAAAAGGTGAGGCACGGACCTTTTCTTAGGGTTTACAGATAGAGACAACTTACTGAGGCGTCTTCCTCTGGCCCTGTGATTCAGATCATTTTGAGATGCTGCCTTTTCTTCTCCCGTAGTGTTGGCTTTTCTACCACTGTCCTTAAACAGCCATTATTAGGACTTTATGTTTTGGTAATTGTTCAAGATAGTTCAAATTTGATACCGATGCCTGTAATAGCCTCGTATAACAAGGTCACATGCCAGCCAGTTCAGGCCAAATAGCAAGACTTGGCCTCAAGCCCAGGGTAAGAGCACTATAACACTGCTGCCGGGTACAGGGATCCGTCCATACCCATCGCTGGTTTGTTCTGGGCTACTTTTCACTAAGAGATAAGGATAAAACACAGTGCTGTTACTTTTTCTTTTTGACTCCCCAGTGAAAAACAACTCTTAAATGTCTAATCGTGAATGGATGCTGTGTTTGCTTTGGCCAGAAATTGGGCAGACATGCAGACTAGGATAGAGTGCACAAATTTACAATGCTGAAACAGGAGGAGAGTGCGGATGCATGACAAAAATGAGATGAAGACAAGGGGGGAGTCTGAATATGATCAAAGCTACAAAGCTCTTTTTGTATATTTGGAAAGATTCACTTCTACATGCTTCCAGCACAGGGAGTCACAGAAATTTTTTTTGTGTGAGTTAAGCTCAAATGGTGATGGTGCAGCGAAAATCCTTTCCACTTGGAGAACAAGATTAAATCTCACACTAGTTTTTTAATATAATGTTTCACTGCTAAAAAAAAAAAAAGCAGAAGAGGTAAATGACTTACCTTCACTGACAGATTTCTGATGGTAGAGGCCTCTTTGATCTAATATTTGATAACAAGGTGCAGTGGTAAGACATTGAATCTGAGAGATTCAAACCAGAAACTAGCAGCAAATTTTTAAAAAGGGAAGTCAAATTTTATTTTATTGTGATGTATGGGTGACAGATATGTGCAGTGATAGAACCATGTAGAAAACAAACCTTCCAGAAAATGGGTCCATCAACTCATTGCTAAGGTAACTATTAATCTTCAAAGAATTATATGAAATTTATGATCTGAAGAATGCAGGAAAGAGAAGGGCTACTAAAAACTAAATTAATTGTCTCAATCAGTGTCAGCAGACATTTGCTCTAAAATAATTTGTATCTAGGAGGTGTCAAGAATGGGACCCATAAAACTCCTCTTTAAAAATAGACTTACTTCAAAGATGAGAGTGACTCTGCTTAAGATAGTAGTGGTAGTGGAGTGGGTTTCTTCAGGCCTGAGGAGTCCCAACGCTTGTCACTGTCTTGCAGCTACGCTTGCTGAGCGTATCAGATACGGCAGCCAGAATAGCCCAGTGGTGCCAAGCAGCACAGCAGTCGCACCCAAGAATGCAGACATACAGACGAAGCTTGTTGATTGGCACCACAGCGCAAGAAATAGCAGACTTTATACTTTTTTACTGTACTGGTAGTTCTTTTAATGTACACCAATTTTAGAATGCCAGTCATTTTTTTTCTATCCTTATCCCAATGAACACTTCCATTAGGACACAGTCCCAAGAAGTAGTGGTATGGTATTAGTGCCAGCCCAAGTTTAAGATTGGTTACATACAATCTGAAAGCTGTGGTTGTTGGTTACATGCTGTCTGCTATTTCTGTCTATATCGTTTTCCAGGGGGTAGGAATTTGCAATCATTAAGCAAGAGTATAAACCCTACAGCACCCCCGGGTTAATTTTTCCAGGAATCTTTGCACTTGAGATATGTCTATTTACATGTAGGTTGTTCTTTTTGTGTGTGTATGTGTATTCTTACAAAGCCAGTTTAGGTTGATAAAGAAAAAATACAGGCAACTGGCTTCCTCTTTTTTTAACATTTTTCCATTGTTTACTTGGACAAAAATGCTGTTCTAAAAAATAAGAATGATTTTGCACCAAGTTTTATGTTTTGAATACTGACTGGTATTTAGCAATGGTGAAAGAAGTAGCTCTGCTTTGAAAACCATGAATGCCTAAGAGGCCTTTGCAAAAATTTAACTCCCTAGTTGTTATCCCTTCATGTGAATGCTGATTTTCTTTTACATGCGTCACCTGCGCTTTGGTTGCTTTTTAAAGCTGTTTGTAAATGTCATGGTGTCAGTTAATGAGCAAGTAATTTCAGTAAAACCTGAGTTCTGCCTCATTGTGTAACTTCATCCAAAAGTTGAATTGAAAGTTTCTGAGGTTTAAGAAATTCAGATAAGTTTGTTTCCTTCATTTCTGTTGCACTTCTCGTTTGGGAGCAGAAGCAGAAGTGGAGAAAAGATACGAAAGGGTCCGGTTTTGCAAGATTTCCAGTTTCATTTTTCAGCCCCAAGAGATTCAGATAAGCTTTAGAAACCATACAACTTCTGGAGTAATCTCCCAAGGTAAATAACAGAAGTGTTGTCTCTTGAACAAAGTCAGCTTGATTAAACAAAACACATGAGACACGGGAAAACAACAGAAGCAGCAAAATGGCAACATATTCAGGATTTACATGTGATATGTTTAATGTTATTTTCAATATATTATAGCAAATCTTTCTTCAAATAAAAATTACAAATTAAATATAACATTTTAAAATCATGACAAATTAAGGCTTTGCTGTGAATATTTTCAGAATTGGATTACTGAGCAGGCTATCACATTTTAAAAACTAACCAAACCCCAAAACCCCATATTTTCCAGACTCAAGTGCAGATATTTTCATTTACCTCAAATCAGGCTGCATGTGTCCTACTGAAGTCATCCAACAATTTTGACGTTACAGTGAAGAGAGGTTTAATTTACTGCTAGCAGGTCGGATGGTAGAAAAGATGCCTGAAAAGGTATTTTCTTTCTCCTCTAGCTGAGAGTATAAGCCTCCACCCTTCACATGAAGTACTCCGGAGAGTTGCTGCAGCTTTTTGAGTCACACTGGACACCCAGTTTTAAAGATACGTGGCATTTTTCTCTGTGCTGGCCAGTTGTAGGTATTCCAGGGTACCTGATCGGTAACTAGCTACCCGTGAAAGCTCCCTTGGCTTGAACCCTTCACTTTCCCTTTTCTGAAGAATATTTGTTATCATCTCTGCTAAGTCATCTTGTAACCGCTGCTGATTCTCCCTGAAAGAGACAGGATGGAAAAAAAATAATCAGTGATTCCCATCTTTCTAGTGATTCCCATATCTGCAGTGGTTTTTAAACATTTCTATCCTATGTTTATCTTCACGACATTCACACACTACTGATAGAAAGTGTTAGGCAGAACCAAATTCAGGTTCTGGATTTGGGAACAGAATTCAGGATTTACATGTGATTTTTTTCAGATAGTATGGTTCACTGTCTCTGCACAGGAGGTCTGCAGATGTGTCATAATAAACCTTAAGAAAAATCAGCATCATTTGCAGGAAAAGGAAGACACGAATTAATTAGATTAACTCCAAATCAAAATAGATTCTAGTTCTCAACACTGTTACTGGTGCCAGCACTTCCACTATTCAACTTCAGGGGCCTGCAGTTGCCCCTTTTCACAAATTTCTGCAGTGTGTCTGGCTTTTGCTGGAGTACCCCATATATGACAATTTTAAGGGGCAATTTTATCAGTCACAGCCTATATGAGGAAGCAAAACCAAAAACGTCACTGACCACAGTAATCCAGCTCAAGAGGTACTTTCAGTAGTTGAATAGAATTGCCAATCCGATAATTCTGATAGTCTCAAGTGGTCATATTAATTCAAAAAAGGAGTTCTGAGTTTACAAAAGAGTAATTTCCTGCTCAGCCTGGAGACAAACAATTGTACTTTATATAATTCCTTCAGGTTGTACAGAAACACTGTCATTTCAAAGCAGATGGCAGCAAATTCCCACTTAGTAAGGAGTGACTGTACACAGGAGTTGAGAGCAGAAAGTGACAAACTTACACGTTTAGTGAGTTTGCAGGAGATAATGCAGTACTTGTATGCAAAATACACGTGAAATACACGCAACCATTTATCCTGACTTCAATTTTGCATGGTTTCTCAAAAACAACACTTCCACTATTACTAAATTTTATTCAATACTAATGCAAAATGATAGCTCAGTTCCAGGATATCAACCTCTTTTTTTTTTTTTTCTTGATAACTTATATGTTAGAAAGTAAGCATTTGTTCAGCTTTTAAAGACTTTTTACGCCAAAGACGCCTTTGCATAAATACTACAGTAACTTTGTCCATCTCTTCTGCAGAATACTACTCAAAATCCTCAAGTTTCATTCCTCCTACAAATTCCCCAACAAGAGCTTACAGGCATAACATGGTATAACAGAGCACATTCAGTTGCAGTTATCCTCCTCTCACTGTACTGTCACACACAGGTGCCATTAGGACTCAAGTTTTGGGAACTTGAATGTTTTTCATTTTTCTGTCTGTCTCTTGCACTTACCAAAGCATAAGTCTTATTTCCCTTCCAAGAAAATGAACCTGTTTAGCACTTATATATACAAATAACCTTTGTCATATGTATAATCTCGTCATGAATATTTACATATGTTTATATGCACATACACCGTTAAGTCTCTAACTACCAAAGGCAAGTTGAGTGGTATTAAAAAACCACAAGTGCCAGGGAGGAATAGTGAAGGCTAAAGTGCACAGAGTGTGAATTTCTCTTCCGTTTTCACACAAAACAAAATCATCTTACACAGAAGGAGGTGTTGGGAGATTGTATTTCTTGTCCTCAGTACCCGTCAACCAGTAGGTAATCTCTGTTCCTCTGCCCTAAATATATATGACAAAAGAAGAGAAAGCACAATTTAGGGATTGGAATGCAATTTCCTGTAGTTAATTTACATAAATAATACTGTGTTTTTCTTTGCTTGTTTTCGGTAACTGTTGCTCACAGGAAAGGATTAAACATCAGATGTGAGAAGAAGAATAATGGGGGAGATGCAGCTGCACACCCGCTGCCTTGTTCCATGGCCTGAAACACACGCCATGGGAGAGGTGAGCTGTGCTGCCTGCCGTCAGCTCCTAAGTACAGACATCTGCCAAGCGTAACTGACTGAAATAAATGGGTTGGTAGATAGACAGTCAGATACCGGAGCATGAGCAAATTAATGACAGATTCAGCTTCCCTTCCATCCGATTAATTCACTCCACAATTTTCTGTTACAAATGGTATGTTTTGTTTATTCTCCACATCTTTATGTTGCTTTAATTTGTGACTTAGGGAGCTCCTCATTGCCTGCATTGTCTTTATAGAAGCATCTTCAACCACTAGACACTGTGATACCAGTTGATCAGTAACCCTTGTTCCCCGGCTGTTAATTAAGTTGCAGGTTACTCTCAGATATATAGTACTTTTACACTACTTCTCTTCTCTGTGTTCATGCATGTGCATGGTAGAAGTTACCTTCAGGTACGTTTCTCCTCTCACTTCATACTGGAATCTGCAATCTGTTCTTTTCAGGATGTTAATAGTGGAACCACTTACATGAATCCTTAAAGCTAAAAAATATAAACACAACTAAAGCTCAATCTGGAAATGAACCACAGCATCATATTAAGTATATGTGAAAATTGGTGCTATAGCAGAAGCTCCTCCAATTACTATCAACATAAATTCTGAGAGTAAAATTAAATGAGAATCGATTACACCACTGTATGAAAACTCTGACTCCACTACATAGCATTGTATCTAGGGAGGAATAGGGGGTACAGCCATTGATCTGAAATACAGATGACCGTGATTTCTGTAGTATTTAGATGCCAAAAGAGAAAAGAATAATTGGGAGTGTCCTATACAGAGAATAGTCCTGTGAAGACACTGCACGGAAGACAAACTGGCTCTTGGCACAGTTCCCTAATGGTGAAATTGAAGACATAATTGCTTCAACTTAAAATATACAGTCAGCATATTTACGCAACAGAGCTGTAACGCAATTCTAGGTCAAACTAAAATCTACCTTTCATAGAGTAAAATTAAACACCAGACACATAAGTATCGTATCTTCCACAGGAACTCAGCCAAGAAACCAGCCTGTGTACTCCCCATTACCAGCACTGAAGCATGAACAAGGAACAATCCTTAATTGCCCAGCAGGACAGTGAAACAATTGGTAATCAAAACAAATAGGGCTTCTTAATCTTTAAAACTTCTGCGAGTGGATAATAAGTTGTTCTCAGCTGAAAACAGACACTTCGGTCCCAAACTAACCAATAGCCTTTGGTCCTGTTACACTGACAGCTAAAATTAATTCCTTACGCAAGCCTGTGGATTCCATCCGTGAAGCTGTATTCACTGTATCTCCAAACAAACAGTAACGAGGCATTTTTATTCCGACCACACCAGCCGCACATGGACCTAGAAAGGGGATGCAGAGAATGAAAAAAAGGTGAATCAAGACACAATTTGCTTAGAAGGTCTCTCACTGATGCAGAGCAGTACCTGCTGGTGCTTTGCATTCCTCACCAATGACAATACTCTGTACCTCACTTCCCAAAGTATCTGGTGGTCTCCCCTTCCACTCCAAACCAAGCCTAGCTCTGCTCATCTTGCATAATCCAATAAAGAGCATAAAAAGGACATGGCTGCACAGTGTTCATTGTATTTAAGCACACTTTTTGTGCAGAAAAAAACACAGAGTACTAACTGTCAGTTTTGGAAGCAAGAGGAAAAGAAAATAAGCTTCATTATGGAGGGGTACATAGTGGAGCCTCAAAGGGTTTCCCAGTGCTTCAGTCACTTTCACTGATACGTTCCTCCCTTGGCAGCTGGTGTTCATCTGGTTGTTGAAACAAATAAAAATGAAAAGATAAAATTTCTCAAAGTACTTGGGAGCTGTCTGCTTGAGCTATCTGTAGTTCCTCTTTGAGAAAAATTATTTTTATGGATTAATTAAAACATGAATTCCCACGTAGGCTTGTCAGAATTTTTGCCTCTGAAAGTATAAAATACAGGCCTGCACTTTGTGGCTAGACAAGCATATCTGGCCATGGCTGATCTCTGCTTTGGTCAGGAAAGAGTGATCTGCGAATGCTTATTTGATACAACTGGCTTAATCATACCAGGAACAGTGGCAGTTGCTCTTCCTAGCTACTGACTTAAGCTATGAATGAATGAGTATGGGCTATTTCACTATGGGGGAGCAAACCAGTGGCTTATTTACTTCTATTGCTCTTCCTCCAGGTACATTGTTTTCAACCAGATTCTTCATGAGGAGACCAGTTCTGTATAATGTACTACCAGATCTTCTATGGATGTCTATTCTTTTCAAAAACAAGGCAACAACATTGTCAGTGTTGATCTAGCACTACTGTGTACCAGAGTGAATTCCAATGCGAATCCAAACAGGCAGACCCGGCAGATGTCTCAGTTCAAAAGATCCCATAAAGCTGAGGATGTCCAGAGCCATCATGGAGATGTCTACGGCATGCCGGTTGCCGTTCCTCTTTGGTAAACCGCTCACCACCATGTAAGCATCACCAATGGTCTCCACCTGTGGAGACAAAATTAGAACTCGCTACCTGCAGACATGAGGTAATCTTGACCTGTTTTTCTCTCTTTTGTCTTTGCTTAGGAGGCAGATTCCCAAATCCACCATATCATCCAATTTGATTTGTGTGTCCCCTGGTTGTTAACTGAGCAAAACTGCAGAGCTAATCACCTTGTAAACATCATGATGGTCAAGAATGTGGTCAAAGTTCTTGTAGATATCATTCAGCATATCTACCACCTCCATAGGGGTGCTGTATTTGCAGAGTGTGGTGAAGCCAACAATGTCACTGAAGTAGATAGTGACTTCTTCAAATAGCTCTGGCTCTACCAGGCCAGTCTCCTTCAAAGACTTTACTACTGGCCTGTGGAAATAGAGAAGGCAGGGAGACAGATGAGTAGTCTGTGTTTAATATTAAAGGTATTTTTTCATGCAACCCAACCACATAATTGCTTTCTGTGTTGGAAACATCAGATATTTTGCTGAAAACTGCTACAGTAATCACATTTTAGATGTCCATAATGCCTTTCAGCCAGGGACCTCAAAGCACTTACTAATGTTAATTAATGCACTACAGCCTTACAAAATCCAAGTGTGTTAATAGCCATGAGGAAACTGAGGGACAGGAAACTGAGCTTCTTAAGTCAGAAATAGGGATATTGAGTCCAATTTAAAACTGAAATTCTGAAAATTCTGACATGTAGACCTACATTCTACCCACCTACAATAAGTAAGAACAGACATGTTTTTCTATTTCCCCAGCGTAGAAGTATTTTCATTCTGATAATTACATCACCTCATCCTGGTTTCAGATGAGATATCATAGTCAGATAATTTTATGGAATAAAAATTCAATAACATGACAGTCAATATCTATTTAGAGGGACCTTCGTTTTCTTGCATTTCTAAATCCAGAAAAATATCTGTTCCTGGTGGAGATATTAGAAGAGAATAACTGAAAGAGACCCAGAAAATTATAGGTGTTGCACAATGCTGTGTTCCATCTACAATGAGACAATAATAGCATGGTAAGAACAAAAACAGTGGAAGGAAACACAGATTCCTTGTCACACAGTTTACACAGCCAGATCATTTCAAATTTTCCCCAAAACTGGATGGAACAGACACATTTTTTGTTGAGTCATAAAATCAATACCCTGACTACTTAAATACCCTTGAAACTAGTAATGACATACCAGGATAGTTTTACTATTCCAAATGTATGCAATACCAAAATTACTGGTATTACCAATATTACAATATCAATAATACTTGGCCTATACCATACTGTGAAGCATGCATCTAGCTCAGTCTGGCCCAGTTCATCTCAGCCCCTCTGTTGCATTACTAAACCCCAGCCTGAAGTTGGACTGCACTCCTGCTCTCCAGCTGGAGATACTCCTTCTACCTGGCAAGATGCTGGAGCAGAACAGAGCTCTGTGATGTGGGATAACTGTCGATCGATGTGTTCTCAGGAAGGCAATGAAAAAGAGGTTTGTGCTGGAAAGGAAGATCCTGTGCATGAAGAGAAGTAGAGGAAGATAATGGGTCCCAATACCATCTTGGCATGAAACTCCACCATAGGGTGGAGTCCTCAAGGAAAGTTTATTATTCTTTCCTCCCTAGCAGGATCCGATTAGAGGGGAAGGAAATAGAAGATTAATATTGATCCCAACCCCCACTCTCCAAGAATCAGATGATATATGTAAATAGCATGTCCGTGAAAATCCTCCTGGCCAGTTACCTTGGAAGTAACATGAAGTTAAGCCTGTCTGCTCTGTCTCGCTCTGCTTTGTATAGCTCCGTCCTTTCCTCCACCAGGTGCTCCAGGTTCCGGGAATACAGCTGTAGACGCCGAATGAGGGTATCCATGTAGCTTTCATTGGTCTGGCCATGGTAGTTACTGCAAATAACAGAAATACACAGGAGCAAACAAGAAAAGACTGATGGAAGCACATTGTTGAGAGAGACAAAAAGCAGACAAAAAAGGTGCAACAGAAAACTTCTCCAGTGTTTGACTTCCATGTAGTTAGAATGCAAAGTGCCTCGAGTGCATCATTCTTTTTCTTGCTTGGAGGACTTACGTGTATGAATTGAAAGCCTGTGATTCACACTTGTCACTTGGAGCTGGTAATTCTTAAAGCACCCTTAAATCACCTAGCCCTGCTAATATTGCAAACTCCATATTACCTCCAGTAATCCATCAACATTCATTTGTAAAGAGTAACTGACAAGCTCAAATCCTGAGAGGAAGCTAAAGATAGTAGGTAGAAAATTACATACAATGTTTAGATGGGGACTTCAGCAAGATTAAGACAATTTGGGGCTGCCTGTGTGGAAGACAGAACAATTCCATGGAACAATTAGCAGCCCCTGGGCTAGTTTTGCTCACAAGATCTTGCAGACTCCGGTTTACTAAGTCGTGGAAGCAAAAATATGGTAACATGAGCCACTCATAACCCCTGTTTGTCTGGGCAGCCTGCACTCACCAAAGCAGTCTCAAAGTAGATGGGGCCAGGCTGGCTGCAAGAGTCAGATTTGTATTGCACCCAAGTGGACTTTAAAACCACTCTTACTTTAAGCAAATCTTTATGACGGGGTGCACCATCTCAGACCTCCTATGAGGAGAACACTGTGTTGCATGTGGCAAGAGGAAACCTCTTTGCTTTTGTAGGAGGGAGGCTTAGGAGCAGAACCAGGACGCCCTTCTATTCAGCTGCAGTAGGATTATTCAACTGATACTTTCAGTTATGCATAGTGCAGTTGGCCTTCTGTTGGTGAGGAGAGCTTTAAAACTGAGGAGCAATTTCCCAAGATAAATGATTAAAAGCTCACTGCTCAGACATCAAATTAATTAATCCAGATCAAACTCTGTAGGAACAATGGAGCATTGGCCAGGTGAAAGGCTTGTATAAGCCCCCAGGGTTTATTCAGGGGGCTAATAAGCTATGGCCCTTATTATCCCACAACTTTATACCAACAAAACCCTGTAATTAATACTTCTGTTGAGTTACAACCCAACACTTGTAGTCAGCTTAATTTGGGACCATCCAAACTCATTTGTGGCACAACTCAGCTCATCCAAACTGTCTAATCATCCTCCAAACATTTATGTGCATTCATTTCCCAAAACTTAGACAACATGAGTCACTATCTGACTTTTGACTAGGGACAGGGGGTGAATTACTTGAATGTTTTAAATCTCTAATTATCCAGCTTGCTACTTTCACAATGTACCAATTTGAGGTATGGTGATCATCTTACCCTCACTAAGCTAATACACGCATAGATGCTCATGTACACACATGTACGTATACGTACACACGTACTCACCTACATTTCTTCCAGAGAATAAAAGAGGATCTAAGTGAAGACACATAGTTTTTCCACTGACTGAATCATAATCACATCAGCTTACATACTTAAATATATGAGCTTTCTAACACTTAGGAGGACTTTGGAGCATCTTAAAAAACAGAGCCCCTGCTGCTCACCTGAATATTTTAGCCAGAGTACTCTCAATTTTCTTAAAGTCAGGCCTTTTCTCTGGATCTTCCTCCCAGCAGCTCTTCACTAGTGTATACACCTTCAAACAAGAATTCAAGGAAAGTCCACCTGAGTAATGGATATAGAAGGATAATGGTGCTAAACAGTACTAGTTCATTAGGGAATTTCCGGTTACTCTTGACTGGCAACATATTGAAATGTGTGACTAACTGTTTTGAATCTATGGTTAGGACACTCATTGCAGGCATCTTAAACTTAACTCTGTGGTGACTATTGACATGATCTCAACTTGAATTTGCAATACACAAATGAAAGGCAAGTAAACGGATCTGGTCTGGCAGTTATTGACATGGAGGTAAATGCTGTGGTAATTATATTTCAAATATCCTGAGTTTGGAATTTTTCAGCAACAGGTGATTCAGCCAAAAAGAATGGGGTACATTGCTGAATATGTGGATGTCTACAATACAGATATTTTCACCTGAGCAAGAAGCCTTAGGGACTATATAATCAGTGGAGAGAGGTATACTTGAGGTGTGATTCATCCCATCTTAAAGATATCTAAAATAGGTCAGAAGAGTAGCACCATATAAGTGTCCATTTCTTTCCAGTGAAATAATTTTTGTAAGCTGTATTTCATTTCACTGGTAACAACTGTAGAATACCTTTTTTTTCCCATGAGGTTAGGGCATTTGGCATAAAACGTGCATAGCTTTCATCCTCTCATGATCATGAGCTCTAGTTTGGCCAGGACTTCCACCCTTTACCCAGAAAATGGCTTAGTTAATTATTAGCTTACTTCCATGTCTCTTTCTCCCACTGTTTCCAAGGACAGGTCTGGTCGAAAAGGCTTCGCTCCTTTGCCACTCTCCACTCTGTAAAGTTTCTCTAACACAGAAAAGAGATGCAAAGTTTTAAACAAAAAAAAAAACATACGAAGGACATTCCTTGTGGATAGCGTCCTATGATGGTACAAGTTACTGTACAAACAGAAGCCTTGACAACAGTTTGCTTATTTTTATGTGCATTTCAGCTTTGGAGCTTTTCTAAATATATGGCACAAGATCAAAATAGGCAGACTTGAAGGCCCCTGAAAGCAAAATGAATAGGAACATGCATGAGTATTTATTGGTCACGGTAGACATGGTTATGGCATCTTCCCAAATGAACGTTAGGCATTATTAGTGTGCCTCTCAGCATGAAGTATAGCTATAGTGAAAAACAATGTGAAAAGCCCATTGCAACTTGATTGAACGGGTAGAGACATACAACTCTCATCAGAGCAGTTCAAATCATCCCACAGATGCTCAGCCTCCTTAAAACTAGGCTATTAACGTGTATGGTTTAAAAGCACTGCATTTGTTAGCTCATTTTTACTCTTATTCATGAAATTGGTTTTATGAAAGTTATTTGGATTCTGAACATAGCAGAATGCAGGCTGTGTTTGCACAACTCAATTTAAGCACAGTAAGTGAGTGCTGAAGCAAAAATATCTCTCTCTGTCCTTCTCCTCCAGACCTCAAGAGTTCCAGAGGGAGGGAGTTAAGAGAAGCAATCTTTAACCTTTGAGGGAGAGAAAGAAAAACTGAAAGGGATCCGTGAACAAGCGTGAAACACATTTATTAATAATGTCTGATTATATTTGGGAAACAGTTTTACTGGAGGAAGCATATAAAGAGATGAGGAAGGTTTGTAATCGTGATGGTACGTGCAAGTCTAAAGCAGCTAAGGATGGCTAAGCATGCTCAGTATACACAATCACCCTAAAAAGATGCAGTAGCTTCCAGCTTTGTGGTACAGAAATTACAGATAAGAGAAGGAGCAGGAGACCTGAGTCTCCCAAATGCTGTGGAGTGTAGAGTCCTCTGTGGGCTAAGAGACAGAACAATCTGTGTAAGTCCCATGCATGCAAGAGGAATGTGTTGGATTTCTGTGCTGTGCACACACCTGGGAGCAGAAGTAACAGCAACTATTAGCAACACTGCAATTAGCCAGTGGCAGACAGTAGTGGAACAAGGGGGCAGCTTGAATTGAGTGTTGGTACATAACAAGATTTCGTAGTCCGGAACAGTGAATGAGGTGTTTCTGCAGAAGAGTGGAGAAACCAGCTGGCCTAACAGCTGTCTTCCAGAGAAGTCATTGAAGATGTCTAGGACCTAGTTATTTCTGTACATTAGAAATCCAGTTCTGGATGCCCATTGTCTTTTGGGGACTTCTTTTTGGGACTTCTTTTCTCTCATAAGTAGCAATATTATTGTATGTTAAGTTGATTGATACGTATTTGCAGGTTAAGAAAATTGGCTCAATGAGTACCTGGAAGTTGAGTTTAGTTTTCCTAAGTTGGTGGACGGAGGCTAGCAACAGTTTTTTTAAATAACTCTTTTAAAATCTGAACATAGTCCTTGCTGCTGCCAATGAAGTCATGGAGAAGTGATTATATCAGTTGTCCTGAAATATCAATATCATGTCTTCTAACTTACAAAGATTTACTTCTGATAGCCTAGCCACTGGAAGGCTTTCTGCAGACTTAAAACCCAAGTAAATCTAAGATGCAACAGGGTCCTTTCTTTGCCCGTTGCCATTGACTCTAATTTGGTATTGTTTCCCCTCTTTGTATCTTGGATATTTGTAAGTTAATGGTCACCCCAAGTTTGAGCTACTCTCTTCCAAGGTTAGATGATGCCACAAACAAAATTCAAAGGTGTTTGAATAAGTATGGTCCAGCCTTTTGCTGCCTCATCTTGGCTAATGAGTGAATCCAGACATTTAAATGAGGAGCCACTGCAGCAATATATAATAGCACTCATTCCTTTCTGTTACATGAAATTTGATGAACTGCTGAAACTAGGCTGAACACATTTACTCAAATTGCATAATCAAAAATCAAGAATAATACCAGAAGCCACTAGATCAGCAATATATATCTCAGACATCTACTAATGCATTTAAGGAAAAAGCTTTGGGGAGAAAATGATCTCCTCACTGAATAGAAAACTTAAAATTTCAACTGAAGTTTACAAAGCAGATTTTTTTTTAAGTTACACTGAGTTCAGACTTACCAAACAGGCTTCAGGCCCAGTAAACTTAGTGCTGTCTTACTAAACATGTTGATATGTGTGGCCTCTCCAGCAACAGCACCTAGAGGTGCTAAAAATTCTTTCAAGTTGGGTAGATTAACCTAAAGCTATTTGAAAGGAACATTCTTTCTAAAATGACAAAATGCAGTATTAAGAAACAGGTCAAAGTTAAAACAAGGAACCAGATTGTGACTATGACAACCGGGGTCAAATATGGAGCAGGGAGGATGCCACCACATCTCAGAAGAGCCCAGAAACACTGTGTCTAGGGCTAACTTAATAACTGTTAATGCAACACAAAGACTGTAACTGCTGAACAAACAGTTAAAAGAATATATTTTGCTATGGATTTGCTTTGCAAGTCAAAATAAGCAAGGAAGAGCATTGCTCTTTCCTTTTTCCATCTATTTTGGTGATATTTGTAAAATCCTTGCCTTCATGAGAATTGTGCCTGCCTCCGCCCAAGAAAAAGGAATAGAAAGACTTTTATTTTCTCTACTTCATCTTAAACATGGAGTCCTGAAGAGTTTGCTTGAAGGGGAACGGGCATTTCTAATCTCTTTTAGGACTACTTCTATATTTAAAAGTTGGTGATGTGAAATACTGTGTTTCCCCAAGTATGAACATAGGTTTGCAATAATGTAGGATGATGAACATGTCCCAGAAGTTATTCTCAAATGTAGCTCAGGAAAAGAGCTATTAGGCTGTCCAGCTACTCCTCTAGATCTTTTAACAAATGCGAGGCGGATCTATCAGAATGACTCAGAGGTAAAGGCAATGTCTATACTTGTTGTTGGTAACTGTCACTAGGAAAATCCCAAACCCACACATGCTTTTATGTCAGTTCTAATATATAATAATGCCTGCATTCTGGGAACTGGGACTGACTGGGCTGTTAGCCAGTCAAAAACAATGTCACAAAATGTACAAAATGGAGTTTAATGGATGCACTACAGGAAGAGGTGCTTTTTCTGACAGAAGTTAAATGACTAAAGTTATTTTTGATAGGCATGAATAAAGTCTGAATTGCCAGTTTTTAAATGCCAACTGTTCTTGTGTCATGCTGCTGAGTTTTTGTTGTTCTGTGTTGACATTGCTGATTTACAATGCCTAATATGAGTGAATTATTATATGTTATGCCCAATTCATAATAGAAAAACCTCTGTGGCCTTTAAATGTCACAGTAAGTCTGGACAACATTGTATAATGTTAACTTCTGTAATGCTGTCACCAAGGTGAGGAGGGAGGGGAAAGGGCAAGAAAACTCAGTGCAAACTTTATTTACAGAAAGAATAAGGACATTTGGCCCCCAGAGTGAGATCCTTCAAACAGGCTCTTCATTCATCACACAGTGAAAGAAGCAGCAGTTCAAGCTGCTATCAGAGACAGTGCCTTTCACAAAACATGGAGAATGGGCCAGTTACAGCTACACCATCCCCAGAAAGCTGCAATGGAGGAGAAATTTATGGATTTACCTCTGTTGTCCCGGCAGTGCCCAGTGTAGAAGGTCTCCTTGCGTAGGATGATTTCTTGGGCAATGATCCCGTAGCTGTACACATCACCCTTCTGAGATACATTAGCGTCACGGAGATGCTCAGGAGCTGTCCACAGGTCTGAAGATTCAGATGACAACAGGGGACAGTGGGAAAGGAAAAGGGAGAGGAGTCATTGAAAATGGATGATCCTTCTCAGAGCATCCATTGGCTATAGTGATATTTCCTTTTACTCTTTCTACATCAAACCCAGAGCCCACTGGTACTGTTTATTCCCTATTTTAACATTTTTCTTGAGAAGCTGACATTAATACAGGTTAGATAAACCTCTGATGTGGTAGTTTTCAATTGTCTGAGATTTGCTGACCATATTATTTTCCAGTGTTGATGCAAACCCTCACACCTCCAGAAAAGTTATGGTTATTGGCAGTGGACTTGCTTTTCTTAGCTACCTTGATGGTCTTCTTAGAAATAGCCTGTGCATCTGTGTAAGACCAAGGAATGACAGTGCCATAAAAAAAAAAAAGAGCTGAGCCATAAATTATTGAGGTACATACGTGGAGTTTGTTATACATGATGTCAGATGAGAAGACTTAATATTTCCCAGCAGCCTTGATATCATGAATCTATTGAAATAATTCTCAAGTGCTTTTGAGCCTGACATAATATTACCTGCCCATAACCACTTTCTTTCTACAGAAATTATCAATCTGTATTTCTAGTCCAACAAGCACCATTGTACCTCAAGACCAGAATGCTGCCATGGTATGACAGTTTGTTATGACATGCTGGCGATTTATCATAAGAGTGACCTGAACACAGTGACCCTGAAGACAATGATATGCTATCAGGCTGCAACATCCAGCCACAATGAAACTATAGAAGTCTTGTGAAACAGTAAGTTTTCTTCACGGAAAAAAATCTATTAGTCAGAAATTTTGAGGCTGCTTGTGAAAACATTTATCTTATGAGCAAAGAAAGAAGATAAATGCATCACAATGTAATAATAATGTAAATTTAAATATGAAAATTGTAAAATGAAGAATGAATAGACCATCTACATTCAGTGCACTGTTCTTACTTTTTTTAAGGTTCTCATTGTTACTTTTGAGCATATTTGTGTCTGAATGTAAAAATTTTCTCTCAACTCAGTTGCAACCACAGTTTCTTCTCAGATCATATACGACAGCTATGGCACAGTGCTGTGCTTATTGTACCCCAAGCTCTGCTATACAGATTCAGATGACATCATTTCAGATGGGCTCATCTCTTCACTAAAGATCAAGTTAGAAGATGAGTAGCAAGGAATGCTCTATTTTACAGAAATGTCCTATGAATATGAGATGACTAGAGAATGTAAAGAAAAGCTGTTAAAATTATTCAAATCTGATCCAACACATAGTTTTTGCATTCCTACCTAAGGAATGAAATACATTAAGGTTATCATAGCCTATCATTACAGATTTTTTTAAGGATGATCAGTCGCAAGTGTTAATGTTTAAATTAAATCACAGAACACTGTGGTAGCGTGCATCTAATCTCTGACAAGATCATGTGGTGCTTAACTCCTTTTTTTCTTCACACAAGTTCAGCATTACTGCTGAAGAGAGCTGTTTGCATGAAGGCGTTGGATGCTGAAAATGTTTCTTGCATCTCAGTCACATGTGAAATCTGTTTTCTAAACTATAAGTTGAAAATTTATCTTTCCTTTTCACCTACACTGCCTAATTTCTTTATCTATCTGCTAATAATTATTTTTCGTTGTGTTATTTCAGTTAAGACAATGTTTTCAGATAGCATTTGTATGATGGCTGCTACATGAAACAAAATCACATTATATGTTTTGTACTCTGTACAAGATGCAGTTCGGCCCTACTGGACTATGAATATAAGAAAGTTCCAGTGGGTTGGAAACCATGAAGGAGTGTCCAATTTGGTTCTGTTTTTACCTTTCCTTGGAGGCAGAATTGAATTACAGCCAAAATCAGTGATCTTCACTACCATGCGATTGTCTACTACACAGTTTGTGGATTTGAGTCGACCGTGGACTTCAGTTTTGCTTGAGTGCAGGTAAGACATCCCCTGTGGTTGATAATAAAAGAAGAAGAAAGCAAGACTGCATGTGAGACACTCAGCTGTTACCAGACTCAACAAGAATGCGACCTATTGGCGTAATATATGCCCAAGCAATTAAATGGCCTTCTTCAGCAATGGATATGCATAAATCACAATTCCCTGTCATGGAGAGAAACAAATACTATTTTACAGAGGAGACTTTCCAAGATGGCAGGAACAGTCCATGTTAAGAAATGAGGGCATGGCTCATTAGAAGGATCATGTCATGGAAGACCATCCTTCCTCTTAGTTAACAAAAATCTGACATAGCATCTTGGGTTTTTGATAAGATTATAACATAACTAAGTAATTAGGAAAATTTATTTCCTCCCACAGAAGTTCTGATTTCACTTGCAATAAATGCCTTTTTGGTACATATTTGTTGGAATGTCACACAAAAAAAAGTGCTTCCAACTACATATTCATCCAATGGACACCACAGGTGTGAGAGGAATTGCTCTTTCTGTCTGGATCATCTTTGAAGATTACCATACACCAGAGACTTCATTCAGAAACATTGCAGCAGATCCTCTTCTGCAAAGCAGGGGGTCAATGCACAGAGTGTTAGATGACACACTAAGGCTTATATAAGGCAGGGGCTCAGGTTAGACAATCATAAAGGTCTCTTTTGACCTGACTGGTTATGATTTTCTCTGTATTAGTCAATACATGTCAGCTATCCCTGAGCTAAACTCGGAAGTGAGCACCATGAGAACTGTTTCACCTATATTTCCTGAGATTGAGACTCTTGACTCACAACACACACAAGGTATATAAAGGTGTGCAGTTTCCACCTTTTTATTCGTCACCTCTGAATTCATCTCATTTAGTCTAAGACACTAGACTATGGCATCATACATGAGAAGGGGCTAGCACTGAGGCAAAGCAAGAAAAGAACATGGGTAAGTGGGCGTAAACTGAAGAAGGGAGTAGGTATGCTAATTTGCACCCTCTTGCTATTATTTATTCTGTTTCCTCTCTCTCTTCTGAACTACTTAAGCCCACACCTACTTATAGCCTACTGCTGGTTGTTTTGCTTCCTGTAGTCCTCTTTTCTGTAGCTCAGTATATGAAGCACAATCTATACTCTTTGGAAGCCAGAGCAGGTAAGTCATATCTATTTAGTTTCTTCTCTGAATACAATAACTGGGAGACAGACTTTAATCAGGGTTACATAGCTCATGTGGTCATGAAGACACTGTTTGACATGCTGGCTTTTCTCGCCTTTGGTACCCATATGTGGGAATATACTAGCAAATGCTGCAAGAGATCACGGAGACATGGGCTGAGGTTTGGGCACAGTAAATGTATGTATGAGACACAAGCAGCCTGCAAGAGATGCAATCCCTGAAGAATGTTGTTGGACTGGTTATCCTGGACCTATCTGGACCATGCCAAAATTTACAGAGACTATGCATGCTATATCCAAGGAACATATTTCTTGATTAAGCAGCTTTTATCGTGCAGCCCTGATGACACTCTCCAGGATGTTTTGCCTGCTTTTAGTCATATTTTCTCCAGCTGCACCTTCTTCCAGCACCTGCTTTCATCAGCCAGGAAATATACCCATTGCTACTGCAGAATTCCTAATTGGTTTCAGCATCAAATGGCAAGCAAAAGTAATTTGACTTCCTTATACCAGAGCTTTCCTGTTAACAATTTCTGGAGGCACAAGTCTTAAAGATGTGCCTGATAAATTTTTCCTCTTTCCTTCCAACTATCCTATGCACATACCCGAAAACAGAGAACCTATTAAGAACTCACAATATGATTTTCAAAATTTATAATGGCTTTCAGTGCTATGCTCCTAAATCCCCAAGGCATTCTTGTAACCTGTGCTCTGAAACTCTGAAGCCTTAGTTCTGACCGAGAACC
Organism: Numenius arquata; assembly: GCF_964106895.1. Classification (NCBI taxonomy): domain Eukaryota; kingdom Metazoa; phylum Chordata; class Aves; order Charadriiformes; family Scolopacidae; genus Numenius; species Numenius arquata. Next base: position 78,616,423 of record NC_133577.1, on the reverse strand, counting down.
TTTTCCTGACACAGTGTAAGAATATTACAGTCCCTTGCACAATATCCTGCAGCAGCCCCTTATTTAATGAATTGTGTTGCAATGACAGTGTATGCACTAATAACTGCAAGGCTTGATTACTGCAATTCCTTCTTAGCAGACCTTTCATCAGAGCTCGTCGGTCATATGTAGCCAAATCCATGTAGCTATAGGTGGTGCCATCAGACTTAAAGACAGCAAAGGCAGAAAAGAAAACAAAAAAAATGGGGAAAAAAAGAGTAAATGGAGCAGGTTTAGGGAACCCTCTTTGCCTACCCCACCTCCACTAGTGGACTAGAGGATGCTCTAGGAACTGCCACTGCTTGTCTAGTTGTACCAGTGAATAGAAAGGATACAACTTCCTTTGTTCAGAAACACTGATGCAGCAGCTTCCATGCCAAATGAAGAGTAGGTGAAGTGTGAGGACTACTCTTTTTTCCATTTGGGCAATGGAAAAAAACAAAGTGTAGGGAAGTGGTGGGTGGAGAGAGAGGAGCATATCAAAAGGAAGGGAAAGGAACTGCAGGAGATGGTCATAGGGATTTTAACAGCCTGGAGAGCTGGGGCTGAGCCTGAAAAGGGCAGATGCTCAGATAAGAGAAAATGGAGCTGAAGGGCAATGAAGTGGCTTATGTAAAGCAAGAAGCCATTCAAGTAAAAATAAGACCGGGTGCCTGGAGGCTGGGAAGCTGGGATTTGGGAAAAGTGATACAAGATGTTCATGGAAATATCTAGGTCCCAGAGGCTCCACAGCAGCATCAGGTCAAGGAATAGGAGAGGCTGGCAGATAGCCTAAATGACAGTAAGTTTCCTGATATTCCTAGGTACATACAAGTTTTCAGAAAGATTTTGTGAACCATCTCTAATACAGCTAATAATGCTCAGGAGTCATTCCACAGAACAGATGTGATGTGCCGACCATCAGGCTCCATGTCCCATACCCCATTACCAATACTGCAGTGAACAACTGGTTGTGAAGTCCCGGTCCCCTTGAAGTCACTGGGCATTTGGCCACTCCCTTCAGAGGGATTGGGATTTCTCTCTCCTTGTAAACAGAGCCAGTACTAATCCCTATTTTCTTAGGAAACATCTGAAGGTGAACTGCAAAGGGTTAAAAAATACCATGGGTTTTTTATATGCTAAAAGGACGAAGGGAAACTCTACTGCTGCTATTTAAAATTAAACTTGATGCTGAATGTTAACTGAACTTGAAAGTCATTAACAAGGCCAACAACCTGTGACAATTTGGATTAAGGGGTCTTTATTAAAGAGCACGATTTTCAATATCTCTGTAGAACAGACACAGTGGAGTCATTCATCATGGAGACCAAATCTGAACTGATGCACATAGGGAAATGGGAGGACTGTCCAACTGCAAACCAGCAATAGGAAGAGGAGAGCAGTTGAGCACTAGCAAAAAGGCAGAGGTAATTCTCTACATTACCTGCAGAGGTATAATGAACTATAGTACCTGTGAATTACAAAGGTTCCTTAACTACCAGCTGAACAGATACAAGAATAGAATTTCCTTCACTGTTCATATGGAGTCGTCCTACCACAACGACCTAAAATGTAAAGATCTGTTGAAAGCTACTGAAAACCAGTCTTGGTTTCTGTACAGGATTAATTTCTTTCCTCTTGACGTGCTTGAAATGAATAGCTCTAGTTTCCAGTTTCTCACTCACTAGAGTGAGAACATCAGGATGTGAATTAAACAGCTAATTTAGAAAAAGTTTATCCTGTCTCTGGATATAAATTGGAATAATTCCATCATTTTGAAAAAACACAGTTTTCCTTTATATGCCTTACCCACGGCCAGAGAGAAGTGCGTTTTGAACATCTTGTCACTGTGCAGGCCCTTACTGATCAGAGCCACTGGTCAACAGACTGTAACCCTCTGATCTTTGGGTCACATTTCTTTGGGGCATACTTTATTTGTTTATTTATAAATAACCACCTCTGGCTCCCGTTTCCCCCTTCAGTTTGAGAGCCACTTGCTCCTCCTGCCTCATACACCCATCCCCAAAGGAAGAAAGAGCAGAAAGATGTACATCCTCTAGCAAGGAAAGGAGAAGACCCTGGGAGCTGCCCTTCTCCAAAGGATTCATTTTGCAAGACAGGACAGGTTGATTAATATTGCACTGTCAGCAGCCCGCTTACCTTGGCAATATCGTACATGACGGAGATTTTAAATTCCCAGTCCATGAATGTGCCGTCAGGGTAGGAGATTTTATCATTTAAAACATCCTGTGAAGAGAAGAAAAGAGTGATTCTAAACTGCATCAGGGGAAAAGGAGATGAGATATGAGTATCTAAATCACACAGCCTTTCAACCAGCGACTGAAAGAGGTAGCCCTTCATTTTTTATAGGGAGTACATGCACTAGAGCAAGAGTTGACTCAGAAAACAGGGAATATTAAATGTATTTTAGATTTACACAGGTCTAGAAAACTGAGGACTCCAGAAAAGAAGGGTTTGTGTAAATAGAGGTAAATAGTGAATTTGCTTTTAAAGATGAGTCTTTAATAAAGCAAAATAGCAGAAATGGACAAGGTATGCCAGACGAAGGGAAAGGAATTTCTGTGGTTTGTGCTCACAATCCACTTCCTACCAATTTACTCATGGCCTTGTAAGTTCAAAGTAGACTATTCCTTTATCTTAAAGTGCCAGTCATTTACAGTTCTTCCAGCCACTATGACTTCCGTTGCTAAAAGTAAACCTCCATGAGTATGCCAGTTTACAAGAAAATAACTAGAAACAGAACTGTTATTTTGCTGCCTTGCTGTGAGCTTGTTCCGGAGACCACTGCTACTGGGGAGAGTCTGTGAACTCGGAAGCAGAGACAATGTGTACCTGCAGAAGAGCTGACGCCAGTGTTACTTCATGATTAGCACTGAAATCATATTGGTAGTAATAAACCCTAAGTCTTTCCATAGTTCTTGCCAGGCATCAGTTTACCATTTCTTTTTATAAACAGAAATGAAGGACTGTTGTCCCTTACAGCACAGGATTTGCCATATTCCAGCTTCATACTGTTTGTCCCTTATTAATATGGAATATATTCTTTTCTCTATCATTTCACAGTCTGGGGGCAGTGTGGGGTCCACAAGGGCATCAGCAGAGAAACCAGCTACAGCTTGGAAAATAAAGAGAAAGTTATATCCTATATGCTCCCAAAAGGGGGCACAATACAAATGCTGGCTGTTGCAGTTGCCTGGGCTGAGCTCTGCCTGCACTCTTCCTTGCTTGCACCTCACCTCATCCTCTGGCTGCTGGGAACCATCACACTGATGGCAGCTGCAGCAGTGCCTGGAGAAGGCTGGAGAGAAACAATCAAGGGGGAGGGAACTCCAAGTCAGAAACCTGGCACCGCTTGCTCAGGCCATGGCTGCTGCATGAGGGCCAGAGACAGAAATGGGAATTTTTTTTTCTTACTTTGAAATTTGATAATTTGAGGGTGGAAGGAGACCTGCAAAATTCTTTACCCGCAGAGAACCTCTTTCGCAGTACTCAATCACCCCAAAGATCATGGTGTCTATCTTCACAGTGCCATAGAACTTGGTCAGGTTGTAATAATCAATCTGTAGGAGCTAGAGCAGAAACATTGCATCTATTTTTAAAAGCAATCATTGAAAATACAGAAACACTGGTCAAGGATACTTGTGTGGCATAGCTGTTTATCTCAGGCCCTGATAAGATACATGGATTTCCTTTAAACCAGTGTGTACTAAGGCATTGAGTTAAGTACTTGAAGACATTTGTCATTCCCGAGCCTTCTGGATTAGGGAGATAAGAGTGGCTGCTGTTGGATACTGACTGCAAGTTAATTCCAGAGCCCACTATAGTCTCCATTATTGCCTCCCTACTCAAATCTTCCAGTTGACCAGAATAGCCATTATGAGTGACAGAATGGTGTGAATCAGTCAGTAAATGAAGAAATAATAAAAACTTAATGATACTGCATGATATTATGGACTTTGCCCATTTATATGAACAACTGTAGTTTACTTTGAGGTATTTTTAGAGCTTATTAAATTCACAGTATAGCTGTGTTGTGTAAAAAGGAAAACCATTCAAAAAAGATGCAGTACTGCAGCCAGATTAATCTCCCATGTTGGAAGAGTCTATGCACAAGTCAGCAGAGAGCTGCTTGTATTAAAGAGCTGCACTTGGCATTCAATAATAAGATTTAACTACAACATTCCGCTACTAATGAGCATGATATGAGCAAAAGGAGTGCATTGCCTTTTAGCATCAGCTATAAAAATGTATTTAGCAAGGCTGTATGACAGAGCATGAATTACTTCATTCATCCTCAGCTTCACTGGCATACAGTTCAGACTCTGAGCTGGTGATGAGCTCACACACACAATGAGAAAGTTCATCAAGCAATATCCTTTGAGGAACTCATTACCCATCCACCTCACAAACATGCACAAGCATATGGGTGTTGGAGTTGACAGTGGAAAGCAATGACTTCACTCGTAGGCTCCATCCCACCCTGCAGCGTCCACTTGCTACATGCAACAGTTACCTTGTTCAGTTCTATTTTTTGCTTCTCTGAGAAATTACCATCACTGTTTTTGAGATCCTTTAGGATCACCACCTGAAAAAAAAAAAATAACAGTGGGAAAAAAATCATAGCTTCAGCACAATAGCATTTCATCTTTCTTTTCCAAGAAATGTCCATATAAAGAAATACTTAGAATCATAGAATGGTTAGAGTTGGAAGGGACCTTAAAGATCATCGAGTTCCAACCCCCCCTACCATGGGCAGGGACACCTCCACTAGAGCAGGTTGCTCTTCAACTTCAACTTCAGAAACACCTGTCTACTGCTTCGCTGTTGGAGCTTCAGTTAATCAGCTAATAAGTAATGGAGTTGTATTTCCTTCAAAAGATTTGCCAGGTAGCTAAGAACTATTTAAAACTGTCAACAATACAAATTTTAACTCAACATATCTCAGTCAGGCCGATAGCTCTACTGAGTACAAGAATTGCCATCTAAATGGCCTGTCCTCCATTAGTCTGTTAATCTCCTCAGTACGAAAATGCATCAGATTTCTGGTCCCCCTGTTTCTGCACCTGCACTTCTGGACTGGGCTAGGGCTTCAGGGAGTCTAATATGTTGCCTCCCATCAGTAAGCAAAATGCAAAGAACCTGATAGGGAATAGATGGTTTATTCCTTCCATAAGATTAAGCCATTTGCAAGGTCAGGAGAGGTGGAATTATCTCTGGAGAGGAATGACCTCCCCCCAGAAAGAGCCCTCCTAAGCCCAGGAAGGGAGCATGGATGCTACAGCCAGGTTACCTTCTTATCATATTTGCCTTGGCGCAGTCTCTGGGTGGTGTCACGTCTCTTATCTTCATCGATCTGAGAACAAAGAAGAATAATTAACTTGAAATTATCACCTACTCGCCACTTGGCTGGTCCAGAGAGATAAGTAATGTCAGTATGTGCCTCACAGAGAAGCATAAGCCTCTCTCTTTGGGGAGTGCCAGTACATGCCATGGAAAATGTGGTACATCCATGCCACCCCCATGGCTGCCAGGGCCTCCGCCTGCTGCTTTCATGCTCTTGGGCGTTACAGAGGCATAACAAAGCACAGGGAAATAATTTATAACAGTGGTGGTGTGGAAGAGACTGGAAATCAATACCCAGCCTATTCACCCATCACAAAATGAGCTTTACTGTTGGGAAACAGATATATTCTATTAGGGAGCAACACATGGGGAATAATCTCTTTTGAATTCAATACAGCAAGTAGGGTTAAAAAAAATAAAAAAGAGAAATAATTTTAACAGATCCTAGTTCTACCAGAGCCGTAGTCTGCATTGTAGTCAGAGCACGCCAACACTCCAGCATCGATCATCTTTAGAAGACAGAATCCAAGAGCCAGCTTCAGCCATTACACTTCTCTCACCTTCAAACTAACATGACTTGTCTCACTGGTCTCTAGAGGCAAGATTTCCTCTGGCGGTATATGGGACCATTTCTTCCTCCGACGCTCATTATCTCTCCTGTATTTCCTGCAAAACGAGTGAACTCATTCAGGATATCCTCCCAGTGAACCAAAACACGCAACAGTAGATTAGGACATGGAAGCTTCCAGTGTCAGGATGGCACAATGTCCTCGTTTGAGGTAAAGCAGAACCAATTTTCTGTTCAGTAATTTTACTTTTCGGCTAAGTCTCTTCTAACTAACTGGACTCTGAAATTAACAGCATATTATAGAGACACTGTTTGTTCTCAGAGTGATAAAACCTGATTATGCCAAAGAACGGCATGCAGAGAGGCTCCCGCTTATACTGATTGCTATAACAACCAAGGTCGGTTAACTTTGTTATTTGCCCTGTTGGAGGGTCAGCAGCAGAAGAGTGTAGAGAAGTCACACCTGCAGGAAGGAGCAGATGGGACAGGTGGCCCAAAACTGACCAACAGGGTATTCCATCCCATCTGCATCATGCTCAGTATAAAAGTTGAGAGATCAAAGGTTCAGCCCTCTTGTCTTCAATGGCCAGCATCCAAGGAGGACCCTGTCTGTTCATCTGCCTTGATCCCGATTCTTGCATTCCTGAATCCGGATCCATAATCCAGCTCCTGTCCATCACTGGGTCCAGTCTGGAACTTTATTTTCTTTTTTAATTATTATTTTATTAATTTATTACTATTTTCATTAAAGTAGTTCAGTTTTTTCTAAACTCATGAATCTCTTTCTCTCTCTCTCTCTCTCCTTTCCTTGGAGAGAGAGGTGGGGGAGAGCATCTGTCATTTGTCTCTGTGGCCAGTCTGGCCCAAACCACAACACACAAGGATGAAGTGTTAGGTGGGCAAGGCTTGAGCACAAGACTCGTGGCTCTCGTACAGTTTTCCAGTTTGCGCTGCTCTAATTCCTCTGGCTTTGGGAAAGCCTAAATGCTCATTCAATTCCATAGATGTGGCAGAAGAACAGAACAGATTTAGCAGAACAACTGCTAGGCAATTGCCAGAGTCTCAAGGGAGGTCAGCACAAAGGGCTGTCTGGATTTTATGTAGTCTTACCCTCCGTGTTATTGAATGTACTCTGAAAGGAGGTCCCACAAACAAATGCCAGCCAAAGAAAGTCCTGGCATCAATGCTGGATAGTAAGAACTGGTGTGAATACAATGCCAGGACAGGAAGTAACAACAGTGTTGAGATGAGATGCCTGTTTTGTGCATGTCCTTTGTATTCCGCACATTTGTAAAACTGAGGGAAGAGCCCTTGGAATGGGGAGAAAGAAACTACTGTCTCCCTTGCAGAACTTCAGAGCTGACACGGTCTTCTCTTAGAGAAAAGCTGGAAGAAGAGTAGCACTCATCAAAATACGCACTTATCTGTGCAATTCCTTCCTCTATTAACAAAAACACAGGACTGACTGGGGAGACTGCAGGGGAATTCCAACACCCTTATGACTGCTGGCAAGTGCTCCGAATGGGAGAACCCACGGTATTGACTAATAACACAAATATTCCCTTTTCCAACATATTTTAACTCACACATGTATAAGAAAAGGGAGAGCAATAATTGTGGTAAGAACTATTTTTCTCAGTTCAGTCTCTTAAGCTGTGTTGTATCACCAGGATGCACTGCAATTCAAACTGGTATCAGCTGATGGTTAAGTACATATCAAACTGAATGAAAATGTACTAGGTCTAATATTTAGTTATGTGTTTTTTCAGGTCTTTGCCTTTTTACTTAGCAGTTAGAACTACACAGGGAGGTTTGGGGTAGTTCAAGTGTCCTAGAAACTTGGGAGATCCCCTTTGCTTCTTAGGAGACAATCTTTGGTAGCAATTATATTTGACAAGTTTACTATTATTTCAACACTAAAAGGGCAAGCTTTATTCTAAAAATATCCTCAGGAGTCTCTTCTATATTTGATGCTTGGGAATATTACAGTGATATGTATACAATAATAGTCTAATCATCTGAACAGAATCTTTAGATTTTATGCATCTGCAAATATGGAAGAGTACAGAACCTTTTACAACAAGTCCAAACTATCTCCAGACAATTTTTTATCAATTTTCATAGCCATTATAAACTTTACCTGTCTGTTTGTATGTTAGTTCTTAGATTTGGCAATGATTAGCTCTTCTATTTGTTGAGTACAACTGGATGTGTAAGAAAGAGTTGTATACCTTCATTTTTGATTTTTCCCTCATGAAAAGCTTTAGTTAGCAAAGCAGATTGGTCCACTCAAAATAAGAGAGCCTGGCTGTCTTTCTTAAGACCTGATTCTCACTTTGTCTGAAGTTCTCTAATATGTAATATAGCAAAGAGGGATGCTGAGCTATTGAAGATAGATGCACAGGTAAGACAATTTTTTTTAAATACAAAAGAAAACCGTATGCTTTGGAACTGGGGTGGCATTTCTTCCAGCAAAAGGAGACGTCAGTTATTTCTACTTCTCTTTTATCCATCATGATAAAGCTGAACTTGTGTTATACTTATGAAATTCTACCTGGTAGAAAAGTCAGTACATGAGAAGTTGAACTGAATTGGAGAAAACTGAAAGACAGGATGGGTCCATGCAATGAAAACACCAAAACCTCATGGTGTTTTGATTCCTTCAGTGACTCAAAACAAACACTTCCTTCTAGATTGAACTTTTATGTCACCAATAGGTTAAAGAAACATACGCGAACCCTACGTAAGCTAAAGATGGGCAGTCAGTGAAAAAAGTCTGAAGACTGGTCTGAGACATATGCTTCTGTGTATGTATAGGAATCAGAGCTTTTTAGCAGATGTAGAAACTCTTCACCTTGCTGCATCTTTTCCCTTGATTATTAATCTGACATAACAACACTATGGATGCAAACACTACTTGGCACATACTAAAGAGTTCACACTGAGAGCAACCACCCAGGTATGTAAGGTAAGTTAATGAATGGCTCTTCAAGGAGAGATCAAAGGCATTGCCCTAGGAGGAAAACTCTTCAAGCACAAACAGCAGGCCAAAGGGGATGGTACCTTAGAATCAGCAAAGAGATGATCAGAACCAGAATCACAATTCCCGTGAGTGTGAAGACAGCAATGGTCAAGACATGTGGGCCTGCAGAAAAGAAAAATTCAAAAATAAACAACTTGACAGAGGACACTGAGAAACAATATTATATTTTAGAAATTACCCTCACCCGCACATGTGCAAGTCACAGTAGCTGAGCAGGGATGTTCTTTGGTCATATCCAAATCGAAAGGCTTTGGTAAAATCCAACACTGCCTAGAGATAACAAGTGCCTGCCTTTTTCACTGCAGGATGAAGCATAACCCAAAGCAGTGCAGTCTTACATCCCCACCTGAGGCTTGGGCACTCTATGGGGACACCCAGGTGGGAGACTAATTTAACAGCACTAAATCTCACATCAGCTCAGCAGGAGAGTTTTCAGATGTTCTCGTCTTTAAAAATAAATTAGGATAGTCCAGGAATAAAGCTGACTTTTCTTACTAACCACATTTTAGAAAATGAAGCAAATTTCTCCTTTCAATAACTTCATAAAAGTGGATGGTGGAGCCAAACCTTGGGTACAAATCTCTGTGGGGTAGGGATGTAGATGGGGTAAGCAGTTGACCTTTTGTAATCAGAGTCATTGGCAGGCAGGAAACATAGTTTTCCCTCAGTAAATCCAGGGCTTAATGCAAAATGGGCTCTTCATTGACTTCTTTAGAATAATCTCTCACTGAACTGGGAAACAAAAGTTTGGTCCCTCCAGTTTTTATCATTAAACACCATGATAACTTTCTCAGAATAATACTCAGTGATAACTTTCTGATTCAAGATTTATAACATATGTATTTTCCTTTCCTGTCCTGCTGGGTACCCACCCAGTAAGAAAGACACACCTCTTTGACAGGGAATTTTCCACAACTAGCCATACCTGTGTCACTCAGAATCTTAACTGATATAATTTGCTTCAGGATGGGATACACCTGAAGACCACGGCATCCACCCAGAATTTCAGCTGATACAGAGTACAGCCACTTGTGGATTTGAAAGGCATCTCTCCAGGAGCTTGTTATCCAATAAGAGGTCAAAAATAAAATCATGGTACAGCTTTTAACATACACAAACTTTTAAATGTTGCACCTGGGTTCTCCCCTTATTGGCCCAGTTGTTTAAAGTTATTCTGTATATGTTGTAGACGGAGCTTTGGAGACTGTGGACTCATTTCTGAACATGTCTGTAGACACTTGAGTTGGGATGACAAGTGGTACTGAGTGGACTCTACTCTTCAGTATGAAATTTGTATCCTATAGAGGGAAATTAATCTAGTGCAGCACAAAACTGGCAGATTAGTGTTGTTGGAAGCTGCCAGGTGCCAAACAATTTGAAAATCAGGCTGTTCAGGCATCTGAGGACTTAGACCCAAAATCACAGAGCGCACAAGGGTCCTAGTCCTGAGCAGGCAGGCAGAACTGTTGAGGCTGAGAACTGAGTATTTAAGGTTGTCATTTTGATCGTCTTAATGTGGAAAAGCGAACTGAAGCCTATCTTGGGTCAGTTCTTGGAGCTCAGGGGTACTGGGAAGGAAAGTTGCGGCCACCAACTGCCTTTGAAGAGCAACAGGCCATCAGTACAGAGCTTTGTCTGGTGGCCACATGTCTAGAGTGTACCTACTCTACTGAGCAAGTGTCTCAGGAAAAGAAGGCAGAGGAGAATCTAGTTTCACAGATTGCCATGTCGGTTCTGGATAGTAGAAGAGTTGAGCTACTCAGCCTTCCTGAGTCTAACGCACTTCTGAGCGTGCCCAAAACCAGAAATAAAGGCACACAGGAAAATGATAAAGCATAAAAATTAATAAACAAATAAAAAGCAACAAGGCACACACTAGCTGCCTCCAGAATCAAACACCAGCTGGGCAGGGATTTTGAACACACCAATGTAAGTGTCTGCATCTGACATAGAATTCAGTTTAGGAGCTCTGGATTTTGGACCCAACTTTCTGGCTTTTATTTTTTGTTTTGTGTATCACGTCTCCTCACTGTCTTTATGTGTGTTCATCTCAGCATCAGTCTCAGGGCCTCCTGGTAACTTAGTATTCATCTGATGCTCTCCATTGAAAACTGTCAGTACTATGTTTCCCTCCACCAAGGAAGGACATCGAGTTACCAGTATAAAACGTCATATGCATGAGAATGTGCAAAGTCATTTCCTACGAATTCTGTAAAACTTAAGTTTGGTGAATAGTGGCTTGCAGCCTATCAGCAGGTTGAAGTTTCCCAGGGAAGTGCTTTGGGACCACCACTTCCCGTTCCCGAGGCTCTGCTACCACCTCCTGGCCCTTGGTATTACAACACGCAAAGGCAGAGCGCATCACAAAATGTTTTCAGGTCCCCTGGAACAAGAACCGTCTGTTTATTAAACGCTGATCTTATCCATGTTTAGAGTGAGGGTTCAAACTTTCTGAATAATGCCAAAATGTGGATGAGACCCCTTTTTTTAAGGAACGCCAGGAGGAAAGAGGGCAGCAGAACTGGGTCGGCTGATCTCAGTTACAGCTTAGGAAGGAGCAGGGCTCTGGTTGCGGTGTTTGTTCACCTCCCCAGAGGAAAAAACATGTTTCTGTTTGGAATGTTTTGACTGGCTTTGGCCATACTTAAACTTACTTAAACTTTGGCTGTAATAAGTTGCCCTTTGGGGGAATATATTTTTTTACAGTCACACTGAAAGGAGGTTTATTTTTTTTAAAATGTGAAAACAAAATAATCAAGTCCCTGTGGGAGGTGGTTTTACTTTGATTTAGTATAGCTTGGCCACAAAGTCAGGACTTCATTAAGCGCTGAATGTTAAACTACTAGTTTGTAGACACTGGCTTTCTGCAATTCCTAAACATTTTTCTTTTGCCCTTGTACAGCAGCTTCAGACAAGGATGTACTCAGGGGAATCTTTTAAAGATGCAGAGATCCTCTGACAACACAGTGTGTTGTGGGGACCAAGGCATGAACAAGAATAGGACTGGAGCAACACCCGAGAAGGCTGAGGCCAAGCAGCAAACTCTAATTTGAAGCCATCAGTTTACTGAGGAATAAAAGTGTTTGAATCCATGCAACACTTTACTGTAAATGAACTTTTAGCTATCAGAAGGTGTTTGTTCCTGCAGTTATTGGTTTGCATTGTAATATTCCCTAGAGGAGGTAAGCAGTACAGCAAACTAAGGGAGGCCTTTAGCCTTAGAGACCTTAGAGGTCTTAGAGACCTTTAAGAGCGGCACCTTTGGACACTCACTGATGGGAATGACTCAGGTGAAAACTAACCCGCTGTTCAGTAACCCTTGCAACCACTGCCACTGCAATAATTTTTATCCTGCATATCATACCCTGAAGAATAAATCTTTCCATTGCCAATCACCACATGGCAGCAGTCTACACGGGGAAACAATCCCAATCTGCTCAGGCTGACAAGGCTGTACTCTGCTATGCTGAATTACAACATCCAGGAGTCGCCAAAAACTCAAAAGAAAAGGAGGTATTGATTTCTGGGATTTCTGATTTAAAGTTTGAGTGGAGATGGAGTAATAACCTAGCATCCCATTGTCTTTCTGCGAGGAGCCAGCTCGTCTAAGAGACCCCTCCAGAGAAGCACCCTGAATCTACTCAGTGCTATGTCCTCTCCCCAGCTCTCTGCAACAAGGATAAAGGGGCAAGCAGAAGCCTCCATGCTGCATCAGCAATACAGAAATGCAAAGGCAGATAACTTATCATAACCTTAACTCTGCTGCCTTTCCTGGACAGTCTTTCAAACAATTCACACCACCACCATCATCTAGTGAAGGTTTTATGTTCGGGGGTGACCTCTTCCAAAACATGCCATGGTATTCCCCACAGTCACTGGTACAGTATGGAGGCTATGAAAGACTTAGTTACACTGAAACAGAAATGCAGGTTTAGAATTGGGCTGGGTGCAGAGAACATGGGGAGCTGGGCAGGGGAAGGAAAGATGCTGTTCTGTCCCCAGCTCCTGGCATCACTGGCTGGGAACAGTGTGAAGGTAGCGTGCTGGATTGCACAGCAGGTAGATTTTAGGACTGTGTGACTTGTCTTCGAGGAAGAGGTAGGTTTAATGGGTGTCTCACCAGTGTTTGGGGTATCACTGGGCAGCTTGTGGTTCTTCCAGACAAAATCCGGACTGGAAGTCATCACGTGTGTCTCATTCTTGTGAGTGTTGAAATGCAGAAGAGTTCTGAACTATGGGTGTAGAAGGGAAGAAATGCAGTCAGCAGCTGTGCTCTCCCTCTTTTGTCCTTTGCTTCAAACTACCCTTAATAAGTATATTGCTCAAACTCAAAGTAATTCTTGGTCTTTCTGCTACAGTGGCGCATTCCTCAGCTTAGCCATGTGTATGGCTGTCATATTCTTCCTCATTCCTCCCTTCTCTCTGAAAAGAAATCCATCAGTTCCACAGAATACCAGCTGCAATTCACTTACTGAATCACCATATGACATCAATCCTGTCAGTCTCCAGCACGCCTCTCATGACCCTCACCTGGCATGCACAACATGCCTTGGCATGCCACCACTTCTGTTGCAGTTATCTTCATCATTCTTATGCAATAATACAGGGTATTTTGTTTCTCCTTGCATATATAAGGTCAAACAGTTGCTCCCTGGACATACGTACATGATTTGCAGTGTGTGACGTGTACAGCAGGGACAAAATGGAATCAATGTCTCCGAATTCATCTAGAGTCACAGGACCCAGTACACCTGTGGACACAAGGAATTAGTCAGAGGGCCTGCATTCTCAGAAGCACAAATACATGGCAGGAAGGATGGGGTAAATAAAAGGATTTGTGATGCCCAGGATATTTTTCTTCTTCACGTACATGCTAGAGAACATATCAGGTTGGTGTGGTGCTACTTCTCCCTTAATAGCATGCTACATTTTCTCTACAAAATCCAATAAAAGGTGTTGAACTGACTGCACTGAAGAGGAAAGTCTCCCTCTAGCTATAGAAAAATATAATTTTCAGGTTTCTTCAGCATACCAAGAATGTCAGAGTAACCTCCCTTGAAGGGACTGTTTTAGAAGTGAGAAGGGAAATTGCCTGTTTCCACCTGCAGTTTGAATCTATCAGCAAGAAAGGAAATCTAAGGATACTTTCATTCCTCTTACTCTTTTGAGAGCCACCTGCTTGGCTCTAATAATATTATTTTAACCAGGTTCTTTTTTTCTTTAACCTCCTGCCTCTGTATGCCAGCAAATGTGCAGATTGGGAAATTGCCTATGTAGCACATTCCAAGGATTTTTAAGGTGGAATTTCCCAAGTCCCTCAGCGTGGCTTGACTTAGCTCTCATGAAGTCAGTCATTTCAACAGGAGCACTAGCTTAGCCAATACACACCACTCCTGAAAGTCTCGCCTTCACTTTTTCCTTTCTTTTTCCAGGAGAGTCTTTTTGATCAGCTTCAGGTTGCTTGTTTGCTGCTGTTGCTGGTAAAGACTTACTTTATTTTTCCTGAAGTTCAGCATCATCATTATTTTAGTTAGGGAATTACCTTCTCTCTTTTCATCTCAAAAACTGATGCTAAGTTTTTCATGGCCCACCTTCCTCATATCAAAATAATTGTTATATGAACTCCCTACTCTACCAGCCTCCAGCACAAGAAAGAATGAAGGTGGTTCAACACCTTTCACTTTTAGGATGACTTTTTTAAACTAAACCTATAACTAATGTGGAGCATTACAGTGCAAGATTTATTTTGGATAAGTAAGGAAGTTTGTGCAACTCACCTTTCAAATTTAGAGTAAAAGTGAAGAGATGAGTTTACTCATATTCTATCTCCAGGAAGAATTACTAAACTATACTTTGCTAGGTTTGGAATACCATGGTTAAAGCAAAAATAAGCCCAAAACCTGTTAGGTCGTATTAGGAAAATCTGGGAAACTTCTACACGTGTTTGCTGAAAGCAGGTGGGACATAAAGACAAAGCTTTCAGTTGTCATTTTCGTTGGTACAGATCTCTGATGTGAAGTGATGAGAAGTCTCTTTGCCCCTAGAGAGGTAATGTTGTCACTTCATTGTGTCAGTCTTTCCTCTGTCTTTTCCTAATGATTAAATTCTGTGATTTTAAGCCCATGGCCTACAAAAGCCCACTGATGCTAGACAACCTGTGAGATGAACCAGAAAGTTGGCTAGGAAGTGCCAACCCATTGCCAGCTGGCTTACGCTCACACTGCAGGCACCCAGGTCTACCATGGCTTTGTAAAGTGGAAAAAGGTTGAAACTACATCATTAAAGCTTAGCTAAATGGCTGTCAGAGTCATTTTGAATATCAATCATATTTCATACATACTGGCCTGAAGTCAAGAGTAGACATTTTGGGGAAAGCTTGGAAATGCCACTGTCGCAAATTAACCACCTGAATGCCAGGTTGCCCCTGAAGGAAGAATGGACTCTGAAACCCACCTATATGCTTCACTCTT
The DNA here is from genome assembly GCF_964106895.1 of Numenius arquata. Classification (NCBI taxonomy): domain Eukaryota; kingdom Metazoa; phylum Chordata; class Aves; order Charadriiformes; family Scolopacidae; genus Numenius; species Numenius arquata. The sequence goes on along the minus strand of NC_133577.1, from coordinate 78,600,960 downwards.
CCAGCTCCTTTCTCATTCTCCAAATAGTCTCCCTATATGGAGTTCAGCTCTTTATCAAAAGAATTACACCAGCTTCAGGTCCTTGTCCCTGTCCTCCACCTCTGCTGGCTGGGAAGACCTGTCTCTCCTCCTTCCCCCACCCCTCCTTAGGCAGCAATTTCCTTTAAATATGCTTTGTACTTCAAAGCAGCAGGAAAAACGCAACAGCCCAGAAAGAAGCCTGGTCCTCAAACAGTCTGTTGCTAATTGCAATGTTTCAAATGATCATCATTTTGACTTTCTCCCTCTTCTGTGTTGCACGCACTGAGGTGATTCTGCATGACTGCTACATAGTGCTTCTGCTAATAGTGAAGATAACATCCTTGGGGAAAATGATAGAAAAAGAAAAAAGAGTGGGAATAAAAATCATTGAAGAGCTTGGACTTGTTTAATGTAGAAGTGACTTGTCCTAACAGTGCTTAAAACCAAATTTCTTTCCCCTCATCGATTTAGTGAACCCTGCACAGCACTGTACTTTTTTTACCTTCAAAAGTGGTATTTCGGAATTCATTGAGGAAACCAAGAGGTGACACTGGGCTCTGGGAGAAGATAAATTTCTTCAGACTATGTCCAAATAGCAAGACTGCATTAAAATAGCCAACAAAAAAGTCATCTTCCATCTAGAACAGGCGAAAAAGAAAAATGAGAATTTGAGAGTTCATGGTTCCGCCCTAAAGCTACAATATATTTGGTGGTCTCTGTTTGGCAAAAATTCCAGCATGGAAGACCAGAATCTGCCGAACACAGAGTGAGTAGATGAGCAACGCCACATCAGCATTTTTACTTCAGAAAATAAAGGTAAATAAAATATATTTTTGGTGTATGAAGACAGAGAGGCATTGAAAACTTATAAGAGGCCAAAGTAAAGCTCTGGCATGCTGATCCTGGTGCAAAGGATTCAAGAAATCCCACATTGTAGGTTCTGGGCAGGTCTGCTCAGTGGGATCCAAAGCCCCTGCCTTTGGATTAGTCTTTCTGTGCAGATAATTCAGTGTGGTGCCAGCAAGTCTGGGCTTCCAGATGGCCACAGCTCAGGGGCAAGGAGCTGTGCCAGAATTTCCAGCAGCCTGCCATAGACCTGGCACCCAAAAAGCCTTGAGCCCAGGCTGGGCTCTGTAAATCCAGCCAGAAGCTTCAGGCTGCCTTCTGGAGAGCTGAAGCTCAAAGGCATAAATCCTGGGCGGAACTCTACATGTAGAGTCTGGTTCCTGGACAGACGGCAGGAGTATCAGTTTCACTAAGCAGATACAGGGTTTGCGTAGTTTCTGCTTTTCAGGAAATTAAAAAAATACGTATCTCCTACAGAAAAAAAATAGTTCCTGCTTTTGAAGTTTAACTGGAAAGCCCCTCGACAGAAACAGCAATGTTTGCCACCACTTATATATATCTGAACACAAAAATCAGTCAACAATTATTCGTTCTGAAACTTCCATGCTCACATCTCAATTACACCTATAGATCTTCCTTCAGTGATGCCTTCCAGCTACATATAAAATTGCCAGTCACTCAGAAGTGGAGTCAGAAGACTATGTACCTATAAGTCTCCCTCGTGCCCCATGAAAATGACACTTGCAGACTAAACTAAAAGCTTGAGTTGAACTTCACAAAGCAAGAACATGACAGCCTGCATGTTTGCCCTATGATTTTATATTTTTGCATCATTACAGCAGGATAAAGTGTCATCCTGCAATAATGTAGGAAAATATCAGCATAGAAGCATGATGGGGGATGATTACAGCTGTGGTTTTAGTTTTCACTTCCTAATACATGAATATACTGAATGTAATAATCAGATATAAAATAATGTTGTTACCAAGATGACATCCTCAGTCGTTAGAGTGTCCAAGCTGTAATTGCTTGTAGGGGGTGGCAGAGTCAGGACAAGTACATTTTGCATGTGATGGGCTGAGTTGTTGTTCCTGAAGTACGTGTTACTGCAAAGCAAAGCACAAGAAGCCCACAGACAATCAGCAGCAGGGGCAGTGGTAACCATGACAGAATCACTCTCCTTTCCTCAGCGGCACTGTTGTTTAACAGGTTGAAACAGTAGTTCTAAAAAAAATTCATCATGGACAAAACTCCTTATGCTGTTCATCCCCTGACGTCAGCTTTTATACTTCACTACATTAAAAGGTAATATCAAAGAGATCTGGCAATCTGAAACTCAAAGGTTTCTTTCCTCTTCTTTCAAGTAGGAGTTTATGCCTATTAAAACTGAGTCTCTTCTTGGAATCCACAGTGCTGCAATCTGTAGTTTCTTCATGTTATCGTGCATGTTTCTGACCTCTTCTGCACTCTTCTGCATGTTTGCATGTTCCTCTAATTTTGGTATTTCCTGCTAGAATTGATCACAGCAGGATTTGTACCAAAAGCGTTTAACAGGAGGACATGTAACAATCGGAGAGTTGCAGAGTGCAGCTTATTGTTTTATTTGTTTAATTCAGTGAGCTAGGAAAATCAGAGGAAACTACGTGAAAACTATGCTAAAACAAGCAGAAAAAGTGGCAGCTTTCCAGTATCTTTGGTTTAATGACCCTGACAGGCCATCTGGAAGTGCTTTGCAGACTGGCAACCACAGGATTCACATGTTACAGAGGAATTTATCAATAGATATTAGTGTCAAGTAGCAGCATCTGCCATTGCTATAGCTAGATTGATTAAAAAATATATGTTGTATGAGCCTTCTCTCATTATTCATGTTGATCATACTTTTATTTTTTCAGTCAGTACTCTATTAAGAATTTTTGGAGACCACAGCCTTCACTCCATGGCCATCAGATGGGATCCTGACACCAGAGCCTGGTCCCTGCCTTTCCCTGAATCTTCTGACTTTTACATTGCAATTTTCACCCTGAAGAATTTCAAAGTGCTTTTCATTCAGGCTTGGACTGAGCTAGCCAGGTGAAAAGGAAACTTCATTAGATTTCACCAGACTGGATAATCCTACAGTATCCTACCTCCCCCTGAGGGAGGCTTAAACACTCTGTTTGTGTCCTGGCTGCCAGAGGGTTCAGAGCTGAAGAAAATTTAAATCCATCACTCTGTCCGAGGGACTTGACTCCTGGAGAAGCATGGGACCTTGCCTACTGTCTTCTCCTACAGCTTGAGTTCTGATCTAACATGTGTCTGTATTTCATTTCTGTTTTAAGAAGAAGAACATAATTTGAGATACTCAGCAAAACCAGGCGTATGTAGCAAATTTAAGGAGGGCAGCATATAAAATGGGCTGAGGCACCTGGGTCTGTCAGAATGATGTCACAGCAGAGAAGACCCTGATCACCCTCACCTATTGCGAGGCAACAATTACACATGCAACACCCATAAGTAAAAACACTCAAATACATAGTCCCCATTGTGCATTTGCAAAGAGACAGGAATTGTGGCCAGCTGCCTCAATTGCAGGAAATGCAACTGGGGATTCATTCCTAGTGCCTGGATAAAGTGTTGAAAGGTCTAAAGATTTTAGAGGCTTTTCTGAAAAAGATACATGGTGAACTTGAAAGTGTACAGGACAGAGAAGATCGTGTTAGAGCTTGGACCACAGGCTCCAGTTTGGACCAAAAGGTTAAATGACTGAAGTCATTAATCCAAAATGCCTTAGCCCTGCCCTGTCAAGGTCAGCTTTACACACGAGGGCTGGGAAGCCCCACAGCCCCTGGAAGTTCCGGGATTCTTATGCTACATCAACAGTGAAATAAGTGAGATCAAGACACAGGCACATATGTTTGCCTTGTGATCATCCGTACCATTAAGCTGCCAGCACAGTCCCAGGCATAGTTTTGGTCTAGGCCAACTTGCTTTCTCCCAGAGTGTGACTTGCTATGGTGACCAGAGCCATACCCAAAAAGCAGTTGGGATGTCTACACTTAGCCGTACAGATGTGAGCTGTGCTGTGTCACTTAGGCTTAGGGCAAGAGATCATCTCTCAGTCCTTGTATACAGACAAAGCTTTTGAGGCTGCCATGGATAAGGCCAATTTATATCAGTCCTCATCTGTAAAGATTTTGAGATTAGCAACATAAAGTTGAACAACAGAAAACTTCGCTTGTATACTAAGAAATGTCTCTGAAAAGTTAGATTTATGCAGTTAAAAAGATGTTGAAGAGACGATTATAAAGTGGAAGAGACAGTTGTACCACTCTTAAATCATTTTAAAATTGAATAAACAGACTCTAGAAAAATATACTGTAAGCCACATTTACATAATTCTCTGGTTGGACAGAGTATATGAAAAATGTACAATATCTCATATGAACAGCTCATGACCACTCTGACTTTGAACTCTGTAGTTCTCTCATGGCTTCCTGCACTGTGTAGTCCACAGAATGACGTCAACCCTACCTGCTCTGTCACTGCCTTAGAAAAATATTACGTGAACTAAAGGGGATATTATAGAGGATGTTCTACAAATTAAACACTAATCAGCTTAGATAAATGGCAAAACATGAGGAAAGACAGCAGTGGAAAACATTTTGTGAGAGACCATTACTTCAATAAAACAGTTCCACTAACACTATTTCCATTATCTCTATCCTTCAACAAAATGCAGAGAAAAGAGGAAAAGCAAAGCTAATACTTTACTTGAAGAGATCTATCAGGATGATAACAATGTCCTTATCCACTTCCTCCGTCCCGAGGTCTTTGCTGAGGTCTTCTGGAGAGCCACACATGATGATCACTACAGATTAGGCAAAAATGGAGACAGATTGGTGAAAGGTACAGACAAGAAGAAGATACTTGCATGCTCCCCCGTGCTTGAGTAGCCGGCAGTAGAGCAATGCAGGGCTAAGGCACATTACCTGCGCTCTGCTGGCACCCAGGCCCAGAGCTACAGCCTCTCTGCAGTAAGACTGGGATATTTGAGGGAAAGTGGTAAAAGGTGCCTCAACGCCTACACCATTTTCTGGCTGACTGCACCAGAGCACTACCATTATCTCACTCAAATAAGCATTAGCAGTTCTGATGCCATGCAGGGTACTGCATATGAACATTTCTAAGTTAAATGGCATTCAAGTAATACTTTCATTGGCTTACTTATGACTCTCGGACTCACTTGGCCTGCTGATGCCAGGTGCTTGGTCTTAGGAGAAGATGAGGTATTTACTCATCCATTTATATAGTTTAGATGGATCACTTCCAGAAGAAGCACCCTTTGATGGCACAAATGAGGTCCATATATGCACCAGGGCTGCAAATACAGGAATGGTAGCGCGCTAAGAATTCTTGTAGTATCTAAGGCTCTTAGGAGGAGTTGTGATTCCTGGATTCCTGAATCTTTCACAAAACAGAGCTTATGCCTAGATGGGATAATTCACCCCAAAAGCTCTCTGGAACCAGGATGTATCCCTGTATTTTACGGGGATGGAAAGATGAACTTTGTGCTGTTTTATGTTTGCACCCATGTGAAATGCTATGTCTGCTTTCTCCACCAATTCTGTGGAAAGACTATCCCTAAAATGTAGCTAAGGGGTAGGTCTGATTTCCTGGGAAAACCAACTTACCTGCAGGGCAAAGTGCACCCTCAGCCCTCCCTTACCATTGCTTTTCCGGTTTGGATCTTTCACAGTTTTTTTAAGCTGCTCCGAAGTCCTTAAAATGTCCTTGAACTTCAGTGTTTCAGAAAACTGTGTGATTCCAGCCTCTAGTGCATTGATGTACCTTACACAATGGAGCACAGATATTGTCAGAAAATTGCTAACTCCTCACATTCTCCTAAATAAGCCAAAATGTGAGCTAGGCTGTTTACAGCACACAAGAGTGTTTGTAAGGTGGTATGGAACAATTTTTTCTGCAGCAATAGAAGAGAGAAAATCAATACAGGGCATGAAAGACAGAAGTGTTTGGAACGTTACCCAGAGGTATTTGAGCCCAGTTGTACAAAGGATGGGTTTGGAGAATACAATGATGTAATAAGACAGTAAAAATTAAGAAAAGAAATCAGAGATCTGGGGAAACCACAGTGAGATTAACTGGGAGGGAGAGCCAGGAAGCTCTGCTGTTTTAAGACATCAATGATAATCTCAGAAGACACATGTGAAGGTTCAAAGGAGTAAATGGGAGCTGCAAAAAGAGCTGACAAAAAAACCCACGCATGTACCCTGACTGTGAGAAAAGCAAAGGAAAGAAAATAATAACAAAAAACTCCTATACTGAATCAGTTAAATCTTGACAGGAAAAAATGACTACAGCAAAAAAACCCAAACAAGTGAGTAAAAGCTAGCTAAAAGATTGAGCAAAACCAGCCAACTCCTAAATCCCATTCTTGCCTCAATATGTTGTGTCTGAAAAGGCACATTCTGTTTGAGATAAAGTTAATGCAGAAGGAAAACCAAAGAAATCTCTTTGTTTTCAAACTGCTTAACTTTTTGTCTAGCAACACTGAGATCCCAGTCTATAAACTACTGAACATCTTTTTCTTCCCATTTTTTCCAGGAACGGAATTATTAACCATTTATTTACAGGAACATATGCATAGTTGAGACATAACCTGATTTTGCTATCACTGTAGGTATTCACTTTTATACCTATATGGGAAAAACAATTAATCCATGCAGTATAACTTGTGCTTTAGCAAAAGTGGATTTTTTAAATTAGCCAGTTCAAAAACCTTCAAGCTGACAATTTCTATTAAAGCAGAATGAGACGCATTTTTGCAACTATATTAGGATGAAAAATGGGCAGAGATACAAAATTAATTCTTTTTTGTTAATTCAACAATAAAGAAAAGGAGCTTGAACAATTCTGAAGTCATAAAGAAGGTCCTGAACAGAAGTATTACTAAAGACAAGATAAGAAACACTTGGGAAATAACTTACATGCATTGACTTCCCTGAAAGGTATGAAACCTGCAGGATTAAAGGGATTTAGCCAAAGTGTGTATAGTGCATTGGCAATTACAGCTGCAAACATGGAAAAATAGGGATTGTAGTAAAAAGTAAGTGAAGTGCACTGATGTTTCAAAGCATCAAAGAGAGGTAATCATAGCAATTACATGATGTGATCAAGTTGCTATCTATATTGAAAAAGAAGGAGGAAACAATGACAGTCCCTAAATATCTACAAAACAGGGAGTTGGAGATCAGGTTTTAGGGCCCTTGATTCAGAAAAAAAATAAAATTCTGCATGCAAAATATTATGTAAGTACATGCTTATATCACTCTGAAGCCAATACAGTCATAAATTTTGCTTAAAATTCTGCAAGTTCCTCAAGTTATGAATTGGAAAGATAAATAATAGTTAATTACATGAATTTTTGGCTACCTTTGACTTCCATTTATAAAATTAGTAAGAGAAATTAGATGATTTTTTTAACTTTGTCAGCATTTTGTGTCCCAAAATTGGGAAAAGGTGCATAGAAACATTCACATGAGCTGAAAATTAAATAAGAGTCAATAATAGAAGAGTAATGATAAATATCAGTATATTAAAGAGTCTATTTGACTAAAAACAGCCTTTGACTTCAAGGCATGGAGAAACTCCAACATTCTTGAGAATTAAGCATGGGCTGATGTTTCAGGTCACGAAGTGAAAACTGTCTCCTTTGCTCCAAACTGGTGAGAGCATAACTTAAACGCCGCAACCATTGGGGGTCTTTTTGTTCAAAGACAGATACAGTTTGAACTTTGGAAATGTTTTGGAGGAACAACAGTGCCCACAGGTAGAAGCCATTAATGTGGAGAAACATTACAAGAGCTTGATAAGCCCCCTGACCTAAAAAGACGTATATGGAGAGCGCAATGGAGGACCCTCTCATGTCACACTATTTACATCAAAGATGCTGTAAACAGATATTTCCAGCAGGGACAACATGTGGGTTATGCTGCCCACAGGAAAAGCCAAGGTTTGAGAATACTTAGAAGGAGAGCGAGTGAAACATTCACATGTGCAGTACAGCTAAAAGGTGTAATTCATCTTTTCCTTCTCTCATTACTTGGTAGCCGTAAGGCACCTCCCAAAATGCTGGGCTTGAAGGACAGCTTGTAAGAACTGTGTCCGAGGATGGAGATGGAGTAAATCAACAGCAGGGTCAGAGGTGGATCTGGATCTTACCAGAAGCACGGCTCCGAGATTTCGTTCCTCTTGTAAATGTAGGCAGATTCCCAGGTTGTGGTTTTGAATGGCAGCTGAGTTTCTTTCCAAAAATAATAGAAGAATTCATTCAATTTCCTGGCTGGGGTCAGAAGGCGGGTTAGGTTTACTTTGTAGTCACAGGACAGTCCAAAACTCCCTACAGAGATCAGAGGCATGCTCAGTACTGTTTCAACTCTGAAGGAAGAGACAAGAGGACAAGTCTGAACGGATTGCTGTCGCACCAAGGCATCTACCACATGATTTCCATCCTCAGCTCACTCTCCTCTGGTGCCCTGCATTAGTTTAACAGCAATTGGAACCTTATACAGAAGGCTCCTCAAGAACACAAGCAGATTTCAAGTCAGTTTTGGCACTGAAATGCCCTGTTGAACTGGTCCAGGAAGGTTCTCTCACTGCCCCCAATTCCCCATGCCCATTTGGATACCATGCACCATTTCAGCCCAATGGCTGTGACAGGAGTCCAGAGGCTCAAGGACCAATCTGATTCTGCTCCCTGGCTGCCATTAGCATGGGATGGATTTGATCTCTTTATTGGGGCAGTCCTGGAGGGTGACAGCTTTTTGCCATCAAAAAAGCTTCATTCCTACAACAGCAGTCAGGGAGAAAAGCTAAGGCAACCCTCTGCTGGCAGGGAATTTGTAAAGTGCCGTAAAGCAAGGCATTTGTTCTGATTTGCAAAGCCATTGCCCCATGGGCAAAAGCCAGCTGCCTGTTTGTTAGTGTTCTTCATTGCTTTGCATAAACTTCTGCTATTCATAGTTTTTACTGATTTAACTGTGTCAGAGTCCAAGGAAAAGACTTTGGCATCATTCTGGGCAGCTCTATATATAGCAGGTAGAAATGCAAACAAAGTTAGGAGGCACAATGAATAAAATGGGGAATATTGCATAATATTTTACCATGTTCCTATACATATGTAAGACTTATTCTTTTGATTCTTCTGTAAATCAATCAATCACATGCATTCACCAGTAACATTGTACTCTCTTCTGGTCATGCTACTCAAAGAAAAGTATAGAGCTAAAAAGCAGATAAAGCTTGAGGTGAAAGTGTCTTAATCTTCCCAGTATCTCTGAGTGAAACCAAAAGGCTACCAGAGTTTACCTGGGTAACAATATGGATTTGTACATCATGACTGATGGAGATTTTTAACTGATTTATACTAGAAGTCTGCAGATTCAGCTTACATTTCTCCTGATATCTGAGAATGAACATATTAATGAATAATAGAATTATACATGTTCTTGTTTAATATGGTTGTAGAGAGACTCATTCTTCAGGAATGCTTCTTGAGGCAGAAGAGTTAGGATCAAACTGGCTGCTCCCTATCTAAACACTCTTTACCAAAGATGGTTGGGGTTTTTCCATCTCCTCTTGACACATATAACTCAGGCCCCCCTCAATGACTGAACACCCACCCAGAAGGACCCCTGTTGCTGCAGTGCTGCGATGTCTTCATGCCACAAGCTAACATCTCTTTCCTGCTGCAGTTGTTGAAGAACTAAGTCTTTTGAGCCCTCAATCAATCAATTAACTTTCTGTCAGCAATTAGAAAAGTTTCCCTGCTAGCAATGGGGTTTCATCAATGGGCTTTGGAAGGGGATTTTCTTCTCCCTACCAAATAGTGGCTCTGCATAAGAGTCTTACTGGCTTGACTGTAGACCTTGAGGTGTCATATATCCTAAACCCCAATGTCTCTGCTGGCTTGTTGTACACAAAACAACTTTGTTCATCAGTTGATATCTTCAACATCACAGCATTAGGGGGAACAGGCAGTACTTACGAGACCATTTGGTAGGTGGCATAAGTGCAAGCGGGTCCTATGACAACACAGCCAAGTTTGCCAGTATTCTGCAAGGGATCAGAAAGGGTCAGTAGTGGGGACAGTGCAAAGGACTGGCAGAGGGAGGGGGATGGGAGAATGAAGAAAACTTTAGTATTTGAGAAGGAGTTGCAGAAGTTACCCAGCAAAGGCAAGAACAGAGTAGCAAAGGAGCTACAGAAAGATTCAAAGAACTAACCTACAGTGAAGGAGGGAGGAATGACAGAAAGCTAAGAAAAGGCAGAGGACAGAATAATGCCTGTGAGCATGACCTTCATTAAGAGACAGACAGCAAATTGGGATTAAAATGATTCAATTGCATATATGAAATTATACACCCCAGCAGTGCTTGCATTTGCAGAAGACTGAGGGGTTGGAATTACAAGATACTGCACATCAGAAAAACAAGTAGTTATATGCATATGAAAGCTTGTAATAAAAAAATCCTTCCATGACCACCAAATGATGCCTGATCAGTAGCTTTGTGTGTCATGAGGGACTATAGCATGTGCTCATACATTGGTAGATTTGAGAATTCACATTGGATTGACAAAGCTTCACTCAGAGGTGACAGTTATTAAACATGAGAAAATCCACTAAAACACAGCTTCTTTAAAAGAAGCTTTTCCCCATATCAGTTTTTTTACATAGTTTCTCCCACGTGACTTCTGTGATTTCTAGTGAGAAGTGCGCATTTCATCTTTGCCCTCTGGGCATAGTTCTGTACGCATTTCTTTGGTATCAGTGGCAGCCTAATAATCTCGCTGCCCGCACGTTCCCATCCTTGCACAGCTCTATCTGTGTATTTGTACAAACTGATGGTGAACCAGATCAGGGTCTGATCCAGCTGAAACAGACCTTTCTTGCTCTGCTTGGGCTGTTTGAGTATTTGGGGTTGGGTTTTTTTTTTTTTGGTTGGTTGTTGTATTTTTGTAATAGATTGCTTTGGCTATGTGGTCACACAAATTGCTGTGCAGGTATAAAAAAGAGGACAACTTAAGCATAGGAAAAGGAGTCTGAAGCGGAGGGCTTCTTTAGCCGGCAATGCCACCAATTGTCTAATGACAGGCTCTAGAAAGCATTCATAGAATCTCTCTCCAGTATTTAGAATCACAGAATGGTTTAGGTTGGAAGGGACCTTAAAGATCATCGAGTTCCAACTCCCCCACTAAACCAGGTTGCTCAAAGCCCCATCCAACCTGACCTTGAACACTTCCAGGGATTGGGCCTCCACAAGTTCCATGGCCAACCTGTTCCAGTGCCTCACCGCCCTCATAGTGAAAAATTTCTTCCTAATATCTAACCTAAATCTACCCTCTTCCATTTGCCTACTTGTCTTCACAAAACCTACAGGAACATCTTCTCTTTGAAAACTTCACTTCCCTGTCAAATTTGTTTGGAACTTATCAACAGGATCAAAAGTTAATAAGAAAAGACAGAGACACACATGCGCACACACATGTAGAAAGAAAAAAGTCTTGTCTTCTTAGGAAATTAACTTAAAGAAGCCTGCTACTCACATAAATTTCCCTGATGAGCTCCACACCTTCACAGGTGCTGGTACGACATCCTCTTGAGACATAGAGTGATGAGGTAAAGTTGTGGAAGGTGGCATTGACTGTAACATTTGCTTCTGTAACACAAACATGAAAGTAAATAGCATCATGAGTTGCAGACAACCACTAATATACTCTACCCCTTTTCTTCTGACACAGGTCTGAGCAGTCTTATGTTAGGACGTCTCCCACCAAAAAGCTGCTATGTCCACCTACCACCTAACCCCCACTACTTAGGATGAGACTGTAAAATTTGCCCCAATGTGGACCGCTGAGTGTTAGTACTTTCAGTATAAAGTACTTTTAATGTTGGCCATTATTAGACACATTTTAAAGGCTCTGTAGGAAGTTAACTGAGAGACTCTTTCAAACTAAATTGGACAAAAACTCTTCAACTAGAGGGTAGAAAGGGAATAGTTATAATTTCTTTGGAACCTCTTTTTCCCTTGATAGTCTAGAGAGTGATAGTAGATGGGTAATATTGAAAGGAGAGGTAAGATATAAAAATAAATAAAGGCATCACCTGCAGTGGTGATGAGGGAAAAACATAGAGACTGCAGAATCTTCACACTTCAAGTCATAATGTGATCAACAGATGGGGTCAAGAGGAAAATTATTTTTAGAAAGGAGAGGCTAATCCAGCCATGGGAGGAAGCAAGGACAGCCCAGTTACTGCACTAGATGGATCATGGGTCTTGACTGATTCAGTTCAGCAATTCCCATGTTCCCATTCCCAACTGCACATCTCCAGAAAAGCATGCAGGAAGAATCTGCCCAAGCACCATGAAAGGAAATATAGTTCTGCCCATCTGTAGTGTGCTTCTGTTTTTACAGAGGAAGGTCATTATTTCTGTAAGATATACATAAGGTGATTGGACAGGCAAGGAGCCTGTCTGAGGAGCAGTTTGCGGAAGGTTGGATATGTAGAAAGCTGTGGCGTAAAGTCTGACAAGAAACCACAGAAGGAGACAGATAACCAAGACCCGTTGCCTTACCTGTTGTCTGTAATTCATTTTGTACCCTTTTCAAGGCTTGCTCCACAGCTAATTTCAAATTATCAGCAGATGATGGCAAGTCCGAGTAATTCATGAGCATCACATTGATCACATAACTGTTGTTGTTACACTCATTTGAACCAACTTGCTGCAGCAGCCAGAGAGAGAAAAACAAAGGCCAAAGGGCCAGATCCAAAATCTGTTGCTTCATTATTGCTCAGTTTAGACCCATGGTGTGTGTTCTCTCTTTTCTTTTTCTCTTCCAACCCTCTTTCCTTCAGATACTCTCCATTGTTTTTGTTCCTGGCTAGGATGAAAGAGATCTCCACACTGTAGATTCAAAGACAGGCTGTATGATCCTTCTCTCAGGTACTTCCCAACCCCCCTCCTCTGCCCGCCCCTCCGGTCTACTAGGTGGCACTTCTGTTTGTGAAAAACTAGCAACAGCAAAACTCAGGAAAGGAGAGGCTAAAGGTTGCTGTGAATGTTTGCTCATGGAATGGCTGAGGCTATAAAACTGAAGCATTACCTGAAACTTTGCCTGATAAGGGCACTAACTCTTCATCGCAGGGATGAACTGAGAGAAGGAAGGGAGGGGACAAATGGACTGTAAAGACCACTCTTTAAAATGGAAATAAAAGACAAGGTCCATTAAAGCCTAGAGGAAAACAGATGGTTACTTCATGTTTGCATTGCCCTACATCTCTGGTTACATTGCCACGCCATCTCTGCTGGCTGAACTCATAAATCAAGGGTATATTGTCTTCTGTGATAAGTTACCAATTTCATTCCTTTAGCTTTTACCATCAAAGCACTCTTTGTGTTGGCAAAAATGTCTGACTTGCAGTCCTCCAGACCAAAGCCTTCCCTTCTACTTACAGAGTAGAATCAGCACAAAGCTTGTCTGCTCATACTCACCCAGCAAACAAGGAAAATAATCAGCAACAGTGTAAGTACAGTGCTTTTGGTATAAAACAGAACTGCAATTCCATGGTTTCTTTCAAAGCCTGAATTTTAAAGGTGTTGAATACACTTCAAATATATTTGCACAGACTTTTTACATGATCCTATTTTAATACAAAATTATTATTGCTTGAATCTTTCTTATGCCCGCCAGCAGAGGAGACAATGAGCCAGCATTTAAGAGCAGACCTTGAACACTTCAGCATATCTAATCTAGCATCTGTAATTAGTAATACAGTAATTTTAAATTAGGAGTCTATCATGTAAACTTCTGGTCTAGTATGGCTGGCTAGAGCCACAGACTGAGAATGGAATATAGCTTTTCATGCTGAGATCATCTGCTCCTCGCTGCCCCGTTTTATAGGTATTTACAAAGTCCTTGAAACTTATCCCATATAAGTCAATAAGAGATTTGTCATTAACTTCAGCAGAGCAAGATTTCTCAGCCTTTCTAAGCGAAACAGTTAGCCAGTGTGGATCATGCAAGTAGAACTGAGTATTTTACATTCCTGGTCACACAGGGAATATGTAATGGCACTGAAGTCTCCCTGATTTTGCATCTATTTGTGTATTTATTTGGTTTTTATAGCAGCTTAAAACCATCTTTTATAAACATAAGGGTAAAATCAACTATAGCCTTAGCACAGCTTTTCTTTTTACTCTCCCCCTTGCCCCCTGCTTTCACTGTGCCACAGGGAGTCCCCAGTCAGAGCACATTATAAATGAGTTGTTGACCTCTCAACTTTTTAATTGCCCGGTGTGTGAGATCTCTCAGTGTCAAGCCCCATGATGGGAGCACACCTTGAGCATCAGGTGACGTGGAGCAGGAGGTAGCGTGGCAGGAGGCTCCAGCTGGGGTGAAGCCAGAGCTCCCTGGAACCAGCTGAACACCACACTTTCCCTTGTACCTTGGGGCTTTGCACATCAGACACAGTTGCCTGGCAGACTGATTAGTAACATCTGCTTCATGGTGTAAGAGAGACCAAGAAAATCTGTGGCATTGTGCTGTAAATGTGAGAGTTACTGAGACTACATATGATTGTGAGGGTGGAGAGAAGAAAAAGTAGAGGAGTCATATGTGTAAAGCCCAGAATTTGATGGGCCTGCCAGAAGCACAAGCAAAAATTTCTGTATATTTGTGTTTGTTGCTACCTGTGCCTGAGGAGTCTTTAGTCCCCGGGGAATAGAAGAGGTGAGACACCAATGCCAGTCCAGTCATAGTGCCCTGGCTGCAGAATGAAGCTAAGCTCCCAAGGATCCCAGCCAACTTCGTCTAATTCTTTTGTAATATCTGATCTAGCAGTCTATAAATCCAAGAGGTGGCCAGTGACACAAACGAGCCAGATACCTAAAAAAATCTTCCATATCTCTTCAGGGAACTGCCCCCGCTGTCTCAGTAACTTCTCTCCAACTGTGAGCCAGCTCCACACTTCAGAGATTAGTCAGGGAGGGATACAGTTCAGAAACCTAGAAGTCAAATTATGTATCAGAGGAAAGAAAATAATAAGGTTTTTGACTCTACAGGGGACCGCAGCTTCAATCAGAAATAGTCTTACAACAGAACTACAAGTAATGGGAGCATCCTGAAGGCAATGCAAATGACTCTGCCTTCCCCTGAAAGAATGTGATGCCACGGAAAAGCAGAGCAAGAGACAAACACCAGGAACATCCTGTCTAAGGTAGCCTCTCCTCACACCCCCAGGATAAGCCATAAAATTTATCCCAAAACCATCTTTAAAGCACATCTGCTAGAACTACTTTTTGTCTCTTAAAACACTCAAGGTTTAGTCGCCTTCTAAGGAATAAGGTGCTAAGAAACTGCATGTCATGTCCCCAGGTGCATTTTTTCTAGCTGTGGCTTCTAGGCATCAGCTACTGTTACCATCTTGTCAGAAAGGTAAAAAAGATCCCAGCATTAAATATCTTCCCTACATGCAAGTATCTATCCAAAGAGTCAGTTCTTAGGTGTACATCAGTTTGAATACCTCATTTTTGTAATCCTAGGATTATTAACAGCTGATGGAGGTGACCCCTTGAATCATTGAAAATAAGCCTTGTAGTTTATCACTTATTCTGCCTTCACAAGCACAGGGACAATTAACATTCAGAAAGGCAGGTCCTGTATTTATTTGTCTGGAGACAAAATTCAATCCCTTGCCAACAATAATACCTGTGCATATATTGGATAGCTACAAAACACCATAACAGGTCTCTGTGGGTGTTCTTATAATCTGTGTTAAATTAGAAATACGAAATCAAATTAGCTCACCAGAGAACTGTATCATTGGTTTTAGCGAAAAGTGATTTTCAGTGTCTGATTCTACAGCACTACTTGTTTGTTTTGCCCTCTGTTTTATTAGGTAATAAACAGCCAGATATTATAGGGTGTATTTGAAACAGATAATCAGCACTGACTTCCTGATCTAAAACTTCTCTGAGAGGTTCTCTCGGTCTCCCAGGATAGTCAAAGTATAAAGATGTCTTCTTTAACTTTCAGTATTACAGAGAAGACCAAGGATCCGAAATCATTATTTTCTGTGTTTTAATTGATTTTTACATTATTTCTACTATCCAGGTTTAGAAGCCAGTAATTTAAATGATGACAAACATAGCTACATATTATACATACATAGCAGCTGTATACATGTATAAAGTATATATGTATAGCAGCTGCATAGCAGCTATGTTGACTTTTCAGACCCAATGTTTTTTTTCTTGTTTACTACACAAGAACATGAAGAAAGACTTTACAAACATTATTCTTTGGGACTGAAACTATCTACTGATAAAGAACAAGCCTGTAAAACAGCATGTGGGTATGTGTTGCATGATCCTGAGAGTACATAATGATCCTGATCCAGTACAGATCCTGATAAAGTAGAAGTCCTAGTTATATTGCCATTCCCATGGGTTATCAAGAGTTTAGGTCTGTTCTTGGAGTTCATAGCTGCTGCCACAGATTAGAGTGGAATTACACTGCAGAGCACTGACTGTTCTCATCAGAAGTTACCAATCTAGTAAGAGGAAAACCACAGACAAGAATAAGAGAAGTTGTAATTGGAATTGCATCATACTACCAGCAGCTCAGGTGGTGGCCCTACCTTCTCATTGATCTATGTTGCCACATACCAGAAGATGAAGCTAAATATGTGATGTATCATAAATATCTAGCTCAATTAAGAGAGTCTTCTTCCTGTTAACCCTTTCCCAGCACATACTTTGAAGTGAATATTATTCATCCCTTTAACTTGTATACTACCAAAAAAAAATAAAAATAGTAAGAAGTCTTTCCTCTTCACTGCTGATTTTATACTCTTTGTCTAAAGGATTTTGTTTCCAGAGTGACAAGAGATATTTCTCTTTTCAGCGTAAGAGTAGCCTCTGTTCTAAACTCAGCAGGATACAGCTCTGTCAAGAGATGAACGTAAGCTATCTGTAATGTGCAAACATCTATTCTGTTTTTCCTTATGGTAAATGGCTCAAGTGTGTAATAATTTATGTTTCCTTAAACTCTTTTTATTAAACATTATACACGTCTATACCATGTGATAGGATGGAATTACGAGATCTTCAAGCTAGTGCACACTTGATCCTGTAAATCTGTATGGCAGTGGAATATTGTGGATATATCAGCACACATCCTGAACCATTACAACTGCATTCTCTGGGACGTTAAAGTGCAATGATGTAGCTTTCTGGCTTTTCTGGCACTGACTTGTGGTGGATCAGCAGATTATCTCCACTCCCCTCCCTTGGTTCTACATACATGACTTCCAAAAACTTACCTAAATGTGATGCTGAAATCTAATACAAGGACAGCTTTTAAGTTACTTTTATTCACTTTACTGAGTCGTGATGACAGGCTGGATGCTGGAAGAATCAGGAAAAATCTGAAAGTGCAGTTCCCACAAACCTGTACAGTCACAGACATAAACACCAGTGAAAACTAAGGAAAGAGATTCCCCTACCAAAATAAAGATTAAAATTATTTATTTTCGTTTCACGGTTTGGGGGTTTTTAATTGGCACGACTGTTGTTTGTGTTCTTGAGCTGGGCGATAGAGACCTGACAAGATGTGCTGGTTTTGGCTGGGATAGAGTGAATTTTTCTCATAGTAGCTAGCGTGTGGCTATATTTTGGATTTGTGCTGAAAAAAGTGTTGATAATACAGGGATGCTTTGGTTACTGCTGAGCAGTGCTTACACAGAGTCAAAGCCTTTTCTGCTTCTCACCCCACCCCACCAGCGAGCAGGCTGGGGGTGCACAAGAACTTGGGAGGGGACACAGCCAGGACAGCTGGCCCCAGCTGACCAAAGGGATATTCCATGCCATGTGACATCATGCTCAGCATATAAAGCTTGGGAGAAGAAGAAGGAACGGGGGGACAGTCAGGGTGCTGGCATTTGTCTTCCAAAGTAACCGTTATGCTTGGTGGAGCCCTGCTTTCCTGGAGGTGGCTGAACCCCTGCCTGCCGATGGGAAGCAGTGAATGAATTCCTCGGTTTGCTTTACTTGCATGCGCAGCTTTTGCTCTACCTATTAAACTGCCTTTGTCTCAGCCCGCAAGTTTTTCCTCACTTTTACTTTTCCGATTCGTTCCCCGATCTCACCAGGGGGAGCGAGTGAGCAGCTGTGTGGCGCTTAGCTACTGGCTGGGCTTAAACCACGACAGTCCTTTTTGGTGCCCAAAATGGGGCTCAAAGGGTTTGAGATAATGACAGATTTGATTGGAATATGCTATTCAAATTTATAGCTGTCATTGCTGTTTAGCTATTAATTGGCAGGCTCCTGAGGTTGTCATGGGGCTTGCTTGCCTTGCTGTAAATCTGACTCTTGTGCTTGTTAGGGGCTGCTTTTTGCTTTCACTGCTTGCTGTCTTGCTTACTGTCTTACTCTGCTGTGCTGGGGAACGTTTAGATAACAGCAACGGCAACACACCAGGGCTGGCAGATGGCCAGGGCATCGCTGGTGTTTCTGTGCTGCTGTACTGAACAGGCTGGAACTCCAGTGTGAAATCAAGTTAAAGGGACTGTGACCTGTGGATGAGTCCACGCAGGAGCAGGACACCCCAAAATGTTGATGGCTGTGCGTAAGCCCATGCAAGAGCAGGTATATCTTGAAGCATCTGTGGCCATGGTTATGTCTGTGCTGCAGAAGGCATAGCTCTAAAGGGATTGTGGCCCAAGGATAAGTCCGCTCTGAAGAAGGTACACCTCAAAGTGTCTGTGGCTGTGGATAAGTCCATGCTGCAGCAGGTACACTTTGAAGCATCAGGGGCTGTGCATGAGGTCATGCTGGAGCAGCTCAAAGAGTGTGGCCATGGATAAGCTCTTGACAGAGCAGGTAGACACTTGGAGGGACTACAGCCGTGCTAGAACAGGTTCACTTTTGAAGGGACAGGGTGGCTGTAGGTAAGGCCACCCTGGAGCAGGTGTACCTCAAAGCAACTGTGGCTGTGGATAACTCTACACCACAGCAGGTATACCCCTGAAGAGACTGTGGCTCAGAGATAATGCTCCACTTGGAGCAGGTACGCCCCTAAGGGACTACAGTCTCTAGATAAGTCCAAGCCAGAGCAGGGGCAAGGGAAGGAGTTCATTGCAATGTTAAACCCTATGGTCTGGTCCGAAGGGACCAGGGGTGGAAATTGTAATGGAAATACCTTTAAATTGTTGTAACCCATGATTTGAGTTGCATGTTACAGGAATTACTGTAGCAGGAACCACCTGAACTAATGGAGGACAGTGCAAGGCAGCAGCAACCCAACCTGAGCTGACTTTGTTGCCCAGTAACTCCACACAACACACCACCTCTAATGTCCTGAGTGACCACAATAACAGATGGAGCCCAAAGTCATGGACTAAATGAACTCAGTGGACATTTTGTGGACATCTGTGGACATTTTATGATGTGATCCATAGACTAGGGGAATGATAAAGGATGGGAAGGGGGTGGTGGTTAATCAGGATGTATTGCATAGTGTGGGACCTGAGCATGAAGTAAATGGTGTGGAATAAGGGGTGAAGAATGTGCTAGTTTGGGGTGGGATAGAGTGAATTTTTTTCATAGTAGCTAGTATGAGGTTATATTTTGGATTTGTGCTGAAAACAGTGTTGATAATACAGAGATGCTTTAGTTATTGCTGAGCAGTGCTTACACAGAGTCAAAGCCTTTTCTGCTTCTCACACCACCCCACCGGGCTGGGGGTACACAAGAACTTGGGAGGGGACACAGCTGGGACAGCTGGCCCCAGCTGACCAAAGGGATATTCCATACCATATGACATCATGCTCAGCACATAAAGCTGGGGAAAAGAAGGAAGGGAAGGACATTCGGAGTGATGGCATTTTTCTTCCCAAATAACCATTAGGTGTGATGGAGCCCTGCTTTCCTGGAGATGGTTGAACAGCTGCCTGCCAACAGGAAGCAGTGAATGAATTCCTTGTTTTGCTTTGCTTGTGTGTGCGGCTTTTGCTCTACCTATTAAACTGTCTTTGTCTCAATCCACGATTTTTCCCTCACTTTTCCGGCTCTCTCCCCCATCCCACCAGGGGGCAGTGAGGCAGTGAGTGAGCGGCTTTGTAGCGTTTAGTTCCCAGCCGGGCTTAACCAACGACACAAGAGCATTAAATGCACACGTGATCTGTCAGCTCTGCAGGATGGTCTTTGCTGTCAACTTACATATTTCACCTTCTCTCCAATTATCAGTAGTCTATCCAGGGTGGGTTAAGGCTTAGATGTTGCTTACTCCATAAAAAAAGCAAATATTCTTCAAGTTCCTTGTTTTTAAAGGAATCATTTCCCATTTATTCATCTCAGGGGATCACCTTTGTAGCTTTAACAGGGGAGCATTTCATTGCTCTCATTTTGCTTATCATTTATCTTGACATGTTGTCAGATGCATTTGCAAAGATACAAGAGGCAGAACATGGTGAAGCATCATTACTGAAAAAACATGATCTTACCCAGACATTATGGAAATTGAAGCATGTGATTGGTGCTGATGAGAAGGTCACTTCCTAACCTCTTGCTTTGGTTATATGATGATTTTTTTTTCCACTTCTTGGTTTTCCTTTCTCTCCCTTTTTTCTTTCCTTCCTCTCTCTCCTCTCCTTTTCTTAGACCTCACTTTCCACTCTCTGATTTTTTATTTAGATGTTCATTACACTCTCTGATGCTTATCCCGGTGTTTAGTCACAGGTGCATGACTTCTCTTTTGCTGCCATCAGTGTAAGTCAAGTCCCTCTCTCCCAGCAATCCTCCATGGGAATAAACATGATCATTAATCATTTTACAGCTCACCGGCTCCAAGATAATGCCACTGGCTAATAGAATGGTAATGGTAAGAACTGCAGCAGTTTTCCAGCATTATTAATAGAGTAGCTGAACTTCTTGATGTCTCTTTAATTTATCATCTTGGCATTTTATATGAGGAAAAGATTATAACATCTCTACCTACTTTGGTCTGCATCTTAATAATAATTTCTATACCAGTCATGCTAAAAATATTTTGGTCAATTTGATGCTGGAGAGAATACAGGATTAAGTAGTGTGTATCCTCCTACACAACTGACTTTAGATAGTGAACAATTAGAATAATTAGATATGAATGGAGACTCCTACTGCACTGAATGGGTTTTAGACCATTCCTGTATGCAAATAGTCCACAACAATTGCCATAATGCCAAATTCTAGCATTTTCCCCCCTACTTATATTGCTTACAAACTATGTACGGGTAGAAACTCTACAAGTCAGGAGATGACAATTTTTATGCTATGTTCAATCCATGGCCCACCTGTTGAGTTGTGCAACTTCTAATTAGCAACCTTTCTTCTGATGGCAAAGTCTATGGTTTTGTTTGATTACTATCACAACCAAATTCACCACATTGTCCTTTGATACTGCTCTAGACTTTACCTATGAGGGAACAATCTGACAGACAGTCACAGCTTTGTCTGCTGAGAATGTGCCAGAAGAACTTACACATTCCCCAGCTTTGGACCCACCATGTAAGTAGTCAGGAAGCCACTGGGAAATGGGAGAAACCAGTGGAGCAGCTGAGAGCTTTCTTCCATTTGAGTCAATATTTTAGCTGTATTTAGTACATTGATTCTTAGAACAGCAGGATCTTGTGAAAGAATCTATATAAAATATGGAAGAAGGCAATATAGTAAAATTATATTTTCCGTTACTTTAAAAAAAAAAATCTTGCCTATTGTACTGTCTGCTTGTTTGCATTTCAGCCAAAATTATAACACGTTCATCAGTGACACCTTCTTGTACTTCTGTTTCTCCTTCTTTACCCAGTTTATTTTGGCATTCGTATATAAAAAACCTCAAACCAAAATCTTCAGTTTTCCTAGCTTACTGTACAGTGCCAGAATATTCTATAGCAGTACTGAAAATTACTGTGAGGTATTTACAACAATTATTATTTTCTTTCAGGTTGAAATTAAGTACTTCTGAGGCATTGTTTAAGATCCAAATGGAAAAAGGCATCTTAAAATATCCCTGTCAATCTATATGTTTTTCTTGATTGCACAGGGTTCTGATAGAAGAGACTCTTAAGCCATCTAGCCTGCTGGAATTTTTCTTCTGTTAGATAATAGAAAATCCTAGACAACTGATGAGAGGACAGATATCTGTGTTATGTGAATTAGACTGTATATACAATCTTGACAACATAAAAAAACCTGACAGAAATAATACCTTACTTAATAGAGAAGAGACGTAAAGGGAGACCAAATCACTGGCACACATTCTTTATCACTTTGAGCAACTAACTCAAAATTAATGTCTTGCAGAGAAATCCCCTGTGGGAGAGTGGATTATTTGCCTTTTGTCTTTATGGCCTGTGGTATAAAAGCACATTCATAAGCAAGGGACACCGCGATGGTACTGTTGTGCTCCTGTGGATCCTGGTTGCAGAGTGACCTCTCAGGGACAGTTGCAAGCTGGGTATATAGTCCCTGGGTCAAGCCATCTTGAAGTGATCAGGAGAAGGTGCACGTGGAACCCACGCATTGAAGAAGCAGCACGCAGTTCTTTACTGCTGGAGTGTATTACTAATGATTGCAGTGTTACAGGTTATATTTATTCATACATATATAAAAAAAAAAAAAAGCACCTCTCTTTTTTCTGTTGGAGTGCAAAAGGAAGGAAAAATGGTAGAAATACAGATACCTCATTAGTCCTGTCCACAGACATGTATTTTTTTGGCTAGTTGAGTTGTCAGCAGTACTGTAATGTATTGGTCCTCTGCACTGGAATTGCTAATGGTGCAATTCAGACAATATAAAAATGAAAGTCTGGGGAATTCCCCTGCATGGCGTTCTCCATAACTAGGAGAAATCTGTTTTATTTGTAGCAAACTGCAATGTCAGAGGCACTGCGGGCTGTGCTTGAAAATTATTCAGTTTGCCAGAGAGATCAGCTACTGTATGCAGTTAAAAAGTACACAACCCACATACCTAACATTTTATATTATGCTCTCCATGTTCATAATTAAATTCACAGACAGAGTGGCTGTGTTTACCAGAAAAGTATAAACATCTGTGGGGTTCCCTCCCCATAGGGCTGTCACAGGAGAGTGATCAACAGAAGAAGCTCTCTGGTCAGTGGAAGTGATATCTAAAGAACAAAGTTAGAAGTTTATCAAGAAGTTTCAGTTGGGACATGGTTGAGACATCACAGAAGGTACCCAATAGGTATCTTTAATAGAATGTGAAATGAAACAATACGTCTTTGCAGTTGCTGATTTAGACATAAGATAGCAAAAAAATATAACTTCTGGACCAAAATTGAGCCAAGAGAGTATCCCAAGCTAACCTTGGGTAATTATAATGCTAAAATATATACCTGTTTGAGAAAAATTATGCATGCTAATCAGATAACAGAATCACAGAATCACAGAATCACCTAGGTTGGAAGGGACCCTTTAAGATCATCTAGTCCAACCAAAAAAAAAAAAAAAAAAAAACCACAAACAACAAAAAAAAACCACACACCACACACACACAACACACCACGCACAACCCACACACACACCACCACACCACCCAACACTAATCCATATCCCCGAGCACCATGTCAACTCCGACATGTTGACATGTCAATTCAACGACTCCATAACCTCCCTAAATGTTTAAAATGTGAGCTTAGATGCATATGTATAGTCAGGAGTGGTGAATGAATCGTTATTAAGGAAACAGCTGTATTTTATCCATATAAGTATTGGCAGTTTGACACGTGAGGTGTGCTGCCTGTTGTCAAATGCCCAGCACCCGATTCTGCAGAACTGAAATAAAACCAAATTATCTCAACTCAAGTGTGTTGATTGGCTCTCACACACCGGGTGAAGAACCCCCATTTGGGGACAACAGGAGAAGCTCTCTGGTCAGTGGGAGAACCTCTCCGGATCACCTTGCTGACTGCACGCGTATGGGACTCATTATGGGATGCCAGGGAAGAGCATTCAGGGATCGCACAGGGCTTATTATGTGATGTTTAGGTGAAGGGCCAAAGGTGGGGAAAGGGAGAGGTGGAGGTGGTTTGGGGAGGAACCTGTGTTGGAAAGAGGACAAGGGTATAAAAGGGCCTGGTTGCTTGTCCGTGCATTCCTCTGGCTGTGCCGTGCACTTGATCGGCCCAGCGAGTCTTGTCTTCACCTTAAACTCGATTATGTAACTCTTTTCCTGCATGATGGGACTCTCTGCTCTGTGTGTGAGGAGGTTTAAGCCCCAGCAGCTGGAATTCGACCACAACTCATAGCGGCCTGTGTGTCCGGGGTGCCAGCACCTGGACAGACCCATTGAGGGGCCGACAGCTCCCACCCTCCCGCGGTCGCTACGGAGACCGGAGACCGCTGCGAACGCGGAACCCTGAGGGCCGGCGCCGGGCGCCGGCCGGCGCCTCTTGGCCGCCGCGCTCGGCTCCGCGCCGCCGTCTTCCGCCGTCCCGCCGTTACCCCGGCAACGGCGCCGTCGGCGGAGGCAGGAGCCCGGGTCCGGCGGCAGGATGGTGGGTGAGAGGCGCCGGGGCGGGGGGCACGGGGCGAGCGTGGCGCTTCCCTCATTCCTCCGGCGGGGGAAGCCTTATCGAGGCCCCCGGCCCCTGCTCTGACCCGGCCCCGCTCTGCTCTCTGCCCAGATGCTCTCCCGTGCTAAGCCGGCCGTGGGGGGTACCCCGCCGCCGGGAGACAAGCGGAGGAAGAAAGGGAAGAAGGTGCCGCAGCTGGAAGAGCTCCTGGCCCTGAGGGACTTCACCGGCGCCATCGCTTTGCTGGAGGTAACGGCGGTCCCCTAGGCGGAGACCCCGGCCCGAGCGGGGCGCCGCCGGCCCCCTGGCCCTCCCGCTCCCCTTCGGGAGAGCGGTACCGCCGGTGCAAGGCCGGTGCCCGAAATGGCTGCGGGGCGGCGGGAGCCCTTCCCAAGCCTTGTGTCCCCCTCACCTCCTTCCGCACCCCTTTGCGGCCGTTTTTCCCCTCACTTCACAGAACGAGGTTTGGCATGTGAGGGTTGCCGGCTCCTGCCCTCAGAAATGTGGGACCAGCTCCACCCCAGTAGCACCCACAGCTGTCAAACCATCCATGATCTAAGGGCCTAGTACTACTTTGATTACCTGTGGGGCTTTATAAACTGTGTGGCAGCTGACAAAATTCTTATGTTCTTTCCTCTCAACAAAGTTTAAACGGCACGTGGGTGAGCAGGAGGAGGATACTGACCTTTGGATCGGATACTCTGCCTTTCATTTGGGTGACTACAAGAGAGCACTGGAGGTAAGATGGGGAAATCCTGCTCCCTGAGGCTGGAAATTGGGATGTTGTGATAAAGTGATGACAACAAGAGGAAGATGTTCTGTAAAAAGGCACAGTTCTGCCAGCCAGCTAAAGTACAAATGTATGGTAATAAAGCAGATGATGTGGAAAGCAGTTTGGATTGGGAAAGAAAAAGATATTTGTCTATTAAAATAGATCTTTTTTAATGTTATCTACTGTCTGATTTAATACTAGGCTCAGTAGCCTAATTTTCCCTTTTAAATGTCATAGTTCATATCCTAAATTTTCCTTTCTGCAGCTAGCTTTCCACAGTTTTATTTTAATTACGTCCTTTGGTTTAATTATATCCTGGTCTTCATAGTGTAGGTTATCTTTAATATGCATGTTTTTGTAATTCTTTCCTTAGAGGTTGATGCCTCTGGCCATTTATTGTACTTCATTGTTGTTCTGTATGTTTTCTTGTACTAGGTAATTCAATTAAATGAGACGTTCTTATTCTCCAAAACCTTGAATTCAAGAAAAGACATGTTGATTATTCAAATACATGTACACTTTTAATAATTGCACCATACAGTGCTGTTTTGTCTCTTTCAGTGTATGAGTCCAAATGCAATTCTTTTTAGCGTATTTCTTTTTAGTGTATTTCTCTGTAGAAGTCTTAAATTTGTGTTGTCTGCTTTGCTCTGTACCTCCAAGGGCTGGAATCAGTGTGCACACAAGAACAGGGAGTGGTGTGGAGTGGTGTGGTGATACCCACAGGGCTGTGTATAAGCTAGTGAAAAGATTTGAAAACAACTCAGTCTTCCTGAGCATTGTTTGTCTCATTGCGTTATTCTTACAGATGTGAATTGCTGGGTCCATACAGTGCTGTATCTCACCATTTAAAGCTTACTGGTTTCTGTCAGCGTCAGCTGGGGGAGATCTCCATCATGATTCACTGTGAAGCATAACTGTGAAGTATAGCTGGTTTTGCAGTCTTTTAACTTGCCTTCCCTGGAAGAAATATTAAAAACAGATGATAATTTAAATTATTGACGAATGAAAATAATCATAGAGAAATGGATTATGGAACAACGATGTATTTTCTCTCTTAGATAAAATTTAGTGCTTAACTATAGTAATATGTCGTCATGTGCACAATATTAGTACATGAGGCAGAAATTGAATTTCTAAAGCTTCTGAGTAAGTTCACAAGGCACTTTTCCCCATAAAAAACTGAAGAGGAATCATCCTTTGGAGAAGTTAGAAATGTTCAGTGAATCAAATTGACAGTATACATGGTATAGAATGTAGAATAGCAGTATAGGACATAGTGGTAACTTAATATTCATGTTTAGAGTTGTGGAATTTAAAGGTTGCCATTGTAATGATCAGTTGTAGTTAACTCCTAACTTCTAGATATAAATTAATAGGGAGTGAAAGAAAAGAAAAATGTTTGTATACAAATCAAAAATAGCAGAGTTTATTTCAGAGAAATTACAGACTATTTGGAACAGCCAGTAGGTGCTTTTATAGCCAGAATAGATTTTAAATGTTTCCTTCAATGAAAGAGTAACAGCTTTTTTTATTATTTTTTTTTTTTAGATATTAGGTTTTGTATGTTGTGTTTGATTCACCACTAGGTGATGCTGTTGATTCAGGCTTTTAAAAACTGCAAGACAGTCCTCTCTTTTTCCCATTTTTCTGCCCAAGTAAGGACGATAAAAGGTTTGGATGCATGGTTTGTGGTTGGTTGGTGTGTAGGGGCGGGTGTGGGTGTGTATGTGTTAAGTGAGAGATCACAGGGCCTATCTTTTCAGATTTAAGACTGATTTTTGGCACAATAATGCTGATAACTTTGTCATTTTTGGTGGCATGTGGGAAATGAGCCTGTGTATCTCAGCCTAGTTTTTTGGGACAGAACACCGTAGTTGTGATTCCCAAGCCTGTAGTAATCAAGGGAAAGAGTGCTGACTGCGGAGCCTTTCAGTTATCAGCTTCAAGGTTGAAGTGTAATGCTGTATCTTCTCTGCTATGTTACAGAGGCATTGTTGCTGTATTCTCAAGGACAAATTCCTTCATTATCTATACCCTCTAGATCTTTGAGCATTCTTTGGAGTGTGCCAAGAGCACTGTAAATAAAATACTATGGGTAGATGATTTTGCAGAATTCTCCAGAGTGATGTTGCACATAATACAAATGATTCACACTCCTAAGTGCCTGCAAGTGACAACACATAGTCTGTGTCACAATATTCCCAGTTCATGGTTTGTATTGCATATACCTGATGAAGGTCTTCAGAAATTATGCTGCTCAATAGTCTTTTTATTTATAATGATGCTTTAATAGTGAGCTAGGCGTGCTGGTTGCATGGCAACTTTTGGAGAGGCTTGGAAATTGGGGTGAGGTGGCCATCATCCACTACTGGGAGAAGCAGGGGAAAAATGAAAACACACAGCTCTCCAGCTCCAAGAGTATCTCAGAGAGAATGACAGCAAAATATCTGGCACATTCAGATGAGAGGATTCACAATCTCTTATCATAGGCACACCAACAGTCAGATATTCTCTAGATAAAAGTGCTAACCTCAGCTTCACGAGGGTCACGCTTTCACCTTCATAGTAGGTAGATGCCTTTCTCAAAGGATATGCCACTGACACTGATCTGGTGGGATCATTCCTACGGCTGTACACCGGTTTACAAATGGTGCTGCACTGAATTCAACTCTTCCAGCAGTCATGGTGGCAATCCCTCCCTGGGGACTGTCTAGCTTCCTTCACTGACAATCTCATTTTTACTAACACTGAGTTGCTAGTGTGATCCTGGCAACCAGAACTTCTGTAGTGGATGGCAGCATCTAATTAGTTTTCTGGAGTATTCCACATCTACTATCCCTAATGGGGAAAACCTACCCATCTTTCTGCCATGACTTTTTCATAGTACTAATCTTAAACCTGAAAAAAAGCAACAGAATGAGAGCGTCAGTCTGATGATTCTGTTTCTGAGCTGCCTGATCTTACAAATTGAAGCAGCTGGGGTCTAGGGTTATAAGACATGTTTGAGGTATTTACAATTTAAGAGAGGAACTGGGAAGGGCAGGTGCGCTGCTAGGTTGGGTTCAAGAACAGGATTCACATTTGCACTCTGCACATTACCATGCACTGTGCAGGATGCTGGCATGGTACAGCCACTAGACATGGTAATGCCATTTTGGTTCATCAGCCGCACGTGTGAGAGCAAAGGATGATCCCTGGGCCAGAGCCTTCAATGCATTGTTTCTGTCAAAATCTCACCAACGACAGCCAGCAATTCCAACAGTCTCTCTTATCTGCTGCCTCCTTCCAAGCAGAGAATCAGGAGACATTCTACCTCTTCACTGGACAGGGCCTCCTGTCTACCCTTACTGCTCAGGATAATTTCAAATAGTAAATCATGAAAGGAATTGGGCTATACTTGCATAATGGTTCATTCATAAGCAGCATCCGGTCTTGCTTGAGTACTGCTGGAAGTGTGAGAATACAGGTACATTGAAGTTCCTGACAGCTGAAGCTAGAAAGTTAAAGATGGATTTTTGGCTTGGGGAAGTTCTGTAGGATTCTCTGTCATGACTGTCGCCAATTCACGATTAATATCTCCACACCTCTTTTGAGCATTTGTGGGGCAGTCCTGTAGGTTGGCCTCTTTATTGGATCTTCAGGGTCTGTGTTTATGGGCTTGGAGAATTCAGACAAGTAATAAGGGCACTGGGCAGAATCCCGCTGGCCTCAGCAATGTCCGTAGGTGTCCATAATTGTAGGTAATCAACCTGACAGCCTGCTTGTGAGGAAAAGTCCGTGTGTCCTGTGATACAGGCAAGAGGTGGAGTAGGTTGAAATACCAAGAAGTTGTGCTCCTGGCTGGCAAAAATATGCCACAGGTTTACTGTTGGGAGAGCTTTTGGAGTATTTAGTTTGCTTGGTTTTGTTGGTGTTTTGGAGAGGAGCAGGGGAGAGCTCTTTTGAAGTAGTCTCTGAGAGACTGATGTTGAATACCTCTTAGTAAGGAAAGGGGCAAGAGCACATAGTCTGGGCTCATGGCCCAGAACTACAGGGCAAGGAGCAGTAATAGTCCTCATTTTTATTTACTGTATTTCCATAGATTCATTTTTTACTGTAATTCCAAGATTCACTCTTTATTTATTGCTTGCTTTGAATGGCCAAGCCAGAACATGACTTGTGTTTATGCACTTTGTCTTTTCTAATTAATCTGCTTGAAGCCATAGCTGAGAGAGACCTTTGGGTGCATTTAATCTGGATGTTTTTTGAAAGATTCCAGATGGTCCCAATAAACAGGAGTGGCCTGTCTCTCAGAGCTTCG
Organism: Numenius arquata; assembly: GCF_964106895.1. Classification (NCBI taxonomy): domain Eukaryota; kingdom Metazoa; phylum Chordata; class Aves; order Charadriiformes; family Scolopacidae; genus Numenius; species Numenius arquata. The sequence goes on along the minus strand of NC_133577.1, from coordinate 78,571,381 downwards.
TGACAGGCCTATGTCAAGACTGAACTGGCCTCAGTAGGAAAGGTTGGCTTCTATGTAAATGTTTTCTTTTTTCCTTTTTTTTTTTAATTTTATTTTTATGTATTTATTTTAAATCTTCTTAAAGGACAGCTAGCTGCTGAAGTGCTAGCAAGACTGAGCTGGCTTTTAAGGGCATACCTTACCAATATCTTCTCTGTTTGGGAGTGAAGTTTACTTTCACTTGGCAACAGAAAAAAAAAAATCTTTATGCTTGCAAACTATAAACTTCGTTGTTGTCAGCATGTTTCTGTTCTTGGGATTTGCTGTCCTTTGGGCATGGCTTATTTTATCTAGTGCTGTATATACATCTGTGCCTTTTTCCTAGAGGTAGGAAGTCTTCCACCCATAGTGGCACAATCTGGTAAACTCTCCCTAGGCAGAGGGAAATTCCAGTTCATATGTTTGAAGGAAGAGTACGGAGTTGGCAAGGGGTTGTGTTGTTAGGAGAGAGGAGAGGCTGATGGTGATTGGGAGTATGTGGATGGCATTCTTTCAGTGGGTCATGCAGGTCCTTTGTGTTAACCTGCCTGCTTTGCCTTATGCTGCCTGTTAGACAAGGCTACATGGAGAACTGGAGCACCACCAGGAGACACTTTCACTGGGATGGTTGTTCCTAGTAATTTAACAGAAACCTGACAGAGGAAAAAGGCAGGGAGACCTCTCTATGACTTTTTTCTCTGTTTTTAGTACCTATTGTTACACAGAGCAAATATGTTTATCTTCAGGAACATAACTGTTTGGTAGCTGCAAAGTTTTCAATCCTTTAAAAAAGTAGATTGAAAGATTGATCTGTTAGGTTTTTACTGTTTCACAAATAACAAGAAATGAAGCAGTTTATGTGGCAGTACTAAGGGATATGTAATGAATGTGGATGTGTAAGAAGTATCAGGATATGGTAGCTAGTGGTTTTCTGTAGTTGTTGGCTGTAAATTTTAAAATGGGAAATCGTGAAGTTAGGCACAGTGTAGTAATGTTTACCATAATTATATCTTAATATATTCAGAAATCTTGAATTTGCCAAATACCAGCTTGTATGCTTGTATTTTAATGCAGTGATTTCCAAACAGTTTTGATCTTGCACCCCATCAGTGAAAAATTTTTGAGCAAGCACCTCCAATATACATGCATACATATATATTTATAAATTATATATGTGTATAACTGTACTAATATATTATACAATTTAAAAAATACACAAAAACATAAATGAAAAAAGGATGAGGTAAAGATGAAATAAACCCTATTTTAAAAATATTAATTTTGTTATTAGTGGTACCAAAAAAAATTTTTCTTCCTGCACCCAATGGTATTGTCTTGCACAACCACTAGGGTGCACACACCCCACTTTGGAGACTACTGCATATACTAAGACACTACCCACAGGTCTATAAAAGCATGTTTAACACTTGGTCCAGCAAGTATTCACTAAGAGATTTCCCTGGTGTTTATGGATCCCAGGCTTTGACTGGAGGAGAAGTTAGGAAAGCATCAGAAAAGACTGAGGAATAGTTGGTTATGTTGGTGCCTTTATAACTTTAATATATTAATATTTTATAAATATAAATAATAATATATCAAATAAATATTTTGTATATATTTATAACTTCAGTACTGATAGAATTCATGTTCCTACAGTGAAGATTCATAGCGCTGCTTGTCCCTGTTGTCTGTTCTATGGCTGTAAACAAAAAAGAGTTAGGGACATATCTTAGGTTAAGATGTAATAGTTTAGTTGTAAGAAGTCCAGTGAACTTGTGAATAAGTCCTGTGATGTCAATAACTTAATGATTTGTTGTAAAATGGTGGAAGAAAGAATGATATTTAGTACAAGTCTGTGCTATTACAATTTTTAAAAAACCAACCCTCTCTTCTGTTACAGGAATATGAGGCCTTAACCAAACAACCATCTTGTAATCCGGATGTTTGGGTGAACCTTGCCTGTACATACTTCTTTTTGGGAATGTATACACAAGCTGAACAAGCAGCCTTGAAAGGTGAGATGTATGTCTCTGATGGACAGGACTACTTGTTGACTTGAACACTTGAAGTGATTTCCAGAAAAAGTATTTAATGTTTGGGTTTTTTATAGGTATAAAGGATGCTTTCGAGCAAAGTTGTTTGGGTTTGGGTTTTTTGGTTGTGGGTTGATTTGGGTTTGTTTTTTTTTTTTCATTTAACAGTAGAGTTATGATGCAGTTTGCTTCCTAAAAATACCTTGGGCAGGTGGAGTGACTGGAACTAAAAGAAGCATCTGGAAAAGAATTTCTCATAGTAACTTCTAAATACAAAACCCAGCATATGCTGACCAGCAACAAAAACTTACTTTTCTTTTGACTGATTCCACATTTCTGAGCCAATGCAGATGAAGCTAATTAGGCTAGTGAAATTGTCAAAAAATAGGTACCTGAGAGTTCGGCATTCTCCTTGATGTGGACAAGAACTCAGTTTACATAGTTGGAGTCACTTAGTATGTGGTCTTGTTGCCTCAGAAGTAAGATATTAGGTATGTGATTCTTCAAGATGTTGAGTTCACTGCAGTCACAGTGTTACAGTTCTACTTTAATCTGAACATGCATGGGATCATTTAAAGAAGAGGAATGGAAATTAGATTCCAAGGCGATTCTTACAGCCTAATAATGTTGCTGCGGTTTAATTTTGTTACCCATCACTTTCTGTTTATCTTAGTGATTTATATTGTTTCCCATAACCATAATATCTCTGTGCTTTCTAAATAGAATTAATAGTAGTGAAGTTCTCGGTCAACTTGAAACTCTTGCCTTTTTAGGATAAAACTCTTATTGAAGTATGGGTTTTCTCTTTCTTTCTTTAGTCTTCTAGTCTTGGGCTGAAAATAGGGTAGGGAGGAAATAATTGTGTACTTTCTGCTACTGTGGAGGAGTGCCTTCAAAAAAGACAGTATGGTAGTATTTTTTAGAAATAATTAGATTCTTGTATCCCTTTAAAATCCTCTGAAAGATCATGCTGAGCTCCAGTACCACAACTGGAAATGTTTTGTTTCCAACTGTAAAAAATTTCACACAGAGCTTTGTGATCTGTATTGTTCAAGCCGTGTAAATTTCTAATATCCACAGATAATAATTTAATCTTTAATGTACCACAAATTTGAGCTTTGGAGATTACAATCTAGGACTTGAACTGGAATCTAAAAATAACTGGGCAAAGAGCTTGAGGTGTCACTGTGACCTAAGATGTGGGGGAATCAAGCAGCTGCATCCTGTACCAGTTGGAGTTATTGTCATTAATGTGAATTACAGTAATCTATTCTAGAGATGACAGATACACAGCTGGGCATACACCTTTATTAACTGTGAGCTGGAAGTGAGGGAAGGTTAATTTCTCCGTACCCCTTCAGATTAGCTCGTAGTAGCACAGTGAGTGGCAGGGTTGGGAGTGTAGTTAGTGGCACTTGGATGCTGGAGAAAGGGCAGGAATATTAAGAAAGGAGTGCAAGATGTAGGGAGTGTAGCTGACAGAGGGAACAGAGAATAACTGAGTTCTCACACTAGTAATATCAGTCCTGGATTTTATGTAATTGTTTAAGAAGGACAGCACGCCAGTTTTTATAGTAAGGTGCTAAACCTTTCTTGTGAGTACTGTAATATCAATGATTTCTGGCTACTTAAGCTTAGTGGAGAGGCAGTCACAGCTGAAGATTTGTATCACTTGTCCTTTCTCCACTGAAGGCTTCCAAGTGTTTTGTATTCCTTTTTTCACTCCCCTTACTTCAGTCTTTCTTACATTGAGATTGCATCATTTTATTTTCACTCAAGAGATCCTCTTTCAGTTTTTTTAATATTTTAGGATAGCATCAGTTATGGCTATTCACAATATATTACTGGCAGCTGAAGCCATGACATCTTATGATCTCTTCTATGGTTTTGCAAAGATCCTGAAGAAGCAAAGTATGTCATTGGATATAACCACAACAGGTAAAGTCTCTAGAAGAAAACCATTTATCCAGTACTTGAATACTGCTGGAAAAAAGTGATAGATAGTGCTAGTGTTGGGCTGCTTACCATTGCTATTTTGGGATTATTTTGCCTGAATTCTTGCATACTGCTTGCTGTTTATTGCTGCGGTTACCCTAAGCCCCTGAAAGTAGCATAGTGCTAAAACAAATGAGGGAGAAATATTTTATTTTCAGCTATAATTCTAAATTTCCACAATGATGGAATCTCTGTGTGAAAGGGAACATAAATGTCAGCTGGCTTTCTGGAATAGATTTTCCATACAAACATGTAAATATCTAGAAATCAAGTAGAAGTTTATTCTTGCCATGTACTGTTGCTGTTGCTTTAAGAAAATTATTGATAACTATCTGAGGAAAAATATGCAGGATACTTAAAAATTAGGAAATTAGCATTAAAAGCCATGAGGTAATTATTGCATTTCATACAAGATATATAGTGCACAATCTCTTGTGTAGCAAGGTTTTATGTTTATTTATAATAGATGTGAAGTGTTCTCTTAGCTTGTCATTACTTAATTAAAACTTCATGGTACAAACTCTCGGGAAAGAAGAAATCTGTATATCAAAAGTCATATAAACCAGAATTACTGCAAATATAACCGAAGTAGTAGAGCAAAAAGGTAATAAAGTACAACTGTAATGAAAAACCTTCAAAGAAGGATTTTTCTTTATCTCCTCTAGGCTTTTTTCCAAATTCCTTTCAGATATTTCTGGCTTCTCCTTTTTCCCTGCTGTCCCCTTACATTACAATTACTAATGTTCCTGGATCTAAGGTGAAGGTGGAGTTACTTCAAGTCAGCTATTGTTGTTTCATAGTCATCCCATAGTGAAGCTACCAAGTGATGCTTTGTTTAGTCCTTTTGCATCCATGCTGTGATATGTTGGCTGAACATAAGTTTTCCATGCTCTGCGCTAGCCCATCTAGTCTTGGGAGAATGAGGCTGAAAGTCTTCATCTTGGTTTAATAAATAATAACAAATTACTGGTTTTTTTAATTATAAAAACAAATAATCTTATGTTGCGTTCCCAGTTTCTGTGCCTTGCAAAGGACAAGAACCAGAAACTCAGCGTGGCACACTTGTACAGCGATTCTGGCAATTGATCCTAGCATTTAGAAGCCTGCATAGTGCTCTCAGAAGCCATTGGATAGCGCTGCATTAAGAAAAACACAAGAACTAACTGTCTTCTTTTAAACCACAAAATGTGCACATAAGTGGGGCTGCAGTTAATTCTGTTGTGAAAACCAGTCTTTTTAGGATAAATGAAATTTTACAATTAAATTTAAGATTCGTGCACAGACAGGGTTGTGTTCCTGAACCAGTCATTAAAATGTTTTGTTCCGGACTGGTTTTTTTCTTGTTGTTTTTTGTTTGGTTTTTTTTTTTCCTTGTAATTTTTTGATGGGCAAAGCTTTGTAATTACTTTACTTCTTCACAACTCTGCATGTGTCAGATCTGAATGTGGTTTAACTGAACAGATATACTTCTCGTTTCACAGCCCATACTGAAAGGAGCAATATTGTACAAAAGCAGAACAGAGACGGGTTAGGAAGAACAATGATGTTTTCCAAACCAGTTTTGCTTATGCATGTACCAGTGTTTACCAGTTGTCAGATAGTTGTCACCAGTGAAAATGTGCAGTTATGAGCAGGCATGGAAAAGTTGCTGGGTTTTATTGGTTTTTTTAGACTGCATGTTTACCTATGTGCAAAATTACCTGCTTTCTGCTTGTACTGTATTTCTTGAGAACAGTGGTTCATTTTCACTGGATTTTAGCTGTGGTTTTGAACCAGCAGGGTTTGATATATGGAACTTCCAAAGTGCGCAAGTGAAAATATCAATTTATACATATTTAAACTTTAAAAACTACTAACCCTATTTTCTTGGATTGCTTTTTAAAGTATAGGGGAAGCTACAGAACAGGAATAATTGATAGTTCTTTGCTTTAGTGATCTTTAAGTTACATGACTGAAATGAAATGTGTATATATTGCAAGTAACTGAACATAGTTGAAATGGCTTTTAAGTATTTTTTGGAATGGGAAAATTTCAATGAATGTCCGCTGTAAATTTAATTCAAGCAAATTCTGAACAGTTGAGCTATTCAAGTGCGTGTAAGTGTGAACCTCACTGTTGGACCATGTGTGTTCCGAACACCTTTCCCATACCCTTGTGTTTTCCCTCCACCAGTGAGACTATGGTTTCACTCAGCTTACTGTACTTAGGTGAGCAGGGTGCTGTTTCTCAAGGACAGGAGAATAAGGTTTCCTCTGGTCATATTTTCTGTGCTGTCAGTCTGGAGCCTTCTCAGCACCGTTCCATTCCTACCAGCTCATGCTATGTATGTTTAAGATGTGTTCGACATCTGTTAATGTGTCAAGTGCTGCTATAGCATATGCATTATGTCTGCTAGATGGGATTTGTTAATGCTGGATGCATGACCAGCATTGCCTTGCACTCTTACAAGAGGCTACAAATGCCAGATTGTCCATGACTGTATTTCATCATCCTACTGCCTGTGGCAGCAACGTAGAACCCACCAAGAATCTGAGCTGCCATTTCTAGTGAGCTTAACTTTTTGTTTAATAACTAGTGAAGATAACTGTCTTCACTCTTATTGTAGCTGTTTGTTATATTTTAACAAAACTTCAGTAGGTGCCTGTTCAGTGTCAGCTTATAAAAATATACGGAACGCTTTTAAGATCAATGTCAACTATGACTTTAGTGCCTGGAACATCAGCACTGATCATGACCAAAATTCTAGCATAGGAATATCGATGTGTTTCCTTGCTGGAAAGAGATATATCTTATCCAGCTACCTCAGTGATGTCTTCAGCACAAGGCCAATACTAGACTTAGAGCAAGGTCCAGTTGGTTGGCATGCATCATTGTCATCATGTTTGTTACGATCCCCAGATTGCTTAGTACTGATTTTTATTTTTATTTTTTTTTTAAAAAGTGTACAGTAGTTGTCGTGAAAAAGTAGGACAGGAAGATTGTGCTTCCTTGTGGCATTAATAGATCAGTAACAATGAAATTCAGCAGCAGCAGAGAGTAATAAGAGAACAAGCTTAAAGTCCCTTAAAAATCAGTATCTCTGATGAGGCACTTGTGTCACTTCCCGCTCCAGTGATTGGCAACAGCTTTATCCAATATTCATAACTGGATTCTTTCTGGAAACTGATCTGACCTTGTTCATATATTTCCTTCTCTTCCTCAAAAAATGCATTTGGCACTGGGAGAAGAGAAGCTGCTGATAGTGAATGTGTCCATGATTCCGCTTACTATATTGACAGGACTATGTTTTTTTGGGTTTTGCCTCTTTCCTTCTCTGGCTGGCATTCAGTAGAAAAGTGTCTTACTTTAAAGAATATCAAATGGTAGTATCATATACTATCTTATGAAGCAGGGTGTTTTTTCTCCCTCCATATATCTATCCACGCACACCATCAGAACTCTGGTTTCATCTTTTGCCTACTTTTAGGTGTCAAATAACGTGGACTAACCCTCCAGCTTTTGCCAAGAAGTAAATAATAATTTTGATGTCAGATCAGATGCCAGGTTTGCAAGGGCAGCACTGTAGTCGTTGGTTGACCAGTGAAAAAAAAATTCCTCGGTTTAGATTCTTGAGGGAGTATTGCTTGCAAGTCACAACTTTCACAGTGAAATTAATGCTAAAACCCACTCAAAAAAAAAAAAAAAAAAAAAGAAAACCTACTCAAAACAGGAACATTGGTGTCTTTACCCATAGTACTGTGATTATGCAATATGTTATTTTCAGTGTAAATCCCACAATCTGTCCTGCTTGTATTTTTGGAGTCTTTGATGACCAAATGTTTTGAATTGTAAAGGGTGGTTGTGGTTGGTTTAAGTTTCACACAAAAGCACATGTGGGGTCCATGTGCAGCCCTTCTAAACTTTGATATTAAAACCTATCAATTAATGCTGGGGCACATGTGGAATTACCACAGTATCATTGCTGACAACATTTTGAAGAACATGCATTTAAATTACAGCTCTCTAACTTTCTAACTCAAAAGATGAAGTAACTTGGAGAACGTAGTATCATGTCAGTCATACTACTACTCCTGCTTAAGCAATATTGATTGTAGATCAGAAAACCTTTGTGTTGTTTATCCAATATTCATAACCGGATTCTTTCTGGAAACTAATCTCACCTTGTTCATATGTTTTCTTCTCTTCCTCAAAAAATGTATTTGGTACTGGGAGAAGAGAAGCTGCTGATACTGAATGTGTCCATGGTTCTGCTTAGTATGTTGACAGGACTATATTTTAATTATAATTAATAATTAGGCTAATGAGAATTCCCACATGTATCCTAGACTGAAGACCATTTAGGTTCTTAACAACTTGATACTCCATTAGTAATATCTTGCAAGATGTTGTCGTTTTGTGAGACTGCTCTCATACTGTCTTTGCCTTTTGGGACTTCTCTCTTCTAGCAGTTATTTAGAGATACGATGCACTGTCCTGTTTTTGTAGGCACATGGTTAAATAACACAGCTTGGGAAGGAGGAAAGGGGAGAAATAATTGGTGTACCTATTAGAAGTAGGTGGACAGCCTTACACTGCCAACCTGATGAGAATGGCCTGGGTTTTGGCATTGTCCACTGTATTACAAAGTTTTCTTACTATATGGAGAAAGAGTAAGAAGTCTGGAAATCTCTCCCTAAATTGCTTTAAAAAAAACCCAAGCCTAACTTATTACTAGAAAATACCATCTTGGAGTCAGGGAGGGAAGAGGTTTTGGTGGTTTGAGCCCTCCTTCATGGTTCAGGATGTCAGAAGAATTATAGCCTTGTGATACAGGCCATTGCTTTGCTAACTCTGCACTTTTGTGGCCTCACAAACAGTAAGTAATTCTGCTTTTTGTAAAAATTCCATGTACATCCTTTCTGTGGAACGTAGGTTGCCAGCTGTTTGGTCTGAGCAAGAATGAGAGTGCTCATTAACTGAGTAGGCTAAAGAAAATACAGGAAACAAGGGAAGGCTTTTTGGAAGATTGCTTACAAAAGAAATTAATAGCTCTGTTGGATGAGGACCTTTGTCACTCTCAGTGAAGCACAAGGCTCTCTCTAGTGACTTAAAGCTCCACAGTTAACAATTTGTGTCATATGGAATTCCTAATCCTGCTAGAGCAAGAAATTTCATGAGTTTTAATGGCTCTAGGAAGGAGATGTCTCCTTTAAATTTCCTGCCACATCTTAGGTTGAATCTTACCTGCTCTGACTGCAGGATTCTTTCATGTGCCTTGTTCTTTTCCTAAGGACAGAAGAAATACTAGAACTAAGTATTAATGTCCACACATAACAAAATGGTAGCAACAATGGGTTTTGCAATACACTGGAAGTTGACAAGTTTCCTGGAATTATGAATCACAGCTTACTTCAAATATGACACATTGTAGAAGGAGCCTTGATTATGAGTTTATCTCTTGCTGCTTTTTATTTTGTAAAAGATGCTGTGCTATGTGTCAAAAAAAAAACAAAACAGAGAATTATCCAGTAGGCCCTGCAGGGAAATGTGCAATTCATAGAAGTTTTAAGGCTTGTGGAAGAGAGAGGCCAATGAAAAGTTATTTTCAACATGGATTTCAAAAGAAATGCTCAGGGAATGGAGATAGGAAGGAGGAAAGCCTTTAAACTGCTCTAAAATTGGTAGGGCCTGCCTCAGGGCATGACCTGCAAAGGCTGTGTCAGTGAAGAACTGTACTTGGGCTAGTTAATGAAAAAATATGTGTATGCATGTCTATTGAGAAAGAGAGTTAGAAATAAAAAAGAGACACCCTGAGTTGTTCTTTGCAGCAATACTTACTAAATTTTCCTTTCAGCACCTAGGAGTCGTCTCCAGAACCGTTTACTTTTTCACCTGGCACATAAGGTATGATGTCTTTTCTTCACTCATGCTTTGTTTGTTTTCTTTTCAATTTGGTAATGTGTAATTTTTGCTGGCAACCTGGCAGAATAATTAAAATGTCGGTGGTGGCAGGAGAACAAACATTTTCTGTAACCATCCTACTGTATTAAAATCTAGAGGAGAAAGTAAGTGTGAAAACATGATTTCAGAGTAGATGCCCTCAGCCTGTATCTAAGGGAAGTCTCACCAACACAATTCACATTAAGTCATACGACAGGAACCTGGTGGTATTTTTGATCATAAGGAACTTGAATAGAATTAGAAATGTGTAAGCCACTATTTTTCTTTTTCTTTGAAGCGTACCAAATTTTCCTAACTTGCAGCTGTCTTATACTTAGCAATTTGACCAAAATGGACTATATGCTATTACTGATCTTCCTAAGTCATTCAGTATCCAAGAAGTAATACCGTTTATAGCATGAAATTTACCTTAATTTCAACAACAATTAAATGTTTAATTTACTTGCTTCCCTTAAATTTGGTTTTGTACCATCCTGTTATACTCAAGTATTGTACTACTGAAGAGACTCAGTTTTGGGTGAAAGAAAGTATAAATCCTGAATATTAGCTTTGATGTCTCTTTACTTAAATCTCTGTTAAGTTTAAGAGAGAAATCTTAAAATGCTTTTGTGGTGGCACTGGCACTTAAGGATGTCTGTGATAAAGAGAAGTTTAAATAATTCCTAGTTCATCGAGTTAGTCTTTGGAAATAAAGGGTTTTAACTATGAAGCCCATTGCCTTTAGTTCTGTTAAGCAACTTCTCTTGCCTTTGTACTGGAGTATCATTTTGTGACTAGCTCAAAGAGGGAGGAAAAGGATTTGAAGAAAACTGAACAGATAGATGAAAAAAAAATACATAAGACAGAATTTGTGTTTAAGAGGAATACATAATTACTGTTGAATCAGCAGGACCAGCAAAGGGAAACACTGGAATAAGTGGGTGATCAGATTGATAAGGTGAATAGCCTCAACTTTACTACTGTAATACAAATGTAATGGGTATGTTTAACTGTGTTCCTTGTTTTTATCCCTGTGTATGTGTTATGTGCTGTACACCAATGCTTTTAAAAATAAGCCATTTAGTTAAATAAACTGGAATTTTAAGGGGCTGACGAGAGAGAATTTGTTAGTGCTGTGAAGAAGTCTTGTGAAAATTAGTGCGTGTGTGTTGTCAAGTCTTGCGTTTTTCAGCTATCCATGAGAAAGAAGATTTGGATCTACAAACAGCAAAATTTCTGCTGGCTGGAATAGTAACAGTCAAATCTTGTGTTGCAAAATTCTGTTTGTGAAATAATTAATTCAGCTCTTCCCCTCTTATCCATCAAGGAATTTGACATGTAATTATGTCTAAATCACACCTTAAAGGAAAAGGTACTTAGTTGTAGCCTCTCATTTATCTAGTTTCATCTGGTCTGCCTATTTAATGTTTGGCTTTCTCCACTGGTCAAATTAACTTTAAAGTAACAGAGTTTTTCCAGATACTTAATATGAATCTCCTGATGTTTGCCAGAAAGGACAAAACTAATCCAGCTAATTAAAGTGTTTTTCTTGCTGAACTCTGCTGAGAATGTGTCACACTCTTTTTAGTTTAGTGATGAGAAGAAACTGATGAGCTCTCACCAGAATCTGCAAGACATTACAGAAGATCAGCTTAGCTTGGCATCTATCCACTACATGCGGTCCCACTACCAAGAAGCTATTGATATCTACAAACGCATTCTTCTTGATAATCGGTGGGCATCTCTACTCTAAACCTTATTGCAGTGTCTCTGATACTGTTGGTATTTGAATTCCATTTAGTTGCTTGGTTTCTGAAGGTAGGTATTTGCCCCCGTTACTATGTTTCTTTCCCACCACAAAATGTGCACAAGTTACAGCTCCTTTAATTTTGTTCGTTGCAAAGCATTATTGAAAAATCCATGTTTAAAAAGAAGACTGCTCTTTGTTGCTTGCTTTTAGCAATATTTTCATGTAATTCATTCTGAGATTTTTCTTTTTATTTTGTTACTTCTGAAATGTTCTGTGGTTATGTACCTGCTTTGTCTTTTTCTTTCTTTCCCCTTTGATGGCCAGTCTGGTGTCCCTTGCTTGTGGTTATTGACTTCTCCTTCACCTCTTAGTCTTTTTAAGAAAGGTTCAGTTCTTAGGTTTTATGTAGAGAGTTCCTTTCATTTCTTTAAGTCTGAAATTCCTTCCATTTCTATTTGTCCTGCTATGACACTTGCTGATGGTTTTTCCTATCACATTCTGCAAGTTCTTAGTTCAGAACTTATCAAGGAACAAACTGAGTTCTTAAGTGGCTGGAAGTATTGTTTAATAAAATGGAAACTGCTATCCCAAAATACATAGCTATCTTTAGCTATCTTTTGGCAGTATCTCCTCTTGAATGCTTTGGAGAAGTCCATCATAATGTATGTATGTATGTCATGTAATGCTTGGGGAAGAGATTTTTAACTTCCAAGTCCTGTAGAAGCAATCACTGAAAGCTAAATGAGTAACAGAGTGATCTTCATAAGAATTAGTCTTTTACTTAACTGTTTTCACAAATGCCTGTCTTATTTCTATGTCTAGTTCTCCTGGCTTGATAGCTTGTAATGATAAGGATTTTTTAAAATAATTGTACTTGGTATAAGATAATAAGGTCCATTAAAAGATTTTCCAAGTTTTATGTGCATATTAAATGTCTTTGTATGTATTGCATAGGAAATCGTATTCTGCCAGGCCAAATACAGTGTTCATGTTCAGTGCATTTCCTTAGTGTGAAGTTGCCACCCAGATTTGCAAACCAAAAGTTTTGTAGGTAATTCTTTAAAGCCACAGTAGCTGCCATTGAAAAAACTAATGCGAACCTAGATCTGAACCTGTGTAATCTTAGCTAGCAAACTAGAGCTCTAAAAGCTCTAAGCATTTCTTAGAAAACCCAGTTTTGATATGCTTGTAAAAGATGTATAGACATGTGAGAGCTTTATCACTGATTTTAATGTTCGGTAGTATGACTATCTGGTGGGATTTAAATGTTCTCTTTAATCCTCTTTCCTGCAGGGAATACCTGGCTCTGAATGTATATGTGGCCCTATGCTATTACAAACTGGATTACTATGATGTATCACAGGAAGTGCTAGCTGTTTATCTTCAGCAAGTTCCTGACAGCACCATTGCTCTTAACCTTAAGGCTTGTAACCATTTCCGACTTTACAATGGGAAGGCTGCTGAGGTATCTATTGTATAGCCCTTCGGTTCACCTTTATTTTAGTTCAAGGTTCCATACAGGTTTCTTTTCCATGTTATCTGTCTTAATCAGTAATGTTGATGATGTCCTTTATCTTGTCATTGTGTCCTTCTCTTAGGAATGTCACCTATTTCAGTTTTCCTGGTATTAAACCATCTGGCCACATGTATGCACAGTGGTCTTACAGTTTTCCCAGTCCACTTTTGACCTTGTGTCTATATGTATTACCCAGTTGCTAAAATCATCACATAGAAATGGGAGGGCAAAAATCTTCCAGTGACCCAGCACTGCTGGAGATGTCTTTCAATCAGTTTTGGGGCTCATACGAGGCTACATTTATACTTGTGTGCTTTTTTATTTTCGTGTCAAAATTCTGGAATATATGTAATTCCAGGCAGAGCTCAAGAACTTGACGGACAGTGCCTCAGCGTCTTTTGAGTTTGGCAAGGAGCTCATTAAGCACAATCTGGTGAGTAATGTATTTCTTGGACTTAATATGAACTCTACTTATTTGTAGAGCTTTTCTTGGTGATTCATAAAATGGAATATTTTGGGCATTGCAGACCCAATTGAATCTCTTCTGCCTTATAAGTCCCATTCCAGAAATCCTACTTGTATAATCAGTGTGCCATCAAATGTATTCTTCCCTGTCAGTTAGAGACTGTGTCAAAAAAATAATAATGCTGTTGCTTTTACCCCTGGAGGCATATTAAAATAATTTGTGTCCTGCAGGAATACCTTTGCAAGATATTTTGTGGAGCCCAGTCAATAAGGACACTGTAGAAATCAGTCAGAATGCCTGACCCTCAACTCTTGTTTAGTAGACAACAATGTGAGTGGAATTAAAGATAAATCCAGAAAATGGTCTTCATCCAAAAAGTACTAAACAAGAGTTCATAGGGGAAAGATTCTGATAAAAGCCAAAATACTTGTGTGTTCTGCAGTAAAAGAGTCTCTAATCACCTGTTAATTTTCTCTGCTGTTGTGGCATTACTTTGGTAGACAACAGGTAACAGTAGATACCTTTTATTTAACGAAGGGCAGTTGCTTGCTTTGTCTTTTTTCAAGAGCAGTCACAACAAGCCAACACTTTTTTCCCCAAGAGTTAAAACTGCTTTCAAATTGGACTTTTGTAAGTTAACATTCTTTATTGTGAATGTTGGTCTTTTTGCCAGTGGCTTATTGCATAAACATGTTAGATTTTGATGGAGGAACTGTCATGTGAAACTGACGTTTAAAGAATCGACTGCTCCTGATCGTTTTAGGATCTTGTGGCATTCTAAATGAATGTAGAGTTGTTACCCTATTTTTTTTTCATATGAATTCATCATAAGCAAATTGTAACTCTGTATGTGTTCCCCTCACTCTTGTCTCAGACCATATTATTCTTTAAAATCTTTGATATATAATGTATCGCTTTAAAATCTTTGATAAATAATGTATCACTGGTTTGAGCTGCTGAAAGAAGTTAATCTTTACTGATGGATTAAATACTTTATATTCTTCAACATAAAGATTGTCACAGGTTGTAATTCTATAGTTATATTAAAGCAGGGATTATGCTAATGCCAGTACCACTGACCTTTTCCTACTGTTAATATAGTAGTTTAAGGATTAATTTCCTTGAATTAAGAGATCATAGACAAGATTTTAATATACAATTATCAATATGCTGCTTTTCTCTGCAGGTGGTGTTCCGAGGAGGAGAAGGGGCTTTGCAGGTCCTGCCTCCTCTGGTTGATGTCATTCCTGAGGCAAGACTGAATCTTGTGATTTACTATCTCCGGCAAGGTAAATACACCTTCCCCTGTCTCTTTCATAGCTTCAGGGATGACATTCATTCATCTGCTCACAACTGACTATTCCATGAAATGCTTTTTTTTCCTTTGCAGTAAAATGTAATTTATTTCATTTTCTGTTCCTCTGGAAAATAGTGGTGTAAGACTTCCCATGGCTTGCAGAGAAGGGCTTTAATCCTGTGCAGTCAAATAAATCTACTTCAGCAGAGTATTGAAAGTTTCTTGGGTTGCAGGAGATAGCTTCAGGGATAGTGGTGTTTATATGTTTACAGTGAGAGGACCTCTCCTCTGCCTAAATGTGTGAGAAAGGTAGGTGTATGTCCTATGAAGGCAAGGATGGCTATTTCTGTAAATACAGCTCAAACACAGTATGAGCCAAAGTGACTGTGAACAAGGCTACAGTTTGTCAACAAGACATTTAATTCCAAATCTGCTTAACAGCTCTTAAAGAATGCAGATAGGTAGCCAGAATCAGTTGGAAAGGATTTCCTGCTTGTTTCTCTCCTTACTTGGCCGACCCTTTTGAATTTTGTCTGAGTTTAGTTTCAGAGCCATTGCTTTTCTCCCATATTTTTCCTTTATTAAACACGTGGGTTGACTGGCTGAGTGATGAGTGGATGTTAACTGCTATCTTCCAATACAAGGTGACATGAAGATTGTTTTTCCATCCCCTGCTTTCTTATAAGCCTTGTATTTTGTCACAGTGAAAAAATACCTTTAGGTGACCAGAGCATCCGAAAGCAGAAAAATGTCTTTTCTTAATTTTTAAATAAATTAAGTCCATGCCTGTGATTTATTAATTTTTTCCAAAATGTTGAAAAATTACCAGGAAAAAGGAGATATATTTTACTGGCAGAAGTGACACCAACTTTATTTTCTTTGCATCCCAGTAAGTTCATCAGAGAATCTGAGCATACATAACCATAGTACATTGAAAAAGCTCTGTGAGGTTTTTATAGTGTGATTGAATTGGAGTTTCAGATACTTGTTCTGAGTAACATCTTTATGGTTTGTAATCAACAAGGTTGGTGAGATTTAATCTTTGTAGTTGGAATATGTTCCCTTTGGTGCTCAGGTGTATCCAGGACTGTTTCTTTTGTTTGCATGTGCAACTGAAACACTGCCTCATCATCTCAGTTCAACTGAAACTCTGACAAATAGAATATCCCACTCCTGATGATTATCGGCAGTTACAGAAATTCTTATTGCGGCTAATACTGTGCAATAAAATCATATTAATCTGACTTTGCTGATCTGCAAACATCACAGTCTTCACAAAATATGGCAATTCTATCCCTATTTTGTTTTATTTGATACTGGAGAATGACAATAAGCTTACTTAAGTTTCATATGAAGTTATTTAAATTTCATCATGGTTGTAAATTAGGTATACATTCTCAAGTAAACTCAAATGGTCACAATTACGTATTATTAAAAGTACATTATCATCTGCCTTATTTTGTATGAATGTATAGAGTTCTAGGTAAATAACAGAATCGGATTATTAGTGAGAATTGACATCTGGAGATCTCTAGCATGTTTTATTCAAGCCAGGTCCAATTATATCAGGTTGGTTGGAGCCTTGTCCAGACAAGCATCTAGTCAGAACTTCCTCTGTTCCACCTTGTGTCCACTGCCATTCATCTCACCCTGTGGAATCTGTCTCCCATCTTCTCTGTACCCTCCCATTAGTTAGTTGTAGACAGTGATAAGATCTCCCTTGAGCCTTCTCCTCTGAAAGCTAAGCAAATGCAGTTTTCTCCGTCTCTCCTCAGGTTCCTACCTGCCCTGGGAGCCCTCAGGTGGGCTGTCTCCAGTGTTTCAATGTCTGTCTTGATCGAGGGATTCTGAAATTGAACACAGTACTCCAGGTGCAAACTCACAAATGCCAAATAGAGAAGAATCCCTTCCCTTGCCCTGA
Organism: Numenius arquata; assembly: GCF_964106895.1. Taxonomy (NCBI): domain Eukaryota; kingdom Metazoa; phylum Chordata; class Aves; order Charadriiformes; family Scolopacidae; genus Numenius; species Numenius arquata. The sequence goes on along the minus strand of NC_133577.1, from coordinate 78,554,466 downwards.
TGGCTACATTCTTGCTGATGTGAACCACTGTGCAGTTGGCCTCCTTTGCTGCAGGGCTGCACAGGTCTGTCAGGACCCCCAGGTTGCCTTTTAGCCAGTCAGCACCTCGCCTGTCTTGTTGCTTAGGATTGTTTCAAACCAAGCAAGATGCAGGATTTGCATTTTGCCTCCATTGAACTTCATGAGACTTCTTTCAGCCCATTTTTTTCAGCTTGTTGAGCTTTTTCTCAATAGTTGGAAGCTTTCTCCGCAATCTTTTGTCATCTACAAACTTGCTGAGAGTACTCTCTATCCTATCATCTGGGTCATTATTATAAGACTGCAGTATCAATCAGTTGGAGATGTGATTAGTAATGAGCCACCAGTTGGATTTTGTACAACTGATCACTGTCCTTTGGTAGTCCAGCCAGTTTTCCATCCCTTTATCTTACTTGGCCAGTCCAATCTTTCAAGTGTGGCTATGACAAAGGTATAACAGACCATGTCAAAGACCTTGCTGAAGCCAAGGTATCCAGCATTCACTACTACCCCTTTATCCATACAACCAGTCATACATTGGGTTAGTCAGTATGATTTGGCACTGGTAAATCTATGCCTGCTGTTCCCAGCCACCTTTCCGTCCAGTATTATTGTTGCCAATATCACTATAGGTAATATGGGTATTATTACCAATCATCTTGCCCACTCATATTGTTAATAATAATATATGCTTCAAATTAAGTCTAATTATACAGAAGCAAAATACATCTTTGGGATCCCTTAAAAATCAGTCTTGTTTACTCATTTACTGTCAACCTTGCAGTAATTTTCATTAATTAGGTTCTGTTCTTCACTGTGGTATACAAATGACTTGCATACTGACAAAGGAGGCCAAGGAGAATTAGGATTAAAACCTCTTCCCTGGTTAAGCTAAGTTTACATTTTAAAGTCTTGCTAGTGTAGCAGCATCAGTTAAGAATGTGAGAAATCTTTACTTCTGATGGCTACAGCTGTCTCTCCAAGACTTACAAGGTGTCTGATAAAGGTAGGCTTGTGTTAAGACATGCTCTGAACTGGAGTGACAGAAGTACAAACATGCATCCCATTTTTTCAACTCTTTAAGGTAGTGACTTTTAGCAGGGTTTGTGGCCAGGTATCCAGTCATAATCTGCTCCAGTGAAATTTGCTAGAGGCTTCTATTGGAGCCTGAAGAGCATATTTCTGTGTTGATGGTCCACACTGATGAAAATAAGGGCTGCTGACATTTTTTGGGGTGTTGGTTGTTAGTGAGCTGAGTTAGCAGAAGACAACAAAAAAAAACCCATTTCTATTTTTTTTAAAAAAGGGGGGGAAAAATGATGACTTTTGGCTAGTCTGTCGCCACAGCGTATGGATGGTACATACGGGCAAAAGTTTTGTTTGATAAGGCTTGCTCTTATGGGCAGCTGGTATAATGCTGGATTAACAAAATTTTGCCATTAAAAAGGGCATCTTCACTAGGTTAGGTTACTAAGCAGGCCGTAGTGCCAACATCATTTTTGATTTAGGTGAAGTTTAGGATCTTCTCTGCTTACTTGTTTCTTGGGTGGGAAGGAAGTTGTTATTGAGTTCAAACTTTACACTTAAACTTCAGTACTAGTAATGCTTTTTGCTTGTTAGAATTAGGATCAGGTAAGAGTTGCTGGACGGATTTTGAAATATTGATAAGGAAAAGATGAAGTTTCCCTTCAGAATCATGTTACCCTATCCTCCTTTAGGGGTAAATAAATATGAGAAAAGACAGGAAGATGATGGATTTATTGTCTTGACCTTGTACTGTTGAGAAGGCAGCCACTGGATTATGAACAAGGGGGCCAAGTCATCTCTACTAGGAAAATTATAGTAATAAAGAAGCTATTACTCACTCCATGTTTGTTATTTCAGTTCTAGAAAACCATCACCATCGTGATAGAAACTCACAATGATTTATGGTTACCTTTCTCCTCCTGTCTAAATGCTTTATTTCCTAGACTGTGACTATTGAGGAATTTGTAGAGAATGAGTGATTTCTTCTAATACAGTGTGCTATGGATTGTCATGCATTCTAACATCTGGTATTTCAGATGATGTGCAGGAGGCTTATAACCTGATTAAGGACCTGGAACCTACAGCTCCACAGGTAATTGGAAACTGATGTAATGGTACATAAAGACAGGGGTTATAAGTTGGTATGAAATCTGCCACATACAAAACTAGTAGTCTGAGGACAGCTTGCCCCATTCTTACTTGTAAAACTCTTGTGTTCTCCATCTTTTTATCAGCAATAGACTTTATGCTCATGCGTAAAGTGTTATATATGAGCATGTACGAGTACTTAGCACATTTATTGCCGTACCACCTGGGGTCAGTAAGAATACAGCTCTGTTACGTACAGACTTGATTCTAGTGAGCTTACCATTAGTGCATATATAAAAGCCCTCTTCCAACTACAGCTACTTGTCACTTCTGCCCTGCTGATGGTTACTATCCTGCAGATCTACTAGCTCAGATGCTCTTGTGGTTTGTCCTGAAGCCATTTCAATAAAAACAAGCTAGATTAAATTAAACGGTTTAAATAATAGGTCTTTTCTAATTCCATCTCACTTTGGCTGCAATGAGTGAAAACCGCAGTGTCCCTTGGCTGCTACTGTAATTTTCTTTTGTAGCTGTTCCAACATCTTTAGTCTCTGATTTATTCGTCTTTGCAGTTTATTTTCCAAAGGTCACATAGCTGAGCATGAAAGGGGCCTTTCATGAGTCTGTGTGAGGATTAGATGGAGAGAGGCAAAAGGAGAACTCCAAAAACACAGATCTGGTGATTCTGTGCTGAGGAGTGTCTTCTGCTGTTGCTTTTCACTTCTTGCATTTTTCAGTGTAGCAAGACTTACTTGAACAGTTTTCTGCAGCTATTGGTCCTTTAGCCTATGTTTCCCCCATATAAGTGAATAATATTAAATAACATGATATCATTCTTGATCACTTTTTGAAATTAGTATGTTTCTGCTTTTTTCCATTTTTCTCAGGAACTCCCTGCTAAGACTTGCAAAACTATCTGCATGTCCTCCTTCAGTTCTTCTCAAATTTCATCTTTGTCATGATGCCTGTAGGTTAATAGATGGTGTGCCAAAATGATTATTTGACTTACTGGCTAGTACTCTCAGATTGTTTCCTTGCACTCCATTGTTGGTCTGTGTACATGTCTCTCTCTTTTTCCATGTTTACATCTGTGACAGGGCTGTCCAGGTTTATCAGGAGTAGCTACTTCAACAGGTTTTTGGCTAGAACTCTTAATTAAAAGATTTGAATATGAAAAATGAATCTCTGACATGCTGAGAAAATCTTGCTCAGAGAAGAATTAAACTATAGTTGTATCTCATAGTAGGGATTACAGGGTACTTTACTCCTTTTCCTAATTTCAGTAGAGTAGCATGTCGACAGAGCACGAACCTCTTGACATTTTTGCCCTGATGAGAAAAGCTATGCATTTTGGAGCAAGGATGGTAGTGGTTATGGTTAACCAATATGGGTACTTGAAGTGGGATATGTGGATTAATATGACAATATTTTGCTTGATTATTGGCCATATGATGGTGAAGAGGGCATGATAGTATGTTATGGTGTTGTTCCGGTGCATTGTCTTTGAGCATAAGACTTACCAGAAAACACACTACGCCTTTGCATCCCACATATTTAGCAGAAGTGACTACCTAACAAGTAGAATGAATTTTGTGAGGATAACTTTGTACTACTGTGCTGAAGCACTATCGTAGTATCATAGCAACCAGCTGCCAATTAAACTGGTTTGGGATAGAGTTGAATTTAGGAAGAAAATAATGTGCAAGTAGGCTTTTATGTGTCTGTTGAAATCTTTTACCTTGTCTTCTCTGATACTTTTTACTTTTTTTTCAGGAGTACATCCTCAAAGGAGTGGTAAATGCAGCACTTGGACAAGAAATGGGCTCGGTGAGTGAAGGCCACGAGGTTCTCCAGCTTCTCCAGCAGTAGGATGTGAACAGATCTGTAGGGACTGGAATGGAGTGAAAGAGGCAATCATTTCTCATTTAGACTGCAGGATCTCAGAGTCTTTAAATCTTCTTCCTACAGTACTCAGTCCAGAATGAGTGCAATGCAAATCTCTGTTGCTAGTCCTGACTATAAATCAAGCTGAATTTGGCTTCTCTGTTCTGCTTCCAAAAAACCTGTTTGCTTTCTACAGTGTTCTTGTGTATCTAGGCACATACCGTAGCACATATACCTTTACTGGTTTTACTTCAGTCCTGGTTTGTCTCCCCATCTGTTCTTCAGAGTGTTTTTTTTCACTGTGTGTTATACCATCAACTGCGGAACTCATCTTGGATGTTTTTTTTTTACCTCTCCCAGAGAGATCACCTGAAAATTGCTCAGCAGTTCTTCCAGTTGGTGGGTGAATCAGCCAGCGAATGTGGTATGTTTGAAATGTTCTTTGTCCATTGTGTAATCCTTCTTACAATATCCAAATATATAGCATCATATCTTTGTCTAACTGGCGACTGTTAGCATGACTATTGCTAGGTGTTATGTTGCTATAGTATGAGCAACGGAAAGTCTAACTTAGAGCCTAAAACAAATTTGCAAGTTTGCAAGTAAACTAGAAGACTCAATTAATTCCAAAACTTACTATATGGATTTGGCTGGAAAAGAGGCCATCCTACAAACTGTTAGTCTTCACTGATAGATGCTGTGGCAGCCTGCCTCAGACTAATAATCCGTATTATAGAAAGAGAAGACAACAGCCTAATTAGATGAAGTCTATGGCTGAAACCTCACAGGTACAGACACTCACAGGTACAAATCTAGGACTGCTAATGAAAGGCTATTGAGTAGAGTCCTAGCACGGAGCACGCAGCAAGAAATGGATGTTCTGGGACTAACTCCTTGGTTGAATCAAAAGAAACATGACAAAACCCAACCAAAAAAATAAGTAAAAGTAAATATTGAAAATACATGTATTCAAAAATAGGCCAAAACCTGATCTTGTCTTCCCTTCTTTTTGCCAAAGTGAAACCAAAAAATCCTAAATCAAAAAAAGCCAGTAGTTGGAACACAGAAATTCAGCCAAAATGGGGCTTCCCCGTGTCCTTTGTAGGCATTGTCAGTAGGACTATTTTTTTGGGTGGGTAACTTTGCACGTTTATGGTGCAGAGAGCTCATGGTCCTCAGAGACAGAATGCTGTCTCCTGTGTCCATGGTGACTAAAGAGAAGGAGCTCAAGAGACACAGCGACAGCACTGATCAAGCTTTCAGAAATAGCGTTGAGCCATTTCTGCTCTCCTTGCAGCCCCTGTACTGTTGAGATCATGCCCCAGAGAGCTTTATGTTGGAAGGCTGAAGTGGTTCCATCAATCAGCCTTCCCTAACACATTCCTCTTGCATTGAGACTGTCCCTTTGGAGTCAGAATCCCAGCTAACAGAAAGAAGGAATACGAGCTGTAGTAGTGGAGGACCCAGTTAGTGGGCATACAGCTAACTGGGTTTGTGATGCTAGTAAAGTCACAGGATGACTGATGGTGGTGGACCTCTTAATGCTCATAACAATCATGCAGGTGTGATAAGTCACCATAGCACACATGGATAAAAATAATACAGAGATAATCTGAGAAAAGATATCCTGAATAGATGTATAGTGGAGATATAGCCCAAAATCAAAATTGAAATTGTTAGGAAGCTAAAAGTCTGAATTTTACTGTGAAATATTTTTAAACCCATATGCAAAACAAGATAGAGAGGCTGAGACTTGAGGTATAGTTAAGGGGTGGAAAAAAAGAAAAAAGAAAAAAAAAAAGGGACGGCAACAGAAATGTAGTCTGATTAGGGAGATGAGTTAATTGGGGGAAAAAAAAAAGAGCCTCTGGGACGGATTGATTCCAACTAAAGGTAAATGGAAACATTATTACTGCAAGCATCTTACACTGTTGGTACTTCCATGTAAAAATTGCTTTGTCATCTTTTTAAAAACTTATGAGAGAAAGCTGACATGCAGAAGAGCACACAGTTCAAGGTAACTCCTTTAAAGGTGAAATTGTGTGAGGAGTTCTTTTGTATCCTTGAAGGACAGGTGGAGGTCAGCAAACTGTTGATAGGAAATAGAAGAGGCAAACAGAGTTCAATTTAGATAGCACATAACAAAAAGCAAACACATGAAGACCAAATATGTAAGTGTTTTTATACAAATATTACATGTTTTACAAGATGATGAATAAAGTGGAACACCTGATTTTAGAAGAGGAAGCTATAAACCTAAAATAACTTTTAAAATGCAATAGGAGAAAGGTAACATGTAGGATATTGTTCCTATTTAATTTACGATGGGATATTACTAAATAGATGATGCCAGTGGAGAAATAGTTCCAAGTATTATAGAACCCTTATCTCAAAATAAAGTAAATCTCTTTTCTTTATCAGTAGTAACATAAAATTGTTTTAAATTACATGCTCAGGATAGGAGATTCATCGTATTGAGGCTAAATTATTCACCAACCAGCCTGGATGGGAACAGTGACTGGCATATTAAAGAGGTTAGAAATTTTATATAGACAGATAATAGTAGTTGGAGACTTCTATTCTGCCCATATTTACTTAGTAAGTGCAATAACATGGCATTTTTAAATGCTCAATTTTAATCTTTCTTAGAGGACACAAGTGAACAAGTGACTCTAGACCAATACAGAGATTACATAGAACCTGATTTCAAATTTTATGATGAAAATCCAATTCTGTTAAAGTGATCTCAGTATAATAAAATTCAAAATCCATGTGTTAGCAAATACCTCAAAAAATTTCCACAGTGCTAATTTAAAGAAGGGAAGCTACATAATAACCTTTCTCATTTCTAACAGAAAATTCTCAGTGAAGTAGCAATGAAAAGGATAAAATGCACCTGATTTGAACACTTGAAAGAATCTTTTGTTTCTTTAAAGAAAGGGCTCGTATTCATAATTAATGAGCTTTAGGAGACAAATAATGACATGACTAGGTTTACCAATGGTACAAAATTACCCATAGTAGGAAAAATGAAAGCTTCCACAATGATGAAAGCTGTGGAAGACTATATAAAGCTGGGTAATAATATGCAAATTAAGTTTAGCTTTGATAAATGCAAAGTAGTACATATGGGGAAAAAACCCCACCCTTAAACTATATTTGCAAAATTATCAGAAAAGTTGAAGAGAATCTTAGGAATTGATGAGGAAAGAGAGAACAAAGCAAAAGTAATTACTGTGTCATTGTATACAGATGTGGTACCCTTCCTTGAATACTGTCTGCAGTTCTGCTTCTTACACTTCAAAAAAAAAAAAAATGGTACAACAAGAAAGGTTACAATAAAGACGGTGAGGATGATCAGAGAGAGGGGATAGTTTCTTGAACAAGGGGAGATTAAATGAAGGAAGGTACATGGCCTGAAAAATGATGACCGAGTTTGATTATGGTTGCAATACAGAACATCGTAAGTGATGTAAGAAGAGGAATAGAAAAGAATTAGTTACTATCCCATACAAAAAATAAGAAGCATTGAAATAAATCATCAAGCAAGACAATTAAAACAAACAGTGCTTTTTCATATAACACAACTTATTTGTTATAGAATCTTGTGAGAACCAGAAGGTATAAAGACATTCATAGAAGAAAACTCTATTGGCTGTTTAACACAAAATTTTCAATGATGATTAGGAAGTCCTCCATGCAGATTTTTGGAAGCTGTGAGAAAATTGAAAGGAAGTGGCATTACATAGCACAGCATCTATTACATGTGAAATCAGAATATATTCTTTCTATAGCTGTATATTTTTACTCAGCAAGCTTCTGAATCAGATACACTTTTCATCCAATGTGGTCATTTCAATGTTGTGGTGTAAGTTAGCGTATTAGCTGCTATGTTGTATACTTACTTTTTGATCTGCTGCCTCTGTTTTGCTGGATTTAGAATGGAGAACAGAATTCTCACTGTTTGTATACTTGGGCTTTTGCTAAGTAGCCAGCCTTGCTATTCAAGCATGTAAGTCATGCTTCAGCACTTCCCACTGTGCCAATCCTTGCAGGGAGCTAGTACCACTAGATTGTCTAAGATCTCTATCAAGTTACTTAGCTGCTTTGCAGATTTATAATACAAAAGTAGGTTGTGCTTGCTAGAGTGAGAAAATCCTATGCTATTTCTTTGCTCACAACTGGGCCTACAAAATTTTAATGTGGATTTTAATGTGGATTATCAAAAATTAATGGATTAAAATGAAGATGTGGAATGCTTTGTCAAACTTGCTCTTGTTAACTGTAGAAATCCCATGACAGCATTAAGAAAAAACAGACAGTTTAGGAAGAATACAGTGTCATTTATTTCTAAAGTAATTTGGAGTCATCAATTAACCCCTTCACTATTTTTAGCTCGATCTCTGACTTGGAGGTTCAAGGAACGTAGAGCAAACAGAGTTAAAGTGACAGTCCTTTCTGATACATGTACACATTTCATCTCATGTTGGAAGTTGTATACTTCAAGAGGAGTAGGGACACCTAAAACAAAAAAACTCACAAGAAACAGGAAGCGCATACAGTGTGGGAGTCAATATTCGCCCTCTGGCAGCAATAAATACCACCCAGAAGAGCAGCTTGTATTACTGGGGTTTTTTAAGCTTAATAAAAATTCTTAATCCCAATGACAGAAGACGGAACTGTCGTCAGAGAGGAGGATATCACTAGATTTTTATAGTTAATTCTCATGCTCTTCTCCCAGGGTCTCAACTGGATGGAAAACAAGAGAGATCAGATTTCTGAGACAAGTTAAAGAGGAAATTGGGCAAGAGGAACATTAGTGAAAGTAAATGAACATTAACATTTCCATTAAATACAGTGCTTAACATAAGTCTTACAAACTACCCTAAAAACACTGGAAGCATGATGGAGAAAAGCACCCATTTCATTTTCAGTGGCTGTCTTTTAGGACCAGTCAGGCATATCTGGTGTTGGGTGGGAGGAATGAAACATTTCTTCTGGACTTTGTGCAGTCTTTTCTTTGAGGTATTCTTAGGTCACCCTAAGCAATTTTTCAAAATGAGAACTTTTTCCTCTTTCTGCATGAGTCACATGGGATGAATTAGAACTATAAAGCTCTAAGTTTTCCTGTCACTAGTAGTATTCATTGCTGAATTGTATAAGATTTACAGCTGTTTTACTTGTTTGCTTTTTTAATTAAATCTTTCACTAAAAGTGTATGGAGGATGGTATGCTGGGATAACAAAATTTTCTGCCAAAATGCGGACATAAGAATAAATATTGAAACTTAGCAACTCTCCAGTCATATATGGGAAAAGTGTGGTTCTATATTTTGTTACTCTAATTTTTACTGAAAATGTATTCTCGGTTCTAAATCGTCTTTACGTGTTTATTTGCTTTTTTAAAATTTTGTTTAAAATATATTGCTGTGAGTTTATGAACGGTGTAGTTCAGACATAGATAAGTATGAATTGTCTCTATATGGAAGTTATAGGACTTCCAAGCTTAGTATCTCCTAGTGCTAAAAGATAAAAAAAAGAAAATATTCTGCTTTCCTTTGAAATATTTTTTGAGCTCTTATACAGTGCTTTTGAGGAATAATTACTACCCTACCTTATTTAAAGGACAATGTACAGTTTTCTGGTGTAATGCCATATTTTGTGCTGTGGTATGGAGTCAAAATATTGGTGTTCAGATACATGAAATTTCTATATACAGAAAAGATTTTCGTTTTCTAATGTGGATGAATTGATGGTAATTAACCTACAGGAGTAGATTACTTCAGGGCTGTTGGTAGCCTTAGGATCTTATCTGCTGTCACCTTACCAAACTGCACAGAGCAGCATGCTCTCTAATGATCATTTGATGTAGTCAAATAGTAGTGATTTGACATCACTTGTGCTTATGCTTTCCCAGCTGCTACTTGCGTTCATCCATCTCTGACCAATCTCTGCTGGTTGGGTCTAACAAAAATTAGTCCCAGTAAGCTTGCTTCAGAATCTCTAAAAAAGCTTTGAAATTATAAGTTGTGTTATTGAAAAACTATTTCAGACTAGATGTCAGCATAGTATGATGGCAACACAGTTTACCAACACTCACTTGAACTGATATGCTTAACTTATTATGGCTTTACTACTTGTGAGCAATGTGGTAATCACAAATGCCTGGAAATTAATCTTCATATTGTACTTTATCACTAAGTATTTTTCCTGTTAATGTATTAATTTTTTAAAATAATATTTTCAGAGTATCAAATTAAGTCTCTTACTGGAACTAAAATTAAAATATGTAGAGCTTTTTTTTTTCCAGGATAACTGAAAAGCATAGTTTTAAAGAAAAAAAAAAAGAGGCTAAGGAGGCTAGAATAATAAACACAGGCTTTGTATCAAGTTTCGTTTCCTAAGAGTAAGACCAATTCACAGTAAAACTTTGCTACATAAGTTGTGTCATGGAAAAGGCCTGTTGGTTAAACAATTTGTCTCTGTAGAATTTGCTGTTGAATGCAGTCTTGCAATAGTTATTGTATGCTGTAGAGAGAGTTGACAAGATGAGCTAATAGTTTTTCTAACCTCTAGTATGGTCCTTTGCCTGAAAAGGCAAGTTACACTATTTTTAGAAGCTAGCTGCTTTCATCGTTGCCAGCAATCTTGGCAGTAATTTCCATTACCATATGATTCTTAAATTCTACAAATCTGCATTTTTCTTTTTGAATTTTAGATACCATTCCAGGGAGACAGTGCATGTCCTCCTGCTTCTTTCTTCTTAGACAGTTTGCTAATGTCCTGATTTATCTCAACTCAGTCAAGGTTAGTATTATTGTTTAGTATTGGTAGTACTCTAATGCATGGAATCACTACTTATGGAATTTATCTGTACTCTGTGTGAGACACTGTAAACATAACAAGGTACAGAAACAGAGCAGTAACAACAAAACAGTAGGACATAAATGGTCAATAAAGCAAATGGATCAAAATGTAAAGAAGCAGTTAGAAAATAGCATTGTGCACCATGGTGGCCATGATGGTCTCATCACACTTGCAATTTAACTGTTATCAGGGTTCCTGGTGGCATTATGGGAGATGACGAAGATAATTTAAGGAAAACAATGAAAAAAAATTGTGGATATTTACAGGGTGGGCAGCATGGAGGAAAAAACCCAAGTGTTTTCTTAAGACTTATCAACTGAGCAATGGAGATTATTGTCACTGGTTAATAATTGAGGACAACGTTTTAAAGAACAAGAGCATGTAAGAAAGATAGGACATAAAGGAATCTCGAAGTAATAATGCTTATATTTTACAGGGAAAGCAGTCACTGAAAGGCTAAGATAGGGCAGTAAAACCAAAGCATTAAGCTAAGAATGTTATTTTTGCAGAAGTAATCTGAGTCGTACCCTGCAGGTAATGTTGTATTTTTCGAAGTAAGAGAAGGAATTTGCAGTTATCATAATGCAGCATTATGAGATCACCAGTATTCAGTGGATAAAATGGGTGTACCTTACAGATATCCAGTTATAAGTCAGATGTTAGGAAAAGAGAGAGGCTGGAGTGTGATTACAGGGTTAAGTGATTGTAGTCTTGTTCCAGTGATTTGAAACCAGAGTTGTAAGAACTCTGTATTTGGTAGGAAGAGGAATGAGAATCTAAAAAGACATTAGTAGACAGGAGTACTGTGTGCAGGTCTGGAGCCCTCAATATAGAAAGGACATGGACCTGATGGAGCGGGTCCAGAGGAGGGCCTCCAAAATGATCAGGGGGCTGGAGCACCTCTCCTATGAGGACAGACTGAGGGAGCTGGGGTTGTTTAGCTTGGAGAAAAGGAGGCTCCGGGGAGACCTCATAGCGGCCTTCCAGTACCTGAGGGGGGCCTACAGGAAGGCTGGGGAGGGTCTGTTTACAAAGGCCTGCAGCAACAGGACGAGGGGCAATTGTTTTAAGCTGGAGAAGGGGAGATTTAGATTGGATATTAGGAAAAAATTCTTTACCATGAGGGTGGTGGAACACTGGAACAGGTTGCCCAGGGAGGTGGTTGAGGCCCCTTCCCTTGAGATATTCAAGGTGAAGCTCGATGAGGCCCTGGGCAACCTGGTCTAGTTGGGGGTGTCCCTGCTGACTGCAGGGAGGTCGGACTAGATGACCTTTGGAGGTCCCTTCTGGCCTGGACCAATCTATGAATCTATGAATTATTAGGGAGATACATGAGAGAGAGAAAAAGAAGAGTAGCATCTGGGGAGGCAACTGGCATTGTCATTAATATTGCAAAGTAAGGCTAGTGTTTGTAAAGGAAAGAGCCAGAAATGAACAAGACACTAAGCAGAAGTTAAGAGAGTAAAAGTGGGCAATAAAGTGATCAAGAAATAGGTCAGAGTCATGAGGCAAAAGAAGTGCAACAGGGAGGGGATTAGGTGAGATAATTCTGTGTCTGTGAGGGTATAAAGGAGAGTGTTGTAGGAAGGGTTGGAAGGGAAAAGGAAGAGCATAGGAAACTGTGTCACTTTGTATGATGTCAGTAAGAGCACACGCAGAGGGAAATATAAGTAAGGAATAGATCTAATGTTTAAAAGCTGTCAGGAGGGAGGCAGAAATAGTGAACAGGTACAGGTATGCAAGTCTTCGATCCTGCTGTATTTATCAACTAGAAGGAGCATTCTTACCTTGTCAGATTTGGGAGAAACAATTTTAGTTTGTGTGCATAGGAGAGGGGAAGGGTTATCTGACTGCTACTTGTTTTGTTTTAAAAACGTAGCTGTTTTGCTAAAAGTATGTAGAACAACTGTCGCACATTATAACATACATGCAGATCTGAGCTTGCAAGCTGGACTTGTCCACATATACATGCCTTAGGCATCAGTAAGCATGTATCTGTTTTGATTTGACCAATATTTAGGCAAAGATAATACTTTTTTAAAAAAACATTCCCTTGGTTTTCACAGTTGTAATGTGAATGCATTTATAAGAGTGAAACAAAATGCCAAGCTAAATAAAGAAAATTCAATATAAAAAAAGATTGATGCTGTTCATTGCACAGTGGTGTCCTCTTCTTTGAAATACTGGCCATTACCCCCTCAAATGCAGAAAGAAAAGTGATTCAGAGAATAAATAGAAATTGAAGTATTGTCTTAAGAGATTTAGAAGACAGATATTATTTGCTATAAGGGAAGTTAAGAAAATAAAATTATACACGAGGATTAGAATAAAGAAGGTAGATTTGAAACCTCCATTTGTATTAGGAGAGGCTAAAAACAAGATACAACTTGCTGGAATTGCAGCAAATTCACAAGTGTCTTTTCTAAGAAATGCATTTTGCCCCTCTCAAAACATGGTTGGTTTATGGAACTTACTGTCCCAGTTCAAGGTAGGGTTGAGGTTGCAAGTTTCAAAGGTTTTATAGATTGTATCTAGCAAGTTGCAAAACTATTAAGCTTGAGTAAAGTATGTATTTATTAAATTCTTGAAGGGAATCATGAATACTGGTAATTTGAGACATAATGCAGTTGATAAATAGCAAGGACTAAGGACAAAAGTTTTCTGCCTACTACCACTTTCCTTGCGTGGCCCTTCTGAAGTAGTTGTTCATTATAATTTTTTTAGCTGAGACTAGCTTCTCCTCAGATTTGCTTAGGTCATTTCCCTTCTCTTCAGGTCACGGGGATGCAAATAATCCTTCCTGTACCATGTTATAGGCAAGGTTTATGTGGTTTTCCAGTCACCTTTGTATTTCATTCACAGGAATAAACGTCAGTAGAATCTCTGCAGCTCTTTAAGTGGAGCTGTGCACTCTGTGAAGATTGTTTGCATGATATTCTCTCAGGAAACACCTTCATCCATGATTGATTAAAACTGCTTTAGGCATGAGAATGTCTCAAAGGACACCTTATAATAAACATATTGTCAGCTGCCCTGAGGGTGACATTATAACATTGAGGATTAACTGAGAAGACAAGCTAATTCAGGCTCAGCTGAGTTCTAGCCACAATGAACGCTTCATTGTTCAACTGAGTATCTGAGCATCTCATTGAAATGGACATCGCTCAGAGCACAGTTAGTTTTATTAAAAGATTGAAGACCACAAAAGAGTGAAGTCCAGTACATATAATGTGGTTCCAAAAAAAAGGAAAAAGAAACAAAACATCTAGCTGCTGTGAATGGTTTTTAGCTATCAGCAGCACTAGTTCATTTCTACTGGTTTTGGTTTTGCAGCAGGTCAGACCTCTAGCACTAATACAGCCAGGATAGAATCACACAGTTTTTGAGTCTGTTTACTGACAGATTGTCTTTTCTGTTTTAATTCAAAAATACAATGGGGGCTATTTGAACAGAAGGAACTATTCATACAGTAAAACTAGCATCTTGCTCACCAGCTTTGCTTAACCTGGGACTTGTGCTGATTCACATGAAACTATCATTGAGGAAGAATACAGTGAAGTGTTGTAATTCTCATATGGTGAAACCAGTTAGTTCACCCTAAGGGTACTGAAATCTTTTCACAAACTGAACTTAAGATTCACCCAATTTGGTTCACCCTCATGCTTTCACATAGCTTGCTGTATTTGCCAGCTTTTTAGACCCTACCATAGGCTATTTGGGTGAAATCTAGATATCTGGCAAATGGTGGCAACCTCCCACCTCTCCTCTCAAGGCTTGATATGTGCGGGTGGACTGGATCAGTACTGGTGGACTGGATCAGTACACTTTGACTGCCTGTGACAGGGAAGAGGTTCCTCAGGTGTCTCTACTTCATTAAGGAAGGTAAAGAGCACTGGGAAAGGGTTTTGCCCCTTGCTTTCCATATCTTTTGTACAGTCCCAACTATGCTTTTTACTGGCTCCTCACTTTTTTAATGAGGAAACAAAACAAAAGTTTGATCGTCCTACACAAGTTCTGTTTCCCTTCTAGATGTTACATAAAGAAAAACATTCCTTCTTCCACACACCTTGCTCTTATGCACCCAGGAAGGTTTTTCTTCAGTAACTATAGTGCATAAACCACCCTGCTCTTTCCCATGCTCTTTCATAAGCACTGCACCTCTCCTCAGCAGGGATCCTTAATTCCATCTACAATTGTAGCTGTGGTATTGCGTTCTACCTTATCTCTACCAGGTCTGCTGCTGCAGCAGTGTGTGGGACAGTGCTGAATGTAGAACATACTCAACTGGCTTTTGGTCATCTGAGTTATACTTCAATCTGGACATCTGACCATGATCAAATCTAAGCTATTTGGATCAAACCCAAACATCAGCCTAACCTGTACCTAGAGTTGTATTTCCTGCTTTGGCCCATTCAGCTTTTTAGAAAAGATACAGCTAGATCAACCTGATCTGTCATTAACCAGGTGTATCCAGTCTATTTTTATGGGACAGAAAAACTTGGTGTTGGGCTTTGAATGGAGAGAAGGATGACTCTAAGCAAGGCCTGAGCTTAAGGAAGTCCTATTACAAGTTGTGCTGCCTGGCTACAGCCCAGTGCTGCGGCTCCACCTCCATCATGTGATCCAGCGTGTCAGACTAGCATCTGTCACATAACCAGATCCACAGGATCTCTTGTTGTACCTTGAGAAGTCTTGGAAAAATAAACTGTTCATCTCCTTAAGCCATTAGGGAGTCAACTGCCTGTTTACCACCCCAGTGGTGAAATAAGTGCTTGGGAGGTGAAAGAGACCATGGCACCACAGCATGACTTCACATGCCCAAAGTGAAAATTACACCCACAAAAGCTGCCACTGCAATTTTGAGCTTAGAGCATTCTCCAGATCTCTCATGGTTAATACTGTGGAATGTTCCAGCTGCGTTTGTAGTCACGAATGTAGGATGGAAAGCCAGTCCATAATTTTCTACCCACTGTTTATAAATGCCGCATGTTCATAATGTGGGTTTTTCTTTTTGCTTCCCATTGTCTTGATATAGTCTGACTCAGATTTGGGGGTGGGGGCAGGGAGAGGGAGGAGGGGGTATTTTTAATGTTATTATACCATGGGAGGAGGGTTTTTGTTTTCTTTATTTGGGTTTTGTCTGTGTGGCTTATTTTCCAGAGTTACTTCTACAATGATGACACTTTTAACTTCAACTACGCCCAAGCCAAAGCTGCCATGGGCAATTTTAGTGAGGCTGAAGAGGTATGTGTTTACTTTCTTTAAAAAACAACAACGGAGACGTTTCCCACATACTCCCCTCTTTCCTTCCTTTTCTCTCCTTCCAGATCTTCATGTTGTTTGAAAATGTGCAGGTTGGGCGGAACATCATCTTCCCCTTCTTAGAGGAACTGAAACTCTCAGTGAACACTATTCAGAAAAGATTATCTTGCTAATCTTGTAATGTGAGGTATATGGGGAGTCATGCTGCTTGCCGTGCATCACAAGAGTGCTTGCAGCTATCTCTAATTGATCAAAGAATGCCCTCTTAATCAGATTTCCTACGCTTTGTCTGGGATCCCAGGCAGTCTTATTGTGCAGACTGACTAGGGCGTGCTGAGTCAAAGACACTGAATAGTTAAAGACTTCTAGGTGTCCCTAGAAATTTGTGTTTTAAAAAAAAAAAAAAAAAAAATTTCTTCCTCTGGGAAATGTGGGTGGAAAGCAGGAAGTGCTCACTATCTTATTCAGCAACATCCAGATGCAGCTGGAAGAGATTAACTTCTACACACAGCATTTTTTGTGTCTATGTGCAGCAGAAACTTAATTACAACTAAAATATGCAAAAGCAAATAGCTATTATGAAGATGGAAGCAACATTTTCCACAAGACCAGAAAGAAGACAAGCCAGGAAAAAAACAAAAAAACCAAACTCATAACCAACCATGTAGTCTAAAGTGAATCATATAGGTTTGGTTAGTTTGGTTCTTGGCTTTTTTGTTTGTTTTTTTGTTTGTTTTTTCCCATCTTTCTAACTTTTTAACTCTTCAGGTTTCTCAACAATAGAGCCCCCTCTGGGGTTTTTTCTTGGATTTTTTTTTTCTCCCCAGCACCCACCCCATCAATTTCTGTTACCTGAAATTCTATCTCTCGTTAAGTAAAATATTGCAGACTGTCAGGCAACATGGATATATATTTCAATTCACCTACCTTAATTTAGTTAGCTTAATGAAAATGCAGGTGAGTATCTTAAAATTATGCTAGCAGGCTATGCTGATAAAAACAATAATGCTGTAAGTAAGCTTTAGCTGCAGTCAGGCAACAAAGAAACAGAGAGGTGTAAACTGCTGTTAATCCACATTTTTCCTCTTACGTACTTACAAATGATTCTATGTAAACTTGTGTTATGTAGCTGATGCATTTAAATAACAGGATTATGTAATTAAATTGATTAGCCTGTCCTACTGTCTGATCTTTGCCTGTGATGACACTTTCATATAAAGATCACTCTTCCCTAGTGTCTCATAAACTCCACGTATAGCATTTATTAACTTTTTAAAAAGCTTACCTCCCTGGACATAATGAAATAAAACCTATGATAAAGTACTACTTAGACTGATAATGCTGCTTCTTTTTTTCTTTTCCCCACCCCCAAAATTAGAGGGTCAGCAATGTCTAACCAATAAAAATGGCAGTAATTTGTGGAACTCACTGTTCCAGTACATACATCTGCTCCTATAAAAGTATTTTTAGTTTTGCCAGTAGCATCCTAGTGTAGTTACAAATATACCTGCAGAGAGGCATAGGAGGCATAAATACCTTCCCCCCCACCCAAGTAGAGCCAGAGTACATTTTAAAATGTATAACTTCCCCCCACACATTCCTTTAGATGTAGAAAGTAATAAACCTGTATTTGTACATTAAGTTACAAAAGACAAATGTTTTGCCTTGGAACCTTACTGAAACCAAAATGGTTAGAAATGGCTTATTGCTGACCTTGAATGATCTCTGGCGTGTGTGGGGAGGAAAGGCTCATCTATATGTGAAACTTCTGGTATTTCAAGAAGATGCTAATGTAATTGCTTGCATCGCTTTCTAAATAAACACGTTCCAAATAGCTTTTCCCACAGGCCCAGTGTTTCTTTGTGCTGTTTGTGTTGCATGGCCGCCCACTGGCACTTTTTTAGAGCAGGCTGCACCCTCCGCCCAACCTGGCGTTTTGAAGCCACAGAAGTCCCTCAATAAGCATGGCACTGTTTGAATCCTCCACCTACCCAACACAGAGAGATGTCCCAACACTGCACTCTTCTTGTGAAGCAGTTGTTCATGTGGCTTAAGCCTTAGCTGCATGTTGAAAGGAGGCAGGTCTGCCTTCTGTTTGTTTAAAAGTACGCGCATGTATAATCTTTTATTTTCCTTCTTCCTGCAGGTGTTCCTTTTGATCCAGAGTGAGAAGATAAGGAATGATTTTGTTTACCTTAGCTGGCTAGCTCGCTGCTGTGAGTCACTTTTCTCTCCACATTGCAGAATACAGATCCTCCTCTATTGCATCAGTCTTGGCAATCCAGTTTCCTAATTGAATTTAATGTTGTAGGTGGATTCAGGACTATGAAAGTGAAGAGCTGATTGCAGTAGTTACAGTGTGGGTGGTTACTGCACCTTTCATACATCTGGCTTAATAAGCAATCACTGCTTCAGTGCAATGGTATTGTAGTTCCATCAATGCAGTTATGTCCTAACCAGTGAACCTTTTTCTTCTCAGCTGTTTACTTAGTTGCTTGCGTGAAGATTTTCTATCTTAAAAGACTGAGTTACAACTCTAAAATGTTCAGAGTAAAATAGAAAGTAGAAGCATCTATACTGGGTCAGGCCCAAGGGTCTGTCTATCACCATGAGTAGCCAATGTCAGATGTCTAAGGGGAAGAGAAGAATCAGGCAAGCACACACGGTGTTTTTCTTCCTACCATGGTACTCTGCATGTTCCCCAAACTGCTGTGCCTGAGGGATGTCCTTTATAATCTCCAGCATGTTTTTTCTCCCAAAAACTTTTCCATGCTTTTCTTGAACCCAGGAAGCTTTTGCTATGTTTAATATCCTCTAGCAAATTTTATTTAGTTTTTCTTAACCAGTTTTTGAAACGTTGCAGAGTACACCTCAGTACAGATAAAGCTACAATGCAGTACCATATGCAGAATAGTATAGAGGTATGCTTTTCTAATGACTCAAGTCTGAGACTCCCTAGGCTAATTTGTTTTCCTTACAGTGCCTCAATACAAAAATGTTCTCTTATCAAACAGTTTTCAGTAGTTGTACTTGGAATGGAAATATGTACATTTTGGGACATTATGCCATATTGCAGATGTGGTCAACATCTCTAACGTGATCTTTCCAGACAGGCACATCACACCTATGGATGCCTATCTATGACTATTTTAGGATGTGGCAGTTTATTTCCTTTTTCATTAAGCTGCAGTACATGGTTGTGTCTGAGTGCTTTATATGTGAATGGTTTATGTGATTTTTTTTTTTGATTTTTTTTTTTTATTTTTTGGATGGGAGAACTCCCATTGCAAAGGTAATTCATGGTTTCATGGCTGTTCAGTAGATAGCATTCATCCCTTTGATTCTGTGCTATGGTAGTTCTTTGACATACATCTAACGGTAAAATGGTAACGGTTTTAAATTGGAAGAGGAGAGATTTAGATTAGATACTAGAAAGAAATTCTTTACTGTGAGGGTGGTGAGGCACTGGAACAGGTTGCCCAGGGAAGTTGTGGATCCCCCATCCCTGGAAGTGTTTAAGGCCAGAATGGATGGGGCTTTGAGCAACCTGCTCTAGTGGGAGGTGTCCCTGCCCATGGCAGGGGGGTTGGAACTAGATGATCTTTAAGGTCCCTTCTAACTCTAACCATTCTATGATTCTATGATCTGGGGATGCAGAACTCTTTGAAGGTGCTACTTATACAATAAGAAGAATTAACACCATGTTATCAATTAAAATTTTTCTAGCTCTTTTATAGGATTTGCTATTTATTCTTGAGTGTGCCTTTTGCCATTCTGAATTCCTGCTGAAGTTTCAGTAGAGCTGTTGTATTCTTCTGTCTTAAAATTTTGATTTTTTTCATTCCCAAACAGCTGCTAGAATTCTTTGAAGAAACAACTGTTCAGTGATGAATGTAGTTAGCTTTTTGTGTCAAGTATGTAAATTACTATTAGATCCTTCTGGATGAAAGCTGCTGTAGAGATTGCAAAGCATTATAATACATTCTTGTCAGAGTATGATTAGGTATTGAGTCATAAACAGTTCAATGCTGAACTATTTCCAAAGGGCAAGAAGTACCAGGGATGCATCTTTTTTTGGATGCTGGACAGTATTTTTTGTTTAATATTATTGTACTATTTATACCTAATTCTATCTTGAAGAGAAGTTAAAAAACCCACTGAATTAGCACAATACACCATTTCTCTAGATAGATGGGTTGGTGTTTGGAAATGAAGAACTGGCTGTTTGTCACTGTGTATGGTATCTGGAGCTGATGAAAGAAAAATCTGATTTAATGTCTTGCTGCCTCCTAAATAAGAAGCGTCTATAAATCCTGTGATTTGGTGTTACATGTTTATTGTTGATGATTGCTACCCGTTCTACAGCAGTCCCTCTTTTGAAAGAATACAAGAGTGGTCCATGTGTGAACAGACTTGAAAAAGAAAGGAATGCTTTATTTCATTTTCTTTCCTCCCACTGCTTGAATGAGTCTGGAATTACCAATATCAACCTCAGATTCAACAGAATGGAATCTTATCTCCAGAAAATCACAATTTTGGAACTCTTTGTGTTCAAACACCCTAGTAGAATTTCCACTATCTGAGATGGAAGATTCAGATTCTTTTCTTTCCATTGTGTATAGTAGTGATGTTTAAAGTTAGACCAATGAAAAATTCTAGTCATATAGGCAAATTTAAAACCAGCACAAAATCTCAGGAATTTAGAAACATTTTTCCAGTGGACACGTAATGACAAGCTTTGTTATGCTTGGCAGGGCTTTGCTCCCCCACTCACCCCCCTTTTGGTTTGTAATGAATCATGGGAGTTGAATGTTTAGATTGAGGTGGACACCAAGTATTAAAGATCTCAGTTCAATGCCAGTTAAAATTTTTCTGTGTGTAAAAACACATAATCCCAAATCTCACCATCTAAATGGAACGCCACAGTTCGTTGTCCTGCATAAAATAACTTTTCTAGTGTTTTCCTTTATTTTCCTTCATAACATGTGAAATCACGAGAGTTGTGCTTATTGTTGTATCTGTGAAATACAAATTGAGATGTAAATTTAATAATTATTCCTCTTGACAATGGTATTCTCTGAATTGGCTATCACTATTAAGGCAGAAGATAAAGACAAGTTTCCCTTCCCATCCTCATGCTCACAGAGTGAGGCATGTGTTTACATTAAGCAAAGGAATTTAGGAACATTTATTCCACCCGCCATTGAGTATTGTGCATGGCATGTTCTTTTCACAATCCCAGCTTTTTGTTGTTATTGCAGATATTATGAATAAGAAACCACAGTTGGCCTGGAAGCTCTATCTGAAGATGGAGACCTCAGGGGATTCCTTTAACCTGTTGCAGCTCATTGCAAATGATTGCTACAAAGTGAGTCTTCTCTTTAGAACTGTGTATATGGCATGTTAATTCAGTGATTGTACCAACAGCCATTTTCTTTATACTTTCCATCAGTGTCATCACTAGTGAACTTTCTTTTACAATGGTGAGATGTCTAATAATGTAATTGAGTTGGCAAGGATTAATCAGTATTTTAACCTACAGGCCTTCTTGGTAGACAGCCCACTGATTAAAGTGTTGGTAAATTACTGCATGCTTGAGCTATCAATAACTATAACAGTTTTTTCTCCTATTAGGGATTCATTGTTGGTAGAAATGACAAGAAACTTTTAACAAAAAAAAAAACCTAGCATAGATTCCGCGAAGAGCCTCATACTGCATTGTTTTTCTGGGACTGTTATTTTTTCCTTAAAGCTTTTAATGGCAATGGGAGATAGCTCCTTTGTTAATCATAAGAAATGGAAAGAGAATTCCCACAACTACTATTCTATTACCCAAGTGGGACAGAGACGGAGGGTGTGTGTAGTCATTAGGCATAAAACTACTCAGAAAAAAAGGTGAGCTTAACTACCAACAGTGGGATCCCTGCTAACACATAATAGTTCTTCTTTCGAACCTTTTCTAGAGGAGGACTTTTAAGGACATGAGGTTAAACTAAGCTGTCTAACATTTTTGAAAGCCAAGCTAGACAAGATAGTGGCCATGCTCTGGGCATTTTAGAACAAGTTAAAATGTATGCTGCCTTACTTGTACTAAGCTTCTAGATTGTGTTTACTAGTTCTGATGCTCCATGCTAATAAACTGCTGGCACACCTCCAAATTCTAGTTTATACAAAGCTATGTTAATAGTGAAGAGATCTTGGGAAGCTAATTACAATTCTGCCTAAATTCCTAATATCTCATTCTTCAAATTGTGCCTGTACACAGTGAGACTTAGCTCTGATTCAAGTTTTTTTTGCTCTTCTGCAAAGCGTGGAAAGAAAACCCGCATGAGAGCTTCATCTGCAAAAGGAATGTAGAGGCACAGAAAGAAAACTGGTTTGAGAGGATTGTAAATGACACTATAGGAGAAAGGACAACCAATTTTTCCTATGCAGAGTACTGCTGTGCAAGATTTCAGTAGACAATAATAGGATGCTGTATTCGGCATCCTCTGCCATCTGCATGGATGCTTGCACTGTGTTGGGACCTAGAGGAGTAGCAGCTCAGTGACAGGAGAAAAGGATGTTCTTTGGAAAGGTGTCATAGTGAGACAGGCCATCCACTTTTCAGAGTGTAGTGGCCAGAGCCAGAAGATGGACTAAAGTTATTTGGGGAGCAACCGTTTTAGATTTAAATTAAATGTAGACTATAAAGACATATTGTAATTTTGTGATTGTGCAAATACAGTTCACTCTTTTAAGAAAGCAGGTGTGAGAAGAAGAGCAGAACCCAGGTAATAGGTGTAGAGCTCATGGAGCTGGTTCAGCAGAGCCTAATGCAAGTGAATACACAAGAGCTTGCAGCTATTAGCATAGGCTTGTGATACAGTGACCAAACTTGCTATCATAGAGGAAAGATAGCAAACTGAGTCCTATTGGAAAACCTCTCAATGGTTTTCAGTTCAGCCAAGCTCTCCGAAGACCAGCAATATCCACTTACCGTCTGTAACATTCTTTTTTGCTGTTTTCCTGCATCTGACAAAGTAACATGTTCTCAAAAATCCTAAGAAACACATATCTGAAAGTCAGAAAATCTACCCTGTGATCTCAATCTTTCAAAAAGCAGCTTTTTGAAAAAAGCAGCTTGCTTTTTTTTTTTTTTTTTTTTTCCTAAATCATTCTTCTAAAACTGAGCAAATTATCTCTTGCACATTTTTTAAGTATTCAATCCACCATCTCACCCTAAAAATCTTGTTGCTCAAGCAAGGGGCTATGCCTCTGATGTTGCCCATAGCTGCAATTTGTGAAAGTGAGTTGATAATCAGACCTTATGTAAAATCTCTCTCTAGACCATTTTATGTCTCACTTAAATCAGTTGGTTACTTCACTTAACTTCTCAAAACCTTATTGTACACTAGAGGAGAAGCAGCTCCACACTTAGGGTTTATCTAGAGCTCTTACAAACCACACTTACAGGACTAAATTTTTCAGACTAATTATGTGTCTACATATGGCTATAAATGACTGCTCCAAAGACCAAGGGATTTAACTTAAAAAATTACTACTGTAGTGTTATAACTCGCCTTCCTACACTACCAGCTCTTTGTACATCTTCCATTAAATGGCAAGGCCCATGTTGTTTGAGTTTATGTAGCATTTTCCAGTTGTTTCTGAAACATCTTGTTATTTTGGAGGTCCACAGACAGCACCATGTCTGTAACTTCAGAAGGCAGTGGCACTGGGCTTCACTCCGCAGAATGCTTAATGAACATGGATGGAGTAAGGTCAACAGTGTTCTGAGAGTAGGTGTAGTTGGATGCCCTGTTGCTATGCTGATAGAAGTTGTTCAATGAGGAAGCTGGGATGCAGGACTTCTGGTTAATTTCTTGCTGCTTTTCGCATGATAGCTCATCTTATCCATATAGGGAACAACACATGACTTGGGGTGAAGCATTTCCTGCTTTTATGTCAGATAGAAGGAAGACATTAAGCTGGTATCTGCTTAATTGAACTAGATCAGATGCCAGTCTGGAGAGATATCAGTATTCATTTTTTTCTTTTTAGCTGATACATCTGATATTCTTTATACTCACTGTCTTTATTCCCATCCATTTAAGTGCTTGCCAGTCACCTGTGGTTAAAATCACCATTTACGTGAAGAAAATGGAATTATTACTCATTTAAAAGACATCCAAATATGTCTCCCTGACCATCTCTACATGAGGAAAAGTGTTTCCATTTTCAAATGTTTGGACTAGTTTGAAGTTGATACTCTTATCAAGGACTTTGTTACAGTCTGTAAAACACTAGATAGGACACCTAATAAAAAAGAAGTTCTGTAAGCTAGTGTTATCTCTATATGATCAAAACAACAGTGCTGATCATTGCCAACTAGTAAAGTTCACAGTTCAGTTTGTCTGTAATGTGTTCAAAGACATAGACCAGTAATGTTATAATACCACCTGTTTCCCTACATAGAACTGAAATGTGCCTGTTGTGTGTCACTTGCTGCCTGCAGAAAGACAGGAACATGCACATTGCTTCTATGACTTCCTGCTGATTTCAGAAAACTGAGCTCAGAATTTTTAATTCCCTTTTGAAAGATGGATGTATAGCTGGGAATAATGTTTCACTTTCTGTGCAGATGCGTCAGTTTTACTATTCAGCCAAAGCGTTTGATGTTCTGGAGAGACTGGACAGTAATCCTGAATACTGGGAAGGCAAGAGAGGTGCTTGTGTGGGTGTCTTTCAAATGATCATAGCTGGCCGAGAAGCAAAGTGAGTATTCTTTGTTGTATCTGAATTTATTTTGCTCTTTTCCTATTTTCAGTTAGCTGTAAGCCAGGATCGTAATCTTAGCTTTAGGAATACGTATCCTCTTCCACTTCTTTACGGACCTTTCAGAGAATACACACTCTGGCCAGTGGTTCCATAAGCAGCGTTCAGTTTGGAGTGTATCTTCCATACCAAAAGTTATAGAATATATGGTGGAGAATAACTTACCAGTGAATGCTGTGAACTGAAGGAAGCAAAAATACATTAGTCATTATACTAGGAAGAGCAAGTTGTAAATGTAGTATGTTTGTGAGCTGAGGGAAAAGAACCTCATTTCGTGTTGATGCCATAAGAATGGAAAACTGTCCCATGACATTTTAAGGTTTGTAGAACAGCACTAGGGAAACATTTACTCAGTGCTGTTGGAAAGACACGATTTCTCTAGAAAATGAGTAGATGAGACTGTGTTTTCACTAAAATTTGCTTTCTGGAGACACTGTCCATGTTAGACAAATATACTTACTTGGGGAAAGCCTAAAGGAAATTATTTGGGTTACTGATAATTTTACTTTTGGCCCATTTCACTGAATGGGAGAATGAGAGAGTGGTGAGGCTGTATTTAAGAACTGTTCCCTTCTGAAAATTCTGCTGTGATGCCAGATGGCCATTCTCCCCTGGCCAGAGTTGCTGTTCCGTACATGACTGGTAGATGTGTATCTTGGCTTCTACATCTTCCTTGTATTCCTGTCTCTGCTGGAATAATCTCATTAACTACTGAACCCTTCAAGTGTCCCTTTAGCAATTACTGCAGTAGATGCAGTAAAGTGCACATAGCTTGCCTGTTTTTCAACACGTGTACTAGTTCGTGCTGTAAAGTAGCTGGCAAACTGCAGCTTCATACTGGTTCATCCTATTGGTAATGTTCATTTCCATGTTATTTGTATTTATATGTAAGGTGCTTTGGCAGCATTAAGCTGGATGCTGCCATACTGAAGAGTAGCAAGTAGAATTAAAGAAAAAAAAAAAGTTTGCTTTGTTCTGGGGAACTATTTTGCAAGAGTAAGGATTTATATATAAATCCACCTGTGCGCACTGAACTCCAAACTAATTACATTTTGCTGATTTTTTTTTTTTTTTTTTACTCTAAATTTATCTCCTTGTTGCAATTGTGTACAAGACTTTTTGGGTGTTTTTTTTGTTCCCTGGGATCCTCATCTACTGTACATTTTTACCTACTCCTGCTCTGCAGATGCATGGACCTCTCTAAGAACCATGTTTTGCAAAATAGTTTGGATGTGGGTAGTTGTTTATTGTATCGATTGGGTCTTACCTTCATTTAAATCTTTGCTTTTCACCTTTGTAGAGAGACTATACGGGAAGTACTGCATCTTCTGAAGAGCACTGGTAATTCTCAAGTAGAATACATTGTCCGCATCATGAAAAAGTGGGCCAAGGAGAACAGAGTTGCTGTTTAATTCAGTCTCACAAAGTGAACCAGGTCGGTTACTATTGTGTGTGTGTGTGGCTGCAAGATGTGGGTCTTGGTTTCGCCTGTGCATTCTGGGTATCTCCTTCCTTGCAGGACTTTAGATCAAGCGGGTTGACTCAGCTGAACAACAGCGTAGTGCAGTGAGATTGCAAAATATTCAGCGTTTGGGTTTTTTTTAAATAAAGCTTTATTGATACTTTTTCTGTTGTACCACACACCGTTCCTCATTCAAGGTTTCAGTTATTTAGTAGTAATTCCAACTGTCCAGAAGTCAAAGTGCTCCTCAGACGTTCCCCAGATTTCTGCACAGGTGTTTCTGGACTGCTTTGTGGGGTTTTTTTCAGCAAGCATTCTGGCCTCTGGAGAAGAGCTTGTTAAATGACTGAGACAAATCTACTTCAGCAAGTGATGGAGTGTGGCAAGTAGAGAGGACAATGGATACAACCAAAAGCCAGTATGAGGGTATCAGATAATACATAAAGACTTCTATATTTTATCTGTCTGGGGTAAAATACAAACCATATTCTGAGCACTGTCCTTTTCTGGATATATCTCAATAACTAATATCTTCATTTTTTTTTTATTTTCGACTATAAGGATCATTTTCTCTCTTACCATTATTTCTGAAGATGAGTGTTAATCAGCCCAAAATGCTAACCTGCAAAGTAGCTTATTTGCTTTCTAGGTTGATAGCAAAGCATGATGGTACCATCTTTTTCAGAGCATGGAGATCTGACTGACTGTATTGTTCAATCTTGCTTTGAGGTTTGACACTCAAAACATTTATTCACGTTAATATAATTCATGTAAGTAATCCATTTAGTTTAGCAATCTGATGGATAAAAGAACCGGATATTTTGAATAATTTTCTTCAGCATTCACCACTCCCATTAGCAATAGATTTATTATACTTTTGGATTTATTATACCCTCCTGTTTTTTTTTAAGGAGAACAGTTCAGGGAATATATAATTCTGAAAAAAGGCCACGGTTGTAATATGGAAATGTATTATATGTTCTGTAGTGAAAAACATTTGCATATTATTTGTAAAAGGAAAATTCACATTTTGTAAATTTGTAAAATACTTATAATGTATTTTTTTAACTTTTGGGGCAGAAACTCAGAATACTGTGTTCTCTAATGTCAGTGCTTTGATTAAAGCTCTTAATTGAATCCACAGTTGAATGTCTTGTTGGTCTGTGTTGCTTCATACTGCAGAAGTTGAAGTAGTATATTCATTTTGCTGTGGAAGAGGGCGGATTTGTGACTGGTTGTTAAATGCATGTATAGTAATTGGCTGAAGGCAAGCCAATGGCCTTGGTCCCGGTTTTATGGTAGTTTGCTGAAAATAAGAAGGCTGAGCGTATATGGAACATATATACCTTTCTCCCATATAACATGTCAGTGTTTTCACTGCTTTAAGCAAAAACTGTGGGTATCATCATTCACGTATCTAGAAGTACATTGATAGTTGTGGCTACTTGCATTTACATGCATTTACATCTAGAAAACTGATCCATCATACTAGCAACAGTAATAGAGCCTTTCAGCAGGGGCAGGGGCAAAGTCACACTCATTCAAAGTAGGTGTGAAAGGTACAGTATTTTTACTGAAAGCAGTTACAAAACACATTTCACTTGTAAAAGGCATTTCTCTTTTCCCTCCCAGTTTAATTAACTTGGAAACAGATTGAGAATACAATTGTGAGTCTTAGTACAAAAATTCAAAAAAATCATGTTGGTGGCTTCGTAGCAGATGTTAAATGCATCTAATTACTCCCTTTATTGAAGCTTAACCTGAAGGAGACCTGAAGAGCATCCAAATCCATTGCAGACCATTTTACATGTTGGTTGAGTGGTAGAATGATTTAGCTGGAACAGACCTTGAAGATTATCTAGTTCCAATGCCCCTGGCAGGGACACCTTCCACTAGACCAGGTTGCTCAAAACCCCATCCTGCTTTCAGGGATGGGGCATCCACAGCTTCTCTGGGCAACCTGTTCCAGTGTCTCACTACCCTCATAGTAAAGAATTTCTTCCTAATGTCTAACGTAAATCTACCCCTTGTCCTGTCACTACACTCCCTGATAAAAAGTCCCTCCCCATCTTTCCTGTAGGCCCCCTTTGGGTACTGGAAGGCCGCTATAAGGTCTCCCTGGAGCCTTCTCTTCTCCAGGCTGAACAACCCCAACTCTCTCGGCCTGTTTTCATAGAAGAGGTGCTCCAGCCCTCTGATCATCTTTGTGGCTCTCCTGTGGACCCGTTTCAACAGGTCCATGTCCTTCTGATGTTGGGGACTCTAGAGCTGGACACAGTACTGCAAGTGGGGTCTCACAAGAGCCGAGTAGAGGGGCAGAAACACCTCCCGCGACTGGCTGACCAGGCAATCTTCTGAAATAAGTGTTATGGCATTGCAGCATAAGGGTTTGGGAACTAATTCTTTGTCTGTGACCAGTGAAGAAGTTTTTGAAAACCTCACCTTTATTCACTATAGTCACGAAGTCATATTTGGTGTGCTGAATAACGTGGGTTTTAGCACAATGCATTTTATTGACTGGTAATAAAGCTTTTGTCATTTAAGACATAAAGAACAGGGAACAGCAGGGCTTTGCCTTGAGCAGTGATGAAATAAAAGATATATTGCATATTGCCCTAGCATTTAGGGTCTTGGTAACGGAACAGACATGTAGGTACTATTAAAATGTGGAACAAGAAAAGTGCTGAAATATTGGTGTTTATTCTACCTTAGAAATACATTCTAAGAACATCTTCCATTGTTTAATTTGACATCATATTCAAAGAACAGTGGTGTGAATAGGAGATGCCTTAGCTGATACAGAAAGGAAAATTAATAAAGAATTTCTAAAGCTGTTTCTCAGGTAGAGTTAACAAAATTTTATCCCTGCCCATTTCCACATTTTCCTGAACTGTGGAAATGTAAGGAATCAGGGTACTCTAAATAGGACAGGTAGGAATGAAGGTAGATGTGGAAAAAAACAGCAACAAAAGTGATGTATGCAGTACAAGCAGGCAATGAAGAATGCATGTGCAGAGTCAGGGAAACAGGTAAGTTTATTGGATTGGGAGTAAGTGAATATAAAATTGAAACAGTGGCATTTCAGATAATGTAGTGGAAGAGAGACTAAGGCAGAAAGAAATTGCTGCATCATTAGAATTTCAAGGAAGAGTATGGAAAATACAGTTATTTCTTATGCTCTGAATAAGTATCTGATTCTGGAAAATAGGCTTTAGAGAACGCACAGAAGGTACTGTGCTAGCAATCATATAATTAATAGTGACTGATAGAGAAAGCCAAACCTGAAACGGTGTGTAATTGCTCTTAGTTGGGTGCTGACCCATTCCCGATAGAGAAGGAAGATGACCTTTAATTAAACTTGGTAATACCTGAACAACATTTATGTCAGTAACATCTAAGTGAATTACACTGCAGGGGAGGACGTTTACCCTGTCTGTTGCTGCAAGTGAGTTCCAGGATAACATCCGCTTTGGCCAGCATCTGAACTGACCCAATATAGTAGCAACCCTCTTGGATTAATTCTGGAATCCAGCATATGACTTCTGAGCGCAGTAACAACTGGAGCCAAGCAATGTACTGAACTGGAGGTGGCAAGTTCATTGTGAAGGAGAAGACACGTCATGTTCCAACTCTGTGGGCCGGAGGAGGCATTTAGGTTTATGTGGTTCCTGCAGCTTGAAGATTGCTCGTTGGTCTTCATAAGAAGGTTGTCTAAGGTTGAATAAGGAACTTGGCCATTATCTAGTAAGGCACAAAATAAACAATCAGATTAGTAGCTGTTGCTACATGTAGCTTCACTAGATGGGAGCTATTCATACATTGAGGAACACATCTGGGTTTTGCCCATTGGTTTACTCTCTAACCAATTTTTCCCTGTATTATCTCCAGAAGTAATTTCCAGGCACTCTTTTTTTGAGTTTCATTTCCAGACTTCCCTCTCTGCAAGATGGTAGATTTCATCTGCTAGTTTTTGTGTTGAATCCAATAACTTGGGTTTCCATAAAAAATATTTGCCAGAAAAACTTAAGAGGCTTAATTTGATGGTGGATAATGAAAAATCCGTAGTTTTACTTTGAAATTTATTCAAATGGTTAAATTGCCTTTGCTCTTTTAGAAATTGTAGTTTCATTGTAAATTCCGCCTTGTTTGGCCTTGTTTTCTAATATTTGATTCTTCCAATGTTTGTCTTTGTTGTTAGTCATTGAAGCCTAGGGTTCTTTGGTTTGGTTTGGTTTTTTGGTGGTTTGTTGTTTTGTTTGGTTCTTTTTTCATTTTTAGGTATGCATAAACTGCAAGCAAGTCACCTCTGTATTAAAGGCAGCATCCTTTGCGAGGATATTTTCCAGGCTGGAACAGTGGCAATCAGTTTGCCAACAGATTTTTTTTTAAAAAAATAATACATGGCCATGTAGCACTAGGCATAATTTATCACTGTATGTGACATTGGAATACGCTCCTCCATGCTGCTGCTTACTTTTCTCCTACATGTGTACTCAAAGACCACATTCACACTTTTTACCATATTATCACAGGGGGAGTTTGCATTAAATTGCTTCTCAACTGTGACATGACATCTAATTTTTTTTCCAGAGCTGGTATTTTCCAGGGTACAGTCTACCCTTCAGAAGAGACGGCCTACCTTTAGCTCTACAAAAAATATTTTTTTTTTGAACAGGCTCAGTTTTCCAGCTTGTGCCGATCACTCTGTATGACTGCCTTGTCCTCACTAACTACTGGTCTGTTTCTCTGCAGCATTTTATTAGTGCTATTTTACATCTGTATCTAGATCCTCAAGGGATAAGTTGGATCGCCCATTCTTCCAGGACCCCACTAAAGTAAACCCCAAAAACATTCTATTAATGATGACCGATGGCTACTTTTCATCATTTGTCATTCTCAACTTATTTTACGTGTACCTTATGGATACTGTGTTATGCTATTTTTTTAAATTAGGTATATGACATTAGAAATGTATGTATTGCATTTGTATAACTGCAATGTTGTTGTATTCAGCTAAACTTGTAAAAGATCCATGTCATGGGAGCTAATACTTCCCGTTCATTCTTTCTAAGATGAACCTTACAGCGTCCCAGAAAGATTGATGAAGTCCAGTTGTTCAAGGCTGCTTGCAGAATTTGAAATAACTTTTCTTTTTCCGCACTGTAATCACATTTAGAAACCATACACCAAAAGCTTACCTTTGACTTTGCAGAGTTTAAATTTTCATTTGGAACAAGTAAAGCAGGCATTTCACATCTCTGGGCAAGGGACGGTTCCTAAATTCCTTATGGGTCTTCTTAATTGATGAATTACACTAGCATCTATTTATAGATTTTAAAATAAAAATCTATATTTAGTAAGAGCTGTGACTTTTGAGAAGACAGTGTATTCTTCAAATAAAAAAGGAACTTCTGTTTCAATTCATACTTATACATTGTATTGCGCTTAGTTGCTCCTCAGTATATTATTCTTAGTAATTATTTAAGAGAATTTAAAATAATAAATGCAGTAAAATAAGTAGTGGTCTTTGAAATGTTTTTACAAGTAGATCTTCGAGAACCTGAGACTTATTTTGACAGGGAATACGCTATGGGGTAGCTTTCAGTAGTTCTCAGATAGAGCTAGATCTAACTGAAAGGTGGGATACTACCTTCGCTGTTGTCTCTGAATTGCACTTCCATGGACCGAGGAATTGCAGTGCTTTTTTGGAGTCCTCAAACCACACTTTAAGCTGGCCCTTAACTAAGGAGGAGTGATGAGCCTCAGACTCTGCCATCTGTTCCTTGATCACTGTAAGCAACTTCCATGTGGCCAGTTCGGTGAAAAACCACACACAACAATGCAGAATTCTATGATATACAATAACATATTTTAAGAATACATGTAATAAATGTTGAGATGGTTTATGTCACGTAGAAAAGAACCATGCTTCAGTTCTAACAGTTACATTGTGCATCGTAACAGCCATAATTTTCTTTGACAATTTTGTCCTGCTTAAACGTGATGGGATAATTATGACTGTGTACTCTAAAGCTACTGGTAATCTTTCCCTCGCCTCACATCAGTGGGTGAGGCCATTATATGGGTAGCCATTATGTGACAAAACACAATGTCTTACTTTGCAGAGCTGGTGAATTAATTCATATCACATGAAGTAAACGTATCTCTTGACTATCAATCCATGTGTGACAGCTGTGTCTAAGAAAACTTTAGAACAATTAAATTAAAAAATTAGAAAAAACCACTAAACCAGGTCTTAAACTGCCTGGTAGGCTCCCAGTACTAATAGTTATCATAATATAGGTATTCTACAAGTTCAATCTTTTGTCTGACTTATTCATGATGCCACATGTGCTGAACTTAGTCATCCCTGAACAAACTGGGAAGTTATTTGTTTATATAAAACAATGGTGGTTTTCCCCACCATTTAAAGGCAGAAGAGCTATTTTCAGGTCCCAGCGAAGTAATTTCTGAGGCAAGTTTTACAAGGCTTCCCGCTCAGTTTGAGTAGTTGTTCCCAAACAGGTTCTGTGGCTGCATCCGCTTTTCATTCCTGCACGTTCTCCTTCCCCGCCGAGTGTTTTCCCTTCCCATCTACCCACCAACGTGACTGGCCTTACAGGACTCCCGTGAGGTACTGCCAAAGTACTGCCCGCTTCCACGTACCTCTACCTCCTCTCGCTCCACCTCTCGGCATTTCTCGCCTGGCTCTGCTTCACAGGCGTTCTGGGCAAGATTTGGGCAGGGTTGTAAAATACGCTAAGTCCTACGGAGGACTAGAAATCAGCACGACACCAAGAAATGACTCAGTCTCTTAAAACGGTGAGGAAGTATTCAGATAAGTACTCAATATTAAGTTAAATCTGACTGAAAAATTACTTATCAGAGTAAGCGGGACTTCTTTTAAGGCCAGGAAAATGACATTTGAAATAGAGCTGTCGTACAGAAAAATGTAGTTTGTTTTCACAAGCATTTCTGAAACGTAGCATCCGCTCTGTTCTTACAATCATCACAGCTATTGCTGCTGTTCTACACTTGTTTTAATATGCTCAAAAACCTTGAAATTTCACGTATCTTCTCAAAATACAACTTGAGGTGGTAAGAAAACAGAGTTTAATAAAATTCCATTTGTCTATTTAAATTATTCATGTATGGAAAATCGTTTTTCATAAGTAATTTTTTCAGATGCTATTTTTAATGCTGTTGCAGCTCAAAAGCAGCTTTGTGTTGAATCTGCAAGCTCGGTATGTAGTTAATTCTCAGTGATGAATATGTGCTTTGCTTTTTGAAGGCAATTTGGCTTGGAAATAAAATCATGGCAGTATGAAAATGCTGAACTGCACATGCAAAGTATACTTCTGACTATTCTGATGGTAAGCTTGTATGAATGTTAAAAATGTGGTAATTTGTTTATGCAATCACCCTCAGCTGTCTGTGATAACGTGCACTTATTTAGATGTAGAACTTCATACAAGTAAAAGCAGCTTCCAAAGTGCTGAGAGGCATTGAAAAATATGCTTAGGAAACTGGAGCTTTTGTAAAATCAGTCTGCAAGTCAAAGGAGGAACTAGAGAAAAAAATAAAGAAAATTCCTCCAAGGTAAAATTCCTCCAGGGTCGCAGCCAAATACTATGTCGTATGTCTTTGATTCCTACGAGGTTGCTTTGCAGTCTGCGCATGTATATATGTAATTCTCCTTTTTGAGAGGGTTAACATTGCTTGACAGTTGTTTCCTGAAGAGTAGCTATATTCATTTTTAATATATTACAGTATTTAATAAATGAAATAATTTTCTGAGAATTAATAAAATATTTGAATTTCACTAAAAAGCAGAAAATACTGCAGTGGTGAGTGACCAAGGCTAGGCTGCCCTGTGGCCTGACCGGCTCCGTTTTCATGGGTGCTGAGAGAGTGTTTGTCTTGTCCTAGGTCAGCACTCACAAGAAAAACCCTCAGCAAGAGCAACTCTCCGGCACGTTAGCTTTTGTGTTGCTGAGAATTACTTCCAGACCCTTTTACCTCATTAAACAGCATTACTACTGCTTTTAGTGTAGAAATTGCCATTCAAGCTGAGAATTCCCTCCGCGGCCAATCTTTCTTACTGGTGTTACAGGTGGGTGGGGTAGCTATTTGAAATTGTGACTCATATACTCTTGTGTGTTTTTAATTACTACTGGAAGAATAAAACCAACAGAGATAAGACAATAGCCTGACTCCAAAGTTTCAGACAGGCTGGTAATCTTCGGCTGCCTCCAGGGGTGCTGGCCTGATGGAACAGGCTTTTCATCGGAGATTAGCATCCCATGCTGCAAGTATCTTTAAAGAAATGGTGCAAATGAGGGAAAAAAAAAGAGGGACAGCTCTCCAGAGCACATAATCCCTTCCAATCTCTGTAAATATCTAGGTTTTTCTACACTGTTAAATGAGCAGGTGTGAATCATAAAAGAGCTGCCATTAAGGAAATCTATTCTTTCCAAAGGCAGCTCCTCTTCAGTTTTAAACTCTGAGTACGGTTTAAGTGACATTGTTAGACACAATCAACATGTGACAGGCAAATGCTCCTCAGCTTAAGTTTCTTCACCAGTTCGTTGAATTCCACTCCCTTTCTACATATTTGTATCTTTAATGAAAAAAAAAAAAAGCTTTTGTGTGTTACTGGGTACTCCTCCACAAAAACCTCTGCTGTGTTTATTTCTGACATATATCTTCTTGCTATTCTTTATATTGACAAGAAAATTCTATGATTTTAGCTAAAAGGTTGTTTTTTCCTTGGTAATTCAATGGTTTTAATTTTCTTGTGACCACGTAGAAGGTATCTAATTTTTTTGCCTCAGTTTCTTCCTCCTTCTTAGAAAAGTAAAAGGTCCACCCGCACGTAGGAATTTCCTGGTGATTTTAGACTTCAAACTAATCTTCACTTGGCACAGAAAACCTTTCAGATGCTGACATTCCCAAATTAATTCCAGTTAAGACACGGAGTCCGCACACCACTTCATCTAGACTCATTACTGCTGGAGAATTTTACAGCTTATTTGTCAGCCTCAACTGAGTTCACCCTTAACATGAGGGAAGCTTAAAGACGAAAGTCGCATTTTTGTTCTGGCAAGAGATCTTGACGCCAGACGCAGAAACAATTATTAATAATTAAGTAAAGAACAAGATGTAACTAGAAAAGTGTTCTTGTTAATTAGAATTGACTTTGCTACTGTTATCTGAGGGAACAAATTATCAGCATTACGGATGTCCCATCCCTGGAAGTGTTCAAGGCCAGGCTGGATGGGGCTTTGAGCAACCTGCTCTAGTGGGAGGTGTCCCTGCCCATGGCAGGGGGGTTGGAATCTTTAAAGGATCTTCAAGGTCCCTTCCATCTCTAACCATTCTATGATTCTGCTTGGTAAATGCATCCACTTAAGAGTTGATGTTTAATGTCTTAATATTTCACTTCCTCTCCAGGATCAAAAGCTGTTCCCAACAGCAGCTTCTTTGAGCAGCTTGCTCTTCCTTGGCCAAGATTCAGCTCTTCCTTCCATTTCCTCTCAGCTCTTTTTCTTCCTAACTTGGTTCATGCCGATATTCTGTATAAATGCAGCACTTGAAGCTTTGAATTTTCTCTGAGGTTCCTCTAAGTTAACAATCTTATTCTATTTATCTAATAAATAGGATGTTAAGGAATGTTACAATATTCTCTAGATCATAAAAATCACTACTCATACAGAAGTTGTGTCAGTTTTGAAGTTCTCATTCAGAAATTGCACATAAGCAGCACAAATCGTAAGATAAAAACCCCACCTTTGGTTGAGGAACTCACACTGCCATGACACATGCAGTCCTGTAAATCCCTTTACTTTTCTAAGGTGAGGACTTGCCCTAAGTTTCTAGCTTATTTTTAACATGAGATAAAAGCCAATGTTTTGTTTTTGTCAGCTACCTCCTGGATACCTAGTACTGCCATTTATGCTGTCCTGGCACACAACATGGTATTGGAAGACCATTCCTCATTTCAGGAAGTGAACAAAAGATGGACCTAAGTCCACTTCTAAAGGTAAAAAGTGTTTCCAGTTACAGGAGCAGTAACTGCCTTTTGCATTATAATTATTGCTACTCTTAAAACTTCCTACTGTCATTGAAACCTTGAACTTTGCATCAGGTTTGTTTAAAGCTCTTCTTGAAGTTCTTGAAAGGAATCCAATGTCTCATAGACTCATCAAACATTTATTCTCCAAGTAAGGTTTGACCAGTTCATTGGTCAAACCGTGTGTTGGTATATATTGCCAACACACGGAATAAAGTTCACCATCATGGTTCCTCTGCCTTCAAATTGTGATGAGTGAGTATTACTGCCCTGATAAAATATATCCTAGTCACCAGAAGCGAATGCAGTCTTTCTAGTCCCAACATCTGGTGTTCCTCTACCTGCTTACAGTCCTTCTAAACTACTCTTTACTTCACTGAATAGAATACTTTGGACTTTTTAAGGATGTGGCAGAGCAGCTGGTAACAACTCTAAGCACACGTGCCTGAGCAGACAAATAAGAGGTATGTTCTGCAGGAAACAGTATTTTTAATTAAAAAAAATAAAATAAAAAAAATAAAAAAAAAGGATGAGGGGGAAGGATCCTGTAGATAAAAGAACTTCATTTTCCAAATGGTTTGCAGGTCACTGGTGTTTGGTTTTGCAAAGAAAAGGTCTTTTTTATTCCTCGATTCTGGATCTGGCAGGAAGCAACTTAGTAGAACTGCAGGAGGAAAGACAAGTTAAGAAAAAAAGCACACTTGAATTCAGAGAGGCCCATTAAATCAAAAACCAGCAAGGCCAACCACATTGTTGGTGCAGTGGACTCCTGTGATGCAGCAGCAGTTCTAGTAAAAGCTACACAAACACCATCCTCCCTGCAGCTGTGTCATCTCCTGACACAGCAATGGAAGTTGCAGCTGCTCTGGCAGCAGTTTCAGTGAAAGGAACGAGGAGATCAACAAGATGCCTGGTTGGACCATAAGAAACCAAGATATCAGGAGGATATAGCGAGGAAGCAACCGAAGGAAAATGAGGATATTTTCACAAAAAAAAACCCCAAAAACAAACCAAAACCAAAAACAATCAGACAAAACAAACAAACAAACAAAAAACCCAAAGCCCAAACCTGGCAGAAGTATCTCTTGGAGACTTTTGAGTGGCTGAGATCTGACTGGTGCAGGCACGAGCTGGCTACTGGTAGAGCTCCTACCTCAGGGTGGGTCCCAGCCTTCACCTTAAGCAAAGCAGAAGACAAACTGCCATCCCGTGCCACTTCAGTTTGAGTGGAGAAACTTATTATTGCTATAAGGAGAACATGTTTTCCCTCACATTCTCAGCCTAGGGCAAGAGCCTCACAGCTCATGGAAGTAGAGTATTCAGCCTTTGAAACTGAAAGGAAGACACAACTGATCCTAAGGGCAGTTCTGGCTTCTGATGGGACCCTGGGCCTGCTGCTGTGGGATGTCCAGCCCAGAGGAAGCCGTACAGGCAGAACAACAGCTTCCACTAGGTCCAGGAGACCAGCTGGAGCTGGTCGGTAATGAAAGAGGGTACAGCTCTAACACAACAAGCAGTAACAGCCCAAAAGGAAGAGTGAGTGCTAGAGGTCTGTCTCCCAGACAGAGCAGCCACCCCAAGGCAGAGCAGGGGGATCCCACCTGCACCAGGGCAGAGGCTGCTGGTGGCTTACTGGGCTGTCTCCATTGTTTTCCGTATTTGAAACAAAGTCAGGTCAAGAAACTTCCACTCACTGATGTGGCTGTAGCACCTGTAGTTCTGAGCATCCACTTTGTATAATACAAACTGCTAGTACTGGCTTGCACCAACGAAATAAAAAATAGCTTCAAATTCATCTCAAACTCACTCTCTGCAGTTGTTACTTTTTTTTTTTTTAACTCTTAACTCGCCTCTTTCAAGAGACACTTTCATTATTAGGTGTCCTTCAGATAACATAAAAAAGGAAGGAATCTGTATTCTATGCTGGACTATTTTAGCATGGTCATATCCGGAGAGAAAGAAAAATAATTGGCAAAACATACCTAATTACTTGTTTTTTTCCAGTTTTATTTTTTTTGTTCTGTGCTCCACTGACAAGTGCAGCGCATTATACTGTGTACAAACCAATACCTGAGACAGAGCTTAACGCCAAAGAACAAAACAGGTAGCAGAACAGAAGAACAACGATGGGAAAAAATACAAATCTAACTCTTCTTGAAACTGTTTGATATGGCACAAAGCCTGGAACTCTTCTGACTCAAAACTAAATTCCTGGAGAAGTTAAAATCTAGTGGATTTGGTTTGTTTCTTGGGAGTCTTCCCTGAGTGCTTCCAGTATCTTAGACCAAATGCAATGATAACATATTCCAGTAACTGCTGCGCTTGCATCTGCTGCCAACTTTCTTTCTGATGTATATCAGACACTCAGATCCAGAGCAAGCTGTCTTTGGTAACCTCACTTTAAATCCAAAGATCCAGAACTACTGTTTGTCTAGTTACATAAACAAATGTTGAGCCTCATAAAAAAGTGTGTTCCAAGATGTTCAGAGGTTAAATAACATATAAATATGAGGGTTTGTTTGTCTAATTAAACTCTCAGAAGAGAGAGGAAGAGAGGGGATATAAACAAACCAGTAAATATCTATGAAAACCTGAGAGGTGGAAGGCTGCTTCTACTATCAAAGTCTGCAATCTTAAAACTTAGAACAAATGGCTAGCTGGAATTATTTCCAAGAACTTTTTTCTCTGTAGCTTTTTTCCAACTTCCTTTTTTTTCTCTGTAGCCCTATCATGGGTCAGATGAATTATTCCCATCCAGCTGACTTTTTTCCTACTTAAAAAGCATGTAAAAATCTGACCAGGATTTATCCAGGTGTACCTACACTACAATCAAGATAATTTAAAGTACTGAATTCACATACTTGCAAGGCTCATTTTTGTGTGGAGCACCTGTCCTACATTCATCACTTCTGCATACCCATCTTAGGGGTGTGAAAGACAGAACTGAGATTTAGGTTGAATACTTAAAATGCACAGCTTATCTTCACCCCTTTCCATGGATATGCCCAACTATTACCTGTGAACACAAATTGTTGTATTCCTCTTGTACTTATTTCGTTGTCTAGTCTCTCCTGTCTGGTAACTGAAAACAAGCACTCGGCAGAGCTGCAGAAGAGCCCATGATTTTCACGTAAGACTTTTGTTTGCTGAGCAATAAATAGCTCTTTTGCCTGGGAAAGGCACATTTCTACCATCACAAGGAATAATGACACAGACCACGTAGAAACTTTGATGAGAACTAGAATCTTCCTGGCAGGGTCTGGAGCTTAACAGTACTCACACAATTTGAATCCGAAAACATATTGCCTACTATGTGCATCATCGGACAGCTGTATGAAATTCTCAACAGCAGAACAAGTGGGATTTCCAAACAATTTTATTATGACACTGAAACTAAAAAAGTATTTGAGGAATACCTCTACCGAGCTTCCTGGTCGTACTAGAACATGCAAGGTTTTAAGATAAAACAAGTCCCTTTGACTGTAAAGCTCAACAAAGCCTTCCAAGCTTCAAAAGGAGACAGCCTACGTTCCTCCAATCGGGTCAGTCATTCCACTGCTGCAAGCGGTATTCTGGAATGTCCTCCATTCCCTGTTAGTGAAATCATAACTTTCAATAACACCGTTCTAGCGTCACGGATCTTCTCTGGAGTCTGGATGAAAGTAAAGCAGTCGAGTCAAAAGACTTCACATGCAATGAGAGGGAGACATCAAGCGCTGTGATGAACGCAGTTTGGAAAGTGGAGTAATGTGCTGCTCAGAATGGTCTGCTATAATTATCCAAAATAATACACATATGCAAATTACGTTTGTTTTGCATAACATGACTACATTTTTAAAAAGGAGAACAAAACCTCTCCTACCTAGTATTTCTGAGGCTAAAAAAAGAGGGGAAAAAAAAAAAAAAAAAAGATAAGGTCTTTCTCTCTGCTCCAATGAAGCTGGAGGTTACAAGGCACATGAAGATGTTCATTCATAGCTTCCTGCAACTCAGCAGTGCCTCGGTGGCACACCTCCATCTGGGAACACCAGCCGCCAGTCTGTCAAAGGAGGCGGTGACAGACTGAAACACTCGCACCGTTCGCAGCCGGCTCTTGCTCATGAGAGCAGCCCCGCCGGTGCTCCCACCCCGCCCGACTTGCCTTGCCCCCCGTCCAGGGGACAACTCTTCCCACAGCAGCTGGCACCCTGCAGACCGGGCGCGGCGGCAGAGCAAGCTGCCCGTCCTCACCCCACGCCGTCCCGAGAGGACGAGCGTTGCACAGCCCCCTCAACACCCCCGCAC
This sequence comes from Numenius arquata, assembly GCF_964106895.1. Classification (NCBI taxonomy): domain Eukaryota; kingdom Metazoa; phylum Chordata; class Aves; order Charadriiformes; family Scolopacidae; genus Numenius; species Numenius arquata. The sequence goes on along the minus strand of NC_133577.1, from coordinate 78,513,686 downwards.
TCGTCCCGCCGAGGGCTCCCGCCGCCCCCTCACCGCTAAGCGGCCCAGCTCCCCCGGGGCTGCCCCTTCGGGAGGGGAATCCCCGCCGAAGCCGCTCCCCTGACGCCAACGGCCGCGCGGCGGAGGGGGGGGAACGAGGGGAAAGGAGGAGGCGGCGGCCGCCATCGCCTCGCGACGGACGTTGTGCCCGGCGGGCGGGGGCGCCCGGCAGGGCAGCGGGCGTCCCAGCGGGCCGCGGGCCCTTTAAGGCGCCGTCGGCGGGGCAGCGTGCACATCGCCAAGGCAACCGGGGGCGGGCAGCGGCGGGCGGCGGCGTGTCGGCGACGGCGGCCGCGCTGACGTCGGAGGGGGAAGCTGAGCAATAACAACAGCGACGCGGGGCGGGGCGGCGGCCTCGGCCGGGGCGGCGCGCCTGCGCGGCCTGCGGGCCTGCTTCTATTTATGTGGGGGGGCGCCAAGATGGCGGGGCTGGAGGCGGCGAGGAGAACGTAGGGGGCAGCTCCGACCGGGTGGCGGAGGGGGGGGGAGGGGAGAGGGAGGAGGAGCCGCCGCCGGTGGGAGGGAGCGCGGGGAGCGGTGTCACCGGACGCGTGAGGCGGGGGCCGGCGAACGGGCGGGCGGGGGGCGGGAGGGGGGGGGGGCGGCGGAGGATGGCGGAGCCGCGCCGGGTGCCGTTCATTAGCCTGTCACCCGTGAGGCGCCGCGAGGGCGAGAGCCCGGCGCTGGAACGGGAGCCGGCGGCGGGCCGCGAGCCGGAGCCGCCGCCGGTGGCGGGCCGCGAGGCGCCGCCGTTGGAGCCGCCGCACGAGCTCTGCCGGCCGGAGCCGCCGCCGCCGCCGCCCCGCGAGACCGGCCGGCCCGAGCAGCAGCCGCAGCGGGAGCCTCCCCGGCCCGAGCCGCCGCCGCTGCCGCCGCCGCAGCAGCTACCACCGCCACCGCCGCGCCAGGGCAGCCGGCAGGAGCCGCCGCCGCCGCAGGAGGCGCTCCCGCTCCGCCAGACGGTCCGCCTGGAGGTGGTGCTGAAGGACCCCACCGAGGAGGGCTGCGTGGAGTTCAGCTACCCGGAGCTGCTGCTGTGCGGGGACTCGCGGGTACGGGACCTCCCCTTCCCCCTCCCCTCCCACCGCGCTTCCTCCTCCTCCTCCTTCTCATCCTCCTCCCGGCCCGCGTCCCCGGCCTTGCTGATAACGTTATCTGTCGCCCTGTGTTGCTCGGGGGTGGTCCCGGCCCGGCGGGGCGGCGCCCTGGGAGGGAAGTCCGGCGGCCTCCCCGTCGCTCGGGGCTCCTCCTGGCGCTGAGGCTGCGCCTGTGCCCGTGGGGGGAAGGGGAGGCTTAGCTCTTGTCGTCCCTGAGCTGGCCGAGAGCTCCCGGCTGGCTTTTCCGGGAGCTGCTAGGGTTTGCCGCGAGCAGGGGCGGGGAAGAGCCAGTGCCTTGTGTGCCCCGGTTACCCCAGCTATCCTCCCCGCACCTTGCCCGGCCGGGGAGCGGTGGTGTTACATCCTCCCTTCCTGGGAGCTTTTTTCCGGCAGCTGAACCAAGCTGTTACCATGCCGGTCTGGTTTCTGGCTTGTCTGCAGGCTGTGTGCAGGTAAATGAAGAGTTATTAGCCCGGCTGTGCTACAAGCCTTGAGAAGCAGTGAAGTGAGCATTAGCAGTCCTGGAGAGGAGTTTCTGCAGTTTTGAGGGGGCAGGGATGAATGAGAGTTAATGTTGTTGAAACTATAACCTCACCTGTGTTAAGAATTTCATTCAAGGAAAAAAGTACTTTCCCTTTTCCTGTTCATCTCGACCAGAAAAAAAATTGGTACTTGAACTACTTTGTTTTTTAAGGAGAACAACTTCAAGAAGCGAGCAGCATTAGCCAATCAACAGGACCCAGTGTTTAAGTAGGATGGAGTGATGTATGTCCTTAAGCTGGTCACACTTAAACCACTCATTCTTAGTGAGTTGAGAATACCAATGAAGTTGTGCTTGATTTAAATAGTTGTGGTTCCTCTTAATTCTGGTACGCAGTCAATTTTAGAGAAAGTTTACGTTTTATTGGAAAAGGGCAGGGGGTAAGGAAGTAACTGCTACTGAGAAGGCTGTGATAGCTCTGATGATAAAAGCAAACCTCAAATACCAGTATGGAATTTGCCACTGTTTTTTTTTTTTCATCCAGCACAAACTTGAGAAAGGTTAAAACTTCTGTTTTATGGGCTGTAGTGTTTCTAGGTTATGATGATGCTGTAACTAAGCAGCCTGCTCACTTTTTGTTCTGTAGTTGGAAGGACGTACACACTGGACTATGTTTGAATGTGGAAGACAGGAAAATCAACGACTATGATTTTAATCCCTCTGAGATCTTTTGATGCAAGTTAAAAGGTTCCTTCTGTTCATCCTGTCCTACAGCTGTTGTTGGCAAACAGTGCCAGTTGTGACTCCTCTGAATTGGTGTAGCATAAACATGCTGCTCTGTGAACTGCATCTTTCTGAGCAGTTCCTGTGTGAAGGTGAAAATTGTGTTAGTATTTAGAAGTAGTTCAGTACGCGGAGGTTGAATTTTCCCTTTGGCAGTCCCCAGTTCCATAACAGCCTTTTTTTCCTGTAGATTGGTAACATGTTAATCACATAATCGGAGGGAAAATGGCTTTTTTATGTAGTTCTGATTCAAATTCCATATCTTCTGAGGGGGAGCATTGATTTAGGGGATTTTTGGTACAGTTGGGATCAGAGACTGCTTTTAGGGTAGAAATAGTGATAGAAATGCTTTGTAAGAAATGGTGTATGTCTTCCAGCTCTCTGTAGAGTCCAAATTGGAATGAATGGATCATAATGGCCTGTCTATTGCTGGACAGATTACAATCAGCTGATTATGTAAAACAGTGTCATAAATTGAGATCCTTTAAAGTGGTTCTGGACTCTTAATCTTGTTTAAAAACTGATGGGTACTTGGCCTGTCAGTTTAACTTCTTGCTTGCTATATGGTAGAAGGTGGAAAAGCTACTCTGATGTGCTAGGGAGGACTTAAAATCTTGGATTAATCAGCATAAAAAGAGAGGGGAAATAAATTTTATCCAGCAAGAAAATTAGTGCATGCTGGTTCCTTCATAGTTAAAGCAAATAGAAGAGAACTTGCTCTGCACAGTGGAGGAGGCTTAGGATGACAGAAGTCTGTCTTTTACCCTGGTCATTCTCAGACCAACAAATCATGTAACCTGTTCAAAGTCTTAAAATATAAAAAAATTGTGAAAGGAAAATTGATCCTGCTTGTGGAGTAGAATAGCTATGGTGATTTACACCAGTTAATGCAGCAGAGAAAACTACTTTGTTAAAATAAAGCTTGACCAAGAAATGCCTGCCCTCTCCACTTTCCTGCAGAATCTATGAGATTTGCCCTTTCCAAGGAGGTACTAGCTAGTTGGCAGTTAATGCTGTTGTTTTAAGTGGAGTTTTGGACTTCCATATTTGTTGTTTTATGTAATGATTCAGTTTAAAATGAAGAGTTTGTGTAAACTTAGCTATGCAAACTGCTCTTATAGAGTGAAGATTGAGTTTTCTGAAGGTTATTGTTGACTTCCTTATACCTATTCCCATTAAAATTCAACATTGCAAAATTAGGAGCTTGTCTTAGTCTTGTAGTGGTGCTTGGAACTGGAGTGACCAAGAGAGGTTCTCCAGAGGCAGGCTGTTCTGGGAAGGCAGGGGCTGGTGCACAGTAATAACTTCAAACATTGCTTTAACAGATTTCTTAATGAAATGGTAGAGAATCCCAAAACTTATTGACAGAATGAGTGCAACTTCTATTTTTAAATTTTATTTTGAATTTGTGTTTGTAGCCTGAATCAGAAGCTAGTGGAAATGTTTATGTTAGCAACTCATGCTGTCCTTGTACTGTTTTGTTTTGTTTTCCCTTAATAGAAAATTCTGAGATAGGTTTGTTGGTAGAGTTCATCTTTTGGTAGGAAATATTTATGTAAAGTTTTTGGGTATGAGTAGTAGGTTAGTATGGCTGAAAGAGTTTATTTGCCTCTTAAAAAAACTGGCTGAAGTGAAAGTGTGCTCCCTTTTCTGTTGGTGCAATTAAGGCTTGATGTGTAAAACTTAACTCAGGTGAGCCAGAAGTCCAAGTTGGCTTCTGCCAAGCGGTTTGTAAAGGTGTTGAAGTAGTTATGTCTTAAAGTTACTGCAAAGTTTGAGTGCTGTCTATCAGAGCCCTCAGAAATGGTCAAAACTAAAACTTGTTTGAATCTGAGATTCCAACAGGGCTTAACTAGTCAAAGTAATAGCTACAGCTTTGAGAGTTTGGTGGAGAAGCAAGTTAACTCTTAAATACTAAATTTTGCTTGACCTCTGGCCTCAACCTTGTCTTATTTCACAATTAAAAATAAACAACATCTGCCTAGCAGAAGATGCGGAAAAGGTTTTCCTAGCTAAAAGTAGAGAAAATGGTGGTGCATGAATTGAGCAGTATTTTGTATTTAATTATGCCTGCAGGAAGTATGTATGTAACTTAAACTTATGTTTCAGGATTAAATATAATCTTTATTAATTTTTTCTTGAAGTAGTCAGTTTAGAAAATGTCAGCTAATTATGTGGTATTTGCAGTTCTGCTCAGCTTACCTCAATCGTTACATTGGTCTTGATACTTGTCATGATTTGGTTGTCATTTAGTTAATATATTGCCTTTTCATACTGTGGAGGAAGGGTCTTTCTTTTCTGAACTTAGTGGGTTTTTTTGTTTTGTTTTGACTTAGTCTACCATAAACCTTCATTTATTCATTGATGAGTGGTCTTTGTGCGGTAAAGTTAGTTGCCATCCATAAAGTTCTGTAAAATGGAACTCCATTATGCCATATTTTAGTGTCCTAGTACTTCCCCCCCATTCCAACAATTACTGTATTTTGTGAACTCTAATTTGAAGGCCACCCTGTTTTTATGCCATACCTTATTTAAAAAAAAGCACTGTGTATACCTTTGATTACTATTCACTAACTTCATGTCAGTGAAAATCTTTCTCAAAAAAAAAAAAAAAGAGGGGGAGTACTTCCTGCGTATTTGTACAGCTGGGATATTAAATCTCTATTGTCACTGTGGCTGCCATAGTGGCAATCTTGTATAATTCATGCTATGATTACTGAAATTATCTGAAGAAAAAAATAACAGTACAAGAGTTAAAGGAGTTATGTTTGTTATGGTTGTAACTTCCTGAGATTTTTAGTCTTCTGGCTGCTTCCCTGCTGATTAGCATACCAGGTACATCTTGTGTATTGTATCTAGAAGGATTACAGCACCAATAAGAGGCACCAGTGGAAGCAGAAGTGAAAAGGAGTTGTATTTAAAGAGCATTCTTCCTCTTTGAACCTCAAATGGCCATAGTTCTCTCTTATGCTTATGTTTGCAGTTGAGATTGTAGTGGAATGCTTGGGAAAATATAAATCTTAGTTTTTCTCTTAAATTTTCTATTTATATTCTCATTAGAAGAAAAGTAACTGAATGATAACTAATTTTTAGAGAACAAAGTAAGTATTTGAACTTAGTGTAAATTCTGACTACTTAATCATCAGAGCATTGTTTATTTATTGACATTTAATAGCTTTTATTAGATGCACACTGTTTCTCATGGAACAAATATTTAACTTCTGCATTTTTCAGAAGAAATCAGTTCACTCGGACGATCCATTTAATGATGAACAACGTGAGCGGCATGAAGTAGAAATGCTAGCCAAGAAGTTTGAGGCAAAATACGTGAGTTACTGTACTTGTATTAAAATATACAAATATTTAAGTGATAACTTATGATGCTGTAGAGATGTTAACATCAGGGGTTTTTTGCTGAGTAGGGTTGCTAATGTAGTGTTAAATGTCTTCTGTACATTTCAGAGCTGACTGTCTCATTATACTTTATTTAAGCAGCTTGAAGCTGCTACAAGCTTATTAGACAAGTCTGCTAAATAGATTTGTCTATAGGATGTTATAGCTTGTGAAGTTATTCTTGGAAAAGCTTCCTATATAAATACAAATAAGTAATAGATGCAGGTCAATATTCATGATAAATACTGTGCCAGAGGAAAGAATTTTTATGTAATGCTGTTGTGCACTATTGAACGGCTCTTCTGTTTGGACTAAATACTGTCGAATCTTGAATTTCTGACTACTTTGAAATGCTTCCATAGGAAGATATTGTTGAATAATAAGTCATTACTTGATGAGTTTATCTTGTAGCTGCCAGTTGCCTAAAGATACTCTGCTGACTCCTGAAAGTGTAGCATGAATTACTTGCACAACACTTGGTGCTAACATAAAGAGGCTTTCACTAATAAATGAAGGTAGAAATCAGAAAATGTTGACTAAAACCACACCCAAACAGGTCTTTAAGAATTCATATGGGTAGGGTTGGGTAATTAATTCTGAGCTGGCAATCAAAACTCATCATCATGCTTAGGCATGTTGATATTCTGGATTACTAATAGAGCACCTCAAAAATGAGGGGAAACGAGCAGTCACTTCTATCTTTTGCTATTAATATACATATTAAAATCTTTCTTGTCTGATTTATTTGGATTTTCTTTTTCTGGCAAAGACAGACTTCTCTGAGTGCGCGGTCTATACATTCTGTAGAAGCAATTACTGTTTCAGGGTATGTTAGCTGTGATACATAACAAAAGAAACCCTTAAACATCTTTTGGGGGGGGGTTGATGGAACCCAGTATATCCAGTGAATTGAGAAAGCAGTTCCGGAATACTGTTTGGCTTTTCATTTGAATGATAAACTAATTTTTGAATGTGAAAGAAAAATGTTTCAACTCTACTTTTCTAGAACACTCATTTCCATAATACAAGTTAAAGATTTTATAATGTCCTGAAACAAGTTGCTTACCTACAGCAGATGAAAGTCAGTGTACAGCATGTAAAGCAATATATGTAGGAAGGAGTGGTATTGGAAGCAATCTAATTTTACATATGTATTTATGCATACATCAAAGCTGAACGTGTACATGTGGACAAAACATGGCGTTATTAGACTTATGAAAACTTGAGTTCAATGTTAAGTAGTCACAAAAAGGAGCAAATAGATACTTTTAACTATTAAAAAGCAGCAGGTCACAAACCCTATAATTTCACAACAGTTGAAATTCATGGTGCATGTGTATCTTACTGTTTGCATTTCTGATTTCTTGCCTTCCTCTCATTCTCTGCCATACCTTATGCCCCTCAGCCCAACAAAATTCCTGGAAGGCGAATGTCTTCTATATAAAGAACAACGTTAGGGCCACTAGGCATGGAAGGTGGTGAGGGATTAATAATTCTTGTGTTGGATACTCCCTGTCCTTTCTCTCTTCCAATACAAGAACCATCAGTCTCTATTTACCATCCGTGCTCAGAGGAATTCCATCGCTCTACACTGACCCAGTACAATTGCTTATGTTCGGACAACATCAAGCCATGTTCTGATTCTTGTGGTGAGACACTCACTCCTTAGCTTAAACTACAACAGGGATCCTATGAAGTAGATACCTGTTCCTCTCTTTAACAGCACTTCAGTGTAAAAGTAATCACTGGTTGTTGAGAAACAAGTTGATTTTTTTTCAGATTTGCAGGAATTACTATATCCTCCTGAAACTAATTAGATATTGCTTATCTATATCCATTTAAAATGGAGTCAAACAATATTTTTAGTCATAGCACATGTGGCAGTACTTCTGAAAAATTTGCAATGTGGAGAACAGTCTTCCTTGAAGACTTCTTACTTATTTTTAGATAAATTGCTATACTCATAATTAAATCAGTACAATATTGGATATATCTTGCATATAGTAAGAAAAAGCCTATAAATATATTTTGGTAAAACAAGATGCATAAAGCTAATGTACCATTTGTTTACTTGATTATTCAGAACTTTTTTGCAATTGCTGCATGTTTTAAACACCAGCGTAAAAATCTTTTCTAAATGGTTTCCATTTTCATTCTTTTGATTACTTTTTTTCTCTAGACAAAATCAAACAGTGTGTTGTAAAAACATGATATTGAATCTCAGATGATGTTGTACATAATGTAAGAATTTTTACTGGATCAAAACAAAGGTCCATCTAATGGATGGTAGCATAGTCCTCTGACACTAGTGGAATCTCATACTTGAAAGTATAACAGTAAATGCACATTGATATTACTTAACTGTGCCTGTCTAGGAATATGTGGCCTTATTTCTCCCAAAGTCAAAGGCTGTGTGTTTAACTACCCTTCATACAGCTTTCTGCCATAAATTTGCCAGATCATTTTGAGTTTGCTGAGTTTCATATTGTGTTCCATGGCACTGATTACTAAGATGATTGTCATATGAAAGGTTGTGGCGAGGTAGGGGTTGGGCTCCCAAGTAACAGGCGTTATGACTGAAGAGGAAGTGGCCTTGAGTTGCATCGGGGAAGGTTTAGATTGGATATAAAGAAAAATCTCTTCACTGAAAGGGTTATCAAGCATTGGAACAGGCTGCCCAGGGAAGTGGTTGAATCACCATCCCTGGAGGTATTTAGAAGATGTGTAGATATAGTGCTGAGGAACATTTAGTGGTGACGTGGCAGTTCTAGGTTAATTGTTGGACTTGATGATCTTAACGGTCTCTTCCAACCAAAATGATTCTATGAAAACATACTTTGTGTTTAAACCTGATGAGTTCACTTGGGTGCTCCATAATTTCTCTCTTGTAAGAAACTGAAATACTGCCTGTTCTTCCGGATGCTGCATGTGATTCTGATGCTATCATCTAAATTCAGCCCTTTTGTTCCTCAGCTGAAGTGTCTTAACATTCTCTTACGGTACAGAAGCAGTGTTTTTTACCTTTAAACATCCTTGTTGGCTTACTGTTCCCTTTTTTGTTCTAATTTCTTTTTTTAAATGAAAGGATATTAATGGTAGGATGCCCTGATTTATCAGTGATATAATGATGACTTCTGGTTTTGTGCTCTGGTCCTTTTTTTTCATAAGTCCCAATTCTTTTTCTTTTTTTTTTTTTTTTTGTTCACCCGTGATTGTTGAGCAAATGTCATAGAACTGTGTAACAACTCCAGTGCTTCCTGAGCAGCATGACAAATTGGGAGCACACTGTATTTTTTCTTGTTTGGGTTGTACTTCCTTCGTGTGGATTACCTTGCATTTATTCATACTGAATTCAATCAATGATTTATCATACTAACTTCAGAGCAACTGTGAGGTCTCTTGGTGATTTAGTTGTATTTTTTTTTATTTACTATCCTCAGTAATTTCTTTTATCTCCACCCCACCCCCCAACTGTTAGCCTTCTCTGTTGCCTCTGAAGATGAATAAATACACATTCCTTGGTGATTTTGCTGATTACTTTCTTTGCTGAAAGGAAATACTTATTCCTACCCTTTCTTTCCTAGTCTTAAACCAGACATTAATTTCAGTGGATCTATCCTCTTATCCCATGATAGTTGCTTGTCTTAAAGGATCTTTGGACCTTTTTTTAAAGTATTTGAAGTACTGCTTCCTCCTACCAAAATTCTCCTGCTCTGGAATGTATATTCTTGTGCCTGCTGTTTCCATTCTTTAAAACATCTATTAACTTGCCCAATATAGAGATCAGGTTTACTGGTTTATGGACTCTGCTATGGCCCTTGGAAGATTCTTCAAAAATTGGTGCTGTATTTGCTGCCTTCTAGTCCTGTTGGGCAAAGGTTGTTTAAACCTCGGGTTATATGCCACAGCTAATTCTTTGAACTCATATTTGAGTTTTCTGAATATTTGCATGAGTACTATTTGCAGGAACTAGACATCTTTGCTCTAGTATCATGACTGCTTATGTGCTGGGACAGAAAGGCTGGAGGAATTCTTTTGGGATAGGTGAAAACCTTCAGTGGTAAAACTTCCCTGAACTATTGCATAGTAAACACTGATGCAGATAATCTCTTCAGTTCTTCTGTGGTCTTGCATCCTTAACATCTTGACCATACGGACTTTTCAACACACTTACTTAAACATGTCTGGGTAGAACCAGGCCTGAAGGAAATTCTCTAACTATACACACAAAGGTTCAGATATCTTCATATGTCTGAATACAGGTTTCTATTTTAATCCTGCTTTTATTCATTTGGCTGTTATGAGACTTTTTTTTTTTGTTACTGACTTTGTCCCCTATCTGCATGATGTTTTTATGAATAACAGGCAGTCAGAATGTATTGAGAACTTTAAAATTTTTTTTTAATGACCTTACACTGGAATCGTAGAACAGCCAGTGCTGCAAAAGGATTTTGGACTCGCAAAGATGTTGATGGTTACTCAGGCTTAGCAAGAGATATGGTACAGAGTTGGATTGCATTACACATTAGGGAGATCAGTAAAGTACAGTTTATGTAGCATTCTTCAGACAGCCTGCTGATGCCTCAGTCAAATTTATAAGAATTACATAAGCTTTTGCACTGGAGTTTAAGTGGAATTATTAAGTGCTACCTTTTATTTTTCCAAGATTTTTCCTTCTCTCATCCAAACTTTTTCTAAAGAAAAAAAAGTACTGCATATTTTGGGAACATGCAGTCATTCAGATGTTTTAACAGATGAGTGACTGTAGGGGATGATAGGACTGATAGGAAAAGTTAGGAATACTTAGCTTGGAAACCTGAGGCTTAGCATATAGTTTGAAAAGCTGAATTAAAACCAGAATTTGCTCTTGAGACTTTTCTCCTAGGACTATTGCATTTATTTAATTATACTTGAGAGATTCCTGTTTGCTTGCAAGAGTGCATGCTTTACTTAGTTACAAACTTGAATTCTTGCAAAATATTGACAAAATATTGTCAAACTTCTTGCAAAATATTGTCAGATGATTACACTTTTCATAAAAGGCCTGAAACCTCCTTTGAAGACTGCATACTCATAGTAAAAAATGGGTTGTAATATTTGGATCTAACAACTGAAAAGACTCATAACATGCTTAGAACTGTGGAGTACAGGCAGAGCAGCTTCAGGAGCAAGTTTTCTTGAATTCATGAAAGAACACTGGTTACCACTTTAGTAAACATGGTGCCTTTTTGGGAATTTTATTCTAGACTTCATCTAGAATAAGACTTTCCTATTGACAATTTTGACAATATACAGGAGTCAGAACATTAGGCCTTATATCCTAAGCAGAATCCCAGTTGTATAATCATAAGTTTAGATTCTCTAAATATTTGAGCTGGGTGTGAGGTTTTACTTGACTTGATTTAACCATAAAACTTCCACGTGAGAATAGTACTTACAAGTTAAAATGAAGTTTGCTGTCTCCCGGAGGTGAGCCTACAGTCTGTGATGCAGCTTCAGGCTTTTAAGTTACTCAAGTAACCATTTCACATCTGGTCCTATCAACTGAGGTGACAGTTCTTGCTTTTCAAAGGATTTTATCTTAGTATGTTTTTTTTCAGTTATGTCATGAATACTGCAACTTCTTGAAAACTCATAGACACCATATCTGCAAGTCACAGATCAATATTTTTCTCTTTTGACTTAGGCTTCACTCTTCTGTAGAGAAGCAGCCCATCTTGTGTGGGGAAACACTTTATTGAATGCTATACTATCAGTATTTTCCTTAATAATGACTCTGATGTACTGAAAAACTTAACACTTTTAAAATTATCCCAGTCCTATCACTGTATTTTAAAAACATAGGACAGTGAAACATCTCTAAATAGGAAATTCTAGGAAGATCTTGGTCATGCAGATACCAAGTGGGTAGTGAATACCTTTCAGGGATAGTTCTGGTGAGGCTATAGTAAAGCATGTTTGCCAGAACTCATTCCTGTGTGAAAGTTTTTATTAGTCATCTAGACCATCTTCAAGGAAGCATCCAGGAAAGCAAAACTACTTATTCTCTGAATGACCATCCCTCCAATGCTTAACATTTTGTAAACTTTAGTACGTTGCTTCCCTGTTTCCCAAATTACATAACGCTTGCTTTGTTTTCAGGGTGGAAAGTCCCACAAACATCGGAAGGATCGCCTGCAGGATCTAATTGATATAGGTTATGGTTATGATGAAACGGACCCTTTCATCGATAATTCTGAAGCAGTAAGTAAACCTCATCAAAGCAGCAAGAAGAAATAAGGCAATGCTTTATTTTTTTGATAAAAAGAAAGGTAAGGGAAAATACTTTGTGCCCATGTATAACTGGTATGGACCCAAAGGGCATACTGCTTTGGGAATCCAACAAATTATTGTATTTGTAGTCTTATTCAGATATTATTATGCACTACAAGAATGGACTTCGTCCAGTGACATTGGACAAATCAGCAATGATCAGCTCTGAAGAGGAGGGAGCTAAAAGTCTGAGTGGGAAAGGGAAGGTGAAAAGTTGAGACAAGAGTAAGAAAATCACAGAAGTGAAGTGCATTGCTTAGCATACGTCATGTCAAATCTCCATTTGAACATGGTAGTAGATCTGGGAAATTATAAAACTTTGTAAATAGCTTCTGTGAATTCTGAGCTGTGAGATTTATAGCATATAGATGTTGCAATGAATATTGCTATTAAGAACTGTGTGAGGTGCACAGAAGGCCTGCTGCAGGACTGATAACTTCTTGAGCAAAAGTAGTCCAGCTGTTAACTACTATGGATAGCAAGCTGAGCTCATCTGTGTGTACTGTTAGTTTTTGAAGTAGGTCTGAAAGCACGTGAACAAATTGTGTGGAAAGCGAGTTTGCTGTAGATGCTTATTGTAGCTTGTATTTATTTGCCCCTTTTCTTGTTCAACTAAAATTTTAATCTAGATCTTGCCAATATTAAACTGTCCTGTCATTATCCCTCAACTTCTGGTTGTGCTGATGGAACAATATGGGGGGCTAAGCCTTGGTATGTCCTTTCCAAAGGTCAGATTCTGATCTTCAGCTTGGTAAGAAAAGATGTGCCTTACTCCTGCTGAGAAGCCACTTGAGCCTATAAGCTTATCTGGTTTCTCACTATTGTTTAAGTTGACCATCTTCAGTTCTGAAATTTTACGATACAGGACCCAAGTTGTATCTTTTTTTTCTGGATTTATTGTGACCTATCACAGATCTGATATGCGATTCAGATAACTTTCAGTACTCATAGTACAGGTCTCAGTACTCACAAAGATGTGAGTCTAGCAGGGTTGAACACTCACTGGTGTATTAGTTATTCTCATACTGTGCCTCCTTCCAGTGCTGTTGTTACCAACAGCGGATCTGTTAGATTTGCAGGAGCATTTGCTTGTGATATCCCTTGCCAAACTCCTTGCAAGAACATACAAAAGGCAGTTGTTAGATGACCGGATGGTTGCATCATGTGGTAGCTATGGAAGCTACTGGGGAGAATGGTGCATTCTCTAAAGATTGCTCTCCTGAACAAATCATTATGCCTTGTGTCTGCATTATAAATACAGACTAATGAGAGGCTATCTCTGTTTTGGTTTTATCCCCATTTCTATATAGAAAAGAATTAGAAATGCAGTGTGCCAGCTGCTAAGTTCACAGAATCACAGAGTTGATCAAGTTGTTCTTGCAGAGCTTAAGGGTCCTGTAAGGTAGGAGTTAAGTTCAACAAAACCTCTCATTCCATCTCAGATGCAAATGGGAAGTGTTCAGAAAGAAAGTCTACGTGCCTGGCTTGCTCATCTTCTGTATGGCTAGCTATTAAATCACCATGTACCCTGAGAAATGTCAGAGCCATGTCCAGCATGGACTTAATTCCTTTTGGAAGATACACTTCCTTACACATAAAAAGCTATAATATTCTGGGCACAAACTCTTGAAAAATGAGTATGAGTACCTCCTGAATTGCTCCAGGGTTGGCATCCTCTTGTCTCCCTATCACAGAAAAAAAAATAATTGAAAGCTTCCTTAGAGTTTTAGTCCTTTTTCTTGTCACTGGTGTGAAGGAAAGTCTGAGCTCTTTGGTACTGAAACAGATTTATTCCATAGCTCTAGAGATACTCTCCTTCTAAAAACAGATTTTGAGGTAATGCCATCAAATGCTGTTCAAGAAATCAAACCAATAAAATTCTTAAGCCTGTTTTTAGCAGGCATTGTAGTTGAGTTGAGGAATTTTGATTCCTTTGGATCCATTTCCAATTTTGTACATCTAACATAGATGCATATATAACAAATAGCATAGGTAACAGAGCATTGGGTCCTCCAAGGATCCAGGCTGGGCAATTGTTCTGCTTGTTTTCTTGAGGGCATGGATCAAGGTCAACTGCAAGGAATCTGCTAATGACATGAACTCAGGTAATGGATTTTAATGGGGCAGAAGTACAGACAACTACAGGACATGCTTTTCTGGGGGAAGGTTCTTGGAAAGTGCTGATAGAAGGGAGCTTCCCCGAAGCAAAGAGATTTTTTTTTTTTTTTTTTTTTTCCTGTCAGACTCCTCAAAGGGCACTGATACTATCCAACATGTGCATAACAGCCTGGTTTGGTTGGACAACTTGCTCTTGTGATGACCTCTGAATATTTGGCTGGTTGAATACCTTCCTGACAATGTAAGCTTTATATAGATAGACATTCCAGGGGAATACAGTGCTCTCTGAGCTTTCTACTGTATAATATAGAAGAGGTGTCTTAAGTAATACATGATGCATAGTGAAAAACTGTGCAATTTTCTTTTACTCAGAGTTAGTAAGACTTGCACATCCAAAACAAAGACCACCTAGCACCTTCCCCCAGGTTGGGTAGACGAATGCAGGGGAATAAACATCTACCTAGAAATGTGTAAGCAGTGCAAGCTGGCTTTTGAAGCAGTGATACCAGGTAGCCATGCTGATAGGAACTGAAGCAAAACATGAATGCCAAGAGCAATGGGAAGCATGCAGTTCAGTACTTCAGACACCCAGGGTTGTATGTCAGAATTTAACCCAGTCTCCTATATTCATGGTTCCACAGCAGCCTTATAAACACTGGTGTAAGAGCCCTGTGCTGCTGAGTAGAGAAAACTAGCCTACCAGTAGTTTCTCATATGTGGAAAGTTTCTCCAAAGCAGGTACTTCCACTTAAAGGTGTAACTTATTTTTCTGTAGCTACATCTTGCCTCAAGAGCTTGGACCATCTTACAGTCCTTGAAAGGCTGTCTTTTGTGTTGATTTTAGTAATTCTGAACACATTTGTAAAAGAGTTGCTCTTTTTCTATTTGGGTTCCCTAGAATATTTTCTGTAATTTAAGGGCTTAGTCTTTGCAAAAACTTTGTGTCATGATATACAGTTTCCACACATTTTCAGGATAAATTTGGTTTACTTAATCTTGTATTCCAGATTTATTAAAGGTGTGATAGATTTAATATCCTCTTCTCTCCCACACTGCCTTCCCCTCGAGTTCCTGCTGTGGTGATCTAAAACTTGAAGCTGATGCATTGCCAGTAAGAACATCTTGCTCAAGACTTGAATATCCAGGGTGCTTTTGCCAGTGAAATTCTGGGAAAATGGCAGAGCTCCATGTGGTGATGGTCATGAATGGTATCCCATTGGGGAATGGCAGAGCTCAGTGTGCTAATGGCAACTTTCACTTTTATGTGGGGTTCCGGGCCAGATGTTTTAGGCCAACTTGATGTTGATCCTTCCTACTCTGAGGAGCTTGTTTTATGCATAGATATGGAGAGCAGTGTTGTTGCTTGAGAGAATAAATGTCTCTTAAAAAACAACATGAAAACTATAAACTGGCCAATGTTATATTAAACATACTTTCATGTTGGACTGAGATAAATTTAACATGGCTGCATTTTTCACGTGGAAAAAGCTGCCTTTGTAGACCTCAATCACAAGCCTCATCCACACTGAATATGTGAGGGTGCATTAAAGCTTTTTTTTTTTTTAAGAGATTCACTTCCTAGCTGTTTCATTGGCTATGGATTTGTGTGTTTATATTGCTGGTCTGTCTATCTTGTTCATTGTCACTTTGCCCAGTCTTGGAAGCTCTGTGGTTGGGGAATAGTGCTCACTTAGCTGAGTGTGCCACATCACCTTTAATAAAAGATGTCTTGCATGCTTTCCAGGTGTCTTCAGGGTAGATCTGCCAGTTGGCACCTGACATGTCATATGCATTCGAGTGAATACAAGGCCAAATTACAATTAGGAGACTCTTCACTTTGTATCCCTCCTCACCCCAAGATAAAAAGTGGAGTACCAAACAAATAAAACAGACACTGTTCTGCTTGATGCAGAACAGACATGTTAAAACTGTATACCCAGCACTCCTGGTACAAGAACCGTTATGATTAGAGGGACAAAGGTAATTGAATTTACAGAACAAGTCTGATATTTTTTTAAAGCAACAGTAATGTTCTCTTGTTCCTTCTGCAAAATATCATATCCTTTTTTAGGAAGGAATAAGCAATTTCTTAAATTATTTTTTTAGTCCTGTATTCTGGCCTGGGTTTCAACCAGGTGGTTTAGGCCTGCTCATGTATTTAATGACCTCAGTGGGACAACTGGGAAACTGAAAACTCAGCATCTGGATAGGTACTTCAAAAAACCTGAGACTTATCTGGCCTTTGTAGTACCATTGTTTAAATTTGTGTACATCAAGAATGTACACAAATAATTAAATAATAGTTAATAAATAATTAAGAAATAATAATGATAACAGGTGTAGCAAAATTTAATTTTTTGAAGAGCACAAAATCAATTTTCAAAGTAATCTGAGCTACTAGAGGGGTAGATCATGGCCTAGGATCAACTGTTCTTCACGAGTAGATGAATTTATTTAGGCTGCACAAGGAATTTTTAAGTGTTTTCCAAAAAATATTCAAAAAATATGAATATTAATATAAAGGGGGGAGGAGTTATAACATGTCAAAATCACACATCTTTGATATGAGCACTTGTCTTAAGTGTCATATATGGTAAATCTGTTCTTCATGTTAAATGAACAGAAAAGGAAGGCATAACTTTTTTTTCCCTACAGAATCTTCTAGCAATTCTGTAACATGAAACCTGTAAAGGTTAAGTAATACATTGCATATTTTTTTGTAAAAAAAAAAAAAAAAAAAAAGCACTGAACTATATTTTCAGTATGGGTCAGAGCTCAATCTCTGAAAGAAGTGAGTTGAACAGTTGAAGGTGGTCACATGAGTGGTCATATGTTGTAACTTAGACTGAAATATTTTCAAGGCTGTAAGAATGTCATGTCACTGAATTGGAGGTCACTTAATCTAATAGCCCGATCTGGTGACTAGTGGAATGGTATAAAAGTTGGTGGTCATGGTAAGAACAAAACAGGGCTGGGGAGAGAGAGGGATACTTCTCTCAAGGTGCTCTGGTAGGCTGATGGATTATGATATCCTGACTATTAAACTTGGATTCTCCTAGGTGGCCATCCTATCCTAGTCTATATCACCCTGAACTAGGTATATCTTATTTAGTAGTCTGTTACACTTTTTTCTGTTATGCTTTGCCAGCTCTCCTTTGCCCCAGGGTTTAAAAAAAAAAAAAAACCAACCAGGAACTAAACAACTTGTGTATGCATTTTGGAAAAGGAAACTGCTTTACCATGGGAAAGCTCTTTCTGCTTGCTTTTTGATATTTTCTTGGCTTAGAAAAGCAATGTATTGTTCCCCTTTAACCTTGTTTGGGATTTCACAGGATTTCATTATATATTGTTATACTATTTTTCAGAAAGATTGTTCTGGGGTGGTTGTGTGGTTTTTTTTTTTGAAAACTTAAAGGGTAGCAAAGCCAAGGAGTACATTTCAGTTCTTTGTGTCTTTAAGAAGCATAGAGATCGATCAACTATGAAGTATCTTGAAGTATGTGGTGAACTGTATGGAGATTCAGTCCATTTGACTGAAGCAACAATATTCAACATAACTGTAGTAGCTTGACTTCATTCAGTGGTCAAAAATAACAGTCCCTCCCAGGCTGGTTAGAGCCATCTCAAAAATGTACTGAACAAGGAACAAAAATGATCCGTGCTTATCTTTTACCTAAATAATACCCGTTTCACAACAAATAATGTACAGGCTACATTTGCTGCAAACACATATAAGTGTTTTAAGAAATCTTATTTCCAGGACTTAATATAGAAGTGTTAAAATGCCTTTTCATATGTACTTTTATAGTACAGGTTGTTCTCTGGAAGGGAGCTGAATGAGGAAGATCATGGTCAAAATATCTGAATGCAAGAATAAACAATATAAGATACTGTTATGTACTGTGGGTCTTGATTTCAGAACTAAATTGGTATAATCCATAAAATTTCACTGTTCTTGGTATAATAATCAAGTTGAAACCCGTTAATTTACTTTTTTTAAAAATAAGTTATCTTTCACACCTAAATGTTTAATTAGATTAATGGCAGTAGAAGCATAGTAATGTAGCTCAAGGACAATAGTTGAAAATAACTTACTGATCTGCTTTTAGATGATCAGACAATGTATCAGTCTTATCTGCTGAATGATTCCATAATCTTTTGTGGGACAAATCCATTTTTGCAGGAGTCAATCATATATGAAGTCTTGTCTGTTTGTACTCTCAGTCTTGGCATGTATAAGGAAGAGCACAACACTATAAAGGGCTTAAACTATTTTCTTTAATAGGATCATTTCTGCAATTTCATATGCAGAAAAAGCTAGTGGGTAGCTAAAGGGTGAGGAGGACTGAATGTCAAAAAGGTCTTTGAAAGTCTGAATAAACCCATAGTCCTCAGCAGAAGCTGTTGAAACATCAACTGGTAGGTTACACATCCACATCTTCCTGACCTTGTTTACCTGCCGACTGTTAGGAGATAATTTGTTCATCTGTATATTGAATGAATTCTGCCTTTCTGATTGCCTTGTTCCTATGGATTTATGCCATATAGCATGTTGATCGTTCTAATCATCTGCTGTGATTCGTGGCTTCCTCGCTTGTGGACTGTCTTTAATCCTTACGTTTTCTTGTATTCTACAGGGCTTCCTTTACTACTCTACAGTCAAGTCTTCACTGTGTTTCCCTTTATTTGTTGTTCACTTATGATAATGCTCACAGCTTTAACTGTGCTTTCTTCTTCAAACTTGGCAGCTACTGCATTCTTCTGTTTTGATCCTGTACTGCCCAAACCTCACCAATTCAGTTCACACCCTGTCAGCTCAAAAGGGAAATGCCTGCACTGTCTATTAAGCACTGTGGATAATAATTTATTTTCTTTCTCTTTCATCTTCCTTGTACGTAATGAAACTGGCTCTGAGAGCTGTGGAAAACCATCAAATTTCTCTGAAATTTTTACCCAGCCTCCATTCTCAAGTTTACTTTGCACCTCCTACTTTCTGTGATCGTCCTGGTCTCTTAAGATGAATGACAAGTCCACAACTAAGTCACTTTGTTTTCACTTAGTCCAATTAATAAATTCTCCTGCTTTCTTGCTTTAGTCTTTCATATGATCTTAGGGTATTTTATAGATCCTGTTACCACTTTTCCTTTCTCTTTCTATGTAGTGCTTGTTAAGCCTTCAGTTCAAGGAAGATGAAAGATGATGATTTATAGAAATTTATAACTGCTTATTCAGATCAAATCCATATGGGTTTCCAGTTCAGGCTCTTAAACCAGCTTCCTCATTGAAGTATACATTCACTGTTTTCCTCTTCTGGATAACTCCTCTTCCTGTCATAATCCTTTTGGTAGCCCAGACTTCTGTGGTTCTTAAACTGTTTTATCGTCAGTATATTGTGCAGGGGGAAATGAACTGGTAGCTGATGCTCCACTTTGCACTCTGTGTGTGTTCCCTTCATGTAGGTCATATCAAGTCTTCAGTTGATGTTGTGGCAGTTAAAACTGCCTACTAATTTATTCAGCCTGTTGAATTCTGTCTTAACAGACATGCAGTGGAAGGCCTGCTGGTTCAAACTTCAAAGTAACAAAGATGTCGTTTCCTTCTCAAGTATCTTACTTAATTCTTAATCGTTTGGCTGTGCTACCAAACACTTATTGCTTGCAGCTGTAACTCAAAATCGACTTTTTCTTCTGCCAGAGTGTGTACCTCTGAGGTGTGTTAAAATCCTACCCCTTCTTTCAGAAGGGCAGAAATTGATTCTTAGTCATTGCACTGTTACTGTGTCTTTCTGGTACTTTTGTAATGCTTTCTAGGCCCTGTAAATGCTTCCTCCTTATCTTTGTTGGCAGGTATGTGTCTCAGTCATTCTGTTTTTATGCTTCCAGACAGACTATAGCTTCCAGAATTGTATTTGTTGCTTATTCAGTTCACTATCTTACAATTTTCAGTATTTGAAAAGTAAGACTGGTAGTTCAAATTTGGAGTAGTTCATGACAACATTGTCCTTCTACTTAGTGATAACAGCATTGTCAAGACAACCCTCCCTCAGTTCTCCTGCAAACACTTCTATGGCTTGCTTTGTTGATACTCAAGCATAGAGGTGGAATGAATCTATTCATCCTCCCAGCCTTTTTGAGAGCTTGCTGTTAACCAGATATTTCCTGGAGATTGACAGTTTTCTGGTAATACTTGGGGGAGAATGTCATTCTGAGGAAGCTCCTGGTCATGAAATAATAGAATTCATGTTGTCTTCCACTATAGTTAACGTTGACCACTTTTCCTATGTCTTTGGATTTCAGTATTTTCAAGATACAGCTTTAGTTCTAACTGGGAAATTCCTTCATAAATACTAATTGCTTTTTAAAATAAAGTGTGTAGAAGAGTTTGAAACCTTCTGTGGTTTAAAACTGTCTAAACAGAGTGAGAATATATCTGACTTTTAATGAAACAAGTCCTGGCACTGTGGTATTTGTATAAGAGGCAATGTCATATTCAGCACCTAAAACTGGAAATACTGTGGCTAAGTTTGTCATGTTTGGGATTCAAATTTTTGTTCGTTAAAAATGCTGAGAACTATAAGAAGTAGGTTTCTGAGCAGGGCACTATGGTTAGAGTTGGTACTGAATGTAGCATTTGTTGGAGCATCTGAACGTACCAAGTGCACCGCGGAGTTTGGTATTAATGAAAACTGTGGTAGTCTTAATGAAATAAAGTGTATGATCTGAGAAGATTTTTATGCTCATTTTACAAAAACATCTCTATATTCAGTCCTATTTCCTGGATATAACACCCAATTATGTAAGATTTCTATATAGATTAGGCTTCTTCCACTCATTGTTCAAACTGTCATCTCTGTTGAAAATATGGAAGAAATAGGTTCTGGAAATAACTGTAGCTATCACTTACAGATAACATAAAGGGACTGTGACAAAAGTGTGTGACTAACAGGTAATTTGAACAGCACATTGTCTCATAAAATTGAAGGGTATTCAATAGAAGTATGAAACTTTAAAATTTAAAATTGAGAGGCAGGGTTATTGTTATTGTTATTTTTTTTAATAAAATTTGTTTTCAATCAGTAGTGTTTCTGGTATGCCTGTAAGGCTGTCGTAGATGAAAACAAGTAGCTCACTATGTGGCTGCCTACTTCATGGACAAAAACAACCAGTGAACAATCAAGTGAAGTTGCTCACAGGCAGGTGGTGTATCATTGTTCATATGGCTGATGTATCTTGAGATTTAACATCAAGCATAATGTGATATGCTCTCAAACTGAAACATTAAAAAGTTATTGGGCTTTTTTTTTTTTTATTGGGACAGAAAGGAAGGAATGCCTCTGACTAGCCTTATTTTCTTCAGAAAGCAGTACTTTTAATATTGTAATCCTGCCTTCTCTTTCCCCAAAAGGGTGGTGTTTTGAAAGTAAAACGGTTATTCTGTGATATTAGCATTCTGTGCCTTGGCTAGTAAGTTTTCAATAGCATTACTATCCTGTTTCTATTGTAGTAAGCTGTGTTGTGTACTTGTGTATAATTTCTCATGTATAGGGACTGGTAAATGAACTACATACTCATTTCATTAAGAAGTGCTGATAAACACATCTTCTTTTTCCTGCCCAGTATGATGAATTAGTTCCTGCATCTCTGACTACCAAATATGGAGGGTTTTATATCAACACTGGTACACTGCAGTTCCGCCAGGCATCTGACTCAGAGGATGAAGACTTTGCAGAAGACAAAAAGCATAGGCCACCTAAAGTGAGTGATCTTTATTATGCTTTTGATACAGAACTTATAGGTAGGTGGACATCAGAAAATACTTGATATGCTTAGAATGGCTCAGATAAAGAGGCTGAAAGCAGAATGATGCACAGCACTGTTCTATTGCATTTTCCGTTTTGTGGCTCATGTATTATCATTTGGGAAATCACTCAGGATATCCACAGGCTGTTCAGTCTTGTAAGACTAACCATCTGTTCAGGCAAGCTAACAAGTTGTGTCCATCCATCTTGAAGTGACAGATGATTTAGTAATCTTATAGCAATTTTATTATATGAGATGAGGCCTTAAATTCTGTAGCACTGCTTTTATGATTTTGCACAAAACTTGCATGATTTGAAATCTTTCCTAATAACACTTAAAACAAAATATCTGTTAAAATAAACTCAGCATATAACTATATTAAAAAGTATATATATATACAGTCTTTCCCAAACAGCATGCTATTCAGTGTACTTTGACAAGTTATGATCAATGCAAACATAATTGCTTGCATATGACATCCACAAGTTCCATGCCATTGCAGAAACTTCCTGCTATCTAATGTCCTTTCTTGCTCTATAATTCTTTAAATTTAACATAGCTTTAAGGGTTCTTGTATTGGATTTGGCTGGAATGGAATTAGCTTTCTTCATAGCAGCCCTTTGGTGCTGTGATTTGGATTTGTGACTGAAATAGTGCTGATAGCACACCAAAGTCTGTCTGTTGCTGTATAATGTTTGCCTAGTGTGAAGGTTTTTTTTGCCCTACCCTGCATCAGCAGGTAAGCTAGGGATGAGCAAGAACCTCAGAGGGGAGACAGATGATGAATTTGCCAAAAAAGATATTTCATACTATGTAACTTCATATTCAGCAGTGAAACTGTGGTAGCAGAAGGTGATGGGGGGATTCAATCTTCGAAAGGCAGCCATTGCTTATATTGTCTGGGTTTCAGTCTGCGTGTGCCTTGAAGTATTGTTCTTATTGAAAGCTCTGAATTCAGTAACTGTTTAAAAATGATAAATGATTGAGATTTGTCGGTAAGTGCAGTTGCCGCTAGGAATCCAGTGGTAGTGTTTGCCTTTATAAACATTGAGATTTTTCCTGGCCCTCAATTGGAAAGTGTAAGGAAAACTGTTTTGTTTTCTTTTTTTTTTTTGCTGTAAAGCCCTTTAATTAGGGTGGAAGAATCATTGTCCTCTCTTTGATCTGTTTATCTAGATAGCAAAGTTAAAAGAAAGTGAAGATCGTGGAATGAAGAAGCGCAAGCGGAAAGATGAAGGGACGGAAAAGGAGAAGAAGCCTCGGAAAATGAAAGTTCCTAAGCAGTTGGGGTAGGTTTCTTTCTTTAGATGAACCCTTGAATTGTATGTGATTTCAAGATTGCGTGCTATAGCAAGATTCTCAGCTGTTCAGAATATTGTATTTTTCAATTATAATTAATAGCTAATAGATTTTGGTTTTTGAATATGTGGGGGGTTTGTATAAATAAGTCCTGCAAGCTAATCTTTGTTAAAATTTTGAACAAGGAATAATAAAACAAGGAAAGACAAATTACAGAAAAGAAATTTTGAGTCTGAATAGCATTATCCATCATTGTTCTACCAAAGTATTTTATAGCATTAAGAGTTACATCTTCTAATGAAAAATTATTTTCTTCCTCTTCCTTGGTTTCTAATCTGGAAACCTGTAAACATAGCTTAATTATTCTATGTGTTTCTTGCTAACTTTGTGTACTTTCCTGAGTTCTGAGGCTAGCATGGAAGGATTAAGGTGGTGGGTTTTTTAATTGGCTTCTAGAAAACTGTTGAGCGATAGTTGTCTTATGAATATTCAAGTTGGTATTGAAAATTTATTGATGATTTTCATCAAGGTGATGAATTGGCAGAAAATGCTTAGTTGAAGTAGCATATGGATTTTGAGCCTGCATGTCAAAATTCTTAGCAATGAAGAGAATTCTTTTAAATGTACATGTTGTCTCTAAATTTAAAGCAACCTACCACCATTCAGGAGTCTGAGAGGCAAGTTTAAGTATTTTAGTAGCATAGATCAGCCATGAGTTAAACAACTGTGGCAGGTTTTCTGTAATTACATTGATAAGTTAAAAGTAAATAACCTTTGTCTTAATGTGTACAAAACTTAGCAAAACAAATCAGTTGGAGAGCATGAAATCAGATGACCAGCAGAGGCTTATGGTAGCTGATAGAGTAGCCTGAAGATGGAAGGACAAAGCATTTGCTTCTTTCCCCTGATAATTTTTTAATTGTATTAAACTCCCAGATTTTTGTTAAAGCTTACTAAGGCCTCAAAAGTCACGTGCATTCTGATGAAAGATTTCTTTCCTCTACAGAGTTATGGCCTTAAATTCACACAAATCTGAAAAGAAGAAAAAGAAACTGTATAAAGACTCGCTTTCTCTGGCTGCCATGATCCGTAAATTTCAAAAGGAGAAGGAAGCCATGAGGAAGAAGGAATCTAGTCCAAAACCTCCAGTGACTGTTGCAACCTCTACCCCTAGTAAAATTCCTTCCTCCTCTCTCAGTGCAGGAAATGATATCTCTGACTTGAATCTTAGGATCAATGATCCTGTCCTCTCCATTTTTGGTAGCACAAATGAACCTGAGCTCCTGCCAGAAGCTGAAAGTACCCTGGAGATGCTGGGAGACATTGACTTTGACAAGTTGCTTGATGGCACTTCTGATGGCAGCCCGGTATCTGAGCTGTCAGGAGAAAATGGAAATGTCACTCAGGCAACCTACACCTCTCAGGTCATGACACCCAAGCAGGTGCCTGCCCTCCCGGAAGGTCTGCCGATGCTACTTGAAAAGCGCATTGGAGACCTTCGAACAGTAAGTACGAATTCATTGGTAAGGGATTGCGTTCAAGAATCTGAGAGAACAAGGAAGAATAATTAGGGCCTAAGCTGTCATCCCTGAATTGCTGGCTGAAACTCTAAAAAATGCAGAATTGATCTTAACATCAATCTTCATGGCTGTATTTATACTCAGATGAAAATGAGCACAGAGAAGATGCTGGTCAATTGTTAAAGCAGTGCTTGTTTCACAGTGGAGACAAGGTTTTCTAAATCTTCTGTGTACAATAACTTGTAATGATTGTTTGGTTTTTTTACATAATGGAAATATTAGTGTTACTTTAACTTGAATTGTTAGCTGGTGAAATGGGTGGATGTTTCCTTGCTTTGGAGCAGGAAACCTGAAAAACGACTGCAGCTTACAAATCTATGCCTTGAAATTTTGGCTTTGTAACATAAATGCTAACTTGCCGGTTTAAAAAAAAAAAAATAACAACAAAAAACCACAAACAACAAACAAAACCCCACAACACAGCAACAACAAAAAACACCACCCAACTAGAAAAAACACAAAATTACAAAAAAAAACCCAACACCAAAATAACAAACAAAAAACCAAACATAAAACAGTGTTTTCTTTTGGAAGGTTAGAATGGAGTCCAAACTCATGACAAATACTAATTAAAAGTATTAAATCCACAGGTTACAAACATCCTAATAGCCTATTGCAAGGGATCAGAGCTATTAAAGTATTATGTGCTCCTTGTTTCAGTTCTGGATGTTATCTTAAGTTGAGAATGAATTTGTTGTTTGATTGTCCAGATTTTGATATTAAAGCTTTTCCTTACTCAGAGTTAGTTTTGAAAAAGCAGTTCAAGTTACTACCTTTTTGGGGAGAAAAAAAAAAACACCCAAAAAACCCAGTAGAAATCATTACTCTAACACCTAGCAAAGCAAGCTAAAACATAATGTTTGTCATACCTTTATGTAAATGTCTTAGTGTTCTTAGTTATTTTTGAATGTAAGAAGCTAAATACAGCTAAGGGATTAATATTTACTAAAGTGAGAGAGATGATTTTGTCTACCTTTGAATATTCAGGTTAATTTTGCTATGAATCAACAAAAGCTTCTAGTAAAACTGCAGAAGAGCTGAATTAGGCTAAAAGTCAGGAAGTGTTAGTGGCCTGCCCCATGCTGCTTCCCGGTATAACAAGCCC
Source organism: Numenius arquata (assembly GCF_964106895.1). Taxonomy (NCBI): domain Eukaryota; kingdom Metazoa; phylum Chordata; class Aves; order Charadriiformes; family Scolopacidae; genus Numenius; species Numenius arquata. The sequence goes on along the minus strand of NC_133577.1, from coordinate 78,487,680 downwards.
CACCCAGTTAGAAGAAAGCTTTAATTCAGTGGCTTTTGGAAACCTAACTGTTCTATCTTCTGCTTTTGATAATGTCTTCTGGAAGTTTGGTGCTGGCTGAGCAGAGTAAGTCTACCCGTACGCTTTGGGAAAAACTAGATTCTGTGTGGACTTGAAGGTTGCACTTTCCTTACCTTCTGCAAATTGCAATCAACTGACACATTATCAGTGGGGGAAAACATCTTCTAAGAAGCAGGAAAAAATAAATAGGTTTTGTCAAATAATCACCAAGCTCACAGTGTTAGTGCTCTTTAGTGCAAAGAAAGCTAAGAAGTTTATAAAGCTCTAGGAAAAAGCCTATGTTCCATGAATGGAGTATGATATATCTAGAGGTAAAAAAAAAAAATAATTTAGAAAGCCACTTACTAAATATAATAAAACCTTTCTGACTTCCTCTCGTGGATTAATGTCTTCTAGTTCCGTAAGTGAGCAATTCTAAACTACCATGATAGCAGACAATACTGTTCACAAGCAGGAAAGTAATAAAATGGCTTTTTTGTATTGTGAAGGTAACTGTCAAGATAATGTCTATGGAAAAAAAACACCACCACAATGCAGTGGTAGCAGTGCAGTTTTTGAATCTGTCAATGTTGCTCTCTTCAAAAGCCAGAAACACTGTTCAGTATGGTAGTATAATGCTGAAATCGCCTTTCAGGTTCTACCAGGGACTGAAATGTCAAAGCACGTTTTTCCTTCCACTTTAAATAAACCAGAAGATGATGATAATCCTTATGTTAATTATGCTTAAAGATACTAGATTTAAGACATTCAGACTTTCCGTAGGTTTTTGTATCCTATCACTTGTAAACATCTGTAACTTTTCTCATTTTTTTTGCCAGGACAAATGCTTCAGTATTCTTAAACAGCTAGTGCCATCCCCTCAGCAGCTGAATTTACAGTAGAAAGTAGTGAGCAGAGTGCAGTCCTGATAGGAGCTTAAACTCTGGTATCAGTGTTCATGACTGAAGCAGTAAAGCATTCAAACAGTGGGCTACCTTATGGTTTCTGGTAGAGTGTCAGATGCCTCTTTCCCTGTGCAGTGTTTGCAATTCCAGAAAATATTATAATTTCAAACTTAAATGGGTCAGTTACAAAGACCAAGAACAGTAAGTATTCCATAGTAATAAAGGAATTTTATCAAGTTAACGCTTCCATTTATTTCTAGGTTTTAGCCATGTTGTCACAAGTCACTAAAATTTTTTTAAAAGGCAGAATTGGATTTTAAATTTATTTGAATTTTCAGCCTTGTAGCATGTTGGCTGCCTCTAATGCTTGTCAATCACTATAATGATACCACACTTGCCTACTTTTCTGCATTCATATCCTTTTCCAGCTCCTTTAGACATTTGCTGTTTGGTCCCAGTGCCAGAATATAAGATAACAACAATAAGCCTCTAGAAGTGGGTTTTTTTTTCTTTTCTGTAAATCTTCAGAGTGGATGAACACCAGAAAGATCTTACTGATTTTTGTAGAAATGTGCGGGGATTTGGCTTTCTCCTACAAGGTGTCATTGTTTGTGAAAGTAAGAATCTAGTTGATAAGGTCAAAGATCAAGGGATTCTGCATGGGAATTCCTGAGACCAGTAAATGCTTCTAATGAAAGGAAGTATGTATAGGAATAATGGTCTTTTTTTTTTTTTTTTCCCCAACCCAAAGCAGACTCGGAAAAAGACCAGGCAAAAATGCTAGGGATATAGACTAAAGATGGTGAGAATGCTGGACAGCACTAGAAAAGAGGGATGAGGTATTCCTCTAGCATACATAATCCCTTTGTAGAAATTGCAGTGAAGGATTGAGATGGATCTAAGAAGGCTGGGAAGTTCGAACTGGGTGAGGCACATAACAGAGGTAGAAAAGGAGCCTTTCATGAATTGAGAGTAGAAATGTCTTGATGCTCTTGCCTGCTTGACTTGTAAAGCAATGCCCCTCTTTTTAAAGCAAACGGTGGTGGAATGTTGCTGGTGGTGAGATAATAAAACATGTCTATTTTCTTTCTTCATAGTTATTGAAAAGATGAATGTGTTAACATCAGTGATCCAGGCAGATTCTAAATAGAATGATTGTTTGCCCTAGAGCAAGCCATTTTTATGTGAGTTACAATAACAATCAGCTGAATGTAGTTTGGGTTTGTATATTTTTTCCAAGTAATACTGTTCTCTGGAAAATTAGAATGTGGTACAGCTGTAAAAGTAAAGATGCAAAGTTTGTTGGGATAAAATGCTCTATGAACTCTTGGATACCTTCTATTTCTGTGTTTTCAGGCTGCCAAGATGTTTGATGAAGAAGGCAGGAAGAAGTTTTTCACGCAAGACATGAATAATATTCTGCTGGAGTAAGTGCTTATCTGTACAACCTTCCCTTTTTGGAAAGGGGGTGAAAGGAAAAGTACAGAAGAGGAAATATTATTGAGGTTGTTCCAACAAAGCCCTTAAAAGTCAATGAAGGTAGATCAGTCTAAGCTAGTTATTGGCTAAAGAGATTTATATATGAATACAATTCCTGTCATGACTATCTGTCTGTCTTTATCCAGTGTAAAGTGTTTTGTAGTGCCCTGTGTCCTGACTTCATGTGTAAAATTCAACAAAATTGCCATTATTTCTTTCTGTCCCCCACTTTCATAACTCAAAACACCTTCAGCTTTCATGAAGGAAAATGCCAGCTCTTTTTATTCTGTGATCCTTCAACTAAGTGTTTTAATATAGAAGGTTCTATGTTCACATTCTAAGAAACAAAAAGTAATCTGTAGAAGACCGCAGCAGTTAAAATTGTGTTAAGATTGATGTGCAATGGTGGGAGTAAATTATATTTGAATGACAGTATTCAATGTTGCTGGAGAACTATATATATGAATGGTTTCTTGCCATTGACTTAAGACTTCTTCCTTTTGCGAAAAAGTTCATCTGAAAATGTCCCAAGCTGCTATTTTTAGTATGCATAGATAGAATATATTATGCATACAAAGCTTCCTTAGGTTTTTGTTTGGTTGTCATCTTCATCTTGGAGTGCCTCACTGGCTGTCTCTTGTTTGTTTGTCAGTATTGAGCTACAGTTACAGGAGATAAATCCTGCCATCCGCAATGGAGTGTACTCTCACCTTGAGGCTTTTGTGCCATGCAATAAGGACACACTGATAAAGCGTCTGAAGAAGTTACACCTCAATGTGCAGGTAATGATGGGGAGATTAGCTCCAGCATGACTCAATTATGTAATAGTAATGAGGACAGAGTGCAGGAGAGTACAGCAACAGTCACACAGTCTCCAATGAAGCAAAAGGTTTTGGATCAGTCGCTAGATCAGCTTAAAAGCTTTCTTCTGTGTACCTGCTATTGTCAGTACTTTAGGAACAAATATTTTAAGTGTTTCCTGCCCTTTATCTGAGAATGAAGTGCTTTCACCTTGAAAGCTGAGTAATAGGGTACGTAAAGTAGCAGAACTAGAAAGTCCCAAGAATCATGTCTGTGACAGGTTAAAATAAAATAATTACTATTGCCTTCACTTTTGTGTCAAGAAAAAAGAAAGGCGAGATGGATAATGGATTACCCAGCCTGTACCGTTTGCGCAAATTTTCCTTTGTGGCTAGGTCTTAGAAATACTTTAGCACTTGATTTTCTCTTAAAGAATACGTTTTCCTGTTGAATAGAGAAGTTGTCTGTGATCTGAAGTATCCTGATCCGATTCTTTAGATGAAATAGGACTAAATCTTGCAGAGGATCTGAGGATCATGAACGCAGAGATCAAAGCTTGCTAAAGTGGCAAACGTTCATACGCTATTTCTAAGCAGTAAGATATAATAGCACATAATATTCTAGTTCTTCTCAATAAGAGTTATGATTAAGAATGTAAAGTCAGAAGATGTAGGAAGACAATTTAAAACATGTAGGGAAGTATATAGTATATTACTTTATTGTTTGAAGTTCTTAATATTTGGAGACAAATCTAAATACATAATCCTTACCTGAGGTACATAAATTGCTTATCATAATAATCTGATTCTCAGGTAATTTAATACATATATTTTGTTCATTACCTACAATGTGTTTATATCACAGTTGTTGGAGACTTGATTAATTGAATACTTATTTCTAAGTGTTGAGGTACTTATTGGTCAAGTCATCTTGCTTTTTCCCTCGTGTTTTCATCCCTTCCCTATTTTGATTAAAAAACAATATTTAATGAGATCATGCTATAATGTTTTGGGATATCCCTGGTATGTTTTCTTAAGACTATCTTTCATTGTTTCTGGTCTCAAGACCATGTTGTATGAGAAATTTCAAGTGTGTGCATTTCTGTAGTGCTGTTGTACCTAACAGGATTCAAGCGCCATGTAGGAAATAACTGTTGTGGTCAATAGTTAGTACTAAGATTGTCAGGAGTGAGTGGGAAATTGTTTCACAAAAATTATATGAAACACTCTTTACATTGCATCTAATAGTACTGCTTTGGTGTTTCTCTTTTCACAGGATGACCGCTTGAGAGAACCACTGCAAAAGCTGAAACTGGCTGTCAGTAACGTCATGCCTGAACAGTTATGCAAGTATCAAGAGGACTGTCAGGCCCGTAATCAAGCCAAGAATGCCAAGTAGGTATTTCTGGAGTCTGTGCATGCCCATTCTAGAGTCCTGCTGGAAGCCTGTCTCCATGTTGTTCATCCCCTGAGCTCAGCAAAGTACTTAGCTTCAGTTTACAAGTGTCTAAGTTTTGAATTGTACAAAGCACTTAGTTTTGTGTAAGTGATGCTGTCACCTGACTCTAGAAAGAAATTCCATTAACTGAATGAAATAGGTCTTGAGAGAAAGAATTATAAAGTGTGAGAAGGATAGTGGAGATGATCAAAATGCTAGACTAATGGAGGATGGTATGTTCAGGTTCTTGATATATTTTGTCTTTATTCATTGTAATTGTTTCCCTCATAGTTAACTAATTTTAGACTTGGAGAAGCATTAATAGGTTGATAAGCATCCTGCCATTTCCCAGTAGAGGCACTAGATGAATAGCTTATTCATAGATGAAATGCGTATAGTCAGCATCCTTGATAGCCTCCGTACAGTGTGTCCTTTTAACTTGTCTGAGGGCCACAAAGCGGTGGGGAGAGGAAGATGAACTGTTTACCTTTTCAGGAATGGTATTCCAAGAATCTGAAGACAGGTCCTTTTTTTTTCCTAATACCTAAAACAACACTCCTTTCTCAAGGAAACATTTGCATACCTATAAAGAAAACAATTGTTCTAACCATAGATTGCAAGCGGAAGATGAACGAGAGAAAAATGGATCAGAGGAAGATGATGATGAGAAACCTGGAAAGAGGGTTGTGGGACCTAGAAAGAAGTTTCATTGGGATGACACAGTGAGGTGAGACAAAATTGCCTTTTCCACCAAGAACTTTCACTGACTTCATAAAGGGATGTCCAAGGGGATGTTTGATTTATTAAACATGATACTGTTAAATAAATAATTGTTCTCAGTATACCTCAGAAGTTTTGGAGAGTGAGGATAAATAGGCAAGCTAGAATGCTGCAATGGTAAAAGACCCTTTTCTTTAACTTGAAAGGCAAGATCATCCTGTGTCCAACCCTTTTTTCACAGCTTGTTTATCTTTTTTTTTCTAAATACATGAGAATTTTCTTGGTCATAGGACTTTGAGCTTCTTTAAGCAAAGACAAGACATGTAAGCAGAATTACACGTGCTTCCCACCATTCTAGGAATAGGTCACAAAATACTGTCACCCAATGAGTGGTAAAGATTTTTGCCAGAATATGGCAGATCACCAAAATTGTTGATGCTGATTTGGTAAGCCTCCCAGTCCTTGGGCAAGCCAGCATCCAGAATGTGTGAATCTTAACCCCTCCCATCCTCTCTGAACACAAATTCTATGTTATCTCTCAAGAGCAATACAGATCATCTGAAATGATGAATTCTGTTTTGTTTCCTAGAGTAGATTTTACTGAAAACTGAGTTAAATTAATCTGGGTAGGCTTTTAAGCAAGTAGATCCTTCTAAATTAGTAATTTTCTATGCAGGATCTAAGCTAATTTTAATATAAGTATACATATTATTAGAAGGGGCTGGTGGACTAATGAATCTTTTTAGTATGCTAAGACAACAGGGAAGCAACTTCGTGGAATATATGCAACCAGTATAGCTTGAACTGACCTGGAAGGAGCCATGCTTGAAGAGATATTTAAAACTGTTGTGTGGTTTTTTTTTTTTTTTATTCAAGAGGCTCTGAAAGGCCAATGTTGCTTAACTGTGTGTACTTTTTTATTTTTAAGGACAGTAAAAGACAGAATCCCTGGCAGAGAGAATCGTCTGTTGAAATATTCAGCGTAGAATGGATCTTGCTTTCAGACATTCTCCATCTTAAATGAGATAGAGGTCACTGAGCAAAGTGAGAGGAGATGTTTCAGCTATGAGGAAACCACAAAGAAAATGTAAAACCAATTACAAAATGATAGTAAGGATGCAAAAGAGCCATACAGTCTATTGGAAATGGTGGAGAAGTGACAGTAGCAGATCATACTAGTTGTAGCAGCAAAGTTGTGCGGTGGCAAACTTCCAGAAGAGTGATTAAAACTGAGCTCTTACTACAATTGGGAGTGGACAGCAAAAGTGTAGCATCAGTACTTCCGTTTCTCAGCCTCCTTCTGCTGAGCTTTTGAAAGGATTGTTTCTTTAAGTATAATCATAGAATGGTTTAGATGGGAAGGGACCTTTAAGATCATCTAGTTCCAACCCCCCCTGCCACAGGCAGGGACATCTCCCACTAGACCAGATTGCTCAAAGCCCCATCCAGCCTGGAACATTTATTGTTTCTTTCTGCAGGTCTCTATTGTGTAATCTTGTGAAGATCAAGCTGGGATGCTATGAGCTAGAGCCAAATAGAAGTCAGTCTGCTGAAGATTACCTCAAAACCTTTATGGAAACAGAAGTGAAACCACTTTGGCCTAAAGGCTGGATGCAGGCAAGGTAAGATGCCTGCTTTATATATCTATTTATTTTGGTGTTAACTATTTCTTGGATCTTCCTGTCATATATTTGACTCAACCATGCATTATTAATATTGGTTAAAACTTCAAAATGTCAGCAGAACTGGAATATTTTAGAAGAAAGAAAATTAACTTCTGAAAAACATTATCTTGTTTACAAGCCTGAGAGCTAAAAAAACACTGTTCTCCTTGGAGAACTACTTGATTTTGTCATCTGCTGGAGACTGAATTTACTGAAGTTCATGTGTGATGCTTCATTTGAGGGAGAAGTATGAAGTGGGGCGTAGCTGTGTGGGAAGCACTTTCTGTGATACAGAAAGTGACAGTGATAGAGAAAGCAGTTTTGCCCATGTTGTAAGCAGTCTGATAATGCAGTGTGACATAGACTTTAAAATTTTGAGCTGGAATTTCAACACCAGAGTTCAGAAAACACTAAGGTTTATGCTCTTTATTTCCTGTATGCAATTAGGATGCTCTGTGATGCTGCAGTTAAAAATACACCAGTTTCTTAATGAAAACTTATACTTGCTTCCTACTGACCTGTTGAGAGGAAACAAACAAAAGGGGAAAAATAAAATGAAAAGAGTAGTAATCATAGTGAAATGCAAATTTAGCAAAGTTTTCAAATACTTTGAAGTGGAAGAAGAGAATCAAATATAGATGATGTGAGTTCTTTCCTTCTGTAGCACTCAATGTGAAAGACAATTTCCCATCAAATCTCCACCTAACTGTAAAAGGTAAATGATACAACAATATTAATCAATTTGCTCAAGAATATCTTGATTGTAGATTAGTCAAATCAATATCAAACTGTAAAAATTAAACAGATCTCCTAGAATAGTCAGTGTAGAAAATGAGGGTATAATAAGCTGCTTATGAAACAGTAATGAAAGGAGCAAATTAAGTTTTACGCTTCTTGGCATACAGTTGACTTATTTCTGTTCAAGGATCTAGTTTTGTATAGTAAGTATGCTGATGAGTGAGATGTTACCGCATATGAAGATTTTATTGAAGTAGACAAGACAAGGAATCGCAGCTTAGCTGAAGAACAGATACGGAGGTCAAGTGATGGTGTGAGGTCATCTAACAACACATAGAAGGGAAGCATGTTAAAACTTTGTATTTGAAAGCCATATAACATATATGGTTCTCTCCTTTCCATACAAGTGTGCTGGGGCCTGGGATTCATTCTGGATTTTCATTGCAAAATGAAAAAGATGAAGGAATAGATCAAGCACCTCAAGAAGCTAGGTAGATTGGAAAGTGGCACATTGAACTTCTAATGAGGAATGTTCCTTTTGCTCCATGATGGTGTTGGGACCATTTCTGTTTAACATCTTCATTGATGATCTTGATAATGACATAGAGTGTGTCATCTGTAAGTTCGCAGATGACACCAAGTTAAGCAGGAGTGTTGATCTGCATGAGGACAGGGAGGCTCTACAGAGAGACTTAGATAGGTTGGAATGATGGGCCAACATTAATGGTATGAGCTTCAACAAGACCAAGTTCCAGATCCTGCACTTGGGCCACAACAACCCCATGCATTGGTATAGGCTTGGGGAAGTGTGGCTGGAAAGCTGCCTGGAAGAAAAGGACTTGGGGGTTCTAATTGACAAGCGGCTGAATATGAGCCGGCAGTGTGCCCAGGTGGCCAAGAAAGCCAATGGCATCCTGGCTTGTATTAGAAATAGTGTGACCAGCACAAGTAGGGAGGTGATTGTCCACCTGTACTCAGCGCTGGTGAGGCCACAGCTGGATTATTGTGTCCAGTTTTGGGCACCTCAATACAAGAGAGATATCGAGGTGCTGGAGCGGGTACAGAGGAGGGCAACGAAACTGGTGAAGGGCCTGGAGCATAAGTCGTACGAAGAACGATTGAGGGAGCTGGGACTGTTTAGTTTGAGGAAGAGGAGACTGAGGGGTGACCTCATCACTCTCTATAACTTCTTGAAAGGACGTTGTAGAGAGGTTGGTGCTGGTCTCTTCTCACAAGCAAATAGCGGTAGAACAAGAGGGAATGGCTTCAAGCTGCAACAGGGTAGGTTTAGACTGGACGTTAGGAAGAAATTCTTCACAGTAAGAGTGATCAGACACTGGAACAGGCTGACCAGGGAGGTGGTCGAATCACCATCCCTGGATGTGTTTAAGAGCTGTTTAGATGTGGTGTTGGGGGATGTGGTGTAGGGAAGAACTTTGTAGAGTAGGGTGGATGGTTGGACTCGATGATCCCGAGGGTCTTTTCCAACCTAGATGATTCTATGATTCTATGATGTTCGTCATAGACATTTGGTAGTCTCTGGTGGGGGAGCAATGTAACACAGATGTGGTTAGTATGGTGAAGACAATGTGAAAATGGAGCTGAAAGTGGAATGTGAGAATTGAGGCATTGAAACTGTACTGAGAGGATGTCAGTGTTTTCTTACCAGATTACATGATGTGTGTGGATACTTGGGTTTTTTGTAACTATTACAGTTCTACAGGATGCATTATCAGTGGTGAAAAGCTCTTGTTTAGACAGCTGTTCATAATGTAGTCAGTGTTAGTGTGATGGCAGTGGTGTAGGAAAGTCTCGGCTGTTCTAGTTTGCCTACCTGGAAACAGGGAAGACAAGTTTTCCTTAATAGTCTTTTTATAGCTGCATTTGGGCAGCAAGCTGTAGGAGAGGCACAGATCAGGAATTGTTTTTACTTCCCACTTGTCAGCTCAGGAGTTGATAATGTGGAAATAAAAGCATGTGAAGTGTTGAGATTTGTCATGCTAACTCTTGCTATTCATTGGCTCTGTAATAAAATGTATGTATAAGTCCATTAGTAACTGCAGTCATAGAAATGGTACACAATGGCCTGTACAAAATACTGAAGAAAATAAGAAACAAGCTTGGCTACTACAGTCTGACTTTTCTCCCCTCTGCTTTAAAAACAAACAAAAACACAAAACCAGACTCATCACAAAACTGAAACCTATGATTAATGTGTGGACACTGTGAAGAGTTTACAGTGATCATTAATTTGATATTTAAAATGTTTTGTTAGCCTTTGAGGAGAGAGAATTCAAATTTTATTTTTTCTGTCCATCTGACGGAGTTAATATTCCATTGTGTTGACTTCTGCTTGGCCATTTACTGAGGTATTTTGAATGTAAACTTGAAATCTTTTTTAGCATTCTTCTGTTTATAGCTGCCTGGAACTACATCGTGATAGCAATACAGACAAAGTATCTACTAGCTGCTTTGGAGACAGATAATCTAAGGGTTCTTCTGAAAATTCAAGGATACTTGCATATTTGCTGATCATATGCTGATTATCCCTATAGAATCACCTTATGTTTCTTTTCTCACCACTCTTTTAGGATGCTTTTTAAAGAAAGCCGAAGTGTTCACAATCACCTCACTTCTGCTCCGTGAGTATAATATTGACAATTTAAGCTGTTCATAGCATCTTTTCCCATCTTCATGATGCCTTTTTTTGGACGGAGGCGAGGAAGGGGAGATAATTTGGGATTTGTTTTAAGAGATTTAAAATGTTGGGTTTTTTTTAATGCTTTGAGATATATAACTGTAATGTTGTTGTGGCATTATATCTAGCCACTTCATAACTGAGCTAAATAACTCGAGTGGATATTCATTCTTGGATTAATGCCTTTTACAAAGTATTTTGAAGTACTACACACTACCTAAATTTTGTTGTGCAGCATATTAAATTGAACTTGGAGACTGCAGTACTTCCTGCTCTTTCTTTTCCTCATAAATATCTCCGTAAGCACAGAAGACTCTGTACCTTAGCAGAATTTTACCTTCTTGATTTTCAGACAACACTAAGTCCTCCTGCCTATGTTCAGCCAGAAGTCAAAAACAATTATGACTTTGAATTACACCCAAAATGCAACGTTTGTGATAAATATGATTAACATAGGATATTTTTCTACATAATAGCAAAACTGAGTCATGGGCCACCTACAGTAAGGTCTTTTTTTTTAACCAGGCATATTCCTAGATGCTTAGGAAGGGAGAAAAACAACCTATAAGATGTTAATCTGTTGATCCTATTGAAGAAATAGAAATGAGAAAAGAGGTGTGAAATGCTTAAATTCTTAAGTTGAAGGTGATGTCTAATAATCCTTAATGTTGTTATTGCTAGCATAACTGCAGTTGGTACTACAGTATTAACTTATATGGCAAAAGAACTTGGAAGTTTGTTAAATGGCTTCTTGCAACAAACAGAAGTTAAATGAGACTGTTTCACAGTTGATAAGCAACAAGACACTTTTTGGGGGAATAAAAACAACTTTTTATGTGGTTTGAAATATAAATGAGAACACAAAGTATACTTCTCAGTGACAAAAACATCAATGTAAAGTGAAATTGTATAACTATATGTGACCAGTTCAGACAAAGCTCTGCTAAGTAGACAAACTCTTAAGGTTATAAGAGGCTGAAATGACTTGATAGTTTGTAGTCTTTGTAAATCAGAAAAGTGAAAAATAGCTCTCCTGATGTATACCAGGTTATATCAGCAATTCAGTAAATTTTGCATCTAATTTAGAGATACATGACAAAAGAATATGGATTAAAAGTGTGCTTTTTCTTTTCCCCCTATATTTTAACCCATATTCTACTTCAAGGATGTTTTACGACTAAAGCTGGACTCTAGTAGTCATCCTTCTAGTTTATTGGGTTATAATCAGGGTAACAGTTAAAACTGAAATTACTTGCCTTTCTCTTGTCTTCTGATGTGCGTTTATCCCTCTGTTTTAGGGCAAAGAAGAAGGTGATTCTAGCCCCTAAACCCAAAGTGAAGGTAAATGCCTATTTAGATACCTGACTTTTCTGTGACCATTTGGTACAACCTGTTCCCTGCTTCTGATCCAGAAAAATTCTGTATTACTTTCAAGAAAGTAGTATAAAAGTCTTCTGTATAGCTTTTTAACTTTAAGCTATATTAGTTTTTTGAAAATCGACTATGAAGAGGTACTAGTTCCAGTGAAGTTCCATATTTTTTTAATGTGTGCTTTGTGTTTGTTTTCAGCTTGTATCAAATTTGGCAACACTGGAAAAATATGTGGTTGGGAGGATAATATTGTAAGTCAATAGAGGGTCTCATTAGACACGACTAGGTGTTGTCTTAGTTCAGTAGCAATTTTACCTAGCAATCAGATTAGCTGCCCTGTTCTTCACAGCATTGATTATTCTTAACTGTGTGGGGCACTCCTAGTTATGTGGAGCAACAGCGCTAGGTTTCTAATAAGATATTGAATTAGCACACAGGACTCCAACACCTAGATATCATAGGTATCTTAATATGAAGTAGATCTTTGGTTCATCTGAATTTGCAGAATAATAGGATTACACTAAAGACGACTTTAGATCTACTCCAGAAAGGCTATTAAACCTGTCTTACCTCTTCATTCTCAGGACTCCAGTCCAAAGAAAGAACAGAAAACCTGTATGTCTTCAGTCAATTCAAGTTGCTCTACTGTATTGAGTTCCAGCACACCTGTCTGCACCCCGGCCAGCTCTAGCTGCACACCAGCTCCAGAGACGATCTGTTTGGATGACTCGTTGGATGAAGACCTCTCTTTCCACCCACCCTCACTGGACTCTATTTCTGATGCTCTGGCAGTTATTAATAATGGTGCCAAGGGATCACCTCTTGGGTCCACCATAGACACACCAACATCCAGACCTCGCCCTGGGCTGAGGGAAGAGAAACTAGCAAGCATTATGAGTAAGTTGCCCCTGGCAACTTCAAAGAAAGTAGAGCCCACTCAGACACCCCATTCATCAAGTCTTATTGCTGGTCACACAGGGCCAGTACCAAAGAAACCCCAGGACCTAGTTCACACTGGTATTTCTTCAGGCCTTATTGCTGGATCTTCAATTCAAAATCCTAAGGTTTCCTTAGAGCCTTTGCCAGCCAAACTACTTCAGCAAGGACTACAGAGGTCAAGCCAGATCCAGGCTGCTTCCTCCTCTTCACAGACTCATGTTTCTTCCTCTAAGACCCAAGCAGCTATTTCCACCTCCTCTCAAAGAACCAAGGATGCTAATATCTTGGTATCATCTTCTGAGGCTCAAGGTGGTTCTTCCTCAACATCACAAGTGACAAAGGTGCACCAGCATTCAGCTGTACAGCAGAAATATGTATCTCCTTTACAAGCAACTATTAGTAAATCACAGACCAATCCAGTGGTGAAATTGAGTAGTAATCCCAAACTGTCTTGCTCATCACCAGTCATCAAGGCTCAAGAGAAATCTGTAGTATATCGCCTGCCTTTGTCTAATCCCTCATCTGGAACTGGCTCTCAAGTGTCTCACCCACTGGTTTCTCGGACAACATCCAGCACCTCTACCTCTAGTAACTATTTAGCCAAGGCTATGGTGTCACAAGTTTCTTCCCAGGGTTTCAAGCCTCCCTTCTCCATGGCTGCCTCTCCCAAACCTGCTGCCTCTCCCAAGCCCACTGCATGTAAGCCCTCTGTGACACCCAAGCCCAATGCATCACCTAAATTTTCGTCCAAGTCCACCTCATCCCCCAGGCCTGCAACAACACCCAGTTCTTCCAGTTCAAGTGCACTAGTTTCCCAGAGTAGTCACTCCAGCAACAACCCCCTTCATAAACAGACCAGTGGTGTAAATATCAGCAGGCAGTCTCCCACAATGAATTTGCTGCCCTCTAATCGCACCTCAGGCCTTCAGCCTGCAAAGAACCCTCAGGCTTCTTCAAAATTGCCCAACTCTTCTCCTTCTGGAACTGTTGGTAAAAATAATTTGGGTGGAGTTGGAATGAATGTACCTGCCAGCAGAGGCAGTAACCTTAACTCAAGTGGAGCTAGTAGGACTAGTCTGTCTGGGGGAGCAGGAAGTGGAACACAGGGTGCTACTAAACAATTGTCAACTCCACACAGACCATCTTCTGCCTCAGGGTCTCCAGTTGTAGCAGCCAGTGTGCAGGTACGCATCTAATGAGTATACATCTATTCCTTACATTAATATTTATCATCTTTATTTTGTAAACATTCTTTCTTGCAATATCTTGATTTGAAAATGTGTCATAAATTTAATGTTTATACCTTACTAAGCATAAATGCTAATACTGATGAAACTATTTTGCACTAGTGAATAGGTATTTCCAGCTGATGTGAAATGTGCAAATCAGTGTGGAATGAATCCTCACTGTAAAATGTTGTTTGGTCTATACTGTGGAACAGAATTCACTTTTGTTTCATTTTTCTTTAAGAGCACTAGAAAAGGTAAGCTTTGTGTGGCTGTATTTTCAGGGGGTGTGATGTTTTCTTGCATTATTGGATTTGTGTATTCTTCCACATTTATTTATTTGTAATGATGGTCATGTGAAAAGGTGTCTTGGTACATTTGTTGCCAGGCTTTATGATTAACTTGCAAAACTAGAGTTCAGTTGCTTGTGGTTTGAGTATGATGTGAGACTTGTATTTAAAAGTAACGCTTGCAAGGGCTTTCCTTTAGTATTTGTGATTAAATGTGTTTTATTTTGTAGGATCTAGTCAAACTCAACGAGACACATCATTACATATTTATATATCCTAGAAATTGTTTGGGTGAGAGCTTATGCAGAACTTTATCACTGGAGATAAAACAAGTTATACAAAACAAATATTTTGAAAATACTGTTGTTCTACAACTCATGCAAACCTATTACTTACCCAAAAGACAACTTGCTTTTCCAAGTTGAATGGTGTTCTCACTGGGAATGATTTAATTACTGAGGTGATTTGAGGTTTTCCTCTGTCTTTACTGCCCTGTCCTGAAGTCTTCACTACTTCAGTAAAGAAAAGCAATATTGCTGTAAATCAGAGTCTGGGTGTACAGCGAATGGAAAAGCTGTGTGTTTTTTTGAACAATGTACATAACCATTGCATGGTAGTGATGTATACTCAGCTTTTAGCAATGACTTATAATCTTTTTCCTTGCTATCAAATATTTCTTAATGCAGCTTAATAACAGGATGATGATAATTTTTATGACATTTCAATGGTATTTCATCCTACTGTACCTTAAGTCTGCTACAGTAAACAAGATGTATCTGGCAGGCTCTGATACAACCTTTCCATTATTTTGGGTACTTTGAATGAAAAAAACTACAACCCATATGCTGTGTAAGTGCCACTGAGGTGCCACATAGGGCCTCCAGAAACGGTGCAGTTTGGGTACTCTGGAAAGTGCCTGGAGGAGACAAAAAAGGCTACAGTGAATGTACTTGGGAACAGAGTTGTTTCTTCCTGGCGCAGAATCCAGCGGATGCAACTGCTGTGATGTAGAAGAAAATGTGAAATGGGTGGGGTGGTGCTTAGAGATGACAGATGAGGGAAATTAGTATTTTGTTGAATGATGAGATGAATTCTGGCAAACCCTCCAGTAGTTAAAGGCAAGTAATTTTTTTTAGAAACACTGATCACTTGGGGAACTAAATGCATTTTGGCAGACAGTGACACTGAAGAGAACTGGAGGGAGTGTGGTGGATAATCAATAACATGAGTGCATACTGTAAAACAGCAAGATGAAGTGCGTTGGTATATAGGAGGGGGGAGATCAGCTAGAGGTACTGAGCAGCGTATGGGATCACTAAAACAGTTATTGTGACTTCATATGTGGAGTTTTTTGACACTTCAGAAGTTACTTAGATAACCTAGAAATGGTTCAGAAGAGTGGTACAAGGAAGATAAACCATGGAATAAGGCTGTTGCTACTGTACAGACTGAGGCTTAGCCAGTGGGGTATATTGAAGAGAAGATCAGAATCAAATTACTTCCCAGTCCAAGTACACTGAATGGGAAGAGGTTTGTGATAAGAGGGTTTTAATTAGCCTTAAAGATCTAATGGCTGGCTGCTGAACTTAATCAATTCTGGACTAGTTGTTAGGTACCATGTACTAAGGAGATAGTTACCAGTCTTAAAACTTGGCATAAAACTGAAAGTGAATCTCCTTTCCACTAAAGGCATCTCAGAATTAATTCCTATCTGAGATGTTATTAATCGGTCAGAAGATGAGAATGGTACCTGAATTTCTCATTAGAATAGCCTGGTCTGCTTACATTGAAGATCAGATTAGATGATTTTATGTGATAATAAAGATGTTCCTAATGAGGAAGAGTTTCCAAGAAATGTTTCTCTCTTTTTGCCTTTTGATTGGCACAATTATTTATGGGAATATAAGGTTACATCTGCTCTAGCTACACAGAAATCTTACTCTGGAATACTCTATTTACATCTTAAGAACACAAAGTAATCTAAAATTCAGAAATCATCGCGTGTGATTTCCTTAAAAAGCTCTAGGTATTGTTATTACTCTTGAGCAGAATCTGGCTACTCAAGGATCTCAGTGACTGAGACTTACATGACCAGGAATGAACCCTCTTATGAATTTCTGTCATAGGGGAGATGAATAGAAACATCTGAACTGCAATTTTTAGGGCATTCTCTGTAGCTCTTTCCATCACTGAACTTCTCTTTCCTCATTTTTGAGTAAGCAAGGACATGGCAGAACACATTACAAAGCTTCCTTCTGTTTTCAGGCATTTACAAATCCACAATTGCAAGAGATTACTGTATGGCTTTTATTTTGTTGCACAGTAAAGATTACATAGGTGGTGAACGGCTGTCATTTTTTGTACATAAGCTTATTGTGAAATTACTCTCTCTTGCCTTTAAAAGTACCAGTCATGTATGTTGAAGTTTTTCATCCATTTTTTTCTACTTGTGGGATGGAGTATATCTTAAAAGCTATCACTCTTAAGATGACCAATACAAACACTTGCTACCAACCTCACATCCGTAGTTGTTTACACTTAGAGCATTACTGCTCTAAAATTCTGTGTCATCTTGTAAGCAGCAACTAACCTTTCTGGAGCTGCTTTCATTTGAACACTTTAAGACCAAAACTGGTAGTAGAAACTTTATGCCTGCTAGGAGCTTTTGTTGCTTTGCTGTTTCTGTAAGTTGATATTACAGAAATCAAGGAGATTTCATTTTAAGCTTAGGTGTTCATTAAAATGATTCTAAGTTTTGGTTTTTAGTTAAGGCTTGCTTGTATAAAGGCACAGGTTTGAAGTCCTATTCAATCTGAGTCTTTAACTCAAGTATTTAAAATATCTGAGCTTGAGTCTGATTCAAAACGTTTCTATACTGACTGTTTTGTAGTAGACCATTAGAGAATTGAATATCAGCATATAAAATTCCTATATGCATAGTGAAGGTAAGATTGTTAAACAAGAATGAACTGTTCTAATGTTAGTGGAATTAATGTGATTTGGGGGCTATTGTACCTAAAATGTTCTGGCTAATCTTGCATTTTCATTTTTAAACTGCAGTGAATTTAACTTCATTGTGACATATGTAGAGTGGAGAGATTATTTTCCTTTGCCTTTTGCTTTGATGTGCATACACACCTATACTACATATGTATGTCTGCATTTTGGTAACCTGACTTCTCTCAAAGTGTGAGGGTTCCTATGTATTTTAATTTTCAAAAATAATTTGGAAATAAAGTTAGTGTTCTGTTAAGACCCACATTTGGAGAGGGGAAAGTAATACTGTGCTTCTAAAGAACTTCAGATCTACATCTGATAGTTTCATATTATTAACCTAATAGAATATGTTGCATTTGATTCTGACTGTAGACCCAGTGTATAATTAGAAAAGAGATAAAGGAAATTACCTGTAAGGCTGATGAGAGAAACATGAGAGATGAACCATACTGTCATGTCTGAATCTGAGATATAATTGTATTTGCTTAGCAGATGCACAGTGGGAAGACCTCCTAGGCAGATAAGTGGATATTTATTAATAGGTTAATACACTTCTTAATAGTGTACAGAAAATAGTCAATTCTTATCTCCTTAAAAAATACAACTCAAAGCTTTAAAATCTTGAAGTATTCCTTTTCTTTGTACAGTCAACAGCAGGAGCATCATTACTGGCTAACGCCTCACCTCTGACTCTCATGGCATCACCACTGTCTGTAACCAGTCAGAATGTGACGTCTGCACCATTAACTCCTTTTGGGATGCTGGGTGGCCTTGTTCCTGTGACCGTGCCCTTCCAGTTTCCCTTGGAGCTGCTTGGCTTTGGGACGGACACAGCTGGAGTGACAACCACCTCGGGATCTACCTCAGCGGCTTTCCATCACAGCCTAACTCAGAGTGAGTGAAATTAGTTACCCCACTGTGCTATAAGGAAAGGTGCATCCTGAAAATGGAAATTAAGAAGGGAAGCAATAAAGTTCTAAGACACTCAAATTTGGTTCATGAAATTCCCTACAGGAGAGTAAATGTGATTTCTTTGCTGGAAAAACTTTGTTTATTTAACTATCATTTGATAAGCTTAAGCTTAACTTTAGTGTTACAGTCACAGTATATGTGTAGTTTTGAACATATTTTTTGGGTGAACTTTTAATCCCTCATCTTTAGAAAGGAATATAGCTTAAAAGCCTCCAAATTTCACAATACAAATAAGAGACTTAATATGGTGATTCCTCAAAATATTCTTAGCTTAGTAATCTCAGATATCAAACAGTTCTCTTATTAGGAGGTATGAACCAAGACGGCATTTATTTTTTCCAATTGCTAAAAGGAAATTCTTTAGGTTTTTAACCTATACCAGTTTTTGGTCTTTCTGCTGAAGGAAATGATAGGAAGAGTTGCATCCCAATAGTGAGGCACAATCCTTGCTCTGACTTTTGATTAACCATATCTGAATAGGTCTGTTTCTGTTGATTTATTCTCGCCATTAGAATGCTATCAGGTATTTATTTTTTGTTGTTGAGGCACTTCTTCAGAAGTCTGTGCAAATTAGCATGCTACTATAACTACACTATAGAAATAAAAAATTCCTATTTCACAAAGGCTGCCTCTGTCCTTAAGATATATCTTTCAGCTTTGTTGCTTTCCTTTTTTTTTCCCCAGACTTACTGAAGGGTTTACAGCCAGGTGCTCAGCACGCAGCAACGCTGTCTCACTCACCTCTGCCTGCTCACTTGCAGCAAGCTTACACAGGTAAAGACATCATATTTTTCTTATTACTTATTTGTAACTTAAGTTGGCTTTCTGTCCTAGGCTGAAATAAAATGTATACCAGAACTGAAATTGTTTTAAAGAAGACACAGCACAGGGATAAGCTTTGGTAGCAGCAGGCAGTACACATTCTATGTAGCAGTGTTTCTGTAACCTGAATTTTTTCTACTTGTCTTCAATGTTTGGAACAAAATAGTTAAAAATTCAACAATACTTCATTGTAGCAGTTCTAGAAATCAAAATGTACAAATTCAGCTAGTGGGGAAAAAAGGAATACTACTTACTGGATGCTAACATGATTGTTTACAGGCTGCATAAAGTCTGTGTTGGCAAGATTGGGTTTTTTTTTTTTTTCTGCTCAATTTTAATTTTTCCTTTAGAGGAGAAACTGACTGAGCTAGAAGTTTCATGTTTCTTGTAAGAGTGTATACATGTGTGAACAGTGTGATGTTTTCCTAATGGAAGACCTGCCTGCCTTGGGAATTTTATCCTTGATAAGAGTTGCATGTTTTGATTGAGAAGCTTGAAGCAGAACATCTCCTGTTTATAAAGCTTAGAGCTCAAAAACTATCGTAAAGCTTTAGAAGGTGTAGCTTAGAGTGTACTCTTTGCCACCTGTATGTTTTTGGGTTTTTTGCCAGGAGAAGGAACAGGAAAGGTGACAGGGGCTTGGTTGGGGGTTCTTTATCCTGTTCTCAGCACTGGAAACCTGGGCAGTGCTGCTCTAAGAGGCTGTGAAAACAAACCAATTGGCTCTACTTGGTACAACCTTAATTTTTTGTCACAGTGAGTGCCATAGGTCGAATACTAAAAATGCTTTATTAAAATGTAAAAGCTTCTAAAGAAAGGCTTGATTTTTATTTTTTTTCAGTATCCCAAGCTGCAACTTAGTCTTTAGAAAGATGGTATCTTTTGGTATGAAGCCTGAAATCTCAGGTTTCAACAGTGCTATTTTTAATAAATGAAATACAGAGAAGATGCAAAGTCTTCCAGCCCTACAAAGACAATGTACTCTTTGGTGATGCTAAAGCTGAACATGCCAAAATCCTGTCTTTCTTGTTGTAAGTTATAAAAATAAAAGTTCACTCATGCTTCTATTCTTCCCTTTCTTTTTCTGTCTCTGAACTACAGATGGAGGCCAAAGTAAAGGGGACACTAAGTTACAGCGGAAAAACCAGTGACTTCTGGACAAGCAAGGGAGCTGAAGCAGTTCTGGTTGGCTGACAGAATCTGCCCAGTTGGGAAAGTGCTTATTGTCACAGGGCTGCTGTTTCTGTCGATGTTTACATATTCTGATCCCAAGCACTGTGGTGAGAGGAAGAAGAAAAAGAAAACAATACTTGATCAAAGAGAGAAGGAAAAGGAGGACTGGTCCTCCTGGTCATGCAGACTGGTCATAGTTTGATCTTGCCTAAAGAAACAAGCTTTTTTTTATCTGCTCTGATTGGCTTTTAAAAGAAATTGATCGTCAAACCCACAGCAGCACAAACATTTTATTTCTGGGTGATGTCCAATGAAGAGTTGAAAGTGTGAGACGAGCTAGAATAGGTTTCTCCATCCATTGTGTAAAGTGGAATCATCCACTTCATTAGTGCCCGAAGTGCCCAGTATAAGATTCTGTGTAGGTCCTGAGTGTACTTCATGATTGTGGACCAAAGGTTATGTAGAGTAGGTGCTGGGATATTTTGTTATAATTAAACTCTTACACAAATGAGTTTCTGATACGGGCATTTTCCAGCTTTACAAGGCTGTTTGGCTTTAGGGAGCCTACAGATGTATGCAGTCTCATTAGCGAGTTGTCTTCAAAAACAGATCTCCTGGTACCTGGAGATGTGAGACACAGACTACTGGGAAATCCATTGCTCCTTGGGTTGCTTTTCTTTTTAATATAAAGATTCTTACCTAAGTGAGGAAGGGTGTGGAAATTTCCACTTATATGAGAAAGAAACCCACATTTTATTGGTCAGACTAGCATTTCTTTCCCACATTTTTTTTTTAAGGCATACTGATTTTTCAGTTCTTCCATTTGTTAAACTTCCTTTTCCTTTGCCTCATGCTTATCTGCTACTGAAATTAAATAATGTTCTATTCATGTCATTTATAAAACACAACCAGTTCTTTACTCATTCTAGATCTTCCTCATCTTTCATCCAGCTCCTCCCAAAAGCCATGCATTATACTGATTTGCTAGTTAAAGCTGATTGTGACCTATTCCAGAGCCAGGTTAATACTGCTTCAGGCATTAGCCAAAGAGGAGTCGTTCAAAAGCGACCAGAGGTGCCTTCTCTTCTGGGGGCTGAATGGGTTGTCCCCAGTATTTCCAGCCCCTGCTGGCCTGGGGAGTTCCTGACCTGAACTGTTCCTTACACGGTAGCACAAGACTGCAAAGCTGGCTTTTTTTTTTTTTTTTGGGTAGCAATACATAATACATCAACTGGTTCATTTGTAAGGTTCGGAAGTATCCAGCACATGTTGCACTTTCAACACTAGGACAGAACTTTGCTGTTGAGACCCTTGCGCTGTCAGATAAAAGGTGAGAATGGCAGAAACTGAAATAAGTCAAGGGGAAAGGAGCAAATAAAATAGTATGATGCCCTTCTCCTTCAACCCCAAAACATTCCTTTGATCAGAGATGCTGAAGTTCCTAGTAGCTAGTCTTTCCAGTAGTCTGATTTGAGACTGAACCAGTGACTACTGGTTATCTCACATTTTCCAGAGAGACTTTGACCCATGGTTAATGAATCTTCAATGTTTTTTGCTAGATTAACTTATAGCTTTCAGGTTTCTTTTACATGTGATTTATTTTTCTTAGACCAGACAACAGTTTCTTTTCTATTTAGAGCTCATTTTAATTTTATATAAATATATATACGTGAATTTAAAATAATATATATTGTGTATTTAGTATAAAAATGTTGGGTTGAGCTCAGCAATAAATGTTTTTGCACAACACTTCTGTGAAAGACAGATTGAATTAAAATAGGATGCATTAGTTTGTTAATTTCACTCCACAGCACCTGTCAATTAAATGCTTTTTAGCTAGTGCTAATGTTTTGTATGTGGTGTGTTGATTAGATAAGCTTGCATCTCCCATCGAGGTTATATAGAGCTAAAACATACAGCTATGTAGATGCTGGCATTCTCAATACTGTGCAGATTTGGTCAAAATACCATAAACTACTTAGAATGCAAGCTTTATCTGATTTTTTTTTTTTTCCTCTTTTCTCCAGGAGGGGTTGAAGGAAGACAACTTCTGTTTTTTGAGGCCTAACAGTTCTGGCAGGATACTAATTCTCTGAACTGTGTCAAACCTGATACTTTTTAAAAATGCATGTAGCTAAGGGAGTTGCAGCAGTGAGCCATCAGGCAGCAATATATTCAAAAGACCCTGTCCTAAGAGAGTTCTACCTCTTCTATGTTTTCCTCATCGAGGCATCTCATTCAAATTGCCATCTTTTGTCTTCATACTTAATGAAATTTTAGATTGGGAGACTTGGAGCCCTTTATAACTACAGCACAAATTTCCTTTCAAAATTCCTCTCTTCTCGGAAGTATACTTAATCTTCAGTTGAGGAGTATCCTCTCTAAATCTTAAGGAGGGTAGGAGTAGTCCTGTCTGTGTGGCCTATTGAGTTTCTCAGTCTTGGGGAAACAAGTAAACTAATACTGACTGTGGAAATAGGTAGTAGGATGATGAGAAGGAAGATGAACATATGTTGTTTGTGAAGCCAGTTCAAACAGTCCCCAGAGGGTAACTGTTTTCAGTCATTACACTTCTGAGCTTCTTTGGAATCGGCGACGTAGCAATAAAAGGGTCTACATTAGCTGTTCCCTATTTCCCCCCCGGTAAAACCTAGCAAGGCCAAATCAAAGGAAATAGTAGGGTGGCTCCTGGAGACCTTTGCAGGTAGCATAAACAGGATGGGGAAGTGAAAGATTTCTGCAACATCCAAATGCAAAATTAGGTTAATGTTTTACTATTTTCTGCACAGCAGCTCTTCTAAAGATATTTCCCCCCAAGTTTTTACTACTTTCTAAGGGCCTTTGTTAATAAATAAACTGTAGTTGTACATATAAATAACCCTCAGTATTCACAAGCAATAAGAAAGCCAAGTAGAGCTGTCTGTTCCAGGCAGCAGGGCTGAACTTGGTTTGGGGACTGTATACGAGCTAACATGTCGAGCTCACTGAAAGCCTCAAACAAATGCAAGCAATAATTTCAAACACAGGTTTTACATGTTAAAACCGCCTGGGTAATATTTTCTGCTACATGATCCAAAGTCCCAAAAGTCATGGTAGCTATTTTAAATCCTTTCGAGACACTTGGAAAGAAAGAAGGCAGGCTAGATGAAAAACAGGCTGCAAAGTTTCCCAATACCTTGGACTGTAACTGCAGTGTTCTCCCACTCCAAGATGCAAATGACCTAAATCACTTTGTCCAGCCTTCTCTGATGATTTGAGATACATGACTAATACTGATCAACTGAGTCACAAGTGTGGATGCTGTGGGTTTCACATCTGTTTTCTGCTAATCAGAAGTAACTTTTAATTATCTGGGTTCTGCTTCTTGTTTGAATCCGATCAAAGTTGTCTGATGCACAGATTTGGGGGTGGGACAGGTGCCAAGAGCCTGTTCCCCACAGTCCTATCACCTGACCCTTCCTCCACACTCCTTCTCCACTTGGTGCAAGACCCTTGAGGACATGAAAACAGAGAAATCCTGCAACTCTCCCAGGCTGCCATCAGTTGTGTGAACCATTAACCCTCTGGGAGTCATCTTGGACTCCGACTAACTTTATCACATTTGCTGCTACATTCGTAAAATGAACTTTTGGCTGTATTTATTAGCAAATTTTAATCTAGTTTACAGTTTGGTTTTCTTTTGAGTAGTTTTTGCCCACAGATGGATTAGAAGTGTTGGGGTGTTTGGGTTGATTGTTTTGGTTTTTTTGTGGGTTTGTTGGTTTGTTTTTGTTGGTGGTTTGTTTTTTTTTGTTGTTTTTTTGAATGAATTGGTGAAGGCACAGTGGTCCCTCTTCCGCTTTTGTTTTGAATCTTTTTTGAAGATGGCATTGCAGGGAAAACGTGCAGCCAAGCCAAGCTTTGGAAAGCTTCCTCCCACACCTAACTTTCCTTGTTTGCTGAGTTGGGGGGAAATCATTAAAGGGACACTTGCTTTTTGTTTGGGTTTTGTTTTTTGGTTTTTTTTTCCATAAAGTGAACCAGAAGGTGAAAGCAGTAGGTAAATGACTGATTAATTAACACTTTATGCAATTTTAATTTTATAGAAATTAAAAAAAGGTTGGTAGATTTTGATTGGTCCTAGCTCTGGTGAAATGGCTGTTACCCTCCATGACTTACGTGATTCAGGCCTTTGTCCTTTGTTTAAGTGCCTTTTTTTTAATTTTATTTCCCTACCCTCTTTAAACTGTTCTCAGAGATCCTGAAGTGCTGGAAGGCATTTTGGAGGAAAATCTTAAGCTTGCCAAGATGGCTTTATGCTGTTATACTATTTTTTCCCTTTTGTATAGAAAAAAAAAAAGTGTATAATGTGTGTAACTTCATAGCTGCTGTACCATGGCATTGGTTCTGTGTGCTTGTGCGTGCTTTCTCTCACACTCACCCACGTTCGCGCACACACATACACAGCAATATTCCTGAGAAACCTGTTCATCCTTCTACATTCTGCTGGCTCTGTTAAACACTTTAAAGGTGAACGCTTGTGCAAAGATGGCAGTACAATAAAAGAGTGTGTGTGTGAGTGTGCGTAAATGTGCATGAGAGAAAGGAAGTGGCTAATGGGAATGAAACTTCTTGCATTTTTCTCTGAAGGTTTTAAATTTGGATCTTAATTAGGTCACGAGTAAAACATTATGGGCCCTGTCTTGCAACCATATTAGATACTGGACTATTTCACAAAATTATTGAGTCTGAGGCAAAGTCCAAGGATGTGTGGGAGAAAGAAGGTTAAAATAGCAGCTTGCAACAAGTTTGAGTTGAGATGAATTGCAAGGAATCTTGTGTGGGACTAGTCACATCTGCTTGACACCAGTTATTGCAAGGATTCTCAAGATTTACCATAGTCGTCCCTTTCTACCACACACCATATCTAAGAAGGAATTCGATCAAAACCTGCAAGAGTGCAGCTGCTAATTGAAGTTAAACCTGGCTTATGCTTCACAGCATGCCTAAATCATTCTCCATGAAGTCATTTTCTAGTTCTTTTTCTCAATTTATTGAGGTTTCATTAATGGGTTGTTCTCTTAATATAATGAACAGTAAGTTCATGTGTTGTTGAAGGTGAATCCTCATAATAGTGTCTGTGCGTCTTTCCTTGTTCTCTGACAAAATTAGCAATCTGCAGTAGATCATCTAGTGATCTTAACAATTCTGTGCCGAGGATCTATCTAACTTACAATTATTATAAACATGCATACCTGAAATTAGCAATTCACTTGTTGACCAAGTGCTAAACTTAAGGTAACACACGTACACATCACTAGACTGTTAATTCTGTGATGTGCTTCCCCTGGGGAAGATACTATTTTGAGTTGCAATAGGAAAATGAAGCGTTGGCTTTCCAGAATGGAAATGGAATGAAGAGTCCTTCATAGGTGGAGAACCCATTGACAGAGCAGAAAATAAGATATCAAATATGACATGCTCCTGTGGCAGAGAATAGCCTAACTGCTATTTCAGTTCTTGGCTTGTCTTCACATTTTTGAGTGAACCTGTTTATGTAAAGTAGGTGATAGGCAGATTTCTTCTACCAATCTAATGGTGCCAGTCAAAGATAGGGCTATTGCTGGTAGCTCAGCCAGTCAGAGTGACGGTGAGGGTGTTCTGTAATCTGCCTTAGGTGCATCAGTGAAGTTACTTCAGTGGAGTTTGCTGCATCCACCTGTGGCAGTAAACTGAGCTAACCTGGCTCTTCTGTTGCTGTTTAATTCATTTTGAGCACATGCGCTCTCTATCCTAGGCTGATCTGTGAGATGGGGAATCTACAGCTGGTGATGATGGTTGACTGTTGCAGCCTTTTTTAACAAATGCAGCTGTTGTGAAAATCTGTGTCTGGCTACTGCTTAAGAAATCACTGCCAAAATAAGCAGCCAGAAGTACGCTTACTGGGCCACTGAAAGATAACCATTGTGTAGGAGAATGCTTTGTTTGTGGAAACTTCTGATGTGGCTTCATCATCCTTTTTCTATGACCCGGTGATCCCTTGCTGCTGTAATAGCCTTTTGGGGCCATAGAAAGCCCTGCTGCTGCTATGAGTTATGCTGAGAGATCAGCATGGCCTGGAACTGGCCCAAAACTGGGGAAGTACAAAAATTCCCTACAGCTGTTTTTGCACACTCCTCATAAATAAAACTGTGCTAATCTTGTCAGTAGTCAAGGATATAGGTCTGTATTTTGTAGCCATTTTTGACAGCTATAATTCTGCAGAGCAACTCTGGAAAAAAAAAAATACATGTTTTGTATCTAGAAGTGAATTTCAGTCTCTCCCCTTGCCGTTGTCATCTGCTTAAATAACAACTGTTATCTAGTAAGTTTTTTGTTATGGTGAAGTAATGCAAAGCAAGCAGTGTACACTATGACTCCTATCGTGCTCAATACTAAGGGGTTTTGGGTTGGTTTTTTTTCCCCCCCTGCAACAGTGTGTGCAGACATATTTTTATCAACAGATAGTTGTGTTTGTTACTGTCTAGTACCAAGAGAAAAAGGGAGAGAATCAACCAAAAACAGTCAGGAGATACCACCATCATAGGCCAAACCAAGTAGCTGCTGAGGCAGCCAGAGATTCTTCGAGACTTACCAGATTTCACCAGAGGATTGGGGAGTGAGGGAAGAAACTTAATCTTGTGTTCTCAGCTTTTTCCAGATAAGGCCTTAGTTTGATTAGTAGTCACTAATATCAACTATGCAGATAAGTATTTACGTGTTTCAGTGTTACATGCATTCCTTCCCCCAGCTACCCCTCTTATAACACATGCTGAAGTTTTACCCAAAGAAAATGGAATATTTTTTGAATGTCTGTACTGCAGAAGTCTTTTTTGCTAACGTGAAGAAAGAAAGTTGTATTTTAAAAAAGAAACTTTCACTGGTGCAACACCTAGTGTCAAGTGTCATGAAGTTGCTTCCAGAGGGAAGCTAAAATCACCTCTTGTGACTGGTTTTAGTCTGAGAGTTTTTTAGAATATTGAGCTCTCAAAATTGGTTTAAGAAACCGCAGCAATGTTTTTCAAATGTACAGATTGGATTTGGAGAGAAAGTAATGAGACATCCCAGGTTTCCTTCCAGTATCAAAAGTGAATTAAATCTTTCACTTTAATGAAGTTGCTTCTAAACAAGGGGAGTTACCGGCTACACAGTAGCTGGATCTTTAAATAAAAGCTAAATTGCAATCCCCAGGTATTTCTCACTGATCTTTTAGTCGTCTTGTATGTAACTACAAATAACAGTTTAGCTCAGAGGTGAGAACTGTAGTGTGTGTTTTATTGCCGGTGATTCCATCATGTAGCAATTAGTACCATGTTCTTGTATAGTTCTCAAGATCCATACTGGAAATAGATGGAGAAATTTTATTTTTGGACTACTGTTTAAAAAAAAAAATTACAGAATGAACTACTATTATCCCAGAAGTCTACTGAGCAGCGTTATATTTTAGCAGTTGAACTAGTACCCTTATGTGATTTGTCTCCTGTCTTTTACTGAGCGTTAGAAGCATTTCATGAGTAATTCTTAAAATGTTGGCATTCTCCAGCTTAATGTCAGGTGCTCGTAACAAGAGGGCATCTGTGATTGTAACTTCTGATGATATAAAAGCATTATGTTCAGAATATTTCATTGGGGGGAAAAAAACCAACAGGTGTCAGTGCAAGTCCCTTTAGTTCTACCCGATAAAGAGGCTCAGTCAAGAACAGAGCATCCAAATACCTGCACAACTGATAGTAGTGGGGAACATCCCCTCAACAGAGGTTTGGCCTCAGTATGCTTTGTTTGGTGTCACTTTTAATGTGTATATATATATATATTTTAGCAAGTTTGGATATGGCCAGCTTAACTCTACCTGGCTTGCTGTCATCCCCAACACAATGAAAGGCCGAGATGGAGAAAGTGTTTTCCTGCCTTTCACTGGGTAGCTCGGAACAAACAGCTGTTCAAGTGTTTTGTTATAAACGAATGTTAAATCATGGCTAGAGTTCTTTGCATTCCTTGGCGTCAGACAATGGGATGCGCAGCTACAATGAGATGGCAAACCTGTTTGAGTTGGTGATTCCTGTGATGCTTTACTCAGTCCAGCATGAAACTGTTAAAAGGTCACCTTCCTCCTTTTAATACTCGCATCTTTCAGATCATAGGGCTTAGTGATGGAGAGAGGATCCTAACAGCCTCCAGAGAAACTCCCCTGTGAAATGCTCCCCTCTTGTGACAACAAGCCTGAATAAACAAATGCAGCTACGTTTGGGTGGTCAGCACTATTTTCATTTGGATTTTTAGGGAGGTGTGTTCCAATAACTTCAAGGGATACTGTGTTTTAAATGTGTGATTTCTTTCCTCTGTCCTTATAAAACTGGACCTGAACGCAAGTTTTGAGTTGTTGGGGTTTTTTTTTTTTTTGTAATAATCTCAGGACCTGAAAGATTGTAGCATTTAGTGTGTCTTAAAAATGATGTACTGTACCAGCCATGGATTTTGTAAATACACCTGTCTCCCTTTTTTTGTATTTTAATTTTTTTAAAAGTGTGTAAGGCTCTTTGCCAGAGGAACTGGTGCCTGCTTAATTTCCATCCTGAACTGAAGCAGGAAAAGGAAGAAGCTGCTGCCATGAAAGCCCGCATCAGTTCCAGATGTGTATATTGTTCTGGTCGGTTTAATGGCTGTTAGTTGTTTGTTAGTTGGGAAGCCGGTTTGTTCCCCTGCACATTCCCAGTTGTGGCCAGCAGAGCCCTATCAGGGAGACTGATTTTAACTCTCTTCTGTGTGACTACTTAATGTTTTCACTCCTTCCAGATACTCAGGTTTGCCATCCCTGAGAAGTCTGATATTTTCAGAGGTCAGGACTGTTGGCCCTCTGCAAGAAGAGCTGGAAAAGCATTTCTCATTTTATCAGTGCTTTGGTCCAAACACAGTAATAGGGTTTATATCCTGAGAACCTTGCAGGTAATGCCACCTCCACCTGTTCCCAGAGGGACTCACCCTTTTATATTCTGCTTTCCTGAAAGGAGTGTGAAGATTTTTTTTTTTTTTTTTTTTTTTTTTTTTTTTTTGGCAGCAGACTTTGCTCCAGGATTCCCCCTTGCCGGCAGCCCCCTGTTCTGCAGTAGGAGCCTTACTCCATTTACCCTAGCTGTTCCCTGTCCCTCACTGCGACAGGCTCTTTTCATCAGTGTACTTTCCTTTTTTTTTTTTTCTTTTTTTTTAAATGTGTCATGTGTCTGTGCTGTATTAAATAAAGAGGAATGTACATATTAGCCCTGTCTCCGTGCTTTCTCACAAAAATAAAAAGATGTGAAAAGGTTTCACTAGAAGGGCTGTTGCTTAGGCCTTTTTTTCTTGGGTTTTCCATTGTTCTGGGGGTGGGGGGGGGCGGCTACCTTTCTCCACTCACGGCAAACACAAAGGCAAGGGAAATGCTGCTCCCTGCTCGCAGTATTTTAAAACTTATCTGGGGGAATTATTCCGCTTTAGGGGGTGTCGTTCCAAAGCGAAGCCTGGCGGTGTCCCCAGCCTGTACGAAACCAGGGACTCCCCAGCTCTCCCACCCTACCGCCTCAGGCCGCGGCGCTCGCGCCGTGCTCCCGGTGGGCGGGGCCACAGAGCGGCTTCCGGTCCGCCAGCCGCGCGCGTGGAGGTGGTGCCCAGTCAGCGGCCTTCGACGCTTTCCATAAAAGGCAGAGGGGCGGGGACAGCAAACAACTAGAGGCACAGTAAAACACTATTCGTAGCAGCCCCAGTGGCCTAATGGATAAGGCATTGGCCTCCTAAGCCAGGGATTGTGGGTTCGAGTCCCATCTGGGGTGGACTTTTTTTTTCCCCTCTATAACTTCATGCGGCTCAGGCTGGACTGTGGAAACCCGCAGGGGCTCCGCGACGCTCAAACCGCGCTGGCTTTCCCGAGCGCCGGCCTTGAGTCGCGGGGCTGCGTCTCCTGGAACTTCCGAGCGTCCCCCGTTGGTTGTAGATAGTTTTAAGCCCGGAGACTTCAGAAACACGCCGCCATCTTCCGCCCCTCCCCGCCCGCCGGTCGGCGGGCAGGGAGGGGCGGAAGATGGCGGCGCTGGGCTCTCCGCTGCAGACCTTCCGCGGGCTCCTGCGAGAGCTCCGCTACGCCAGCGGTCGGCCCTATCGCGACACGCCTGCCTACCAGCATATCGTCGCGGCCTTCCGCGCCCACCGGGTACGCTCCGGCTCTTCCCCTTACACCTCTCCCTAGCGAGGCGAAGCGGGGGCGACCCCGCGGCTTCGGGGTGAGGTGAAGTCCCCCCGGGGTCTTGTTCTCCTCTTTTCTCGGCAGGTCACCAGCGAGAAGCTGTGCCGGGCCCAGCAGGAGCTGCACTTCCAGGCCGCCACCTACCTCTGCCTGCTCCGCAGCGTGCGGGAGCACACGGCCCTCCACCGGGAGTACCACGGCAAAGGGGAGCGCTCGCCCGAGGAGGTCGCCGGCCTGGTGGGCTTCAGGTTGCCTCAGCAGCCCGGAGGGAAGGGCTAAGATGATTCTGCCGCGTTACCTATTTATTCCCGAATAATAAAACACCCTAGAATTGCCAAAACTGGGTTTCCTCGCTTGTGGTTTCTGTCAGGTTTAGGTGGCCGGCATGGCGTGAAAGAGCCATAACTAGGAATCCCTCTCATGGTTTATCAACTGTACCCAGGCCCACCCCTTCGTTCTGAACGTGGGGCTTCACAGGCAACCTCCGCGGAATGAGGGAAAGGTGGTTTGTAGTCGAAAAACACGGCAAGGCCTTTGCTGCGAAACTGTTTGTAGGAGCAGTCTCAAGGATCGTTGGTTGGTTGCCCCCCCCTCAGAATCTGTAGGTGAGAGAATGTGCCTGGTAACTGTAGGGTTTTCCAGCCGCGTTCTCTGTGTGTGGGAATTTTCTATTCTATGAAGAGCAAAGGCGCTTTTTGGGGTGGATTCTGGTGAGCTCTGACCTTTTTCACCTTGAAGATTTTTTTTTTTTCCCCATGGTGGTGAGCTAATGGTAACTGATACCTAAGGCAGATTTTATGTAGTTTATAAATGGTTAAACTGTAGAGAATCTTCTTTTAGAGAAGAAATGTAGCTATTTTAGTAACCATCCCAAATCGTTTCAAGGAGTTAGTAAGATAAGAAAGGATGTATGTGGCCCTGAGAACATGGTGACCTAAGACAGGGATGCAATAAATATGGCCATTGTCTGACAAACAGGTGGTAGCAGGGAGATCATTAGTTTTAATGATCAATTAAGCAGTTAGAATGTTTTGCCAAGATGAAAAGTGAGCCAAAGGACTGATGAAGATTGAGGAAGAAATGACCCTCACTCAAAATGAGGACCACCAGAAGGCACGACTACGCATGCCCAAAAGCTTATTATAATATGTAAATAAATTCTCAGAAAATGTAATGAATATGCTAATGTTTTCTTGGAATGACATTGAATATGTATACCTGTTGTGTATAAATTTGACAACAGCATTCGGTGTGCACAATAGGAGGTGCTATCCCCTGTGCACCCGGCGCCGCAATAAAGAATGCCTGCTTTCTAAACTTTAAATTGAGTCTTAGAAAGTTTTATATGCCGGTTTGCGGTAACATAACGATTCAAGGAGACCAATACTACTTCATGAAGTACATGTTTCTTGGTGCCTCTGAGCAGTAGACTGTGCAACTGTGGGCTTCCTATGCTGTTCTTACACACTGCAAATCTCGGAAAGTTCAATTGTTGCTGCCCTTTTCTCAGAAGAGGGTTGAATTATATGCAAGATACGTAAGAAATCTGTAATAAGGATGACTTATAATGACTAAAAATGTGAGGCTTGTTTACTTGGGGGAGGAGCTATAAGCAAGGCTAACAAAAGAGTGGTTGGTTGTTTTGGGTTTTTTTTTACTACCAGGGAAAACAAAGTGTTCTGTCAGAAAAGCACTGAAAATAGAATTATGTCATCTAAATCTATATATATTCTCCTTCCTCTGTATTTCAAACTTGGGGATAGTTTAATCCCTGAAGTATAGGGGATAGGCACAATAGATCCTTAAGACTGGGGAGATGTGGGCTGCTTAGGTAAAGTAAGGAGATGTGAACTACAAGTTTTGAAGTTCTGTAGACTAAAAATCCAGTTTGCTATTCTTGCAGTGTCTTACTAGTCTAACAGCGGTGGATTTTTTTAAAAAAGTGTTAATACAACAGGTGAGGAAGTACCAACCTACTTGAAGCTCAGTAGATGAAAGTTATGGGAAGTCACCATACGCTGAGAATGGCTGTGATGTATTTGTTGCTCTGATGTATTTGTTGATGTATTTGTTGATGTGATGTATTTGTTGCTCTGTTAATGCAGCTGCTACATTTCTGCAATTTACTTTCCAGATGGACTAAAAGTTCGTCCCATCCAAAGTCTGTTGCATACTGCTCCAGAAGAAAAATACACAGCTCAATGAAACCAATTCTGGAAGAAAAGCTGAAATTTGCTTTGAGATAGATGTAAAGAGCAATCTTTGCCCTTTAAAGAGTACCTAGAGCTAAAGCTTGTATGGCGTGGGTAAAAATAATAGCTAAAATGTCTCCATAGAAAAAATTTTAACCTGTATCTGTATCACTTCAGTTACTTCCCCTTCAATCCAAAGTAATGTAATGACTAACAAAAGCAAATGTATATGTTAAAGAAAAAGGAAATCTGGACATGTTCTGAAGGAGCTGAGGAGCAATGGGTAGGGAACCTTTTCCTAAATTTGTTATAGAAAGACTCCTATCTGAGCATTGCATCTTCTCTGCAAGTCCTTGTGAAATCCAGATTATTTGGGGTGGGGCTTTTTAATGGCTTTTTACAGTTGCCCTTTATTGCTTGTATTAAGCTGATTTAAAAAGTTGAACACAACCCTGGCTGCAGACGATTAGAACTGATCCTTGTGACAGTCACTGACGCCTTTTGGGCACTAGATGGCAACAGGATGGTTAAGAAAGGGATAGTCACGAAATGCAGGCGTTAGGATAGATAGAAATTGTGAAAACGTTTTTCGTGAGGCTGTATCTTGGTGCTCTGTAAATTGATATTAGCTGCAACACATAACAGTAACTTCAGTTTTAAGGGAGGCTCTCTAAAAAGCGGGTATTACAGGAGCTTTTCCCACCAGTGCGACCGTAACTGCAATTGACAGCTCGAGAGAAGCACAGAATCATTAAACAGCGCTGAATGTCAGTCAAACAAAGGGATTTGTCTTTCAGATGCACATCCCGTCAGCGCTAGCTCTGACGTATGCACCCTGTCACCCCTGCTCCCACCAGGCCCCGCTGCGCACGCACACCCACGTGTCAGGCAACGCGCTCCCGTTGCTGGGTGACTGCCCTGGCAAAGGGACAGTGTGCTGGCCCCAGGAATGAGCAAGGGGGACCAGGCTGCGGGGCTGTAAGAGATGCCCAGGTTCCATCACCCAGGTTCCTGTCCTGCTTTGCATTAGAATCACAGCATCATAAAATTGTCTAGGTTGGGACCTTTCCGATCATCTAGTCCAGCCACCAACCTAACACTGACAAATACCATCACTAAACCATATCTCTAAGCGCTGTGTCTACCTGTCTTTTAAATACCGCCAGGGATGGTGACTCAACCACTTCCCTGGGCAGCCTGTTCCAATGCTTGATAACCCTTTCAGTGTAAAAGTTTTTCCTAATATCCAATCTGAACCTCCCCTGGTGCAACTTGAGGCCATTTCCTCTTGTCCTATCGCCTGTGACTTGGGAGAAGTGACTGACCCCTGCCCCTCTACAACCTCCTTTCAGATAGTTGCAGAGAGCGATAAGGTCTCCCCTCAGCCCCTTTTCTTCAGATTAAACAACCCTGCTTTCCTTAGCTGTTCCTCATAATGCTTGTGCTCTAGACGCCTCATCAGCTTCGTTGCCCTTCTCTGGACCTGCTCCAGCACCTCAATGTCTGTCTTGTAGTGAGGGGCCCAAGACTGGACACAACCCTCGAGGTGGGGCCTCACCAGTGCCGACTACAGGGGGACCATCACTTCCCGAGTCCTAC
Source organism: Numenius arquata (assembly GCF_964106895.1). Classification (NCBI taxonomy): domain Eukaryota; kingdom Metazoa; phylum Chordata; class Aves; order Charadriiformes; family Scolopacidae; genus Numenius; species Numenius arquata. The sequence goes on along the minus strand of NC_133577.1, from coordinate 78,453,387 downwards.
TCGCCATGCTGTTCCTTATACGGGCCAGGATGCTGTTGGCCTTCTTGGCCACCAGGGCACACTGCTGGCTCATATTCAGCTGGCTGATGACCAACACCCCCAGGTCCTTTTCTGCTGGGCAGCTCTCCAGCCACTCTTCCCCAAGCCTGTAGCGCTGCATGGGGTTGCTGTGACCCAAGTGTAGGACCCAGCACTTGGCCTTGCTGAACCTCATACCATTGGCCCCAGCCCATCGATCCAGCCTGTCCAGATCCCTCTGTAGAGCCTTCCCACCCCCCAGCAGATCAATGCTCCTGCCCAACTTGGTGCCGTCTGCAAACTTACTGAGGGTGCACTCAGTTAACTCCAGCTCCGCCACGTGCGTGGGCACGTCAGAACCAACCGTCGTGAAACTGTTTCGGTTGGGTTGTCCCCCCTCTCAGAGAGGCGAGAAACTGTGACGGACCCACGGGCCCGCGTACGCCCCCCCACCCCCTGCCTCCGCGGCCGCTGGCGAACCAGGCCGCGCCACCGCTGCTGACCCGGAGACCGGCACGTCACAGCCGCTAATGTGACGCCCGGCCAATCAGCACACCCCAGCGGCCCAGCCCGGCGAAAAGCTCGACGGCCCAATCAGGGATCTCACCGCGCGGGTGCGTCATCGGCCGAACACCGCACGCCGTGGCCAATAGGCAGGCGCCAAGGCCTGTCTGTGCTGACGTCGCGGAGCGGACGGGGGGGGGCCCAGTGCGCGTGCGCGCGGGTTTCCGTTACCGCTGGCGCGCGCGCGTGGCAGGCGTGAGAGGAAGCGGGAGGAGCGGAGGGGGGAGGGGAGGCGGCGGCACTGCGGCCGGCGCGAGGCAGGTTTCCCTCTCCGCCGTCCACCGGCAGCGTGAGGCAGCGCCGCGCCCGCTTCCTCCCGAACCCCCGCGCGGCGTCGGGGGAGCGGCTCTGCCCGGGCCCGCCAGTGACGCCAGGGGGAAGGGCTGAGCGCCGCCTCGGGCCTTGTAGGCCGCTGTCGGCGTGACTCGGCCGGGCCGGGCCGGCCCCGCGCGCGCTCAAGATGTCGGCGCAGGCCCAGATGCGCGCCATGCTGGACCAGCTCATGGGCACCTCCCGGGACGGTAAGTGTCCCCCCGGCCGGGGTGGGGGAGGGGAAGAGGGGGCGGAGCCGTCTCAGCCCCGGAGGTCACGGCGGCACCGAGCAGGCCGGCCGGCCGTTCACCGCCATCAGCAGGCCCGGGGCTCGCTCCCTACCGCCCTCCCTCCCCTGCGGGGCGGGGCCGCAGGTCAGCGGCGGGGTGGGGGCCTCCGGCGCCGCCGTCCCCGGGGCTCGGGGCAGTCGGGCGCCGCCTCCCCCCCGGCGGAGCTGCCAGCGCCAGCCGTTGTCCGGGCAGCGGGAGGCCGTGTTGCCCTTTCAGTCACTGTTTCAGATCCGCGCCCCGCGGGTGCATGGGGCTCGCAGCGGAACTGCACCGCTAAAGGCGCGCCCGTGGAGCCTTCCCGCGCGGCTCACAGCTGGGGGAGGCAGCGGTTTCCCACATTCGGATCACGGAGTGGGTGGGGAGGAAGGGGAACAAATAAAAGAATCTCCAGAGACCAATAGCTGCTACAGTAGAGCAGGGCTTTTTTTTTTTTTATGTGTATGTGTTATTATGGTTTTGTCTAAAGTCTGACCCAAACCATCATTTCAGTCAGCAGGTGGGTATGGCTGATGCTCTCTGAAAGAGGGTGTGTAATTAACCTAAGGGGACGAACTCTTTTAAAAACCAGCAAGCCCCAAGCAGCTAAAAGCTTAACATCCAGAGGCAGTAATCCCAGGAGAGAGGTAGTAGAAGTACAGTCAAGTTTCACATCACTCTGCGGTCACATAGTGAACTGGAGAATTATCTCTGTGTACAGCGTCTCAGAATTTTTGTCAGGGTGTGTGGCAGTCAGTGTGAAAGTTTAGATTGGCAGTCATCCATAAATCCACATAGCTTGGGGACAACTAGAAAAGCGCTGTTGCTTTTATGCTGTATAGTATTTTACTTAGAAAGGAGAATATTGCACCCGAGGGTAGACTGCAGTTGGGAGACTATTTGAATGTTCTGCACATTGTACTCACTATTACAGATGTGTTACATGTTGAAGCTTTGTGCTGAATTAATGGTTACCTGTTTCTCATGTACCAAGTAGGTTGTATGAACTGGGACGTACCTTGTATGTACCGCTTATTTGTTGGTACTGAGGTGATGTGATCTTTCTGACGGCTTTTTTAGATATAATGTAGAATTCTAAATAAATTTAACTAGTTTTCACACACCCAGTTATGTCATGCATGCTTTTTTGAAGTGCTTGTAGTTGTTTTAAGCAGAGGTGTGATAATCTCATTGGAAAATTTCTGCAGAGATGGCCTTCCAGAGCAAGGTTTGTTAGTGAGTGGTCATCATGCAGGATCTGACTTAGGGTGTTTTTGTCTTAGCCCAGAAGATTTTCAAATACTTCCTGTTGTGGCTGCGCGTGTCTGTTTGGCAAAGGAACACTGTGCTCATGAAACTCAAGTTTTCCCAGTGTCGGCACATAGATCACTGTCTCAGAGCTAGCTAAGCCTATACAGAAGGTTTAAGGAGGGGAGTGCTGTTTCAGTCTATGAATGTGTTTTCTATTGGGTGGTGGGGGAAAAGTGCCGTTTACCTGTGACAGCTGCTAAAAATGTTAGGTGACTAAGATCCAAACCAGGAAACGCAATTTCAGACTAGATTTCCTTTAGCTTTGTGAGAAAGCAGTTATTTTATTGATAGTGATATTATGCCCTCCCACCCACCCTGTACTTCCCAAACTGCATGTGCTGAACTGTTTAGAAACTAAATGGCTGGAGAGGAAGCATTTACACAAAATTGCCAGAGTGGGGAAAGATCAGGAGAAAAGACTGTTTGCAAAACTGGCTGCCGTTATTGGATTAAGTGGAGAGTTGAGGATCTCAGTGTAACACCATTCTAGTTTTTTTTTTCTTTTTAAATGAAATAATCCTGTGAAGCATTATTTAAACTGAAGTGCACACAGGGATTGAAAATCATCCTTCTCTGCAGAGCTGGTACTTATTAAATTCAAGGCCAGGCTCAAGGTCATTGAAATATTGCTAACCTCGAGAGTAGTGGGCTTGGGGCTTGTTTGGTTTTTTTATGTTCCTATCACCTTTGACAAATACTGTGTTTCTAGTAATATGCAAGTCATAGCTTTTCATTAGAATGTGGCAATTTTTTCATTTCTTAGTTGATTGTAGCTCTCATTTTGCCACATCTCCATTGCCTTTGATTTTACTCTGCCTGGCAACACAATAGAGTTAAAAATGTTCCTAAAAAAATAACCTTTCTTGGGTGATGTTTGTGTTTTATGTTGCTCAAAATTAACAATGCTTTTTAATTTCCCGATTAACAGAATTTTATACTTTTCATAGTTTGAGGGTTGCTTTGGGGAGGGTGTTGGTTGGATGAATTTTTTTGAGGAGCCTGGAGAATGAAAGTTTGAAATTCTTACCTATATTTAAAAAGGTAGAGATCAAACATTTGATCTCATCAGTGAGAACAGAACAAACTCAGACATAAATTCAAAGCCAATGTTGTTGCCTGAGTATGTAGTCTATATTACTTTTTCAGAGCTTAAAGTATCTTTCGTAGAGGAGTGTGCTCTGAAAATGGTTTTGAAAACTCCACAATGAGATGCTCAAATGTGGTTTTATGAGATGAGCTGTAGGCTGTAATTTGTGGGAGTTTGTGCACAGTCATTATAACTGGTGTCCCTGGGGCTAGAATGGTGAAGCTCAAAGGAGGTAGTTAGGAAATGCTGTTACGGATTTGCTGTTGAGCTCTGAAAACACCTAGAAAGCACAGTTCTGTATTGGTCAAATTGATTCAGAAAGTATCCACTGAGCCGTAATGTTGCTGCAGGAATAATTATGAAAAATAAGCTGTGTTAGTAAGGAAGCTTCCTGTTTCAGAGTTGCCCTATGCGTAGCTGTCCAGATCTCTGTACACGGCTCGGGGCCTGCCCCTTGCTGTATCCTTTCCCAGATGGCCCTGTGCTTGCAGGCAGGGAGAACTGAGAGCTTTGTGACTTGCTTTGGCACTGAATTTTGGCAGTGGGATAGATGCACTTATAGTCACGCGGCATCACTCAATGTGTGATGAACTGCTGCCTGGTTCCTGCCAGGATGTGATGTTGGGGCAGCCTCTCGCCAGCTGCCCAGCCCGGTGCCCTGCTGCTCTCTGCTTGCTTTGCTTGTGTGGCAGACACTTGACAGAAGGGAAACAGAAGGGACTTGGCAGATGCTCTTCAGGTGTTTCCAGTGAGCTGCAGTTCTTAGAATTCACCTGGGATATCTAAAAAGCAGTTGTATTGTTAATGTCAATACAATGAAGTAGTTCTGTAAATGGCATGGTTTTGTTGCACACATGGAAAAACACATTATTTAAAAACAAGTGGGTTTTTTTTTTATTATACCTAGCTTAAACTTCTCTTATGTGCTTCTCTGACAAGAAAACTGGATTGGATGTGGACCGTGCCAGAATTTCAAAGAAAAAAAAAAAAGGCAACAAAAAACAGGCTTACATTTGCATGTTAGTAAAAAGCCAGACTAATTTAATACAGTCATGACTGCAGGTTGGAAGAATCTTCCCTGAAGTATGTCGTTCCAAGTACTGATAACCTGACATACTTAGAGAAGCTTAAATATAAGCTACTGAATACATAGAGTGGGTTTCCCAAACATTTAGAAGTAAGGAATACTGAAGACCGGGTGCTAATCTTATGTACTTACACATAAATGTTTTCTTGATACTGGTTTTTCACTGTTAGCAGTTACATAATAAAGAGTCTTTAGTTTATGTCAGTAGTTAAAAGGTTAGTTCAAGTTGAATTTATTGTTGATGACCAGAGCTGTGGGAACTTGCCACTCAGAAGTATTAGGAATAAGCTGATAGAAAAGTGTGATTTTTATTTTTTTAAATACCATTTTTCAACTGTGAAATTGATTAAACTTTTTTTTAATAGGGTGCTTTGATAAACCCTAGTTTTGCAATCTCTATTCTCTAGAAAATAGGATTGATCCTTACAAATAGGATTATAACTGTTTTAAGTAAATTGAGTCATTTACAAATGGGGTGAAATGTTAACAATTGGTATTACTACCTGTTGTGGTTTAACCCCAGCCAGTAAGTAAGCATAACTCAGCCACTCACTCACTTCCCCTGGTAGGATGGGGGAGAGAATCAGAAGAGTAAAAGTGAAAAAACTCGTGGCTTGAGACAAAGACAGTTTAATAGAGCAAAAGCCACGTACGCAAGCAAAGCAAAACAAGGAATTCATTCACAGCTTCCCATGGGCAGGCAGCTGTTCAGCCATCCCCAGGAAAGGAGGGCTCCATCACATGTAACAGTTACTTAGGAAGGCGAACACCATCACTCTGAATGTCCGTTCCTTCCTCCTCTTTCCCCCAGCTTTAAATGCTGAGCATGACATCACAGGGTATGGAATATCTCTTTAGTCACTTGGAGTCAGCTGTCCCATCTGTGTTCTTTCCCAACTTCCTGTGTACCCCCAGCCTATTCACTGGTGGGGTGGTGTGAGGAGCAGAAAAGGCTTTGACTGTGTAAGCACTGCTCAGCAGTAACTAAAACATCCCTCTATTATCAACACTGTTTCCAGCACAAATCCAAAACATAGCCTCATACCAGCTACTATGAAGAAAATTAACTCTATCCCACCCAAAACCAGCATGTACCCCAGGAATTATTTTTTTCAGAATATAGCTGGAATGAACAAAGATTGCCACGTTTTCTTTAAAAGGCCTGGTTGTGAAGATCTCATTTTATCTTAAATCAGCTTATCTTGCTCAACTGGTTCATTTTCTACCAGGTCAGTTACCTGCTCTGCCTTGCCGCATGAATGCTAGAGTCAGTGTGAGGAATGGGTTAGAAGCAGAAGGTGGAGCAGGATCATTACTAATGACAGTAGTACACACACAGAGCAGATCAGAATGGCCCTGGAACAACACCCCATCTTGAAACCGCCAAGGCTTGACTATTGCGAAGAAATGTAGTGGTAGCTTGGTTTGGTTTGGGTTTTTTTGGTTGGTTTTTTGTTTTTTTTTTTTTTTTTTTTAAATGATTGCCACTACTTCAAAATTAGGTTATAGTCTAGAAATGTGAAAAACTAGCAAAGTTAATAAGATTCTTCTTAAGAGACAGCTAAATTTGTGCATGCTTCTGAAACTCATGTGTGGTCATTAAAACATTCTCCCAAGCATCCTAACAAATACTATGCTATGTGACTAGCAGAAAAATCTTTGGAACCTTTAGATATACAGAACCCTTATCTATGAAGTGCCTATCAGCCTCTTTTGCTTCACCTGCTAGCTTTTTGAGCTGAACGGCTGTATTTGGAGTCTGTAACTCAGTTCTTTAGCTGTTATTAACAAAGCAAACTTCTTGTTCTAAATAATCTTCTGGCATTGAAACTTAAAATATCCTTTTTTCATCTGTTCATATCTTAATCAGTGTTTCTGTTTTACGCTAGCCATTTCAGTTATGCTGAGCAGCAGTTACTAATGTGTGGCTTTCCTGTCCTTGCTTGGGAGCAGTTGAAGTGACAACCTTGTGCTTACCTCAATGTCATCCTGTGTCTTGTGATCTCCTTTATATGGTAAAAGGTGTAATCTAGAACTTGTAAACCCATTTTTTTAATCTAATTGTTTCCACATGGGATTATTGAAGAATTCTCTGTGTACTTAAGGATACATAGATTTTGGTTTCCACTTTTCTTTACATTTGTAGGTGGAAGGTAGTATGTGCTTTTGAAATCAGTTTCAATATGCTGTTGTCCATTACTAGAAGACCTCAGGCTGAGAGCCACATTAGGGAGCTGAGGGCCTCCTCTGAGAGCTTTTCTTTCAAATACAGATCAGCAGCAAAGCAAAGGCAGAAAAACCTGTCTTGTATAGACATATTTCTGCAAAACCTACCCAAAATGTTTAGTTGATATCAGCTCAGAAACCTGAAAGTAGTAGCAACACATAAACCATGAAAAGATTGTTTCTGTGTCAGTTAGGAGTGATCAGAAGGCTTTAAAGTGTAAAGATCATGTTTAGTGAATTCTGTGTATTTGCTGGCTTCGTTGTAAAGTTCTTGTGCTTTAGCCCTTAAAAATGAGGGGAACAGTAAAGGACTCAGGGAATTTCTCTACTCTGGATTTGGGGCACCGTATGAAATTTCATTTATGAAGAAGCAAATGGGCATATTCATACCTAAAAAATCATTCCTGTATTTGTTCCACTTGTAATGCATTAGATAAAAAATGGTTTCATTCTATTTTGCATTCACAAATATTCAGTCATAGAGTTAACTAGAAGCTTAGAAATGCATTATTCTAAAGGTGTTATGGTAAAGATGCATCCAGTGTTAGTGACAAGAATATCAGAATTAGTTGCCTATTAAGTGTGTAGCAGGAACAAGGGCTTCTGTGACTGCATAAGCCTCATAAAATAATGATGTTGAATCCTTGTTATACAGGGCTTGTTCTGCTGATGAAATTTGATACGCAGCCTTTAACCTGATATTCCACCCAGTTAGTAGCTCTTTGTGAGTAAAGCTTTCAGGGTCCCTTGCCAACATGTTGGGACTCATGCTTCAAAAATTTGAGCGGAAAGCTAACCGGTTTTGGTTGATACATCTTAATGCAGGAGGTTAACAGCATGAAAATGCGCATTGTTGTCTTTGCATGGATTTCATCGTTTGTGATTGGAGGTTACAGTTGGGTTATAAAGGCTAATTCTCATCAATGCACTGAGCTTGTTGTTAGTATATTAGCATACATCAGAACAGTAAGAGGTGCTGGATCAAATAAATCATTGTTATAAGCATGTTATAATGCTAAGCATTGTTGATACATAAGTGTTCATTCTGCTGGTTTGTGATTAAAATACACTGAATGGGAATGACATTGTTAATAGGTCAGATTTGGGAGTTCAAAGTGAATTGTATAGTCGAAGTGCACATTGTGGTCTTAACCTCTGGATGTTTCTTAATCAGCAGTATGCATTGGTCTTCATGTTACTTTTGTAGTCAGCATGTTTAATACAAATTAGAAAACTTCCTTTAGAAAGTTTACATTACTGCCATTATGTCTTTAGTATTTGTGTCCCTAGTGTGCAGTTTCTTTATGCTTATAAAGGATATGAGATATACAAGTGTAGAAATTTCCTTATGTTTGGCTTTTTTTCTTGAATGTTTCAATTCTGTTTCAAAGTTCTCCATTCATCTGGAAAGTAATCTCTTATAGAAATGTGGTTTGGGCCAGGTACTTTAAGTAAAACTAAAGCTGCTGCTTCTTGAGGAAAATTTAATGTATTTTTTCTGTATCTCTATATAACTTTTATCGATGATATGATTTTTTCTTGTAAACGGAGAAAATCTAATTGGAAACACAGGAATGGCTTATAGTAATAGATGTTGACTCCTGTAATGCCCTGGTAAATTACTTTGATTTCTCTAATGAGCATGAGTCCTAAAGATCAAGTAGTTGAATACTCTGCTATTCTTCAGAGGCAGAGTTAAATAAGCTGCTATTCTGAGCTAATTTAATTATTTACTTATTAAAATAGAACTTGTAATAAGGTCTGAATTATCAGTGATAGTGTCCCCTTTATAAACGTTTAAGGATACTTCTGAAATTTAGATGACTGCAGCTACTTGGTACCTAGATGTATTATTTTCTTCTTACAGAATATATAAGGCCTTTTTTTTTAAATACTCACAAATGTCACTTAGCTTTCACTTGGTTGTTTGAGCATACAAAGAGTGTGTCACTGTAAGTACAGTTTGACAAGGAGAAGTAGTGTCTTGGTTACCTGACCACTGAAGTCCTTGGCTTAAGAACATATCTGTTCATGTTTTAATTCTCAGTCTCTTATGCTGTAGGCTGAATGTCAGGTGTATAGTGGATCTGTAGATTTTATTCTGCCCTTCCCCCCAGCAACCGATGTAGACCCCAGGTAATCATCTGCTCAAGATGATTCATCTGTAGGTCAGCAGCAGAATGCATCTTCTGTCTTTGCCAACAGGTCTGCACTATTTAGGGGTATTGGAGCTCACAAAATTGATGAAGAAATAAAAGCATTTTCTTCTGAGGCTATCAGACTCTGGAATGAGCTGCCAGAGAGGCACACAATTCAGTTATTGTTAGGAGATAGTATATGACACTTTTCTTTTTGATAAACCTTTCCTTCTGAAACAGCATAGATTAAAAATAAATGCAAATGTATGAAACTGCTTTTCATAGGAAGGAAAAGGTAAATGTCTGAATGTATGGGAGCCTTTCTGAAAGTCTCTTAAATACTAGACGAAGGCACAGTGCAGAAAGAATAAAGGTTTAAAATGTAAATGTGGGAGGTGTTCTTGAGGCTGTCATTGACGAGTTTCTGCTATCTTCCCCCCCCCCCCCCCATGTTGTCTTAGTTTGGTAATTGTGATTATCATGCTAGCCACTTAGATGAAAGAAGACTGTATTGCAGCTGTAGCATCAGTTCCTAGTTGTGATAGAGGTATGAAAAAAGCTATGTCTAGATGTTGAGGTAACGTCTGAAAATACTACTTGCCAACGTTACCTAAGGAATGTGATGAGTCTTTTGGCAATTTTCTGGTCTTGATAACTCCTTGACTCCTGGTAGGTTAGTGCTATTAGGCCATCAGCTGTCTTTTTAAAAATACTTTTCGTGATTTTGTTCATGTGTCTTTATATAGAAGATTCTTTACAGTCAACATGTATTTCTAGATGCTGTGTTAAAATTGCTGGCAGAATCTATTATTCTATACAAACTGAACAATCTGGCCCCTTGTTTTATTTATAAAGGTTCAATGTATCTTTGCCTGCCTACATCAATCTGCAAGGGAGTGTCAGAAAGGCCCCGCATTCGCCGAGCCGTGAGTTATCAATAACTTTTCAGATGTGTTAATGAATGTGGAACAAACGCAGTTATGTGTTTAAAAAATATGGATCCACCTCCTGAAAAGCGAAAAAGGAGAAGCAAAACTCTGAACTCTTTACTGCAGTAGCAGGCATGATTATAAAGGGATTGCTCTAAATTTTTAGTGGTGTAAGTATAACTAAGCAGTAAGGTCGCCCTCTAGAAAACCTATTGTTGAACTGCTTTGAAGCTGTCTTTAGCCTGTGGATTACAGGTTTTAACTATTGTGTCTCGCAGGCAAATCAACCATGTGGTGTTTTTGGAAACTTTTGTTTGCTTATTAATCTGAAACTTGGCCTATCTAAAAACGCTACGTATTAGCATCCTATGCATAGAACTGATATTTTAAAATCTGATTATATAATAGTAAGAAAGGCTTGACTATAAGATATGGGGGGTTTATTCCCCTCAGTTGTAGTTACTTCAGTAATGAATTTGCCTTCTTGAATTAATAGATTAAAAATTCTCGGTGTTGTGGGTCATGAAGCCATAAAAAACATTAATAAACTGCAAAATGTATCTATACTCTGAAATATTTGATGAAATAGAGAAGGCTGCTGTCTGAACTCATTGTATGTCTTTTTTCCCCCAGCAGCCTTCCTTGCTTCAGTAATTCACCAGTAGGTTTTCAATGATTACAGATTTTAAAAAACATTTGTTATGTTTTAAATAATGACTAAATAGCTACATCCTGAGAGAGATTAAGGTGTTTTATCATGCCTGTGTCTTAACAACAAGAGAGCCATAGCAGTGGTTTCTCTTCGAGATCTCAAATAGTGACAATGTTATGACATGAAGGAAAACATATTCCCTCCCTCCCTTCCCTCCCTCCCTTCCCTCCCCAAAACACCAGCTGGTTACTTTGTTCTGAAGACTTTAGGTCTTGCTCCAAGATGGGGTTATTTAATCTTGCAATTGGATCTCAGTGTGTGGGCAGGTTGATGCTTCTGCTCATGCAGGAACTACAACCTGCCATGATGAAGATACGATTAAGATATTTCCAGCCCAACAAACAGCATGTAGAAAAAAAAAAAGGCTTATGATACAGAGATATGCAAACATTTGTAAAATAATTTTGCATATAGGCTATGTCCATATGTTTGACTGACTTTTTTTTCAGGTTTGTAAGCATTTAAAACCATTCTGCCAACTTTTTATGCTACTCCCATCAGAAGTAAGAGGATGCATTGCATCCAAGAGCAAAATCATAAAATGAGTATCAGGTGGGATTCGGTGAAGACTCAATGTGTATCATCTTGTGTTTATGAGGCTGCTTTTATATGCTAATTGTTGCATACAAATACATCACTATTTCATGCAAAATCTGAATAGAATGTTATATAGCTCATTTAAGAAACGCTGTTGTAGCGAAGTGTTTTTAAGCTAATGCTGTCTTTCTGGTTTTAAGCACTTTTCACACTGCATTTTTGAAGAGGAAGTGTGAGAGGATTTTGAAATAGCTTTATAGAGCATTAAAACATGTATTTGTGTTTTTGGTGTTATTTGGCAAAGAAGCATACAGTGTTTTAAGTTCTAGTTTTCATAGGCCTTCACTATGTGACAGGGCAATGTTAACGCTTTGCATGTAACCTGCAGAACATGTTTGGCTTCCACAGATTTCTAACCTGGAATGTGTTGATTTCTATATTGCAGGTGACACGACCCGTCAGCGAATCAAATTCAGTGATGACAGAGTGTGCAAGAGTCACCTTCTCAACTGCTGCCCTCATGATGTGCTCTCTGGAACTGTATGTAGCTAAATCTTGTTTTATTTAGATAAGAATGGAGAAATTGAATTATTTGTTCTTAGTAATATCACTTTTAACTTCATGGTTTTCAGCAAATATCTGTCCACCACTCTGGTAGTTCAGAGGAACTTTTATAAACAACTAATTCATGGATTATGAAGTTAATTTTTACAAGTTTCCTGTTCTATATGCTATTATTACTTAGAATTCAACATTGCTTGCTACAACATAAAAAATTTTAAATAAAATACGTAATGTTACCTACTTGAATTGTGCTATAGCAAAGTGGTTTTAAGATGGTACAGTTGCAACTAGTAGAAAAAAGGAACTATAATTGAAGCATAAATTATGATGTTACTTTCTGAAAACTTCATATTGTAGTGAGAATTTATCCCACATAAATACTTGTATAGGAAGGAGGTGAGTTTTTCTTCAGAAATATTTTAGTGAAAACAGTTGAAAGTTCAAATAACTACATTTCTAGAAGCTGAGATATATTTAACAAGATAGTGACACTTACTCTACAATACCCAGTTGCTGTGCCATTTTCACAAATTCAAAAGAAACTTGAAAATCCCAGTCTTTGGCATATTAGTGACTTCTTTGACCTGGATTTTTGTGTACTCTATAGTAGAAGTTCCTCTGCCTGAGCATAGCAAACAAAGGGCTTTCACACATGCCAGTAGCTTTGTCAGTGTGCTTGTGCTTTACCTTGTGGTGCCTGGTTAAAGTAGCTTATTCTTTGTGAAAGGCAGATGAGTTAGAATTATACAATCATAGAATAGTTTGGGTTGGAAGGGACCTTTAAAAGTTTGTCTAGTCCAACCTCCCCTGAAAAGAGCAGGGACATCTTCAACTAGATCAGGTTGCTCAGAGCCCCGTCCAACCTGACCTTGAATGTTTCCAGGGATGGGGCATCTACCAGCTCTCTGCGCAACCTGTTCCAGTGTCTCATGACCATCACTGTAAAAAATGTCTTCCTTCTATCTAGTCTGAATCTATCCTCTTTTAGTTTAAAGCTATTATCCCTTGTCCCTTTAGACCTTTTCGCAGGCGCTGCTAAGAAGTTTGTCCCCATCTATCCTGTAAGCCTCCTTTAGGTACTGGAAGGCCGCAATAAGGTCTCCCAGGAGCCTTCTCTTCTCTAGGCTGAACAACCCCAACACTCTCAACCTGTCCTCATAGGAGAGGTCCTCTAGCCCTCTTGATCACTTTTGTGGCCCTCCTCTGGACCTGCTCTGACAGATCCGTGTCCTTCTTATGCTCCGTGTTCAAAGCTGGACACGGTACTCCAGACAGGGTCTCACCAGATGTTCCATGGTGAGATGTTCCATGGTGTTAGAAGAATTAACAATAGAGAGATGTAGTATGATGATACGCAGAGTCTTGTGTGCCTACCATTCCTTTGGTAGCTTTCCCTATTCACGTTGGCACGTTTTCTGACCCTGTGGCAGAGGGGAGAATAAGTACTGGAAAACCTGTCTTAAGGATTATTTGAAGCAGCATTGGTTTTCTGTGCCATGTCATTCCAGAAGGCTAACTTGACTGGAGCTTTTAATGAAATACAGAAACTAATTTGCAAAATGGAAAACTGAAATATGTAGACTTGGTAAGTGATTTACCTGTCACCTGGCATCTAATAGGCTTTCCAAGTATCTGTGAATTTAAATTACCATAACATTTTTCATTGGTCAAAGGACTTCAAACATGCATGCACACACTAATTTTGTTTGTTTTACTAATTTTGGCACTTGGACCAGCAGGCCAATAGTTAAAGTCCATATTTCCCTCCTCTTAAGAGCCCCTTTAGAACTAGGTGCAACTGTAATTGCTAAGAAGCACAATACAAAGAGGCGAAATAAATAGTAAACCGAACTAGAGAAATTAGTATTTTTCTTAATAAAAAAGGCAATGGAATAGAAAATGCCCACTTGTTGAGCTGCTTTGTAAGTCTTGTGGCTTCTTAAATATTTTTTCCAATCCTTAAATACACCATTTCCTTTTTCTTTTGTATAGCAAAGTTCTGTCATACCACAAAAATCAGGTGTCTTGAAGTTAACGTGGTGTGTTTGGCATATACTGAAGATAATTCACACTGAAGATAATGCAACTTTTACATATTTCCTTACCTTCAAGTCATTCTTTTTTTATAAGTGATAACAAACTGATAACAGTGCTTTGTGTATAAATGCATATGTAGTTTTATTTTGAACTGTTCTGTGTTGCTGTCCAAACATGATGGGGGGAGAGGGAGAAGAATGTTTTCCTCTTCACCCATCTGTTATGTTGTCCAGTGCTTTGGTTGCGTGCTGAGCAAAATATCTCATGGTTGGGGGAAGATATGGGACATAACTATGCTATAAAAACATACAAAGTCATTGGTCAGCATCTATAAGAAGATAACTGGTAAAAGATTGACAGCTTTGTGGGCTAATTTCTGTAAGCAAAGATTTCTAGAATGGCTGTCTTCAGCAAGTAAGAAATTACTATCTTTAGAACTATATAAGTCATAGGTATCATGCAATAATGCCTCTTATGGTGCAAACCAAACATTTAGGTTGGGCCTGTTTACCCAGTTTTAAGTCTTCACTGAAAGTTCTCATCTGTCTCATAGTGGATTGTGCTGCTGCTCTTGAAGTACTAAACTAGAATACTTCTTCAGTGAATATCAATCTCTTTTTTTCTTTTTTTTTTTCCTCATAATGCAGTTAGTCATCGGACCACAAAACGTGTTCCATGATGTAATTCTGGTAATTCTGGATCCAGAAAAACAGTGACTAGTTTAATCCGTTTAGTGGGAGTAGTAGAGAGGGACTTATAAGAGGCAGGCTTTATCTGACCGATGTGATGGTCTGTTGCTTACCTAGTCATGGGTCTGAAGAAATGGACCTTCTCTCTTGATAGCACAGTTTTTAAAAGGGCAAGAAGCAAGTTTTGATAGGAAAATTTTGATGCATCTTTGCATTCAAGATCTGAAGGTAACAAAGACTGAGTAACTTCTTGCTTTGGTTTGGGGTTTTTTTGTTTGTTTGTGTCTGGTTTTCGTTTTTCTTTTTTTTCCCCCAAATCAAATCCAGAATCTTATGCTTCTGAGAGAATAGATTCTCTGGGGACACTTTGAGGTTAAATCTCTTCATTGACTAGATCATCAGTAAAATACTGGACGTGAATTGTCATTTTCTGTATGTCACAAGATAATCTGTGCGATTCCAGTGAAATGCATATTACTGTTCCTGTCTGCAAGATGCAGACTTCTATGCTATTCCAATCCTCCCACTCTTCCAAAGCACTCAAGGAGGACGTTCACAGATAACGCAAGACAAACGAAATGACTCACATGTGAGTAGGCTCTGTTAATTTAGTGTGTTCTTTTTGTTAATGGCCAAATATCAAGAACTCTGCCAAGGAATTGATTTCCCTTGACAGTAAAATTCCCTGGTATGCAGGATGTATTGGTAAAAGTAGTGAGCCTATAGTTTACTTAGAAGATTGGAGACTTTGTCTTTGTTGTCCAGATTTCTGCATATATTATCTCTTCTCTCATTAGATGAGTGTGTGCTTATTTTTAAGAATACTGTGTGAAGTCTTCTGTTATTTCTAGGCTTCTCTGGAATGCTTGCAGTAGGTATTTTCCTCAAGTTTCTTTGAGATTTATCTTTTGGTTAACAGGAAAAGCATTTCGGGAAAAAAGCATCCAGACAAATTACTGAAGTTCAGAGTCTTACTAGGAAACTTCCATTGCCTAGATTGACAACAATGCACAACTTCCTACTTGTTTTAAGCTTTCTTTTGCACTTCTCTGTGTCTTGCTTCCTCAGGGTAGTTTGTATTTAAAGGAACAATAAAGTGGTCTTTAAAGGAACTCTAAATATTTTACTTAGGAGTATAAAGCCATAAGAATTAGCTGTACTTTGAAATGTAATTCTTCATTCTGGCTGCTGTTGACAACAGAACAGTTTGTTCTGTATCAGTTACCCTCTTCTTCCACTTTTCTGGATAGACTTGTCTAGTCTGTTAATGAGCTTCAATTGTTACCTACTTAAATCAGGATATTTTCGTTATGTTCCTATTTTTACTTCATTTTATTTAGGGACATGTTTTTGTGCTACTAGGTTTCTGTTTTTGTAGACTTGAAAAAAAATGCTCAGTCAAGCAGTCAGAAGTGTCTCAGTGCCTCCAGGAGATGATTTTGTGTCACTTCGGGGAGAGACAGGGAGTGTATGGGTTTGGATTTTTTTGTGGTCTGCAATGGCAATAATGGGCTAGATGGAAGATATAGGTAGAATAGCGAGTCCCAACAGCAAAAGTGTAAACATTTTTTATTTACATAGCATCCTCTTTCAGTTTATTAAATTATAATTCCAAATCTGTTGTGCTCTGTGATTATCTTTTTATTTGAAATGTGTTTTGAAGTTCATGTGAGCACATAGTAAACCAATTGGTAAGATCACAGAAATGACTTTATATTCAAGGTTGTAGAACAGTTTCTGTTCAAAACATGCTTTTGACAGTGCCTCTTACAAAAGCTCTTTATTTTTAACTGGCTTTTTTTTCATGTTTTGGTGCTCTGCTTTTTCATAATGATCACTTGAGCACTGGTTCACATGAATAAGTCAGTGGTTTAAGAGTTTGCTCATTCATTTCAAGTTGAGAATTTTATAATGAAAGATTAGTAAGACTTTGTAAACCCTGGGTACTGGGACACAGTGAAGAATTTACCGCTTAAAGTTAGCGATTTTTATTTAATTTTTAAATTTTTTTGTCTCAAAGTGTTAACACTCTTACTTTAGCTATTTTATCCTTAATAGTTGCTGATGATCAGACTTGTGGTTTTGTTGGTGTGGTTTTTTTTTTTTCCAAACCATGGTTCTTGAGTTATTTTTCATCAGCATTACAAAAATGCTTGCTTCTATTTATCTGCATTATGAGATTAGGACTGAAGCTACATACATAGGAGTCAGATGACTCCCCTGTAAAGGTACAAACCTATTAAGCAACATTCTCTGGATGTAAGCTTTGTGCTGTCTTCAGCAAGTTTTACAAGATGTATAAGAATGTGTTTCCTCTATCTTTGTATGTTTCTGAATGAATAGCTGAGTACTACTGAAAATTGAAAGATGGGAAGAATTGTAGCAAACACCTTTCATAAGGTTAAAGGCAACAATGTCCTGAATATTTATAGTAACCTGCAATCTATCTTTGAAGAGCCTGAGCAGTTCAGCTCTTTTGCAGCAATCTGGCTTTCTTATTAGCTTGATTGTGTTTCCCTGTTGAAAAAAAATTCTTAAATACAGTATGTGGTCTTGGAAACCGTGGTTGAGAAACTCCACTCAGTGGATTAGCTTTGTTTGCATTTGTATTCATGTGTATTTGTTGAGAAACATTGCTTCTTGCATTTTATTTATACAGACCTCAAAAGCATGCTCTGTCAGCTCAGTCCTGCGGTTAACTATATCTTTAGGTGCTTGTGAATTTATTGCACTCAGCTCTTCAGGACTCTTGCTGACTAAAACTATATTGATTGAGGCCTCGGTTTAGCAATATGCTTTTAATACGTGCTTAACGTTAAGCTTATTAGGGATGGAATTCAGCTCCAGATTAAGACATCTAAATATAGGTTTCGGCTGAGGAGCTAGGTGTCGACATTTGCACTGGAGTCGGAAGGGATCTAGGGAGTGAAGCCTAGAGATGGATTTGGTTCACCCGCCACTGGGTGTCCCTCTTAAGGTGGGCTGAATCCATTTAGGCTCACTGGCCTGTACTGCCTAGATCTCCTTTTACTGTGGAAGAGAAGTTTGGATAGTTCACACATCTGCCAATAGGAGTTAGTAAGGTATTTTAATCTGGAGTTGATTTCTTTGCCAGTAGTCCCGTTGGCTCAGTGGCACTATTTCGATGCTTAAAACTTAGGTGTGCCAGTGTGATTATTTGCTGTAGCGTTACAAAAACCAGGCATTCTGCTGGAGGGTATCAACTTTCCAGTTAAGGACTGATTTGGTCATGTGAACTGCTTCAGCTTTGCAAATCAAATTAAATTAGGCTTGAATTTGTAACGCAATTTGTATCCTTTAGCCCAGTGGCGATGAATTGTAAAGTGCTCTGTTGTCCCAACAAGTGATCACATCAGTCTCTTGAAACATATTCTTAATTCTTTTGACCAGTGCCAGGAAAGTGAACAGATTGTACCATATTTAATTTCATTTGGTTTAATTTATCTAGGTGAAGGGTATTCTTTTGTTACTTTCTGTATGATTATGTAACTTCAGTGTTAATGTTTTATATAGTCAGGCTAAAAGACCAAATATTATGTGAACACTGACATATCTCATTTAAAAATAAGGAAGATTGCTGCTACCTTTGTCTTTCAGTGAAGATTTATTCTAAGGACTTAAAGTCTTCAGAAATGAGGGTATGATTAAAGAGAGAAATGTCTTTAAAGAACTATACTTCTGAAGATACCTGGGATTTTCAGTGGTTGCTAAGGACTTCAATAACTTATATAATTTCTGACTTTTTTTAGCTCGGCATTTCTTTCTTGCTAGTGAAGTCCTTCAAAAGTTAATCCTGTTAGTAAAGTTAGAGGACTTAAATCACTCATAATTTTATTATCCTAAAGGCTCCCTTCTGAACATATGTTGCCTACAAGAAAGGACAGGCTTTATCACAAGTCTAGAAATCTGTCAGAAACAGAATTGTTAATGCAGATGAAAAGTGAGTTCCATAATAAGGACGATCTCAGCAAAGAGTTTATCTGCAGCTTCTTTTTATCAGTAGCAAGGGTGTTCTCATACTTGCCTTGACAATTTGGTAAAGGGAGAGTTCCTCCAGTATAATTTTTTCAGTCACGTCAGATCTTCCTAAACAAAAAAGCCTTCTCTTCATGAATGTTACCTTCTTTGGTATGGGTATCTTTATAGTTAGAAAGAATTCTCTACATAAACACTGTCCAGAGTGTCATCTTTTGAAACCTATCAAAGGTGAATGCTGGTTTTAGAAGCATTGATAGCGTGTGCTACTATGTCACACTTGGCTCAACATCAGTCCTCTGTGTTTTAAGTAGCTTTGACTTTTCTGTGCTCTTCTTGCAGTCGTATAGAGTGCATTCAATAATCTAATCTCTGATGTCAAAGGAATGTGTAGTAGTTGCAGAAGTGCCAAAATGGGCATTTTGCCATAGGTAGCTCAAGATTTTAAAAGAAAGCTGTCTTAATTTCACGTTCCAGAAACAGCATCACATCAGAGTTTAGTCTCTGGTTGAGTTATTAGTGTCAGCTACTCTGAGTGCACATGCATCTTACACGTAAACTCTGCTGAGTTCTCTATTGCCCAAGTCTTCAGCCAGCTCTTCCTTGTCTACTCATACTAAACTTACATGATTCTCTTTTTTTTGGGGTACCTGATTTGATTGAAGCAGAGCTATGCATTTTTAAACTAAACGTATGTAATCCATATTTCTGTATTAATACCAAAGGCATTCTATCCATTTTGTGGATGGGATGAAAAAAATTATTATTAAATCATTTCAATATGAGAGATTGTTTGGGATGAGAGACCAGTTATCTAAACCTCAGCTCAGGGAAATGAAGTAGCTTTAATTGCCCACATAACACTGAGGAATAAAAAAAGTGTTACATAAAATGGTTAGAAAGTTGTTAGTAGAAGGCTCATAGTTTCTTAAGCAGAGCTCAGCAATAGCAAAACAACTCCTGATATCCTGCTTTGCATGTGGTTGCCCAGACTATTTCCTAGACTAATCTTGGGCAATAGCTTTCAGTTGTAAGAAGGATTCTGCAAATATGTAGGGGTTTTTCTGGTTTTAATCTTCAGTAGAAGTGCAGTAACTGCAAAAAGTCCCAAAGCATGGTTTCACGTATTCAATAAACTTCAGTTATGTCTAATCTGGGTACTTGAATGTTCTCACCTTTCTTTATTTGCTTTACTCATTAGGACTCCTCTGTAAATCACTTAAGTAGCGTAAGTGTCTGAGAGTACCGACAGTGAAAAACAGTTTATGTGCATTCTTTTTAAGCCTTCATTAGTAGCTCAATGTCTGAATGTTAGTCTTCCTCATAGTCATCTTTTGTTTCAAATGTGATTGATCCTTAAATAGCTGACTACCAGTGCCTGCTCTTTGACTCCGGGGAAGGGCATGTCTTGGCACCAAATCACAAGGTGGCC
The DNA here is from genome assembly GCF_964106895.1 of Numenius arquata. NCBI lineage: Eukaryota > Metazoa > Chordata > Aves > Charadriiformes > Scolopacidae > Numenius > Numenius arquata. Next base: position 78,433,482 of record NC_133577.1, on the reverse strand, counting down.
ATGTGGAAAATGAAAATAATGCGTCCTACTGTATCTTCTGTCCACTTCCATCTGCTGTCCATCTACTTTGCAGCTAGCTGTATAAGCCAAATTATAATACAAGATGCTCTGTGCTTATTAAGGTCCTCGGCAATCCTGATCCAGCATAGATTTTTGACAGTAAGGAGTCATTCCCAAAATGAATTGTCTTTGCCTGATGTTGCATCACTTACACCAGCAGAAATGATGTTGTATATAATATGCAAACTGATTTAAGAGATTTTTTTTATGTATCTCTAAATTGGGGTTTACTAATAGAACTGTTAAGAAAGACATTTAGTAGTAATACTTCTTCAATGGTGCTTCCAAGGGATTAGACAAGACTAGTACAGGCTGTGTTAAGGACCAGTTCCAACAGCGATACAATTTCTTTTGCAGCAAAGCTAATGAGAAAGAATCCTTTTCTCTTGTACCTGCTTGTTCTTGCTCCCTGTCTGTTACGCCATGTGAGCATTTACAAAGCTGTACTCTGTTGGATTGAAGAGGGGAAGGGGAGCCCAAATTTCTTGTCTTCTGATTAAGACATCTAACATAAAGAATTCCTCCATAACACCCTCCTCATCCCCCCAAATTACTGCTAATATTGCTGAAGTTATTCAAGAATTTCTGAGGTGGCATTTTGTTAGTGTAAGAGATCCTAGCTGCTTAAGTTCACTATTACGTTGCTGCCTACATATTGTTAACGCATCTGTTTGTGTGGCTGCCCGACAAGTTGGACAAAGGTATGCTGCTGAAAAATCACCTCTGTTTTTGGTGTGCTAAGATACATTTTACCCAGTCAGTAGCCAGACTCTGGTCAACTGCACAGGCAGATGTGCCAGCATGGGGTGGCACAGCGCAGTGATGAAGGGAGGACAGAATGTTTTTCAGTAGTAATGTTGGCTCAGAGCAATTACTATCCTTTCAGGCTGTAGATTTACAGAAAGAAGAAAAGAAATCAGAAAATGTACTGTCTTGAGGAGGGTGACCCAAATTGAGGGAAAAGAAGCGTAAAACACATGTAAAGTGAACAGTGTGTCATGGTAGTGTCATGTGCATTCTGTTTTTTTTAGAATGTGATGAAAGTTTATTTCATGCATTTATTCAAAGTGTACATAGATTGCGTATTCAAATAGCATTTTTCTGATGCTACTGTGGGTGTGTTTTGGGCTTTTTGTCATTATATTCAGATATATTAAAGCATGTCACTAGTCTTACCTATGCATTTAGAACTGGAGGGCTTCAATTAAAACAGGATTGGCCTTGAGTTTTACAGTTTAACCTTAAATACCTTATCAGTACAAGCATAAAGACAGTATTTTCACAATTTTGGGAGGATTTTGAAATTTCTAATTTTCAGGTAATTTAAAAACGTACTTTCATATTGCTTTCCTAACACTGAAGTGCTTTCCTGAAAGAATGCTGCAGTTAAAATAATGTCAGCATGTAATGACTTGAAAATAGATGTGTAATACATTGCTCAGCTTCAACGTCTCTGTTAACAAAATTGCTGAGGTCCTGTGTAGTTGCAAAGGATGAGCTAATCTTTTTCTTTAGCATTGCAATCAGATGTTCTCTATTACAATCAAATGTTTTCCAGAAAATAGGTTTATGTTGACTGAAAGGTATTGAAATAACTACAGTTTATCAAAAACTTTCAAGTTAAATAGTCTGTATTTTAACAGTATTTTTTCTGTCTAACATTTGAAATAAACCAATAACTTCTATAAAAATTACTTTAATGGATTTGTTGGAACATCCAACTGATGATTTGAGAAGTTGAAAGCAATTGATGTTTATTTTTTTTACTGTATGTGTGAGGCTTGAATTGCTGCGTAAATGCAAGTATTTTGTTTATTTAAAAAAAAAAAGCACTCATTTGGCTCAGAACCAAATGACTTGCAGCAGTTTCTGAGTTAACACTCATTTTTATTTCCAAAACTCACAACACAAATTGTTAATTAGTTTTAGAACCAAAACTAAAACGTTATTAAACTACAAGAGTTACAGCTTTTCCCATCACAGTTCAACTTTCATTATGTGCTTTCAGTGTTAAGGAAGGATTAATTTTTCATAATATTAAAAGAGCAGACAACTGAAACTGCTGTTTTTAAGTGATGCAATGATTATACATCAGCTTGTGCTTTTGCGGAGAGGGTGCCTTGGTTTTGTTCAATGTTGTTTCCACTACAAATATTTTTTGGGATTTGTTTGGTTTGGTTTTTTGCTTTGTTTTGGGGAGGTTTTTATGTTCTTGTTTGTGGGTTGTTTTTTTTGTTTCGTGTTTTTTTTTTTTTTTGTCATTTACATATTACTCTGTCTTGATCACCAAACAAACTTTCAGGGAACAGACTGAATTAGAATTCCTTATGCTGTTTTGTGTGTTATCCAAACTTCAATTTAAAATCAGTATTTGTTACCTAATAAGATTCTGGGCACTCTTCTCGGTGGCATTACATGCAAGATTAGTGATGCAGCCTGCTTAAGTTCATGCTTCCTTCCTGCCCTTTCTAGAACCGTTTTAGATTACGATTAAAATGTCTAGGCTTTTTCTTCCCTGATTCTTGAACATAGTCCAACACTCAGCTCATCTTCACTCATCTGCAAAATGTTTTGCTGGGATTTGCTTTTTGGCTATCTTACTTGAAATGTTTCAAGAATGTGTTTGTTTTTTTTTTTTTTTAAGCAGAGTTTATAGCGGTGCTGTGGTTGTAGCTATTTCAGGTGATTAATGTAACTGGAACACGTATCATAGTGTGCAGACTGTTCAGATCCAGCATTTGGCTATTTAATTGCCAGGGTTTTTTCAGGGAACTTGGTTTTCCTAAGCTGTTTTAATTCAATACAGGATGTCCCACTTCAGTCATTTTTTAGAACTTTCAGTAAAACAACATTTTTGTGGCACATTAATGATATTTTGAAATACAAACAGCCATTGTGATAAGCTGTTCATTCTGTCTCCTTTTATTATTTCCTGATGCATGCTTATTAAAGATCTGGTATTGTCTTATAGCTTTATTAAACTGTCCTTTCGTTCTCACAAGCGAGTTGATTTGCTTCAGAATATTTGACTGTTCAAGAAAATCATGCTAACTTCATTCCTTGTAGCACTTCTGAAAAGTTATACCACTTTCCTTCTGTCTCTTCAGAGAATGGACCTTGGAGAATGTCTGAAGGTGCATGACCTGGCATTAAGGGCAGACTATGAAATAGCATCCAAAGATCAAGATTTCTTCTTCGAGCTTGATGTATGTATTTTTTCTTAATGATGGAGAAAAAGCATAATTTGTGTACGTATGTGGATAAACTGAGCAACAAAGTTAAGTTTTGGTACACAGAACAAAAACTTTTGGAAGGTCATTTTATAGAAAGAGGCAGAGAAACCCTTGGCGCAGTTATATAAAGATACATGCCTCTTGTTATATGCAGATGGTATTTAATTTGTGTTGCTAGTCATCTCTACGTAGAATTGTTAACAGCCTTCCACAGAACAAATTATGATAAACCTGGATGCTGTCTTAGCGTTATTAAATAGCAAGAAAATGTTAAGGCTGTGTATGCTTTGAAAAGAGTCTTAAATTCTATGCTTATTGAAGAAAGTAATTGTGGGGATAACAAATCATATGCTGTGTCTCAGTACACAGAAGTTTGAGTAATACAGTTTTGAACTCCCAACTAGGAAGTTAGTCTTCACTAGGACAAAAAGGACGGGGTTTTTTGTTGTTGTTGTTGTTATTTGGAGGGATAGTGTTAATATGCCTAATAGCTTAAAACCCTAGTGAAAACAGTTACAGTATTGCATTTATTGGCTGGGTGAGGTGAACCTGAATATTCTTCAAAGAATTTTCATGTATGTTAGAAATGCTCACTTCTCTAAGAAGGCTTAAGAGAGATTCACTTCTAAATTTCTACAAATACATAGGACAACATGTAGACTGTGCTTTTTGAAATGTTGTGAACTGGTATATGTGATTAGTCACCATAAATTGCTGGATTATTGTTTTACAAAGGTTTCACTAATAAGAATTCATAAAAAATAAGTCTTAATAAACCTGGAAAATGTTAAGGCTAATGAAATTCATGTTCTTGACAGCATCAATCAATGTTCTTATTGATGTTTTAGGCAATGGACCACCTTCAGTCATTTATTGCAGACTGTGACAGGAGAACAGAAGTGGCTAAGAAAAGACTAGCAGAAACCCAAGAAGAGATCAGTGCTGAAGTTGCAGCTAAAGTAAGCATGTAAAACTAGTTACTGAAGTCTCTTTGAAGGTCTGTTTTTCTAAGGATCCAACTTAAGGCTTTGGCAAGCTATCAAATCTTGAGGATTCATACTGAGGAGGGGAAAAAATAAAACTTTTTCTGTCCCTCGCAAAACTTCCTTTAAAGCACAGAGAGGAGAACACAGGGAAGAGACCTCTGATATTTTTGAGTTCAGGAAACTTGACTCTCTGTGATACCGTGCCATACAAATGTTAATTCTTGAACTTCTTTGATCAAAACTTCATCCATAAAGTAAACAAAAATTGATGTTCTTCTCTGTAACTTCTAACTGAAAAAAACATATGTAACTTTTCTGCACGTATCTGCAGAAAGAGGAGTGGTTGTGCAAAGAGGAGGACAATAGAGGTTGTAAAAAGAGGAGGAATGGCTGTACAAATACTAATTTTGCAACACTGTGGTAGAGACAATTGTGTGAATTACTTGAAGTTTCTGAACAAAATCCTGCTCTGGATTTGGTACATAGACTTAGTAACTCAGGCTTTCTCTGTATTTTTTAACATGAGGTAACTTCTGTTTCACTTTTACCTGAAGAAGTTACCTCTGCATGTTTCTTGTAATTATGTTGTACACATTTTACATATAAAAACTCAGTAGCAGTTCAGATTGTTTTCCATAATTAAAAGCATTTCCTGTGATAAGCCTTTTCTTGTCTTTCAAGGCTGAAAGAGTTCATGAGTTGAATGAAGAAATAGGGAAACTGCTGGCCAAAGTAGAACAGCTTGGAGCTGATGGGAACGTGGAGGAGTCTCAAAAAGTAATGGATGAAGTGGAGAAGGCTCGGGTAAAGAAGAGAGAAGCAGAAGTAAGTTGATTGTGGAAGGCTTGGGGGATGGAGAGGGCAGGGTCCAATATTAAATTGGTTGGCATCTGTGTAACGCAAGATGTCTTATCTGCTGTCACTTCCTTAACTAATCCCTGCGTATAAACCTAAAGAATTTGCTTTGCGGCATCCTGTGCAGTTAAAGTTTCTACCTTTAAGTACACGCCTGTACTATTAAAATTATATTCTTTTCCACGGATGATGCATTTATTTTAGTTTAACTGTATTGGCCAGTTGTGTCTATGTTCGTTGGACTGACATCTCATTTGGTCTCATGGCTCTTGCTGTGGCAACCTTGTTATGCCTCATGTTCTGCTGAATGGCTTGTACTAGAAAGCTTCAGTGAAGTGAACCTTTTTCTTCATTGATAGATAATTAGTCAATGGCTTGTGTATCAGGCAGGGTCCTTGTCGTAATGTTCAGGTGGCAGAACTCACCAAGAGATTTTCCATGTTGTATTTCACCAAGATATTACATTTCTAGAAACAAACATCTGCAGTTGTTTTAACGGTACCAGAAGGGTTGCTGGCAGTCTTGCTTGTCATGTGAATGTCTGTCGATAAATTTTGCTAATAAACTAAAACTTGTTTAAAAAAATTAAACTTGTTTAATTAGTGTCCAAAATGAAGGTAGGTCTCTCAGGAAACTATTACAGTTTTAAACTGGGTTCAGAATTAAAATTGGTGTAATGTTTTCATAATATGTTAACACAGCAATTGTAGTGTTAAGGTCTTCATTGTTGCACAAGAAAAAGTTGTTCATCCTTCTAAGTAGTATGATCTTAAGTAAAGCTAATAACCACCCGGCTTTGTTTCATTTGCAAAACCAGTTGCTGATGTACTGCTTTTAAATGTGTCCAATCTTCAAATTAACTTACCTTGTATCTTAATGAGACAGTTGATTTATGAATAGTGTGAACCAACTAAAGGGTGTGCTGATGTATATTGAATACGGTTATCAATTTGTAGTTTATATTTGGTGAAGTGTTATCTTTGTATTTTTGTGCATTGAGAAGTAACAGCAAATTGTTTTTTTTTTTTTTCTAGGAAGTATACAGGAATTCTATGCCTGCTTCCAGCTTTCAGCAGCAGAAGCTGCGGGTTTGTGAAGTGTGCTCGGCTTATCTTGGTCTTCATGACAATGACCGACGACTTGCTGACCACTTTGGAGGAAAACTACATTTAGGATTTATTGAAATAAGAGAGAAGCTTGAGGAACTCAGGGTAAATCATTCTTGTATTTTTGTGTGCGCTCTTACTTAATTATTTGCCAGGCAACCTTAATGGAGTATTTCTTTCTGGGTGTGCGAATTTTTTTCATATTACTTTAAAAGTTGTAATTTCATTAGCCTACAAAACACAAAAAATTCTAATTTAATATCAGTTGTCTGGATAATCTGATAAGAAGACCTCTTTTGCACTGAGGTATATTAAAACACATGTTCAAAGTAATGCATCTTGGGAACAAAGAGTGCGATTCCACTTGTAAAATGGAGAACAGTATTTTGAATGACAATGATGTTGGAACATGTTTAGCAGTGATAGTCAGTCAAATTAACTTTACTTTTAGCCAGTTAATTGACTAAAAGTAATAATGAGACTTTTGAAGCACGAGAACATATAGTGGGCCTTAGTGAGTGACATTTAATTAGGAAAAAATGTTAGTAAGGCTGGTATGAAATCCTCACTTTTGGTACCAATACATAAGGAGGATGATAACACATGATAACACACAAAGATCTACAGAAAGTGAAAGATTAAAACTCAATTTGTTTATTTTATCTGGACAAAGATTGGGAGGTGACTTTCATTCTATAGGTACCAACAAGTAAAGGAGATTTCTTTTTTAAAGAAATTTTTGGAGGCTTTTAAGGTTAACTGACAATAGATTAAGTAAGTTCTGACAACTTAAGGCTGTAGCTATCCAAAATCAGAATACTAAAAGATGTGTAGACTTCAAGTTACCTTGAAGTCAGGTTAGATATTAAAGTAATTGTTACAGAGAGGTTGCATGTTCTTTATAGCTTGAAGATTTGAAATCCAGTTGGAATATTGTCCTAAACAGTACTGTCTTCACTAGAAATTGTGTACTAGAAGAAAGATTTACTGGAATTATGTTCTAGACTTTTGGTATTCAAGAGGTTGGATTTGGACATGGATACCACTTATGATCTTAATATACAAATTACAGAGTTCAAGGCTCAATTAAGTATTTAACTGTAGAAATCAGTAAAGGCAATAGCTAAATGACTTGTAGCCCTAAAAGCAGAAAATGCTGCTACTGAGTTTGAGTAAATTGGTTTGGTTTATATTTCATAATATTCCAGCTGTCTTGCATGCATACTGTGACTTACCCTTTGGAAAGCCCAACTCTTTCCGTTGACTGTATTGGCAACTTAGGCTCCTAAATATAGCTGCTGTAACTTAATCCTTAAATGCCTGGAGTAGATCATGTGAGCTTCCTCTCATCTCTCCATGAAATTATGCAAAGAATCACTTGAACAAGAAACTTTGCTTGTAGTTAAATTACTGATACTGTACGAGGAAGTATAGATATAATATGACATAAAGGGTTGAAATAACTGATCATTTACACCATTTGCAAAAAAAATGCATGGATAATTACTTCACATTCCCAAAGCATCAATAAAATAATCTTTTGAAGTACTTCGCTAACAAAAAAAGAAAACAATAACTATCCCCTCCTTCCTCAGAGCTCTCCTCAGAGATCTAATCAAGATGCTGCTGGGGCAATTCCACATCTCAGAAGAAGGTCTTTACAAAGAGTTGAATTTCTTGCATCATGTCCAGAAGGTGGCAAGACTTGGGTTTGGCCAGATCTCCAGTTGTGAGTTCCACATCTGAGGGCCCTCTACTGAGCGTGCCTTGTCCCCAGTAGTAGTGAGTTCAACCTGGGGACTATCAGCTGAAGCATCCTCTCTAATTATATGTCTCATGTTCACAACACAGAAACAAGTAGCCTCAAAACTAGGTATCAGCCCAACCAAGTCCTTTAAGACTTAAGGATTTTTTTATGTCACAGCGTAGCTGAAGGAGTTAATAAAACAATTAACTGTCCCAGTTCTGATTCTTTTCTGCCGTTCCCCAGTGGCCAAAATATGAAAGGATTGGCATGGAAACTCTCAAGTTAAAGGCATAACTTATTGCTCTAAATTCCTCTTTGTGGAAAACTTAACATATCTCCACGTATTTCAGGTCTTCGTGTAACACCTATCTATTTGCTGCAGCTCTTCTGCAATAATTTGTGTTTCTTGGAGAAAAATAAATAAATAACAGTATATATACACTGAGGAAGAGAGAGGGAATAATATACACAAGGGAAAGGGAATATACATGAGGGAAAGAACTGAATATTAACTGTCTAGGTTATCTTTATAGCACCTTCATTTGAGAAATTTTGAAATGTAACTTAATGAATATATTCCTTTGCTTTTAGAGGATTGTGGCTGATAAGCAGGAGAAACGGAATCAGGAACGTCTGAAACGTAGAGAGGAGAGGGAAAGAGAAGAAAGGGAGAAACTAAGGAGGTAGGCATCTATTTCAATTGCATATACATAATGACATATTTAAATTCAATAGGAAAACTATGATGTAGTTCATACACGTTTCTGAATCTCCAGAATCAAAGTAGTCTGTATTCCTTGGAAACTTAAAAGAATTGAGAGCAAATTTCATGTCTAACTTTTAAAACCTGAATTGTTTTCATAGCCTTTTTAAAAACTACAGATAGAAGTGTCTCTACATATTTGTATAAGTGGCCTTTAAATTAGATAATTTTCAGTGTGTACCTTGTTTTGAGACCTGACAGATCTAAGCTTACACACATTTGAGTTTCTAACATCTGTTAAACCTTCAATATTTTCTTTATAGGTGTTAGAAATTTTCCTTAGTAGTTGAACGTATGACTGAGGAACATAATTCCCTGTTCTTCTATGAAATAGTTGCTTCCAGGCCTCGTGGAGCTAGAGTGGAATGGAATTGAACTACAGTTCTCTGGACGTGTCAGCTCCAGAGGTTAACAGTGTAAACTTTGAAATCTGTTGTGGTGTGATAATACCAGTCTGACAAGAAGTAAGGGAGTACTGACTTGAACTGCAAGCTTTTTCTGTGGGAGCATTGGGAATAAAAAGCTGACTAGATATTTTTTTGGGGTTGTAGTGTAGTGGGCTCAAAAATGAACAAAAAAACCCCAACAAACACAAAACAGTTGTCAGAGGAATGTGTTTCCTGGTAAATATTTTTACAAAGATGTTAACATCACATAAAAGGCCTTTAAATAATTGCTAGTAAAATGAGAAATAAAGTAACAGGTTAACTAGCTTGGTTTATTATTACTAAAGTATACTTTATTTCATAATAAGATTCTGTAAGAAAAACTGATTTACCATTTTCCATTTGTTTCAGGTCCAGATCCCACAGCAAGCATACCAAAAGGTATATAACTCTGCAGACAAGGAATATCATCCATGAAGCCAGCGTTTTACAAGCTAGAACATTCTAAGTTTGTCTAGCACTATTAGTTTAAGATGTCCATCTTTACAGACGAAGTATTCTGTTACATAGTCAACCGTGTGTTTATACAGTATTTATCACTATGTATATGTGTGCATCTATTTTGTGGCTACTATAATGCAACTTTTTGTCCCAAAAATGGTTAGAACACACAGCATTGCTCTTTCTTCAAAACAGAAATTTGTGATTAATACCTGTGGGTGAAAACCCATGTTTTTAAAATCCTAAGCACCAGATTAACTCTCAACACTACATGACCCATCAATAGTACAAGTTTTCTTCCTAGCCTACACAGTTTGAAGGTCACCAGTGAGGTATCATTGCAAAGTGACTGGGAGGGAAAAGGGGGGGGGAAGAAAGAAAATAATGAATTTGTATGGTGCTTAGAACCTTCCAGACAAGTTTTAGGAAGGATATAGTCCTGTTTTTGCAGAACATCATAATATGTACGTTCTGGCAGATGATCCCTATCATTGCATTGTGAAGTTCCACAACTTCGCCTGATAAAGATTTCAAAATTTAAAAAAGTAATTTTTTTCCCCGTATTTTAATTCCTTTCAGAAGCCTGAATTGGCTATGCTGTAACCATACATACAGTCGTGAATTAACTATAAAATTGTCTGTATTAGTTACAAAGGAGTTTGTAGGATTTCTAATGCTGCTTTCCCCCCTCTGTTTGCCTATCACAGGACAATGCAATAGCTCTGAACACTACAGACCATTCTCTGTGCAATAAACTTCCGTATGCATAGAGTGTGTAATATTCAAAGACGCTGACAGAGTAGCTAGGTGAATGCAGTGTCTGGTTTGAGTCCTTTCTGTTCCTAGATCTAGGTCCCGAGATCGCCGCAGACATCGGTCTCGCTCGGCCTCCCGGGAACGGAAGAGAAGAACTCGCTCCAAATCCCGTGAGAAACGCCATCGTCACAGGTCTCGTTCTAACAGCCGCAGCCGGAGTCGCAGCCATCATAGGAGCAGGCATAGTTCCAGGGAGAGAAGCCGAGAACGCAGCTCCAAAAAGAGGTAAATGTTGGCCTAGAAATAAATGGCTTTTCCTTGATGCATGATGAGAGTTTTCACACTCAATTAAATTTACATTTATCGCTTGGTAATTGTTGTGGCTTAACCCCAGCCGGCAACTAGGACCGTGCAGCTGCTCGCCCCCCTCGCCGTTCGGCAGAATGGGGAGAGGATCAGAAGAGTAAAAGTGAGAAAACTTGTGGGTTGAGATAAGACAGTTTAATAGATCGAGCAAACGCTGCACACGCAAGCAAAGCAAAACAAGGAATTCATTCGCTACTTCCCATCAGCACGCAGGCATTCAGTCATCTCCAGGAAAGCAGGGCTCCATCACGTGTAACAGTTACTTGGTAAGACAAATGCCATCACTCCTAATGTGTGTGTGTGTGTGTCCCCTTCCTCCTTCTTCTCCTAGCTTTATATACTGAGCATGACGTCATATGACATGGAATATCCCTTTGGTCAGTTGGGGTCAGCTGTCCTGGCTGTGTACCCTCCCAACTTCTTGTGCACCTCCAGCCTGCTTGCTGGTGGGGTGGGGTGAGGAGCAGAAAAGGCCTTGATTGCTTAGCAGCAACCAAAACCACCAGTGTGCTATCACACTATTCCCATCCGAAATCCCAAAAATTAACTGTATTCTAACTGAAACATGACAGTAATTTAAACACATTGAGACTGTCTCAGATTGCGGTTACACCTTTATCATATTTATGATTTGACACACAGTAATGATATATATATATTTTTTTAATAACAATAATAGGGTTATATATTATTTCTGTTTTGGAAGAATGATAAAAGGTATAGGTGTCAAGATGATAATACTACCATCTTCCTGCAGTGTAGAAAGTGAAACAGTTGACCTCCATTTGAACCCAGGGATACCAGCAGTCTGTCTTACTGTCATCCATTTGTTTTTTCCCTTGGGCTCTTATTCTCAGCTCTGGAGCCCATCTGTTTTGTACTGTACCAGATAAAAACAAGTTTAGATACGCCTGAAAATAAACTTGTTGCATTGCATCTGAAGATGTTGCTTTGCAAGAAAAGTGGCCTAACCCCTCATTGAAGGGTTACCACGGAAAGCAGTCTGGGGTTGTTGCTTTTGAAGTCTGACTCAGTTGCTTTCTGCTCCTGAGGATTTGCTGGCTTATTTTAGCTGAGTGAGGTAAGCATAATTTGGAAGAGTGTTGGAATTGCACGACGAGGCATCTGGTAGGGAGGTCTGCTCATAACCAGGATTCCTTCCTTGTGTAGGTCAGCCACCATGGCATAGATTTGAGTGCAGTACAGTATAGAGGGTGCCCAGTCTTAAAACCCTGACAGACTGTTGACTTGCAAGAAGAGGAAAGATCTGGTTTTGAAATGGCCACATATGCAGGGTTTATAATTCAAATTATTTTAGGAGTTAAATCGCCAAGTATGGAGAAATGTGTTGAATGTGTTTGAGTATCTCATGGGCTCTGTGCCCTAAAAATGAGCCATTTTTCATCCTGGAGCAGGTAAGTGACTGTAGCTGCATTGTGCTCTGTAAGAGAGCAGATAAGACAGAGTTGGTCCAAGTCTTTTTTTTTTTTTTTTTTTCCCCTTCTTTTTGTTGCAGATGGATAAAACTTAAATGTCCATCACTACAGTTGATATAATTAGTTGTGTTTGGTATTTAAAATTCTTCAGGGTGTTCTTTAGTGTCCTAAAGTCAATGTTTCAGACTCTGCAATTTCGATCTTGATTGTAGCCTGTCATCACAGTTATCCTAAAGAGCCTACCTCTTCAAGGCATTCGCAATGGCAGAATAGCAGATCTTCAAACCTGTAGATTTCCAGTCTTAAAAGTGGACGTTTTCCTTTGAGTCAGCACATTTTTTTTAATTTGGATGAACCAATGTATAGAGCATATGCTCAAATTGCCTTTAATTCTTCAACTTTGAAGTCCAGCCTTGCAAGATTCAATTTCAGTCCTTCAAAGGAAACTAGGCTGATTGTTTCAGGATTCTCATTGTAGTTGTTCAAACTCTCCAATATGATATGCATAATGCAAATGATGCATTTTATTCTATATGTTGGCAGAAAAATATTTAAGAGCAAGGAAATGGTGTGGACCATTGGTGCTATCCATGTAACAATAAACCTATCAGTCACAGCTGTAAAAGGTGAATTGAAAAAGCACAAGGTGATTTAAAGATGAAGTCAGTGTCCTTTTGCAAGTTGCTGTCAAAGGATAAGCCCTTCAAACTTTGTTTTGTGTGAATGAGTTAAAAAATACAATGTAATTCAGGGCACAAGATTTCAACCTTACAATATTCAATACTGGAAATATTTCTCCAGATGTCAGTTCTTGCCCTGAAGGAATGAGACACACCTGTGTTGGAAGACTCCTTTGTACAAATAAGAGTTTTGCATTACTGATAACTTGAGGGGAAAAATGCTGTGACATCATTAGCAGCTCATACCTCTTATTTTCTCTGAGGTTGAGCAAAATTTTTGCTCTTAAAGTATGTATATTATGTTTTCAAGAGTAAAGAATCTTCACAACTATGACCTTGCTTCACTGGGAGCAGGATAGCTATTGAACTCTTATAAAGGAGGCTGGATACCTCCTCTTTAGAGATGCCCTTCTAGCCATTAGAGCTGCTTTTCACATGAATGTGGGAGAAGTCTTTCTGTTGAATACGATGCCACTGTTGATGCCAGAAAATAAACCTGAACTTGCAGACTGAAAGGTATTATATTTCCTTGTCTCCTAAGAACTCTTTCTATTCCAGGGAAGTATTTGAGATTTTTTGAATTCTTTTTTTTTGAGGAATTTCTTAAAATGCAGGAAGGAGTTGGTAGCCCTTTGGTTTTGAGTAACCAAGTAAGTTCAGATTTGGGGAATGTGGTGCTTTTGCCAAATGCTTGCAGAATAGCAAAGTGTGACACCGGAAGCAGCAGAAAGACAACTGAAAGCTGCAGCAGTGGCAGCACATAGTGCCACTTAAGAGAAGTGTAGAGTTGTGGTTGCTGCGTGGGAAGAGTTGCATCATTTTATGTTAACCTAAAGCCTTCAGTGTGATTTTTGCGCTTAGCTTAAGTATCATAAAACACTTATTGTAGGCTGCTGAATCTTGCTGTAAAAGCTATTTATGTGTCTGGGTGGTTCAACATGCAAGCATACTAAACAATTAGACTACTTACTGGAGAAAGTTTTGATGTTCTTCTCCTGGAAGTCATGTTCCCATTTTGTTCTGTATAACATTATAACAGGCAACTACGTGCTGGGTATTACTGTTGCAGCAAACTATGCAGTTCTTTCTGGTTTTCCTGTCCACTTTTCTTCAGAAAGTATTTTCTGAGGAGCCTTTCACATAAAATGAAAAGCTGCTATCTCTCAGATACAATAAACATCTCTCTACTTTCAGAATTAAGAAGTATGCTATATCTTGGGAAATTCTACAAATATATAAATTGGTCTGACATGGGTTTTCTTTAATCTATATCATCGTTTACCCTATGAAGAGGTGGATAGATTTAAATCTCTTAATGACTAGGATCTTGCTTCAAATTTAGTAATATAAGGAGTGGACCTCCCCACTCTGGGCACAACTGAACGTGTATCGAGTATGTGGCGATAGTAGTCTCTAAGATAATGGGAACCCATCTGGTAATAACAGCGATGTGCTGAAGGTAATAGGTCTACCCAGGCTTGAATTACTGTCTTATCAAGAGCAGGTCTAAATATGAAGTCCTACTTTTCCTCGCTATTGGCTGTAAGTTCCAAATAACTAAAATGATTAATTTCATTAGAGACAAAATATATAATTTGTGCTTCTTGAGTTGCAATGAGGAAGTGAATATTTGCAGTTTGATCTTACCATTGAGTACAATCATGACAGCAGACCCAAACGTGGGTGAATTGAGAGATGGTTGTGTCAGTATCCTTGAGCCCACTTGGAAGAATTCATGTGACAAGGGCTAACATACTCCCATACAGACGTTGTATGGACAAAGAGAGTACCTTAAGTCATAGGGTGGGGCTTCATTTCACCTGGCTTTAGATGACTAGGTCAGATGTAAATCTCGTGAGTCTCATTACAGACTTATTTGTCATAATTTTGTGTCTATTTTAAGATGAGACAAATCATGCCTTAAAGTGTCTGTTTCTTCTGCTGACTGTTAAGGAAATCTGGCTGATTAGCTTAGATGTTTACACTGCAGACATTTAAAGCTGTGTGAGATAGATCCCACTCTTAGAATTTTTTTTTTTAAATATCCTTCAGATCCTGGTTGACAACAGAATATTCTAGCCCTATGCTAATTCTCTGCTGTGACAGGGAAGTACAGACTTAATTTTCTTTTTTTTTTTTTTTTTTTTTTTTTTTTTTTTTTTTTCCTGAGGAGGAGAAAGCCTGGGGGGAGGAGGGGAGCACAGGCCCATTTAGTTAAACATCTTACCCCTTGGAAGGTTTGAAACTGTAACTACATCTTTCTCTGCTTTCTTAGATCTGACTGCTCTGGGATTTTCCCAGACTGCCAAAGCTGCCCTAGGATTTTTGTCCAAGGCTACTTATGGGGTTTTTTGTCCTCAGACCCAGTGCAGGCATCCACAGATACTGTCTTGGAACCATTATCACATATTATAACACAATTCATAGTTGGTGAACATGACAGTGTGGGTGCTGCCCTCATATCTGGTGAAGAGAGTGATTTCTGCTGAAGAATCCACTCGATCAGTTAGGAAGTAAAGCTTTCTGAGCGTTCTAGAAAATGCTAGTCTAGTAGAGGTTCTGATTCTAAAGGCTATACCTTGCTCTTCAGAAAGGCAAAAATGGTATTTAGGTTCTAAGTCTTCTGGTAGTATTACTGCTTGCTAAGGCAATTGTATAAGTTTTCACATCACTATGCTGTGATTAATTAAAGCTGGTCTTCCATCTTGTTGCTGATTAGAGACTCAGCTGTAGAGAGATGGGACAGCTGGACGAATGCATCTTATATTTCTCCAAAAATGCATTGAATGAAAAGCCAAGGCTGAGGGTGGCATCACGTCGTATCTGTTTGCCTATTCTAGGATTAATTGCTAGAGTTGGCCGGAGTCAACCAGTTTGGAAGTATCATTACTTCTGCAGAGCACTTGCAGTGCAAAATACTTGTGAAACAGCTGTACTAACTCCGGTATCAACTTCTTATTTGGCATGTAGCTCTTCTTATTTGACATGTAGTTTATGGAATAGGAGTAGTGCCTGTGGATCTCGGTGTTCGCAAATACTAAGTCTTGCAAAACACCACATTGTAGGGAAAATAATCTTTCCAGCTGAGAAACTAAAATGAAAGGTCACTTCTTTGTAAACTTAGAAAAGGAAATGAGTGCGGGAGCATTACGTAGACTTTAGTTTTGAAGCTTTGAGGTTGTGACAGTAGCTTTCTGTAGGTGGAGAAAGTACAGCCTCGCTGTCCAGTACACCAGATCTTTTTTGACCAACAAATTAGTGTCTAGCATTGTAGCATGCTATTAAGACTTTGCTGTGAAAGTATATGTTAGAATCTTTATGATTGCAATACATCTTAAAATGAAAATGCAATGTTTTTCAACAACAGGTTTAGCTGCACTCTGTGAGGAAATATAGAGGAGGATGCCTAATGCAGGTTTTTTTCCTAGTACAAGTAGCTCATCTAATTTAAAACTATGTGGACTGTTTAACAGAACAGCTCTCTTCTCGCTCCATTGTAAAGGTTCTGGAAATGCTTATTATCAGAGTAAAATATATAAAAATAACACCACACCAACATTGTAAAACTACTCAAGGAATAATTCTTCTAACAAAACCTAATTGTAGCACAGATTCCAGATTTGTTTTATATTTGTTACGTAATAGCCTCATTCCAAAATTATGCAAATTAATTTCCCCCTGCTTTTAATCAAACTCCCATTTTAAAAAAATAATATTCTAAGTTTGTAATTTACATATCTGAGGCTAGACAATCTTCTCAAACTAGAGACTACAGATGAGAAATTTCAATTAAGCTTCTGTTAAAGCAAGTTTGAGGGCGGAGGTTGAAAATAAGAGATTTAGTGAAGCACATTGACCTTAATCTGGGCTCTGTAATAAATGTAGACTAAATTCTGCCTCTATCAATATTTGTCTTTTAAAATTGGAAATAGGGAAGGGAGAAGAGTAGAATCAATTCTGATGTCTTCTCATAGACTTCTATTTGTATAAGTCTAAAGTTGGTTTGGAAAAAGAAGAAAAATATAAAATGAAAATGCAGTTTGATAGCTACAGATTCATGATTAACTTGATTTCTCAAATTCACTTTCCAGATCCTCAAAAGAAAGATCTTCCAGAGACAAAGAACGTTCAAGAGATCGTGATAGAACATCACGTGACAAGGATAGAAGCTCAAGAGAGAGGTCTCCGCGAGATTTCAAAGACAGGAAACGCTCTTACGAAAGTGCTAATGGCCGGTCGGAAGACCCGAGGAGCTCGGAAGAGCGTGAAGCAGGGGAGATATAACTGGCTGTATATTCACCCGATCTCTAGCTTCCTATGGAGTTGCATACTATGGTTTAGTTTACAGTTGTTCAAAGGGACACCAGTGAGCAGTTTCAGACACTGATCCAACTAGGGTAGATGTACAGTATATTAAAAGTGGTTATAACCAAGTCAGAATTAAACCCCGTTAATTAATGATGCCTAAAGCTGGGTCCTGGACTTCCACCAAGTTGTAAAACTTTTCTGAAAGATTTCTCTTTATTCAGGACAACAGTTTTATGTACCAAGATGCAGATCTCGATGTTTTTAATCTCCTTTCCAATACAAGTTAGTGAACAAATTCTATTGTGCTACTTGCCTTGGGTGCTTTTGAACCTTTATAAATTCTCCAATTCTGCTCCAGTCAAAACAGCAGCATTGAAAGGTGGTATTTCGGGGGGGGTTTGTTTGCTCTTTTTTTTTTTTTTTTTTTGTAAGAGGGTGGGTGGATGGATATTAACTTTTACTCTAAGGTTACGTTCCCAGTGACTTTTTTTTGTTTGGGAACCTAGGAGTTGATTACAATGGGAGCATTTAGACAGGAATGTGTGCTGGAGAAAGCGGAAATGTCTTTTTACAGTGCCTATTTAGACTTGGAAATTGAACAGCTGTTGCATTACATCTTTTTTATTTCTACTTAAATTTTGAAATCAAAGCCAGTCCCATATCTGTACCATTTGATTGGTATGTGTTCAATATATTTGTTTTTTCCATAAGGACTCTTTCTGCTTTTTCTTGTGGGGTGTAAACGGCACATCCTTAATTGTATTAAAAACAAACAAAAAACCAGCAACAACAAGCAAAAATTAAGAACAAAAAAATAAAAAAAAAATAAAAAAGGAAAACACATTGTCCAATAACTTAACAAGGATATACTGGTCTCTTAAGGTGGTTACTTAGCAGTTCAGTCATTTAAAAACTAACATTTGGTTATTAGAGTTTTTAACATGCAGGTGCACTCTAGGAAAAGCAGTAATTCTGATTACAGTCCTGACCGTGCTAAGATCTTCAGAGGCAAAAACCTGAAGAATCGTAGTGATCATGGCACAACCACAAACTCCTCAATGACTTCAATTTCAAAAAGCAGTATTTAATTTGGGTGCAAGCTGCCTTTACAGAAAGGGGATGCTGTCGATTCTGTCTGATTGGAAGTGCATTTGGGGCATATAAATTATTCAGATATGTCCTACCCCCACACAGCAGAATTTAGAGACTGGTAAGTTCTCCTTGAGATAAGCATCACAGTTAAGTACCTCAGTGGTGCCAAGAGCAGTGTTTCTAGTGATTTATCGGCATTTTCAGCAGGTTCTGCAGACTCTCCTCTGTATTTCCCTAGTCCAAGTACCTCTCTAGGCCTGCTAATCATGGGTGTATAATATCACTATAAATGCACTACGCGCATTTTTCCTCAGTGTCTTTTCTGCAACTTCTTCAGTATGGTCAGAACAGAACCTTTACATCTCAGCAAGGAGTTGTGTCCCACAGGACACACACCCTCCGCTTTCAATTCATGTTGTTTAAAGCTCCTAAAAAAAAATAAAATAATAATACAGTAATAGTGATGGCTAACTACTTAAACACTTTTTATTTACCCATTTGAAATCTGAACGTGAGTTTCCTTCCTGGGAATGCTTCATGGTTTCCTGTGTGGCCCGGCTGTCTGATAAATGTAAGTAACCAGCGTTTGTCCCTCTGGTATGAGCACGCTGTAAAAGTGCTTGCTATTGTCACACCTTTGTTAATGGAATTCTAGTGGTGTGACAAAAGGTGAACAGTCATTTCTAGATGCATCTCGCGTAGCAGAATTGCCAGTGAGTGGATTGCTAACTCCTTTGGAATTCTTTTCTGGAATAAAAGTATTCCAGAAATACTGAGGACCTGTCTCCCCCTGCAGCCAGTAACTAGAAATTTTGAATTGTAAAAGAGGAGAGGGGTGGGAATTTTTTGCTGTGGCAAAATACTGCTTGGGCTCCTTACTAGCAAATTCTGGATAATATGCCATTCATTTTACAAGTGGCTTTTAAATTTAATTATGAAAGGGTGATTAGATTTTGAGCCTTTCCTTATTTATAGGTTTTCATGGGGTGGTGAGCTTCATAGTATCCAAGTACCACACCAGTGTTAAACAGAGAGAAGGTAAGTCTTACCTCTGGTATCCTGATAAAATAATCCGAATTATATCTTGAAATACATGTCTCGCATCTGAAATAAGGACTGGAGTGCGGTCAGGAAGAGAACTGAGTTAAGGCATTTGGTGAAACACGCTTCTGATGCAAGAGATTGGGAGCATCTATCGGTAAGGGAGACTACTTTATTAGTTGTGCCTGAGTAGGTAAGGGTCTTCTACCCTGCCATCAGAACCAAGCTACCTTTATTTCCAGGAGGGTGAAATTCATCACCTCTGTGTTTCCTGCTGGACACCTGAAGAGTGGTATTGACTGACGTTAGTTTGCATGGTCAAAATGACTATAAAAGGGATCTGGGGAAAATAAATCTCTGTCCATCTCTGCTGCATCTCATAAGGGAATGAGCTTTAACGCTAACCAAACAGTTTGGGCTTCACTACTTGTGGTCTTTAATTTTCCCAGTCTTCAGTAAACAGTTCAGCAGTTAAATCTGACTTCTGGTCTAGAACCAGATCAGAAATACGGTGGTGAGATCATTCAGCAGATCAAGCCATTCAACCCATTAGCCCGGGTCAAGTACGTCCTTACAGGGGGGTGCACGACCTTCACAATCACACTTCAGTGTCATCCCTCTGCACTCTACTCGAAACTTCCCACACAGAGCCTATTTGCCCAGGTTTTCTCCCTTGGATTGCTTCTTCAGCCACTGATTTTTAGGAGATTGAGAGAGCCAGAGGCGAGGTGTTCGACCTGCGGGAAATCTGGAGAGGGGGTGGTGGTGCTGTGCAGTGAGGTGTCTGCAGCGTAGGGATCTGTACTGCAACAGATTCTTTGCTAAGAGATCTCGCAGGCCTGCAGGTCCTTGGGAGGGCCTGAGCGCTGAGAGTGCTCAAAGCCATTCCTATTCCAGGAAAATATCTTCCCTCTCCTGGAAAGAGGCTTTACTGCAGCCTGGGAAGGGAATGGAGCTCCTGAGGAAACCTAAGGATGCTCTAGCTAAGCACCTTTTTGAAATTTTGCTGATGCAGGTGTAGCTCCATAGCAATTTTTGTCAGACTGGGGATTGGGGGAAAACAGTTGATTATTTCAATTATTTAAAGTGTTTGAAATGCAGTGAGCCTGCAGGCGTTATTCCTGTATCTCAGAAAGCTCTCACTCTGGATTAGCCAGGGGAGTGTAGAGCAGAAGAACATTAAAATGGTGAGCAGCTAGGGGATGGCACATCACCAGAAAGGGGGTCCTTTCCTGAGCTATACGTGGGTTGCTTTTCCTGCTGGAGCAGCAGGGAGAAAATAGGTGGAGCAACCCCCTAAGTCAATACAAATGGATGATTGTGCAAACCTTAAATAGCCTCTGGGCAGGGATTATCTATTTAGCCCAAGGGAGAATGGTAGCACCTTGTCTTAAGGCACCTGGGGCCAACGCAAGCCGGCTGAAGGCATGGATAGGTGCCTCCAAACAAATGGGGTTTAGGTGTGGCAGCTTCAACACCACAGAAGTTTCTTGTTGCGATAGCGAAGCTGACTCATGTGCCTGCTGTCTCCTCCATGGGACCTAACCAGATTGCAGTTGCAGTCAACCTTAAAAAAAAAAAAAAAAAAAAAAAAGACACAACATAAAAGCAGAATGAGCTACACAGCAGAGGTGATGGCAGTGTGCGGTGTGTTGTCTAAGGGCCTACAGCACCTGATAACCCACCCCACTTGCTGTTCTCCATCCCGCATTTCATGTCCCACCTCGCTCAGTGTAGTTGTCCTTTGTTGGGCGAACAGTAGAGGTTAGTAGAGGTTTAGTAGAGGTTAGTTTCTCCCGATGCAGTGGCTTATAAAAAAGTGTTAATGCGATCTTCATTCAGTCCTGCATGGTTCTTGCTCGTTTTTTGTGTTTTTTTTTTTTTTTTTTTTTTGCTTTGATCACTTTTTTCTACTTGCTTCTTAATAAATTCTTGCACCGTTACTGCTCATGCAATTCTTCAATTCTTCTTTTCAGTAATACCTGGAGATCTGGCTTTCATTCCAGCCTGCAAAACTGGGAAGCAGCAGGCTGCTGGGCAGGGCTTTCCAGCAGCTGGAAATACAGGGGAAGAGAGGAACAAATGGTTGTTTATACCTCTTTGTCCCTGCTTTCCCTTCTGCAGGGGCATAATGGACAGTCAAGGGGCAATTAGAAAATTCTCTCATGGCTTGTCTCTCCTGGCTCTGGCTTTTCGCCTCCTGTTGCTGGGGTAACCGCAGTCCCAAACCGCTTCCCGAGGCTCTTGGTGACACTGCACGGAGCACCACAGGCAAGCAGCATCCTAGGAAATGCACCGGCAGGGAGTCGGGATTAGCTGGCAACAAAGCAGTGCTGGCCACAGGCAGGGGGGTGATGGACACAGAAACTGCGGTGGCTGGACAGCCCTTTCCCAGGCTGAAATGGTCTGGTGGATGCTGACCGTAGTAAAGAATTGATGGTGATGCTCAGTGAGGAGCACAAAGGTTCAGCACAAAGCAGGAAATTGTTCCTGGTGCTGGCTCAGAGGGGCTGCAAACTCACAGCACCAGCCCTCAGGCACCACCAGCATCAAAGGTCTGCTCCAGCTTCCACGTATCCATCACTACAGGGTGATATCAGGGTTGGGGACTTTGCACCAAACTACTGTAACTTAAATCCTGGGCTGTATCAAGAGAAGCGTGGCCAGCAGCTCGCAGGAGGTGATTCTACTCCGCTACTCTGTGCTCGTGAGACCCCACCTGGAATACTGTGTCCAGCTTTGGAGTCCTCAACACAGGAAGGACATGGACCCGTTGGAACGGGTCCAGCGGAGGGCCACAAAAATGATCAGAGGGATGGAGCACCTCCCCTATGAAGACAGGCTGAGAGAGCTGGGGTTGTTCAGCCTGGAGAAGAGAAGGCTCCGGGGAGACCTCATAGCAGCCTACCAATATCTGAAGGGAGCCTACAGGAGAGCCGGAGAGGGACTCTTTGTCAGGAAATGTAGTGACAGGACAAGGGGTAATGGTTTTAAATTGGAAGAGGGGAGATTTAGATTAGATATTAGGAGGAAATTCTTCATTGTGAGGGTGGTTAAGCACTGGAACAGGTTGCCCGGTGTCATGGTTTCAGCCGAATTTACCAAAACCGGAGTGACAGATGGCCCTTCCCCCCCCAAAAGAGGAGAGAGGAGGAGAAAGAGATCAGGAGATTCAGAAGTTTAGAATGAACTAAACTACTTTAATGAAGAATTAATATTAAAATAAAAATAAAGAAGAAAATAATGAAATAAATACAATAGATACAAAACCAGATCAAGCTCCCAGGATGACAGTCTCGTCACTGGCAGGCACTGGGGAAGTCCCAGACTGGACTCAGCGATGGATGGGAACTGGATTCCAGCTCTGGAGTCAGGAACACACGGATCGGGATCAAAGGCAGATGAACAGACAGAGTCCTCTCTGGACGTCAGCCATCGCAGGAAGGGGCTGACCCTTTGATCCCTCAGCTTTTATACTGAGCATGGGGCAGATGGGATGGAATACCCCAGTTGGTCAGGTTTGGGTCACCTGTCCTGTCCACTCCTCCCCACCGATGTGACCCCTCTATGTTTTTTCTGTTTCCGACCCTCTTAGGGGGCAAATAACGGAATTGGCTGACCTTGGTTGTTATAGCAATAAGTATAAGCAAGGGCCTCCCTGCATACCATTCCTTGGCATGGAGCACAAACATTGGTCTTATCATTCTGAGAATGAGCGGTTTTCTCCACAATATGCCGTTAATTTCAGAGAGTTAGAGGAGGCCTAGCTAGGATGTAAAGTTAAAGAACAGAAAATTGGTTCGGTTTTACTTCAAACTGGGACACCCGGGGAAGTTGTGGATGCCCCATCCCTGGAAGCGTTTAATGCCAGGCTGGGTGGGGCTTTGAGCAACCTGCTCTACTGGAGGTGTCCCTGCCCATGGCAGGGGGGTTGGAACTCGATGATCTTTAAGGTCCCTTCTAACTCTAACCATTCTATGATTAATAAAGTGCTGCTGTCTTCCTAAGCTCCAACTGGTTTGCAACAGCAAAGACCTGGTGAGAGCAACTGCTGCCTTGATGGAGGGTGGGACCCTAATCCAGGTGTCAGCTCCAATGTTTTCAATGCCATTGTCTTCCTGGTCCTGAAATTCTGCCTCTGCTCATAACCCTGCGCAAAGCTCTGATGGTGACCCATGCTAATCACGATGTTGGGATCAGTCTGCTACGCCTGATGGCAGTGGTGTCAACAGCTGCCGGGTGTCCTTGGTGGACAGCCTGGGGAGGCTGGATGGAGATCAGTAGCACCAGCATCACCAGTGGTGTGTCCCTGATTCATCTGCTCCCCTCCCGTGTGGTTGTGCAGGGGATAAAGTGAAACATCACGTTGCTGCCTGCAAGAGGGACACCACAGCAGTGCTTCCTCCTGGGGAAATGCTTCCAGGGACGTCAGAAGTAGAAGCCTGGGCTCTCCAAGGCAAGCATAGAAAATATTCTTGCAGTATGATGAGGTTGCTATTTCTACTGCCCACTGAGTAAGGAAACGATTCAGTCTAGGATGCTGCTGGCTCACACCGGGGAGAAAAAATCACTCCTGTGTGTCTTAGGCTTGTTTGATCGGTGTCAAGAGGATGGGGCTGGTCTTTTTTCAGTGGTGCCCGGGGATAGGACAAGAGGAAATGGGCACAAACTTGAATATAAGAAGTTCCACCTAAATATAAGGAGGAACTTCTTTACTTTGAGGGTGGCAGAGCCCTAGAACAGGCTGCAAAGAGGTGGTGGAGTCTCTGTCTTTGGAGACATTCAAAACCTGCCTGGAGAAGTTCCTGTGCAACCTGCTGTAGGTGGACCTGCTTTGGCAGGGGGGTTGGACTAGACAATCTCCAGAGGTCCCTTCCAACCCCATACCATTCTGTGATAGTGACCATGTGCAATCTGACCAGTATAACCGTGCCCTGAACTGGTTCAAACCCACTCCACTGCATAAGCCAGAAGCGCTCTGGTACTGGTACGGTATATAAGGTTAACTGCGCCTCAGTGA
The DNA here is from genome assembly GCF_964106895.1 of Numenius arquata. Lineage (NCBI taxonomy): Eukaryota > Metazoa > Chordata > Aves > Charadriiformes > Scolopacidae > Numenius > Numenius arquata. The sequence continues at coordinate 78,409,146 of NC_133577.1, read as the reverse complement.
TACTCTAATTACTCATTAACTCAGTATTAGCTTTAGCAAAGGTATAGGAAAAAGGCATGTTCTCTAACATTGCCTTTCTCTATAGCAGGATGTTGTAATGAAAGAAAAAGAGATTTTACAGTGTTGAAAACTGAGGTTAGAATAAGCCCGGGGGCTTTTTTGGTTTGGTTTGCAGCATGTCACACCTGTGCTTTTATGAAGCAGCTGAGCGCCCAGCCTGATGGATGGGCATTTGAATTTGGTTGCTGTTCTGTTTTTCCAGAGACCACTGGCTCTTAGGGCCGATTCAGGCGTTTCAATTAACTTGTCTTATCTCAGTAGGATCTTCCGTAAGCAGCAATGCTTTCTCATCACACGTTGTGCCGTTATGAGCCTTGTGGTAGCTTCTGTTTAACCAGGGAAGGTGACTTGAAAGCTCTGCTGCTCCTCTCTGGCTCTGATAGAAGTGACCGCCCTGGCACCTAGCAGGGGTAGAAACATTGCTGCTCCCAGCGTGTTCCCTTCTGCTCACCACTAGCTGTTTTAAACAGCAAATAGAAGCAGCCTCTACTCTTTCAGTGTAAAGCAACACCTCTAAGGGCGATAGTTGTACCTTTGCCTACAGCTCTACAGCAAAGTAGCCCAAGCAGCCCTTCAATTAAATCACCAATAACGCAAATGGCCTTCCAGCGGGAAGAGTGGGTGCAAGGGAGGGTTTTCCTAGAAGCTTCCCCAAAACCACTGCCAAGGTTTCTAGTCCCCTCTCTGGGCAGCCCTGGGATATCTGAGATGACCTTCCCTCCCTTGCTCACCTCGCTGAGCCTCTCTACTGCCCGTGTGCCAGGCAGGGGCAGGAAGGCTGCTGCTCGGCTCAGACTCTTTAGCAAGAAAATGATTAGGCTTAAATGAGAGGACGCATCTGCTTTCTCGGTGTTTATTGCGTTACACTGAAGCAAACCCACATGTAGTTATTTGCAGTTATTAGCTGATGATTTCACCATGTCTAAGGAATACGAGGAAAAGCAATTAAATAGTTTGGGACTCGGTTACCACTGAAGGGAGGCTCAGGACGTGCGACAGGACAGGATGAGGGCAGCACTGTAGAAACCCCATTCAGCGGAGCAGCAATCTCCCTCAGATGGCTGCTTTTTGAGCAGCACAGGATCTAGTGAGCTCCGTACTGTTGCCCTCTCCTGGCTACATGGCAAGAGCAATTTGCTGGGAGTAGCACTGTGAAATCCATGTGCTGGAGATGTTCATCCCTGCCCAGAGGGACCCAGCGGTGACCACATTCAGCGTTGCCATCCCTTATGCTGAAAGGTGCTCCGAGAAACCTCTCCCCAGGTTGGGGAACTCTCCTGGCTCATGCAGGATGGGACTTGCCCCATGTCTTTCTCAGATGTTAGTCTTTCCCATATACCACTTCCCCCATTGTTTTCATTCAAACACGAAATAGCACCCATACCTCTTAAATAATGACCTCTGCAAAGTCTCTGGAGATGCTTAAAAATGGTCTCCTGCTCGTCTTTCATGAGGATGGAGAGGTGGTAGCTGAGAAAAAGAGCTGCTGGTGCCTCTCTGGGCTGGTGCTGCTGGATGGAACTAGTCTCTCTCTCAGGAACAGCAAGCTTAAAGTCATCATCTTAAAATGTAGGCTTCAAGGACGGTGGCCAGAGGAACCCACCTGGAGCACTGAAGCTGCAAAGCACATCAGGATTTGTTGGTTGGCTTTGATGTATTTGCGGGTTTTATTTAACTGTAGAAACTCAGTTTGCTAAGGGAATTTTTAGCATCGATATCTACATGACATAAGCCTTTCTCTTGCTTTTTTTTTTTTAACATTTTCATTCTTCCAACCGTGGCTGGAGGCCCAAAAGCAGCAAATCAGTGCTGGCGAGACATCTGAAGAGCCTGGAGATTGCACATCCTCACCAACCCGCCTCTTTGTAGACATTGTTCAGGTGAGTGCAGATTTCATTGGTCACCTTCTCAAAGGAAGCTTTGCAGTCTCCGCCAAATTTCTCCTCCATCAGTTGCAAGATAATGTCACAGATAATCTAAACAAGGAGAAGGGAAGAAACAACCCATGTGAACTTTCCTCCACATTAGAGATGTAAGAATTATATATAGAGTTATATATTTCAGCTGGGGTTCTTGGAGGGCAGGAAGGGACTACAAGAATGATTCAGCAGCATATAACATGCAGAGCTTGTAATAAGTCATGGAAAATTAGGTGCATTATAGAATTCACCAAAAAATGCAGTCACCGTGGCTGGTTTTTTTAACTATCTTGTATCTAATTAATGTTGACTGCGCCCGTCACTTAAAGACAGCTGTATAGGACCAGTTCACTTGGCCCACTTACTGCAGTTCTTCTCCTGGCAGTGGACTGTCCCAAATGCTTAGAGGCCATGAGGAACCCTGTGTTGGGCACCTATGGAATATATGGGTTGGGGAGTAAGTTTCGTCCTAATCTTTCCTGCTCATTAGCTATCTACCACTCTGTAGAAATTACAGTCGCTAAGTAGATGGTATACTTTGAATTGTCAGCTCCTTTTCTGTGAAGCATTTATTATTTTGTGTGCATCTTTACCCTGAAAAAGTCTTTTCAGGACTTCTCCAGGCAGAAATCCTCACTTATTGAAAACTGGGCCCACTGCTTTGGAAACCACCTTCACGGTGCCTGAGTGACCAGAAGGTCCCTCTTTTTGCACTTTGTGCTGCGTCAGACAGATAAAATAGGTTTAAATGAACTCTGCCAGTGACCTTAGGTGGACTTGGGCGAGTAATTTGATCCTGTATTTATTATCTGTCTTTGTTTAGTGATGGCAATGCTGTTGCCATTGTTGCTCAGTAACAGCTGATTTAGTGGTCTTAGAAAAGTTCAGTTCTTGTTACTAGAGAAAAGTAGACATCAGGGACTGAATTCCAGTGTTAAGGTGCTTTTCTGTGTCTTGTTATTAAATGAGAAACATGGGAATCCTGCTGCACTGAGAAAACCCCCTACAGCTCGTGGGCAGCCCTGCAGCTCCCACCTGAGCAGACCTGCCTGCATCGCATTGCTGCATAGCCTTCTTCCCAACAGATGCCAGATCTTTCATTCCTGCTATCCTCCACCATCAACTGTCTCACCTTCCACCATCTCCACACTCTGGAGCGCATATATGTGTATATTTCTATAGACAAAGCCTGTTTTCCTCAAAGGGGAAGACATCCTCAGCTGCTGGGAAGAGGGCTGCTGGCTCACCCTAAAGTTTTTGGGGTCAATCTTCAGCTGGGTGGCATGTTTCTTGCCAAGTGGGTTCACTATGCCAAGAAAAGCTTCGGAGTTGTCCAGGTGTTGCACCATGTCGTTGATGGCGGAGAAAACCTTCTTGCCGTGGCCCCTGACCTGATCCGACTGTTTCATCTCTTCAGCAGAGTCCATGCCTTTGAAGTGTGAGAAATAGGACTTGGTGTCCGGGTGCTCGGTAAACATCCTGTTGAGAAATGAGAGAGTCCTAATTTGTGGACCAAGGCATCAATGCAGATATGGCTTCCTGTTCCAGGCCTTGTCTTACACATTTATTGCCCTTTTCCCATTTCTTTATTAGAACAGACTCCTCTTTCCCCTGCATTTCTTGGTTCTCCTTTGCCCTTCCCATCTGTACCCAGCCCCTGTGCCCACAGCAGCCTGTCCCCTCTCTCGCCTTTCCCTGGGGCACTTCTCTTTTCTCCCTTGGCCTTAAAACCTACCTATCCTGGATTTATTCTGCTGCTTCTACAGTAAACCTTTCCTCGGTGTTGGCTCAGTGTTAGGGAAGCTAAAATCCACAGAGAAGTGGGAGCGCTTTCACACGGGGTGAGCGTGATATTCCAGCGTGATATTCCCAAAGGTGTTCTGGACATATGTCAACTGTGCTCTCAGTGGGTGTTTTCATGGAGAAAAACTACTACTGGTATTGTTAATTAACCCTTTCCTAGAGTTTATCCCAAAGCTTTCTTACTGCCTGTGATGGATTGCTGTTTGAGTACCGGGTACCGCTCATTTCGGTTATTCAAAAGTAACACAACTCAATGCCACTCATAAAGGAATTGCCTTTTATAATACATCAATTACAGTCTGGGGCTGTAGGACACTAAGGCAAAGCCTTCTAGAGTAAATTACTCCCAGGAGCCAAGCCACTGCATGCTACTAGCATTTTATAGCTGCATTTCTGACCCTAACTGTCCTCAGGTTGTGTAGACTGCAGAAGGCTGATCCAGGCACATGATGATGTGATATACAAGAAAGCCAGAGGGAGGGCTAAAGGTATGATAACCAGAAACAGCATTTGGACTGATCAGTGCGTATGGAGGTGATGTAAGTCACAGCTAAGAGAGGGATACGTGAAAGGTGAATAGAAGAAACTTCTGTCTTATGGAAAAAGAGAGGAAAACAGAATGAAAACTAAGAGAGGAAAGCCCACAGGAAGGGTACAATGCAGTGAAACAGATGGGCTCTGGACCTGAAAGGCTGAAGGAGAATCAGAACAAAAATACTGAGGACATGCAAGTTAAAAAAAAAAATCATTAAAGCAATTTTCGGGAAAAGGGTAAGAGGGAAATAGGGCTCATGGTTTTGTTCCCATTCTCTTTCATACCACGCTTTCTTTTCTTTACCTTAAATGAGTGAAGAAATTGTTCTCATCTCTTCTTTCTTTCCCACCCCGTTCCCTCTTTCCTTTTACTTTTATTTGTGTGGATCTCTCCTTTTCCCTGTTTCCTCCCTGAGGTGGGATAAACCACAGCAAACCAAAATGTTCCCAGCAAGGGCTGCGTGAAACACATCAAGCCGTGCTCCTAGGTGGTAACTCCATCCTTCTTGCTGTTCGTCCTTCAGCACTCTGGGGTAGCAGCGGGATGGTCTCTTTCCTTACCTGACCAGCACAGTTGTCCCATTGTCCTCAGCATCCACATATATCTTTTCCCAGGCACCACGGGCACTTTGCACCTCTGCTTCAGAGAACGACATGGTGGAGGAGACGGCTGCAACAAAGGACACAGTGGGAAGGAGAAGGTCAGGGAGGTCCTGGTGGGGTGGTTCTGCTCCAGTTCTCTCCTTGGGGCTCTCTAAATACTGCCCTGAGGATTTAGGAGATCTTGAATGGACTCTTTGTCTCTGTTACCCCTTGGTCACATTTCTTTGGGCTTTAGGGCTGCCTAATCACTTTTAATCAGGAAAGAAACCAACCACGTGAGGAGAGAGAACTAGCACTCTCTCTATGGTGTCAGGTGCCAGAGCAAAGATCTTGCTGTCTGAGGAGAAAAGACAAAAAAAGGGTTTTCAGTGGGGAAAAAAAGATCTGCTCTCCTCCTCTCTTGCCCCTGCCAAGGCCAGTGCTTGGCTTCTCTTTCCCGAGGGCGATCCTTGCCTGAACACTAATTTTCCTGGTTTGTTCCCAGCAGCGCTGCTGTGCTGTGGGCACCGTGGTGCCCTGCCATTCTGTCTTCCCAGCACTTCCCAGCTCCTTCAGTCCAAGTATTTCCCATTTTCCAGATCCAGAAACTCTCTCCAGTCCTGCTGTCATGCCACAGTCACTGCTTTCCCCACAGCCCTCTGGTTTAGCTGGGGCTCACCCCATGCTGCTCCCGGTCTCGATACTGGGTATATGGAAGACATTACCATCCCAGAACACCTCCATTATGGGGACAGTGATGGCAGCGTGGGCACAGCATCCATGGCAGCAGAGCCCTTGCAAGCCATGGCATTTTAACACCGGAGATAAATGGGTGCAGGACACCCAGGCTGGAAGCACAAGCAATTTGCTACCCAAAACCTCCTGGCTTGCAGCTGAGATCTCTGTCCTACCCATAAGCCCTACCTGCCTGGAAGGGAGAAAGAGGTAAGGGGCAGGAGAAGGGTGAGCGTGGAGCTGCAGACAGCGTGTATGGGCCTGTTATTGTCACAGTCACTTGGAACTGAAGGCAAAAAAAAATCTTGGATTATCCCCACGGCGCCTGGGCTTAACCTCTGGCAGGAATGTTCTAGTTAAGTCCAGGGCATGCACACGAAATAAGGGCTAAGGGGCTTGAGGAACCTCTGCTGCTGCTGCTGGACGCCAAGCGCAGACAAAACCTCGTATTGTTTGAGATGCTTTAGAGTAGGGAAGGAACAGGCGCGAGGGAGAAATGTGTGGCACAGGAAGCAAAACCAGCCAGATACCCCAGGACAGATGGAAAAGGGTGTTTGCAACCTCACAGAGACCGATCGGTCTTGTCCCACTGCTGCTGAGGGATGCCTCAAATTACTTCACCGAAACTAACTCCCCTCTTACCTCCCTCCTCTCCCTTTCCACCTCAGCAAAAAGAATGGTCTGATACCAAGCCGCACAGCTTTCTGTTTTCTCATCCCCAAATCCTCAGAAAAATGTCGCAGATTTCAGGAGAGCCCCAGGGAGGGGACACACTTGCTGTGCTGCTGGGACCGCTCCTTCCTTGAAGGCAAACACAAAGCAGGGAAGCACCGGTCGGCCCAGCCCAGCCACCAGCACAGGGACACAGAGGAAGGAGCGGAGATGGCACCGCAGGAGCTGGTGGTTCCAGGCCTTGGGAGCTAAAACTACCTGGGAGGATCTCGGTAGGGAAAGCACCAAGTTTTTGGCTGAGAGCAGAACACACATCAGGTCTTGTCATGGGTGGTCTGGGAGCTCCTGAAGAAAGAGTGGCACCAACTTGAGCCAAAGGGAAAGGGGCTCAGGCAGATTCGGAGCTTGGAGGCAGAGCTGATTTTTCTTCAGGGTGTGAATGTGGATGATTACTTGCTTGCAACTTTTCTTCCTCTCTGTAGGTGTCATGTTCTCCTTGCAGATCCTGGTGTACCTTGACTTGCTGTGGACACTTGGGGGAGAAGGTGGAGCATGGAGGTGAGTCAGGGTCTCTGGCCTGAGCTGTGGTAGCAATGCACATTGCTTGAGGATGAGTCTTCCCTCTTAGCTTTCTTAGTCTTCTCCTCTCCATCTCCCCTGTTCACCCTTTGCTTCCCTCCCCTTTGGTTTCTGTTTGCAGCAGTTCACAATCAAACCTCAGCTTCCCTAGGGGACCTCTCCTCTGCTCTCCCCAACCTCGTCTGGGGCACTGCAGTATGAAGGTGCTCATTCACTTGATATATTGCCAGACATGCTGTTGTGGTCCAAAAAAATAATAAAAAAAAAATACCCATTTTGAGTTGGGAAATTTCAGTCAAATTAATTTATTGCCAAGTAACAAACTAACCAACACTTAGACACCTCTCTTCCCTCCATCCTGATCTCTCACCCCTGTGCCGCAGGTTACACCCAGGCCCTTTGGTGAGACCACGGGCAGTGCAGGAGCTGGGGCTTGCTGTGTGGAGGTCCCTTTGCTATTGCTGCTCCTTGTGTCCTACTCAACTGTTTTGGTGTGTGGTCCTCCACCTGTCACTATCCTGTTGGGTGCTATATCTGCCCTGGCCTTGTCTCTCCTTTTCCAGCGTTCACTCTCCTTTCTTAAACATATTTCCACAGAAGTACCATAAACTCATCTGGTTTGTCCAGTTTTGGGGTGCAATGGGTCAATTTTGTGTGTTGCTGAGCTGGTTGAGAGTGGCACAGGGCAGTCCCTGACCTCTTCCCTCACGGAAAAAACAAAGATGCCCTCAACCATGTCACCCTGCTCTCTGTGACACGCTTTTCGATTCTTTCCTTTCATCTTCTGATGTTACTTCTACTGTTTTGGAAAAATTATATTCTATTTTCCTCCTGCACAATTTGCCGAGTCCTCTCTGTAAGATGAACGCAGTAATAACTCATAAAGTTTTGACATCTCTAATAGGCTTATATGCATCTGTTACTATACCTCTGGGGTCTCCAGAGTTTTAAACAAAAAAGCTCCAGAAGCCTTTTTTTTTTTTTTTGTCTCAAAGTGGTGTCACTGTGAAAAATTTCTGGTTTAATTGTAACGTTTTTGCCAACACTCCCCCCCACGCCACAGGGGAAGAGGACGAGTGCTTGGTTTATTTCTTTTTCCTCTCACCTGGTTTGTTTTATTTAATATCCCAAAGGAAGAGAGGGCTCTTAAGTGTAATTTCTGCTGAAAGGGGAGAAATATTTTCTAACGGGCGTGCTGGGCAGTACTGCAGAGACAGCCTCGGCCAGGGAGGGGATGCTCCGCAGCAGGCAGGGCCAGCCCGGGGAGCAGAAGGCACTGGGAAATCCCGAGCAGGGAGCACAGCCACGGTATTTCGGGCTGCGTGTGGCAGCCAAGTTTTTCCTGGCTCTGTCCCCAGCCAGAGAAGCAGAGCATGTGCCTCCTGCTGCGGCGCAAGGTAATGGCAGCAGCTCTGCAAAGTGGTCTTTGTTTCTTCCTCCTTTCCAAGAAATCACGTGCTTTACGCAGAAGGCAGCCGGCAAGCTCCAGCGACAGAAATGGACAGCATCTTCTACCCACCCAGCCATCTAGGATCCGGCAGCTGTGACTGCTTGCAGAGCTTGTTGATGCCCCTGCAACAGATAATGCAAAGCTGCCCGTCTTTTCTTCTCCTTGAAAGTTTGTGATCTGTTATTTAAGTTTCATGTTTGATATAAATAAACCACCCTATGTGTTACACAACAGGAGTTAATCCCCAGCTCAGCAGACACGCCTGTTGTAGAGGATGGCTGGAAAGGGCTCAGCAGCTGTAACTCTTATTGTCCCAACACCCCCCGTACTGTCAGACTGAGGTTAGAGCCCCCCATAGCAGGTGTTGCCAGGTTTCTCAGACGTTTGGCTTGAGATGCTGACGCTCAGTGCTGCTTTTACAGAGATGACAAACACCTGCATCTACTCCATGCTCAGTATCTGAGGTTATCAACATTGCCAGCGCATCAAAACAAGCAAAATCAGGAGCTGCAGTCACGACTGTTGGTGTCAGTGTCTGAATTAGAGCACCTCTCTTATGAGGAAAGGCTCAAAGAGCTGGGGCTCTTTAGCCTGGAGAAGAGAAGGCTGAGGTGAGACCTTATCTATGTTTACAAGTACCTAAAGGGCGGGTTGAAGGATGATGGAGCCGGACTCTTTTCAGTGGTTCCCAGCGATAGGACGAGGGGCAACAGGCACAAGCTGGAACATAGGAAGTTCCATTCAAACATGAGGAAAAACTCCTTTACAGTGAGGGTGACAGAGCACTGGAACAGGCTGCCCAAGGAGGTCGTGGAGTCCCCTTCCCTGGGGATTTTCAAGACCCGCCTTGATGCGGTCCTGAGTAATGTGCTCTAGGCAATCCTGCTTTAGCAGGGGAGTTGGACTAGATGATCTCTAGAGGTCCCTTCCAACTCTGACAATTCTGTGATTCCGTGAATGCCAAAGCCCACATAACATACGGTTGGGAAAGACGGGGGGGAGACGCATGTGTCTTTCCCAGCAGCCACCAGACAGCACTTCTCTCTCCCATTCAGAGAGCAGTAGCAGGCATGGCTGGAGCTGTGTTGCACTTTGCACTGGTGAAAGTACCAAGTCCAAAGGGTAAGAAAAAAGCAGGAGCACTCAGCTTTTTGGGACCCAGCCACCTAGAATGGCCCTAACAGTTTACAGAGAAGTACCATCTGACATGAAAAAAATGTACCCAGGTTTCTGTTGTGAGTACTTTTATTGCATGCATAAGACTTTAAATGTGAAAACAGAGGCGATGCAGTCAAAACAGTTCAGCTTTTATACATCATAAGGCATAGTATATATACAGATCAATTCTCTGAATGCTGCTTTAATGATTAAGTGATTCTGACATAGTCATTACAGCTAATACAGATGCCAGTGCTGAGTTTTCATGCAGTGTATCCAGCTAACCAAGTATTTGCATCGTGACAGGCTGGTGTTCAGCAGAGAAACTCCATACCCTTCATGAAGGGGAAAAAAAAATACCTCACAAAAAAACCCCAGTAAGTGATGCAAAGGTTGTTACTACATCCCACCACCAGAGCGATGCCTAGCCAATCTCCAAGGAATTGCTACTTTGGAGAAACGCCCCCCAGTTTTATTGCTGAGCATGAGGTTACAGGGTACAGAGCATCCCTTAGGTCAGCTGTGCTGGCTGTGCCCTCTCCCAGCCCCTTGCTCCCCCCGCCAGCCTCCTTGCTGCTGGGGCAGTGTGAGAAACAGAGATGGCCTTGCTGCTGTGTAAGTACTGTTCAGCTACTGCTGAAACACTGGTGTGCTCTCAACACTGTTTTGGCCATCACAGCAGAAAAAGGGTGGCTGTGAAGAAAGTTAACTCCACCCCAGCCAGATCCAGTACACTGGAGGATCACATCCTTTTCTGGGACAAATTTGGACTCACGCAGGCCGCACTGTGCTGAACCTGTGCACAGATGCTGTAGGCAGGAGGCAAAGAAATGAGCTTTTATGGACATGGAATATATCAAGCCCAAGTCAGAGATGTAGGGAGTATCCACAGTTGAACAGAGGTGCTCAGGCATCTGTGTAAGCACTATTCATACCTGTCATGCTACAGTCTGGCATTTGTGTCTGCCCAGTTAATGAGATCAAACCACCCAATGGTTTAATGGAAACAACAGTCCCACAAGTTTTGGATACAAGTCCCCAGACCACATTGAGTTACTGCTTCATGAAGTATCTTGACTGGAACGGGAGCTCTTTAATGATACGCGATTTACACAAGTGATGGTCTGAAGAAAACTCAAATCCATTGAATGTCACCCCTGGCAGAGTTAAACCTGGACTCCAGATAAAGAGACCTGATATCAGAGGAAGAGAGGATGTAGCTGAAAGAAGACATCAAGCTAAAAGAAATAATTATGAGCTGATACATGTAGAAGTTAGACACCAGTCCAAAAGCTTTGTATCAAACACAGGTAAGTACAGATGACTATATTGGTGGTATGAACCATTGTGTTCAGAGATGCAACAGGGCCAAGATAGAAGGATAAGAAAGAAAGCAGTAGATAAACCTGCTGTCAGACAGAACAGAAAGAGAGGTATTGGATTGAAAGGGTGGTTGGTGAGGAATGGAAAGAACCAGAGAATCAGGCTAGCAAACTGTTTACCTGTGCGAGCAGAAGGCTGGATGATGGACTTTATGGTCCATTTGCCTTCTTGGTTGTAGTAGTTATTTGCCTCCCACTAAAATCCTTGAGTTACTGCCCTTGCTGCTTGATGTACCAAGCATTTACATAGCTAAAAAATCTATTATAATTGCCCGACTTTGCTTGGAAGTTTTGTCAGTACATGTGGCTTTAAATTCAGTGAGCCCAAATTTAATATCCACCTGCACTTGGCGTTGCCTCCCCAGCTTTGTGTCTGGCATTGGCACTGTACAGGAGCCAAGCAGTTCCATCCCTTCCTCATCTACGTATTGAGCATCCTGCTTTTCTGTACAATAGAAAGAAAAGCATACCTTTGTCTGATCTGGTTCTACTGGATAGAAAGTATAATGGGAAACGTCATTTATATTCACTGACTCCTCAATTCCCACCAATTTCTGGAAGAGATCTGTGCAATAAATATAGTCACCAGCTTTTGAGACCCTTCGTTTACGGAAGTCATGGATAGCAGCATCAAATTGACGAACTACTCCTACGCCATATGTCCGAGCACTGATTCTTGAGGCAACAATGTGCGGATTGACTCCAAATAAAACAGCCCCTTTTGCAACAGCCACTTGGGCCTCAGTTGGACAAAGGATATGATACTTCTTTCTAAAGGCCTTACTGATTGCATCTCTCAAGATGACGCTAGATGCAAAGCCTCCCACAAGCAAAATGTACTGGACCTTGGCCAGCCCAGGCTTGTTAAGAATTTCCGTCAAAGTACAAATTATATTTTTGATACTGTAGTCAAAAAATCTCTTCATTTTATCATATGTAACCTTGATCACCCCATCATGCCACACAGCTCCCTTTGCTTTTTTGAAGAATTCGGAGATGTCCTTCTTGCACGCTGCCAATTTGGTCAAGTTGTAGTAGCAACGTATGTAGATTTCCTCCCTGCTAGCAGAGCATTTCTTAAAACTGAACTCGTACATCATCTGTTGTAATTCAGTAGGGTGGCTCTTTACGTATTCATCCCATACACCACCATCAAATATTTCCTTGAGGAAATCAGCGAAGTTTTCATCCACTCTGTTGCCTCCCCATCCACCTCCAGCTGACTTGTGTATCTCCTTCAGGCAGTAGTTTTCTTGGATCTCATGTACTGTGATGTCTATTGTGCCACCTACACACACACATACACACATGAAGTTACCTGTTTTCTTTACAGTACATGAGGTCCTTACTTTCCACTGAACATAATCTTACCTTCTGAACTCCTGGTTCACAAGTGCGCTTTTCTGCTCCTTTCTTTTCTCATCCTCACTCCTCTACTACTGCCTGCACACCTCTGAATTTCCTAAACTTACGTACTTCTGTTTACAAGCCTGATCTCTCAAAGCTCCTACCCTGGGGAGGGACCCTTTATCAGGGAGTGTAGTGATAGGATGAGGGGTAATGGTTTTAAATTGAAAAAGGGGAGATTTAGATTAGATACTAGAAAGAAATTCTTTACTGTGAGGGTGGTGAGACACTGCAACAGGTTGCCCAGGGAAGTTGTGGATGCCCCATCCCTGGAAGTGTTCAAGACCAGGCTGGATGGGGCTTTGAGCAACCTGGACTAGTGGGAGGTGTCCCTGCCCATGGCAGGGGGGTTAGAGCTCAGTGATCTTTAAGGTCCCTTCCAACTTTAACCATTCTATGATTCTACTGTAATTGCCAATGAGAGCTGAATGTTCTGGCTTGCTTCCTGCACAAGCCGATCTCCTTTCTGATCATAAAAGGAGACTGTCCTCTCCTGCCTTTTGATAGAGAAGCTCTGGGATAAGACGAGCAGTGGTGGTGAGATTCTCAGAAACTTCTGGTCCTCTCGATGCTGTTTCAGTATTTTTTCACTACCACCAGACTGCTCTTGAGAGGAAATTCATGTTACACCAAAAGAACTTGCACAGGAAACTACAGAAATTGCTAAGAAGTGCTCCATGAAATGTTCTTCATGATTTACTCTACAGGGCTTGCTAGCTAATCTCTTTGGTCAATTCATTGGGCGCTACACTTGCTTCTACAGAGGAGACTGTGAGCTCAGGCCATACAACAGCATTGTGGGTGCATGTCAGTGGCTGACGCTGGGACGTGGTACAGACTGATCTGTCTTTTCCTCCCATTTTTCTGCCTGCCCATGGATCTTATTAAGTGAGAAATAAAAATAAAAACCCCATGACAAGCACAGGAGTGGAGTCCAAGCTCTGTGTCCTTTGGGGCCCACTGTGTCAGACACTGCGAAACACCCATGCTCCACCTCCAGCAAAGATGGTACATGTTAAACTGAAAAAATTTTACCTCCACAGTCAACAACAATATACTGGATCCCAGGGGATTCTTCAAACTTCTTCTTGTCACTGTCGTCTGCCATAAACCCTTCCTGTGGAAGCTGCTTGCACCAAAGCGATGCAGCTTCTGGCTCCAGGGCAATAATCAGCTTCTCAGAAATCACGTCAGAGATCAGTCCTGCCTAACAACACAAGAGATAAGTGTCAGTTCAAGGAAAGGTGGCAAGTACACCACTGTACAAATGCCACCTGCTAGGGAGGCTGTTCTCACCACCTCCAGGAGCCCACGCTGGGGTGGTGGTTCTTGCAGCACTGATCTTTGTGGGGCTCATTTCTACAAGGTGGTGGGGTGAAAGAGCAGTTGTTACTGATGGTTTAGGACATCCTCTCCCCCCCAGCTCCCAAAGTGGGAGATTTCTCTCCTTGTTAGGCTGAACTTTGAAATATAGGTTGTTTAAATGTTGAGGAGTTCCTCTGCCTTGATGGGTAAAGAATCTTGAAAGATGATTTGAGGAAGTGGGATAACCTCTGCTTTTACCTTTTTTGCTGCCAGCCGCATGAACTGCCTGGCAGCAGTGTGCCATATGGCTGGGACAGTAATGACCCAGGTGATCTCCTCCTGGTTGCAGACGGTTTGGAAAGAGGCCTCTTGGATGGTTTCAAGGGCATGTTCCTTCAGGTAGCGCAGGCTTTCAGAAAATACCATCAGGGCGGGGAGCGTCTTTCCATTGCTGGCTTTCAGTTCCATGCCAGATGTGACTTTCTACAAAGAAAATCTCAGAGTCACACGTGGCAGTCTCAGCAAAAGATTTGTCCCTTTCGCTCTGAGCACTGCACAACATACGGCACAGAAGGTGGTCCTGTCTCCAAAACCAAGTAAATTCCCAGCAATCGGTTCAGTATTGTGGCAAACTGCAGCCTAATTGACACAAGTCAGCTACCAAGACACTTGCCCACGACATCTGTGATTCTGTGTGGTTGATAAGTCAGCTGTTTCTCCTGGGCCAAATTTGGTAAATACTCTGTAGATCCTCCTGAACAGCCCATGGGGAGAATTGTACTTTATAAGTGACACCACCATACATTTCCCAGGTGTATGTACAGAGACTTCAGACCTTTCTGTGTATGGCATTAACAAAATATATGCTGGACAAACATGTAGGCACATAACCCTCTGGTCTGACACTGTTTCTCTATAATAGGGCCTCTTGGCTTATGTATCTCCCTGAGAGTATCTGAAGCTTGAGGCAGGTGGCTGCTCCAACACTTTTTTAGTCTCTCCCAGGAGATCCAGACTCCCTCCATCAGCCCTTGATTGCCTACTCTGTCTAGAAACAGTGGGAACTGTTGCCTGTATCCAAAGAGGTTTCAGGAGCCAGCCTTCACGTGCGTGCTTTGCTTTGTTTTGCTTCAGCAGCTACCAAAATGGTCCAAAATTACAAAGATTATCAATTGCATAATCAGCTCCATTAACTTGGGATCATTCACAGCCAATAGAGAAAAACAGGCAGGTGCAAGTGCTGCCTAGCTTAAATAACACACAACCAGGAAAGGTAAGGTGAATCTTAATCTGCAGATGCAGTCACTTAAGAGAAAGGAAATCTATATTCATTTTTACTTACAATTTCATTTCCTGTCACTGTTCCTGGCTCAGTTAGGAGAAGGTGCTATAAGGAAGCTGTTACGACATGTCCTCCACAGACACTTTCTGTGGAGATTCAGCAATAACTACTTATGTGCCTGGGAACTGGTGTTCCCCTTGCTTTTTTCTGAGCCCTTCTAATGGTTGCCCAGGTTGTGGAATCTCCATCCCTGGAGATATTAAAAAGCTGGCTGGACAACATTCCTGGGCAACCAGGTCTGGGTGGCCTTGCTTGAACAGGGAGGTTGGAATAGGTGACCTCCAAAGGTCCCTTCCAACCTCAACTGTTCTGTGATTCTCTAATGAAATTTCCCTGAAACATTTTCTTCTTGGGTGCAGAGAAGTGGTGTTGAACTTAAACCTCTCTCCAGCCCCCTCTGAAAGTGAGTGAGAACCCACCACTCCACAGGTGACATTGTAGCAGACCACATCATTCCCAGCTTTCCCAGGGAAGGAAGTCTTCACCAAGGCCTCCCACTTACTGCCTTTCCCCCACATCCAGTTCAGCGCTCATTGCTTAGCACTGGGGGATGCTAAAAAACAGACACAAGACTTTATCTGGGGCTGGCCCTGTGCTCTGGGTTATTCCATCTCTGGGAGTCCCTGTGGGACCCCAGAGCACAGACAAGGTGCCCTAACGCAGCCTAATATTTGGCTGAACAAGCAAACCCAGAAAGAGCTGGGAAAAATTCTGAACTAGCCCAGAGCCTTCAGAGAGAAATAACAGAATGACAGCAACTACATGCTTGAAGGACAGCTGGCCACCCTTAAATTGGCTTCAGCATACCTTTTCAGGGGAGGGAGAGACAAGCTAGAGAGAGAAACATAACATGGTGATCCTGAGGTTGCCCACCTCCTTTGAATTACGGGAAGCTTCAGTTGTTCCCTTTCGAGAAAGCTTTTCATTAAGAACAAGTATTTGGCTTCACCGAGGTATGCAGTCAGGTTTTATTGTCTTTAAATACTGAATAGTATCATAAAGGAAGGGCCTGTGAAGCCTTTGGCTAATTAAGAAAATAAATAATTTCTTCTTCAGTTCATCAAAATGTCCTTTGATTTCCATTCATTCACCCTAAGATTTACTCAGCCCTCTTCACCAATTCATCTAAACCCCACCCCTCAAATAAACTAATAGCTCCGACTCCCATTAGCAGTAATCATTCCACCTACTGTGTTGTACAGCTGCATCTTGAAGTTCTGGAAGAAGTACCAGTTGCCAGCTTCGCTGGAGGGCAGGCTCTTATACTTCATCACAGCATCATAGCCAAATTTGCTGAACTCCTGCTTCTGGTTGAACAAGATGCACGTGGGTGTCTTCGGGGTCTTGAGCCCGTGCTCTAGTCCCCAGTACACCTGACGGATTTGGTCTGCATTTGAAGCAAGGGAAAAACAGTACCCGCTGTAGGACGTGCCAAAATCTATAGCAACAACGAAGACGGACTTGCTGGCCATGGCCGACAGCAGTACAGAGGTGTGCGACTTGGGGAGCTACAGAGGAGTAAATGGGTGGGACTGGAATGAAACAAACTGCTCTGGCTGATGCCGCAGGGTGAAGCCCCTCCTGCCCTGACCTCATCTCTAGAGAGAAACTAGACACAGTTCAAAGAAAAAGTGCCTTTTCCTGGAAAAAGGAAGGGCTTGTTTCTGTTATTTATAGCAGGAAAGTCCCCTTGTGAAAGCGAGGAAGCGCCTGATGCTCGCAGTAGCTTTCTGGGCTCCTGGCAGCACGGAAGATTTCTTCTTACAGCAGAACCCGATTTTTATTCCTGCAGCTGAACGAGGGTGTTTGAAGGACTGCGTCAAGGCACTAATCCTAGAGAGATGGCTGCAGAAAGTGGCAGGTATGTTGCTCATGGGGTGTCTCTGGTAACTTAACAAGTTTTTAACCTTAGTAGGTCTGAATATTTCTACAACATCCCTTGGGGGGTTGCAATGAGGGACTGCAACATTTCCCAGCTGAAATATTTCAGTAAAAGCTCTGTTTTCTACTTCCTATCCTTCCTATCCATCACAGGGATGGTTAGTTTCTTCAAATTCGGCTCAAGTTCAGCTCCAAAGGGTGATGCAGATGTTAAATGGGTTTGAGAGGAACAGAAATTGGAAAGAACAGTATTAAATAGTAAAACAGATCCTGGACTTCAGGGACTCATTCTCCGAGCTCATCAGTTTTGCAGGGACTTAAATGCAGATTTTATACTGGACTGTTGAGCTTAAAGAGAAAAAAATGTCCTCAGTGAAAAACTGGAAATTAAGTGATTTAACTGAAAAGAAGTCCATCCAAGTAAACTGTCATGGTTTAACCCCAGCTGGCAGCTAGAATCATGCAGCTGCTCACTCACTCCCCCCAGCTGCGATGGGAGAGAGAATCAGAAAAGCAGAAGTGATAAAAAACTCATGGGTTGAGGTAAAGGCAGTTTAATAGGTAGACCAAAGCAAAACAAGGACTTCATTCACTGTTTCCCATCAGCAGGCAGGTGTTCAGCCATCTCCAGGAAAGCAGGGCTCCATCTCACGTAAAGGTTACTTGGGAAGACAAATGCCATCACTCTGAACATCCCCCCAGTCCTTCTTCTGCCCCCAGCTTTTTATTGCTGAGCATGATGTCACATGGTATGGAATATCCCTTTGGTCAGTTGGGGTCAGATGTCCCAGCTGTGTGCCCTCCCAACTTCTTGTGCACCCCCGGCCTGCTTGCTGGTGGGGTGAGGAGCAGAAAAGGCCTTGATTTCTTAGCAACAACCAAAACCACCAACATGCTATCACACTATTCCCATCCCAAATCCAAAACATAGCACTACACCAGGTGATAGCAAAAAAGTTAACTCCATCCCAGCTGAAACCATGACATAAACAAATCCAAAATAGGTTTTAGCGGGAGAGGAACGAGGAGGTGCTGGGAGGGAGGGGCAGGATAATCCCTTGCAGGAGCCATGCAGACTTGGATCAGCATAAACTGATGGTGAAGCCTCATGCTTAGGCTTTCCCTGACATTGCCTTGCTGCAGGAAGGAGCTTGCTGTCTGCTCCACCTGTATCCGAGCTGCAGGAGAACTCAGCCTGGGATTGTCTCTGCAGTAATAGTTGATGTTTGGGATACTCATTAGGAAATAGGGCACAAAGCAGTTGTAGAAATAAAAATTATCTTGAGAAAATATAGCTTTGTTCTTCTCTATTAAAAATCCCCACACCGGGACATCGCAAAGTTGATTTTAGCAGAATAGCCACCTGCATTTGCTGTTCCACACACTCTGCAGGTCTGGGTTGAGTTTGTTTTTCAGGAGTTGTCCCTGTATCCTGCCCACTTCATTCAGCCCTAATGATTGTTCAAATCTTCCATTTATTTTTCACAAATCCTGGCCTGTGCAGTCCTCTGAACTGTGCAAGGCATCATCTGGGACAGTGCTTGCTCACTTGTGCCAAAACTGTGTCCAGGACTGTGGTGGGCCATCATAGGCTCTGAAACCTGTATCCTGGCTCTGATCTATTTGCTAGCGTGGATGTAGCCGTGGAGTCTCACCTCACGGGGCTGTCTTTCATAAGGTGCCTGTTTAGAGTATGTGATTTTTTTTTTCCCCCTTCATTTTAAGAATTCCATTTTCTTTTTTCTGCAGACAAGCATTTGACACACCGTGCCAACGATCTGGAGACAAGCCTTCAAGGCTGCAGGCATTACATCAAGATCTGATAGAAAGCCTGGAGCAGGCAAAAAATGGAATAAGGTGAATCCAGTGACCAAAAATCACAGTGTTTAATGTGGGCCCTGACGATCAGCTGCAGCTGGTGTATGCTAGGACAGGTTGGACAGAAGAGTACAAATAAGCCAGACACAAGGAGGGCTCTGAGTTTGCACCAGATTTTCTCTGGGCTGTACTGCAAATCCAAAGCCAATTTACAGAAGCTGTTTGATCTGCATCATTCAACATGCAGATCTTAGACTTCCAGAGTATTTTAGTTGCACTATTTGTACTGACCTATAAGATCACAAACCCCTACCTGGCGAAGCACAGCTGTGAGAAGTTTTGATGTCTAGATTATTTATTTTTTTTCCTATGGGCTGATCAGAAATTGGAGGGAGGAAGTTTTTTCCCTTCTTTTTAAGAATTCCATTTTCTTTTTTCCTCAGACAAGCATTTGACATATCGTGCCAACCATCAGCCTGTGGAGACAAGCCTGCAAAGCTGGAGGCATTCTGTCATGATCTGATAAAAAGGTTGAAGCTGGTGAAAAATGAAATAAGGTGAGTCCGGTGACCAAAAATCACAGTGTTTACTGTGGGCCCTGATGATCAGCCGTAGCTGGTGTATGCTAGGACAGGTTGGACAGAAGAGTACAAATAAGCCAGACACAAGGAGGGCTCTGAGTTTGCACCAAATTTTCTCTGGGCTGTGCTGCAAATCCAAAGCCAATTTACAGAAGCTGTTTGATCCGCGTCATTCAACATGCAGATCTTACATTTTCAGAGTATTTTAGTTGCACTATTTGTATTGACCCATAAGATCACAAACCTCTACCTGGCAAATCACAGCTTTGAGAAGTTCTGATGTCTAGATTTTTTCTTTTCCTATGGGCTGATCGGAAATTGAAGGGAGGAAGTTTTTTCCCTTCGTTTTAAGAATTCCGTTTTCTTTTTTTAACAGAAAAATATTGGACACATTGTGGCAGCTGTCAGCCTGTGGGGACAAGCCTGAAAAGCTGGAGGCATTTTATCATTATCTGATAGAATGGCTGGCACAGGTGGAAAATGAAATAAGGTGAGTCCGGTGACCAAAAATCACAGTGTTTACTGTGGGCCCTGACGATCAGCTGCAGCTGGTGTATGCTAGGACAGGTTGGACAGAAGAGTACAAATAAGCCAGACACAAGGAGGGCTCTGAGTTTGCACCAAATTTTCTCTGGGCTGTACTGCAAATCCAAAGCCAATTACAGAAGCTGTTTGATCCGCATCATATAACATCCAGATCTTACACTTCTGGAGTATTTTAGTTGCACTATTTGTACTGACTCATAAGATCACAAACCCCTACCTGGCAAAGCACAGCCTTGAGAAGCTTTGTTATCTACATTTTTTTTTCTCCTGTGGGCTGATCAGAAATTGGATGGAGGAAGATTTTCCCCTTCTTTTTAAGAATTCCATTTTCTGTTTTTAACAGAAAAATATTGGACACACCGGTGGGACCATCAGCCTGTGGAGACAAGCCTGCAAAGCTGGAGGCATTCTGTCATGATCTGATAAAAAGCCTGGAGCAGGTGGAAAATGAAATAAGGTGAGTTCAGTAACAAGAAATCACAGTGTTTATTATGGGCCCTGATGATCAGCCGTAGCTGGTGTATGCTAGGACAGGTTGGACAGAAGAGTACAAATAAGCCAGACACAAGGAGGGCTCTGAGTTTGCACCAAATTTTCTCTGGGCTGTGCTGCAAATCCAAAGCCAATTTACAGAAGCTGTTTGATCTGCATCATATAACATCCAGATCTTACACTTCTGGAGTATTTTAGTTGCACTATTTGTACCGACCCATAAGATCACAAACCCCTACCTGGTGAAACACAGCTTTGAGAGGTTTGATGTCTAGTTTTTTTTTTTCCTATGGGCTGATCAGGAATTGGAGGGAGGAAGTTTTTTCCCTCGTTTTAAGAATTCCTTTTTTTTTAACAGAAAAATATTGGACACACCGGTGCAACCATCAGCCTGTGGAGACAAGCCTGCAAAGCTGGAGGCATTTTATCATTATCTGATAAAAAGCCTGGAGCAGGTGGAAAATGAAATAAGGTGAGTTCAGTAACAAGAAATCACAGTGTTTATTATGGGCCCTGATGATCAGCCGTAGCTGGTGTATGCTAGGACAGGTTGGACAGAAGAGTACAAATAAGCCAGACACAAGGAGGGCTCTGAGTTTGCACCAGATTTTCTCTGGGCTGTACTGGAAATCCAAAGTCAATTTACAGAAGCTGTTTGTTCTGCGTCATATAACATATATAATATGCATATCTTACACTTTCAGAATGATTTCGTTGCACTATTTGTACTGACCCATAAAATCACAAACCATTTACCTGGCAAAGCACAGCCTTGAGAAGCTTTGCTATCAACATTTTTTTTTTTCCTAAGGGCTGATCAGGAGTTGGAGGTAGGAAGTTTAGCTTGTGCATTTCTTAGGACTTTAATGGATACTTGCCTGCTGACTTTAGTGTGTTTTATCTTTCTTCCCGTGATAGACTGATGGACAGGAATATAAGTGATCGGTTTGACTCTGTTGAAACTCAGCTACAATTTCTGGAGAGTTGCCATAGGTAATGTGATTCTTTATATTAAGAATATATATGAGGGGTAAAATCACAAATGTTTCTGTGACTGCCACTGAAACATCATTAAGCCTTGGTTATCACAGCTCTGTCACGCAAGGCAGACCAAATTTTCATTCTCCTGTTTGACTGCATCATCATGGCCAGGCATGAGCTGCCTCTGAAACAGGTTTGTCTTGGCAGTGCAGATCAGGGCACATGACCAGGGCTTGTGACATGAAAACATGTCATGTCGTTAGTCGAACTTTTATCTCCCTGCAAATACCTCTGTGAATAGGAGATGGCTGCCTTAAGAACAGCAGCTCTCAGGATAAAGGCATCCAGCCCAAAATAGAAAGGGGAGGTTGGAAAAGCAGCTCTGAGGACGCTTCGGGTGGGTTTGCAGAGGCAGTCCTGAGTTTTTGTCATGAAAACTGCCCTCATAAGCTAGGCAAGCACTGAGGGAAGACAGTGGCTGGGATATTGGCAAGAAGAAGGGAAGTTGTTAGTCCACAGGAAAGAAAAAGAAATAATAGCCTCAATAAGAGCATCTTGGGGATAAAATGCCAACATAAATCATTCTCAGTGTCTAAGGCCACAGTGAATAAACTTCAAATAGTACAGCTGGATTTCCATACCCTTCCTGAACAGCTGTGTGGAGAAGAGGGTTTCCTGTTGGGATTTCTGTGAAGACAGGCTGTGGTATTTTAAAGTTTCTGATCATAGCTGGAGTATCTGTGGGTTTGTGAAGGGTTTCCAGGTGTGCAGTCATGGATAGCCTGGTAGTGAAGGAATACTCACACTTCCCAAAACCTTGGAGCTTTCTTCCACAGTGGCTTGAGTTTGAGACTGGAGCTGACGTAACACAAAGGTTGCCAGACACTGGACCTACATTCAAATGATGACCAAGCTCAGCCACTTGCGTCCTTCACTTTGTTTGCCTAATTACAGAAGGCTGTCAGAAAACCAGTCTAGATCCAGATCACACCTCCCAAATTCAGGTGGTCCTCATTCTTGGTTTGTTCCCAGGTCTGTCTGCTTAACATATATTGTACTCTTCCATCTCTAGGTAGCAAGCTGCATCTGATCATTATAAGATGCAGGAGACAACAGCCCTGATCCTCTGTACCAGGAGGGACACAGGAGCTATTAGGAGTGACTATTGGGTTTTTCTGAATTTCATCTTCTCAGTACTGTCCTTTCACTCATAGCCAGTAATCTTCCTCCGGCATGCATAATACATCCTTCTCCTCAGCAGCCCTGAGGAGAAGGACTTGGGGGTGTTGGTGGATGAGAAGCTCAACATGAGCCGGCAATGTGCACTGGCAGCCCAGAAAGCCAACCACATCCTGGGCTGCATCAAGAAAAGTGTGGCCAGCAGGTCATGGGAGGTGATTCTGCCCCTCTACTCTGCGCTCGTGAGACCCCACCTGGAATACTGTGTCCAGCTTTGGAGTCCTCAACACAGGAAGGACATGGACCTGTTGGAATGGGTCCAGCGGAGGGCCACAAAAATGATCAGAGGGATGGAGCACCTCCCCTATGAAGACAGGCTGAGAGAGCTGGGGTTGTTCAGCCTGGAGAAGAGAAGGCTCCGGGGAGACCTCGTAGCAGCCTACCAATATCTGAAGGGAGCCTACAGGAGAGCCGGAGAGGAACTCTTTGTCAGGAAGTGTAGTGACAGGACAAGGGGTAATGGTTTTAAATTGGAAGAGGGGAGATTTAGATTAGATATTAGAAGGAAATTCTTTACTGTGAGGGTGGTGAGGCACTGCAACAGGTTTCCCAGGGAAGTTGTGGATGCCCCATCCCTGGAAGTGTTCAAGACCAGGCTGGATGGGGCTTTGAGCAACCTGCTTTAGTGGAGGTGTCCCTGCCCACGGCAGGGGGGTTGGAACTCGATGATCTTTAAGGTCCCTTCCAACTCTAACCATTCTATGATTCTATGATCTGCCACCTCCAAGGTTAGACAAGTTCTGAACACAACATTTCTGTGTGCAGTAATGAAGGTACTTTAATTGACAGAGCAGAAACTTCACAGGATAATTCACAAGATCAGAATATTAATATCAGATGGGAGAAGTTACTGTGAAAAGAGGGGAAAGAAACATGGGACAAGAGGTCTTCTTTATACTAGGCCTGCGTGTACTTGTTCTGAGATGTGTAATACAGAAGAAGACACAATCACTAAAAAACTCTGGTGAATGATAAAAAGCAAAAAAATTTCCTGCACTTTTAGGGTGTGAGTCTGCAATTGACCTAGGGTCATCATGTGGAGAGGGCTGTTTTAAGCTCTAGTAGTATTGCCTGAAGAGCAGGCATTGGAAACGGGAGAATTTCACCCACTGGAGGAATAGGAGACTGACATTACGCAGACATCTTTGGAGAAAGGAATCCAGGAGAACAGAACTCTTAGGAAGGTTTGGGGTGTTTGGTGATAACGTTTTGATGTTAAAGATGGAGAAAACAACTAGAGAAAAGATGAGAGTAGATGCTAGCAAGTGGAGGGTACTTGTGTTTTCTTCCAAGCCTTCAACCTCTGAACCTCACAACCCCACCTCCCTTTCTTCTGATGTAAATAGCTTTCCCCTTGATTTGAGCATAAATCCTGGGGCGAGGGGGGGGGCTTTCAGGGGAGCTTCTTGTTTTTTCCTGGGTGCTCTGTGCTTTCCCACCTCATGGCTCCTTTACAGGAATTCAGACTATTCAAGAGGGGCCATTCCACTGTTGTACAAATAAAGAGATCTCACAGAAGACATCTGTTTCAGAGCATTTTCTGGAGAGATGACCCAAAAAGATCTTAACAAGACAGAGGAAGATAAGAAGCTGAAAGAGAAGATCAAAGAGCTAGAGGCAAAGTAAGGTCTTTATTCAGATTTATGACACAATGTGTGTTTGTACACTGAAGAGCCACATACTTCTTGCTTCCTCCAGTCCTTAGGGACTCTTTGTTTCTGCCCAGACAGCCTAGGCACCTTCTCCCCAGACTTTTAACCTGCCAGCATCTCTTTGTAACTGATTTCTGGAAGATGGCTTGGGTTGTTCTGGAAAGGAAAGGAGGTATTCCCAGGGTGAACATCTTAATGAAAGAAATCAGCCTACAATGACATTGTTGAAATGTTGCTCTTTGACCTGATTCCACTGTGATCATGCAAAACTGAGCTGAGAAAGCACTATTTCCCTACATGAAAGCTGCTTGCTAGCTATATAATATAGCTGAGAAATGTGTTGTAGAAAACATGAGATTCATTAGATTCCTAACGTGCCATAAAATAGTTATGCTTATTCATTGTTTCATCTTGTCTTAGCTAAGTTTATTAATATCCTTCTTGTCTTAGAAACAGTAAGCTCTTGTCTAAGGTGATGAGCATACACAAGAACTCTGAGAACATGAATGACCCTTTTCGTTTGTCTGCTGTGCTGGAGATGTATGAGATGCTCAGGCTACATAACTGGGAAAAATTCAGGACAGTCTACTCTTTGACATATAAATCTGGCAGCAAAATAATTAAGGTTTGTTCATGTCCATTTTCTCAATCTGAGTCTTATCATATCAATATGGTGTAGCCAGTATAGAAAGCTTTAAGTATTAGTATTTCTGTATCAGACTAAGTTTGGGTCACTGGTTTTCCAGTCCAGCAGGGTCTGCGTAATACTGTAGAGAGCAAACTGATGGTGACCTGCTTCCTCCTGCCTTTCAGAAGGGCATATTCAAATCCCAGTCCCATATCTCACCCATGCTAAGCACAAGTGGGAAAATATATGCCAGTTTCCTTATGGAAACACTTTAAGTAATAGATGGGAGACCTCATTCTGATGTCTGACTCACTGCTTTAATGCTGGGGGATCTGAAGGAAAATATCAAAACGGTACACCTTAAAGGACGAGATTGAGATGAGGCAATTATTGCCATTGGTTGTGATGATAAAGCCCCACAGATGCTGAAGAATGGGCTTCAACATGCAAACAGCTTGATGAAACAGTTTATTTCCCAGGTATTGAAGACATATTTCAATCAATTAGTGGCCCTACAACTTACTCTAATGCAGATGTGGTTTCAGCACTTGCTTTCCATACATACTACACCTCTTGTTTCACTGTGATTGGTGCTGTAATCAACTGTTGTCTTTGCATTTCAGAAGCTGTTTGATGCCTGTGAGAAAGATATACAGCAGAGAACAACTACCATATTTAGAGTTCTTGGCATTCCACCTTCAAATGATGTTATGACCAACAGCAAACAGGTAGTTTATGTTTCTGTGTGACTGAACAGAGGCAGCGGGATAAAAGGGCCATCTGCATCTGCCATTCATTTAGAACTTAGCTTCTGCTAGGGACACTGCTCAAAATATATCGGCAATGACAGTGGGGATAACTTCTGAGATGAGAGGGATGGAGGTGTGGAAAGCTGAGCTCCAGCAACCCTTCTGTGTCCCACGATACACAGACATACACCGCATGTCTGAATTGTCCAGCCGGCTGAGGCAAATATACAAGCGCAGAAAGCATTTTCCAGCCCTGTGTTGCTTTTATGGGACCTTCCTCCAAAGCTTGAAACAGGCGGCTTCTCCGTTGCTGATTGACACAATCTGAGAACCGAAAATTCCCAGCACTCGGGGCTTGCACTGCTGGCCACACTACATGCTAACAGTCTGCTTTGTGCGGTGCTTGGTTTGCAGGAGGTGATGCAAGAGATGAGGAATCTCTTCAGATATTTCTATAATCAAAACGACTCAGAGATTTACCACAACATTATCGCTGTAAGTAAAGATACAGCCCAGGAACAGGGGCGGTGGTTCAGTTTTCTGGCGTGTCTGTGCAGCTTGGTATTTAAAAAAATGGGAGGTCTCCCTTCTGCTTGGGGTTGTTTTTCCCCTGTGGTGAGGGTCTTCCAGCCCATATACTCCCAAAATATTCTCACAGGCATGCACAGAAGTACATGTAACCTTCCAAGGGAGATACGAAGCTGCACCAGGAACAGTGGGGAACCACAGGACAGGCAGGGCAGTGCCTGTACCAGAAGGGCACAGTCCTACTGGACCCAAGCAAGGTGCAAAAAGCAGGGCCAGTGGTGGTGATCTGGGTCAGCCACAGACCGGTGATCACCAGGCACAGTGACCAGGCAGGTCAAGACCGAGCTGTGAAGTTGGTCTGTGGGTCAAGGTCAGCAAGGCTGGGCACAGGGATTCCAACGCCACAGGCAAGCACCCAGCCACCACTGACCTTGAATCAGCGCCGGGGCCAAGTGGTAGAGTGTCTGTGGGTGGAGATGAGGCTTCTCATAACTCCTTCTCACACCACCCTTTCTGCCAGCTTAGCTGTTTTTGCAGCAGTAGAATCCAAGTTTATATGGCCGTGCTATATCAGAGCTGACCTCGAACGCAAGCAGCAAAACCCCTGGGGAGGCAGGGGAAGGTTGGACTGTTGGGTGTGCACAGAGCCCTGATACTTGCTATCCAGACAGACTATAGCCTAGTGGGATTTTTCGGGGAAATATATATATGTATGTCATATATATCACACATATATGAAGCTTCCAAAGAGCATCTTCCTCCTTTTGTAGCTTGCTGGGCCTTTCCGAAAGCTCAGCCTTCTCAAGCTCTTTGCAGACCTCTCTATGAGGGAACAGAATTAGTTGCTGGATGCTGGAACAGTCCAGAAGCCAGGACTTAGTAAATAAATGGACCATTAAAGTGACTTTGGGACCCCTGCCTGTCCTGGTCAAATGGTCCCATCAGCTTTGACAAATGAAGCTCTTCAGTGCTTAGTTCATGTGGAGCAGCTGCACAGAAGGAGAGCAGGGAGGCAATGTAACATTACATCAACATAACATTACAAAGCTCTGAAAACTGTTCTCACTTGATTTTCAGGAAGCTGGCATTTCCACAAAGCATGGCACTCAAAGACAGTTTGCAGTGCAGTGCTGCAAAGTTTACTGTTTGCTGCTTCTTCAGGACCCACCAGTTAAAGCTGTGTGGAACCTACATGAAATGCAATGTTTAGAGCACGTGGCCAAGAAAGGCAGTGAGCACTGGGAAAAACCAGCATTTCTGTGGCCCATAATGAAATGCGGGGAACAACTCATTGTGAAAGGTATAGTTTGGGATGAAAACTAGCATGATTTCAGAGTCAAGCTACTCACTTATATGGCCACAAGAAGATGAAACAGCTGCTGCACAATATGCTGCTTTCTTTCTCCCACGAATGGCCTGCTTTTCAGAGCTAGCAAGTTAGACGCTCCTGGCTTGGGACACCTAGGATAAATCACTATTTACAAACCTGTATTAAAAATTGAAGATATTCACCTCAGCAGCATGCGTATGCTTTATGTAACATTTGTTCCTTGCTGTCTCTAAACAGCATTTGTGTGGAAAGAGGATCTGTTTCTCCAGCCTACCTTACCTGCTCTTCACAAATACTTACGACATTGTCACATAACAGTGGGGATTTCAGCCACCATGTGGAGGCACTTGCCTTACCGACAGCATAGAGCAGGACCAACACTTTGCGGGACCCCTAACAGAAAGGGTATCACTGCCCTCCCCTGCATCTATAGCGGGTACACAAACTGCAGGCTCATGCTTTCTGTTAATGAATAAGCAGCAAGGATGAAGATGGCCTGTTGGGAAACACAAATCCTTCTTGGGTAAACGTGTACTTAGCTGAGAAAGAGAACAAGGAACTAAAAGACAAAGGCTGACAGACTCTCAGAAGACAGCTGTGCATAGGTATGTGTACCCAGACGCAGACAGTGAGGCCCACTCTTATATGCCAAAAGGCCACTTGTGTCCACACAAATGCCACCTCCCTGTTAGTACTCATCTGCTTTCCCATGTCTGTAAAATTTGCTGCTCCATAGCCCTTCAGCTCTTGATCAAAGTGCTCTAAAAGTTGTATTTCACAGCATAAGGGGGATGCAGTGAGGCAAATGCATGTTTATGTGCTTGTGTGACAAACTATTCAGTGTGAATCTTGAGATCCGCCAAATAAAAAAGACTGGAAATCCTGCTGTGTGCCTGCTAAGTCCTTTCTTCCAGTTTTGCTTTCTAGCCCAGCAGTGTCTTTGGTTGCACAAACTCCCTGGCATTTTCTTGAGGGCCCTCAGGAAGGCAGGCAAATTTCTGTGCAGCTCTCTGCAAGCAAATTGCTCTGCTTCTCTTGTTACCGCAAACCAGCAGATAAAACTTTCTAAGACTCAATTTAAAGTTTAGAAAGCAGGCATTCTTCATTGCGGTGCCGTGTGCACAGGGGATAGCACCTCCTATTGTGCACACCGAATGCTGTTGTCAAGCCTAATTTATACACAACAGGTATAAATATTCTACGTAATTCCAAGAAAACATTAGCATATTCATTACATTTCTGAGAATTCATTTACATATTATAATAAGCTTTTGGGCATGCGTAGTCGTGCCTTCTGGTGGTCCTCATTTTGAGTGAGGGTCATTTCTTCCTCAATCTTCATCTTCTTCATCTGTCCTTTGGCTCACTTTTCATGTTGGCAAAATATTCTAACTGCTTAATTGATCATTAAAACTAATGATCTTCCTGCTACCATCTGTTTGTCAGACAATGGCTATATTTATTACATCCCTGTCGTAGGTCACCATGTTCTCAAGGCCACATACATCCTTTCTTATCTTACTAACTCCTTGAAACGATTTGGGATGGTTACTAAAATAGCTACATTTCTTCTCTAAAAGAACATTCTCTACAGTTTAACCATTTATGGATTACATAAAGTCTGCTTCAGGTATCACTCTCAGGAATCCACTATTCTGTGAGCATGTTGCAGGACACTGACAACATGAGCTGGGATCGAGGTATGTGCAAGAAAACTGGCTTTTAGAAAACCAGAGTATTCTAAGAAACTGACTGTAAAAGACCTTTACTGGAAATATTTATTGTGGAATAGAGCAGATGAATAGAAATATGCACCATATTTCCTACAAATTTCGCAAAAAGAAAAACTTGTCATGTATAGTCCTTTTCTTGGAGCTTTCTTAACACCTTTTTTTTTGCTGGCTATAGGCTAAAACACTCAAGTTACAAAGCTTTATATTTCAAAGGCTGATATAAAGCCTTCAGAAGGCCACAAGCATGGCTGCATCTTTTCCAGCAGGCTTTACACACACTTCCTAATCTCTTTTAACAGCAGGAGCAGACTTTTTGCTCCATCTGTACAGCACCTAGCAGAATCCAGCAGGCTTGGGCTCTGAGGTACTGCTGAAACATCTTTTCCCTGTTGCATATGCTCAGCTGATCTCAAAGGAGCAACAATTTCCCTCTCCCTGCAAAAGATGTCATTTGGCCTATGGTGCATCAGCCCCAAAACAGTGAATGGGCTGCCTCCTTCCTGCACAGCTACAGGATTTGTGACCGCTCACAACAGACCAGGTACTTCATCCACTAGCAACAAAGGTCCACTGATTGCCATGAAGTGTCTCTGTGCATGAAATTTCCCTGTTGCCAGACTCTCCTTGTCTAGCCCGTGATCCAGCCCAATCTCTTTTCCCAGTTCCTGACGTTTGAGGGTGAGATTTCACCTGAGCTGAACACACACTGGTGTGGTGAGTTAGGCCACACGTTTTGTGTGGGTTGCATTCCTTAAACCACTCCTACCAGCAAAGCAAGATGTGGGATTTGAGTATCAAATGTCCCAGATAAGTCTAAGCACTTTGGAGCAATCAACAAAACATGATTTTTCTAGAAAGGTCGCTGGGCTGCGTGATATAGCCTGAAGCCTCCGAACAAGAATGTCCCTGAAGAACAGGTTGAGTCACACAGATACATCCTGCCTTCCTCCATGCACCTAAGTCATGGCAATCCCAGGCACAAATACAGGTTGGGCAGAGAATGGCTTGAGAGCAGCCCTGAGGAGAAGGACTTGGGAGTGCTCGTGGATAAGAAGCCCAATGCGAATCAGCAATGCGCACTGGCAGCCCAGAAAGCCAACCGCATCCTGAGCTGCATCAAAAGAAGCACAGCCAGCAGGTCGAGGGAGGTGATTCTGCCCCTCTGTTCTGCTCTCATGAGACCCCACCTGGAGTACTGTATCCAGCTCTGGAGTCCTCAGCACAAGAAGGACATGGATCTGTTGGAATGAGTCCAGAGGAGGGCCACATAGATGATCGGGGGCTGGAGCACCTCCCCTATGAAGACAGGCTGAGAGAGTTGGCGTTGTTCAGCCTGGAGAAGAGAAGGCTCGTAACGGCCTTCCAATACCTAAAGGGGGCCTACAGGAGAGATGGGGAGGGACTCTTTATTGGGGAGTGTAGTGATAGGATGAGGGGAAGTGGTTTTAAACGGAAAGAGGGGAGATTTAGATTAGATATCAGGAAGAAATTCTTTACTGTGATAGTGGTGAGGCACTGCAACAGGTTGTTCAGGGAAGTCGTGGATGCCCCATCCCTGGAGGTGTTCAAGGCCGGGCTGGATGGGGCTTTGAGCAATCTGGTTTAGTGGGAGGTGTCCCTGCCCATGGCAGGGGGGTTGGAACTAGATGATCTTTAAGGTCCCTTCCAACCTGAACCATTCTATGATTGTATGATTCTATGTTGTACAGGATGCAATCATGAAATAACCCAGAGTTGTCTTCTCTTCCTTCTTTGGCTCTATACCATCGTTAAGAGACTTGGAGAAATGCTACTGCTACTACTGAAAAGTTGTTCTACCACAGCTTGTTCCGCCCTGTACATCCTAGGGACAAGCAGACTCTTCCATGGCCTGAAAAGTATATTGTATTTCCCACCACCTCCTCCCCTCCCTTTTCATCAGTCAACACAACTATGCAAGAGTCTCCCCCTCACTTGGTCTCATTTACTATCTAAACCAAGCTAAGATGGTTCTGACCTAGACTTTGTTCAAATCTCAGTGGAGACTCTGAGACCCTTTCCCTGCTCATAGAGTCTTCATCCAGAAGAAGCATGTCTACCCATATCTCTACACCTCACATTTCACAGATGAATGGCAAACGATGGGAGTCTAAGTTTGCTCATCCCTGCCAGAGATGACATCTCCTGCAAGATAAGAGCTCCGTACAAATGAATTCACATAGCCAAGTGGGTTAGATCCTCTACCTGGTATCTGGAAAGGATTTCTCTGTGTTATGCTATCATCCTACCAATGACGGAGGATTATCCCTGGAGCTGAGGCGCAATGGCTTTTCTTCAGCTCTGTAGGATGCAACTAGTTGCTAACTCAGTCCTTCAGACTTTGGTGGGACATCTGTCTGTCTGCTCCCACCAAAGACCCAGCCTAGGTGTTCTTCTCCCTTCTGCCCTCCCCACTGTCTGGAGAAAGAGCACATTCCCAGTGGAATTTTAAAATATCACTCATATCCTGACGTTGACTGAAACATCAGCAGCACACTCAATGCTCCACTTCTGTCACCCAACACTACAACTTGCCTAAGAAAACAGTTTTTCTAGTATCCTCACTGAAGTAAGAAAGGTAAAGGTTAGACTGTACCGCTGAGGCATAGTTCAGAAGAAGAGCATAAATAATACAGCAGGTTGTGGCCTCCTCCAGCTTTTGGGGTGTTCCTGAGAGCTCTCTCTTCAGGCCACTGTATGGACCTGGTTATTCACTTTACATGCTAGTAAACTGCAGGGCAGGCTGAGACAGGTGAATGTGAAGCATCCCTGCATTTGGCTTCTCCTGCCTCTCCTGCACAAGTCTGTCACTTGTTCTGACTGAGAATCTCTGATCTTGCTCTTTATCTCTCAAGCTCTGCAGCACCAGCATCCCATAACTTCAGTGACCTTCAGTGCTTCTGGTGAACTGATCCTACACTGCATCAGCTAAGTAATTTGGAACAGACAGACAACGTCTGGGGTCTCAACCTTGTGCATAGCTGGCATCTATTGCTCCATAACCCAAAGAACCGCAATTTCTGGATGGTAGGATATCTTCTGTCAGAGGATAAGTATGGCAGCAGTTATAATCCACAGATACCTGCTTAGCTGTTAGCTGTGTTTTGACCTTTTCTCTCTCTGTGATGTATTTTCATTCATTTCACACATGCAGGAAGCTTTGGTGAGGTAACAGATGGGTCAGTGAGCCAGGGGATTTGTGTCTTGTCCCTCAGGCTCTTACTTTCTAACAGCTGCAAGGGACCAAGATTCAAGTGTTTAGACACATGGAAACAGAAAGCGCAAACAGATGCTTTGGCTCTGAGCAAGTCTCCTGCATGTTGCAAGAAAGCAACGGGACCAAGAATGCAGGAGGCTCAGCTCTTGGAAGAAGGAACAAGCCAGCCTTATGATTATCCAGTGGACCCCATTTAGATCATTAAAAGTACCTGGTCAGTGCTGTTAGTAGTGCCCTTAGGGTCTTGTGGGCTGGGTTTTTTTGTTTGTTTCTTTTTGGTGTAAAAAGCGAATTTGATGATGGTGAAACCTAGAGGTCCTGTAAGACAGATGTCCTCTCTTAGTTCTCCCAGAGCAAATACTTTGTAGACACAGCAGAAACTCCAGCCCCACCACTGTGCCTTCCCCTCAGAGGGAGAAAGCCTGGCCCCCAGACACAGTCATCACGACAACTAGCCAGCACCTTGGTATTTTTCCAGATCTTGCAACAACACGTAATTAGTACTTGGATTATATCAGTAACTTCTCTTTAGGTTTTTCACTTTTGAAAGCGATGACCAGACTCTGGTTAAATGCATGGAGACACATCCCAAGTGCTTATTTTTCAGTAAGGTACCTCAGAAGGCAAAGAGCAGGTATTTCAGCAAAATATTTCCTTAGAAATTTGTTATTCCTCATGACAGACTCCTGTGAGAATTGAGATCATTCAAATACCAACATGGGTAATTTTCAAGGAATGACTGGACTATTGATCTGAGGAGCAATGCTGAGGTCTTTCACAGATGAAATGTTTCAAGCAGTTTAATTTTATACAATGTTTTTTCTTAGGATACTGAAACCGAATTCTCATCCCACAACACGGGATAACGGACCAGAAATTAGACAGGCATTTACACATGAAATGGATTAAACCTTTTCTCATTCAAATAATTCTACATCAAGAGTTTCTAGAGGAAACAAAAACTTGTTCCTTTTCTGTGCTGTCCACATCCACAGTCAGAAACATGGTGGCATACTTTGTTTTTCTTTGCTGAATCCTTTTTCAGAAACCAGTTAGATAGCCCTGAAGCGTGACTACAAGTCAGTGAGAGATGTCAGAAGACTGGAAGACTGTTCACTCGTGAACAAAAAAACTGTCATTTCTTTTCTTCTCCCCTTTGCCTCCCCCACCCAAATGCACACAAACCAAATGATCAAACGAATAAACTGGGTGAAAAATGCATAGTACCTCAGCTCTCATTATCTGCTCTTTTAAAGAGCTAAAAGAGCAACAACATCAACAGCATACAATTGCTGAACATATTCTATTTTATATTAGGGTTAGCTGTGCTTCAGAGCAGATCTCTGTGATATTAATTATTTGACGAATTTAACTGGCATTTGACAAGTCACATTTTTATCAAGCACCATTTATCTAGCTAGAATTGAAGAATGCAGAAAATATGCTAAAGACATACACAAAACTGGTATAATTCAAATTCCACATGCATGGAAACCACTACACCATAAACTTTTATTCCTGTATGATTCCTTGGTTTAGGATGTCCTTGACAAACACTGGCAAAGCAGAGGCAACTGTTGTTCAGGAACTGAAGAGGACTAAAACTCCTCTTTTCAGACTGGTTTGGATTACGTTCTTCACCATATACTCTGAGGACAGCTATGGGGGGGGGGGAACAAATTTTCCTAAATATTTCTGACATCCTAAATGACTTATTGCCTAATTCCTATTGTTTGGTTATACTTCTGTTGTGAATCAAGGCTGTGCTTTCAAGCCTGGAGTATGTCAGTCACGGAGCCCATGTCAGTCATGGAGTTTAATCAAAATATCAAAAATTATCAAAAATAGACATTGAGCAGGCAAATAACAAACAAAAAAAGAAAGAGATCTCCGATTGGCAACAGAGCTCATTGTACTTATCTAGAAGCAGGCAGCTCATGTAGTAAGTGTACCTGAGCATGTCTCTCTCTATTCTGGGAATTGATGGACAATTGGTGAGATGTTTCCCACTTGGTGAGCGGCTGCTGCTGGCATTGCCAGTGGGTGCTGGTATCTGGAAACAACTAAGAGGGCACAGACACTGTTAAGTCAAAGAGCCATACAGTTACAGCCAAGGAACTACCGTAAAGTGGAAAAGGTCCTATCTATGACTAGATTGTAGAATAAATATTCACACACAAAAAAAAAAAAAAAAAAGAAATGCTATGTTTTAAACAACACAAAAGCAATAACCAACAGGCTATCTGGAACAAATATGGTCTTTTCCCAGCTTCTGAAAAAAGAAATGTGTGGTGGGTATCTGTGTTATGGGAGGTATCTCCATGCAGAAATTCCTCTTCTCAGACAAATCAGTACAATCAAGTTTCAGGATACAGCCTTTTACATCTGTCCTAACTGGGGAGCACCTTATCTTCTCAGACAGTTCTTCAATTTGCCAGGCTCCTTTGGGAAAATGTTTCCTAACATTCCTGCAGCTCATCCACAAAGGGTGGCTAAACAGAAAATTGTATTCAGCTCAAGAAGAGCAAAGTCTGAACATTACTAAAGAATTCAAAAGGGTTGCTTGTTGCAGAAATGCCAATTGAAATTGAAAGTAAAAGAACAGCACTAAAAAGCAAAACTAGCTTTCCGTTGAATAGGTTCATTAAGTAACGCACCACATAATTTTGAAAAATATAAGCTTAATCAGTAAGAAAGCTCAGCATTTAAAAATACTTAGT
Source organism: Numenius arquata (assembly GCF_964106895.1). NCBI lineage: Eukaryota > Metazoa > Chordata > Aves > Charadriiformes > Scolopacidae > Numenius > Numenius arquata. The sequence goes on along the minus strand of NC_133577.1, from coordinate 78,374,105 downwards.
GAGAGGCTCACAGTGGCAATGCCAGTGTTTGATGCCAGGACAAACACATTAAGGCAAACAGCTGCGAGCTGAGGCTTAGGAATAGGCAAGGGTGTGCCTCCTCTGGCCAGGCAGGACGGGCAAATGCCCTGGCCACCAACACCCAGGCTCTGAGAGCTGGCCTTTCCCCCTGCAACATCCACATCTAACCCGGACAAAAAGCAACAGCACCACAACAAGTCTTGTTCTGTTCTGCATTACATCCAACACAAATAACTGAAGTGATCTGGCGAAGAAATTAGAAGAGAAGATGACCAGTTCTGTGTGTTTGCTAATAGTTTAAATTTTTACCATAATAAGACTATCTTGTTATTTCTGCAAATGTTTGTTTTAGTCCAAGCTAAGTCTCAAATTTGGTCCTTTTTCCACTCTTTTTTCTTAAAATGACAGTTGTTCCTGCTAGGAAACATCTGTGTTAATAATTAACAGAGTAACAAATATTTCAGTTTATAGACATAAAGAAGAACTAGAATTCAAACAGAACTCACATTAACAGACATTCCTGGTATAACTTTCCAAAATATTAATGCCTCTATATCTTCAATCTGAACAAAAAAAAGAATATATAATGTCAGGAGACTATTATTGTAATTATTAGGATTCTACTTCAGTGTACAAAACCTGACATAGAAACAATACCCCTGCAGCAGCTAATTCCCCTTTGAGTTTAATTACAAAATTGTTTCATAATTTTCATACAAAATGTTTCTGTGCCAAGGTAATGATTATGGTGAGGGCATTAATGCAATGACGGGGGAGCATACTGCCTACATACTAAATTTTTAATAGTTTTGTTTTAATTAATGGAGAAGAATTAGGGTTTCTAACAGCTTAGATGGTTAGCAGCTTTTCTAACTCATCAGCTAGAAAGGTTACTTGGCTTCTGACACACCAGGCACATGGATTACTTTGAAGCGCAAGGAAACACATCTTTACTCTGCCGTCGGTCATCACGATGGATAGACTTTATCTGGACTCAGTAATGATGTCGTCTTGCTCCACAGCAACTTACCCAATATCTTCTCTGGCCATATCATTCTGCTTTTATGCTGCTTCATGATGTGCCTCTGTGCGACTCAAGGTAACATTGTAAGTCAGGTGCTGTGCCACGTACTACCCCAAGGTTAATATGACATCCTTCAGATAATTTCCTAATTAATATTTTATAAAGGAAATTGGTGTGAGACAGGGTAATGGTCTCCTCTGTTCTGACTCCTGTGCCCTGGGTCTCAGCTGACGAGGGAGACGTGTTCAAGGAATCTGCCTCTGAAAAAGCAAGGGCAGGTCTGAAAGTTTCCCAGCACATTTGGACAAGGAGCAACTGTGAAGTTTGTCACACATCATCCACCCCACCACCTCAGTTTGACCAAGTGTCTCCACAGCTGCAGAAAGGCCATACAAAAAGGGCACAAACTTATTATTGTGTGCCCTAATTTGATAGTGACGCAGTCATGTGCTACCCTTGATCCGGGAAGGGGGGAGGGGAAGTAGTCCAATTTGGTCTCCAATTGAGTTGGTGGTCACAATCTTCCACTGCCACCTTTACCTTTCCCCCAGTTACCACAAAATTTTGTTGACTTTATGACTTATGCAGCAGCTGTCTGGTTTTCAGCCAGTTTTGGTGCTTCCTGGGGTGGGATATTCCTTATTATCAGCCTTCAGTTCTTCTTCAAGGGTATATTCATTAGCAAGGCATTTATTGTTTATACTAAGTGCCTGGTTTCACAGGGCCTTGTGACTTTTTTCACAGCTCTTTATTCTTACCTAGTGAGAGACTCTACCTTCTAAAATATATTTTACGTTTTTAAAAGTACCTTCTACATTCTTAAAGTATATCACTTCCACTTTACAGTCATGACCTCTCGTTCTATCACTACATGCTCTTGTAAAAAGTCCCTCTCCAGCTTTCCTGTAGGCCCCCTTTAGTTACTGGAAGGTTGCTATAAGGTCTCCCCAGAGCCTTCTCTTCTCCAGGCTGAACAACCCCAACTCTCTCACCCTGTCTTCACAGGCGGGGTGTTCCAGCCCTCTGATCATCTTCGTGGCCCTCCGCTGGACCCGCTCCAAGAGGTCCATGTCCTTCTTGTGCTGAGATCTCCAAAGCTGGATGCAGTACTCCAGGTGGGGTCTCAGAATCCAAGAGCTTCCTCCTAGGACCCTTTCCATGAATCTCGCAGCGTCAGTGCAGCTTAGGGCGTCATGGCAGCGAGACGGCAGGAAGCGAAGGGTGATGGCGTGGAGGGGAACCACACGGGTGATCCTCCTGACAGCTGCTGGGTCAGGGACAGAGCTGCTAGCAGAAGCAAAACTCTGCTTTTTGTTGGTGTCTTCCAAGGACAGGAGGAAACCCTGCCCTGCAGAGCCCTGGGGGGATGCTGTGCTGTAAAGGGACACCCAGCAGCACCTGGGCCTGTGGTAAAACCCAGAGCCACCATCCTGCAGACACAGGTCTGGTCAGGGCAGGAGGCCACACTGGAAAAGCACTGGAAAGCTGACCTCCGCCCAAGCCTGCGCAAGGTGGCTCTTCCCTTTCATTGATCTTTTTTACCAATTTTAAATGGCATGATTCCTCCCACAAAAGCATGAAAAAGGAACCACATCCTGCAGACACGTGAAACTTTAGGAGGGTTTTGGTGATCTGTTTCTAAGCCTCGTGAAGACCCTTAGGCCAGCTCAGGCATCTAGTGAGAACTGGACGGAGCAGGTAGGGTGAGTGGGAAATTAGGTAAGAATTTTTTTTTTTTTAAAGGGGATCTCATCAACCTTTATAAATATCTAAAGGGTGGGCATCAAGAGAACGGAGCCAGACTCTTTTCCGTGGTGGCCAGCAACAGGATGAGGGGTGATGGGCACAAACCGCAACACAGGACATTCCATCTGAACATGAGGAGGAACTTCTTTACCCTGAGGATGGCAGAGCACTGGAAGAGGCTGCCCAGAGAGGCTGTGGAGTCTCCTTTTCTGGAGGTATTCAAAACCCGCCTGGATGCGACCCTGCGCAGCCTGCTGTAGGTGAACCTGCTTTGGCGGGGGACGATTTCCGCACGCCCCTTCCAACCATGCCCTTCTGTGTGATTAGATCCAGTCCACGGTATGGCGTCACGACCCGGGGCGGTGTAGCACGGCCCCGAAAGAGGTAACGGCCGCTCCGCCCCCGCCGGTGCTGGCCCGGGCGGCGCCCAGCAAACGGCTCTCCCTCCCGCCATGTTCTGTCCTTGGGACGCGGGCAACTAAGGGCCGGGCAGATCACGGCACCCGGGCACCCCGCGAAGTAGGCGGGGCACCTAGGGGCGACCTGTACCCGCGCAAAAATTCCTCTCACATTGGCAGTGAGGACCCGGGCGTCACCCCGGGTCGTTATTTTCCTTACTCATAAGTTTAAGGCATAACGGCTTGTGGTGCCCGCCGTCGGCACAACCATATGCGTTATTTCTCAGTGTCAGGGTGAGCAGCTCCCCCTCGAGCCGCTCCGCGTGCATATGTTAACTGTCTGTTTCCCTCACCGTTCTGCCCGGACTCTCCTCACCTAACCGCCCTCGCGGGCCGAAACGGGACGAGAGGTGCCGGGGGTTTTATGTAAATAAGGTAGTCCTGGTGCCGCTGGGGGTTGTGGGATGCCCGCCCCGCCCCCGCGCAACGCATTCGGGCGGGGCCGAGGGCGGGGCCTGCCCGACTCCGGGAGGCGGGGCGAGGAGCGGAAGCGGTATGATGTCATCTCCGGGTCTCGCTGGCTGCGTCTTGTCGTTGGGCCCCGCGACAAGATGGCGGACATCTCTCTGGACGAGCTTATACGGAAACGCGGTGTGACGGTGAAAGGGAGGTAAGCGGCCGAGGAGGGCGGCACCCCGAGCCTGGCGGCCTCCGGTGGCTCTTCTGTTCTTCCTTCTGGTGGTTCCGCTCCGGAGGTGGTGGGGCGCAACCTGCCTCAGCGCGGCCCGGCCCTGTTTCCCGCTTTTGCCTTCCCATTGGCTTAGGCCTTGGTCTGCGGGGCCGTGCCGTTGATGCAGATTGGTGCTGGTGGCTGTCGCTCAGGGGTGGGGCGGGGGTCTGTTCCCCCACTTCTCCCTCCCTTCCTTCTCCCCTCCTCCCCCTCCCCCCGCGGTGCCTGGTGCTGCCCGGTGGGCTCTTGCCCTGGCAGGGCCGGCCCACCCATAGCCTTTCTCCCTGCTCTTCTCGGTTTTCCCGAGATTCCTGGCACAGCCCATCGCCTCACCAGTGCCTCCGACCTGCTTCTCCTTGTCGATTAACCTAGTGGTGCTCCCCACCCCCCCGAGCACCCCCTCGGTATCTGGGAAGCCCAGGAGCTGCTGCTGGGCTGCAGCTCTCCATCAGGCAGTACCCTGGGGGTACCCGGTCCCCCCGCGTCTCCCAGGAGCGGTGCGTTGATGGGTGGCACGGTGCATTGTGGGATAACCGTGGGAGGTGTAGTTGTGCCACGGGGAGCCGTAAATGTAGCGAAGCTGATGGGGATCCGCACAGGCGAGGCTTCGGGCTGCAGTGGCTTCTTCAACGTTGCTGCCTGGCTCTTGGAAACTGTAGTCTCTGTAGCATAGTTAACGATACCCTGACAGATTGTTTGAAACGCTTATGCGGATGTGGAGTGTGTTACATATTAGCTACAAGATTAGAATCTTTCTTTGTACGGCAGATGTCCCCAGTGTAGGCTGGGCCATTTACTCTAGTGCAGCTGTTGGCAGTTCTTATCTGGCTTCTCCTTTGGTAGCTTTTCATCTTTCCTTTTGCTATAGTCTCCTGATGCTGTCCATGGATTTTTCCCCGTCTGTGTTGTAGCTAAGTGTATTCCCTTTTTTGTTGTTTTTATTATTTTTTTTTTATTCAGTGGTCATTCGGGAATCTTAGGTTTTAACTCTGGAAGTCTACACTTACATGTCTAGAGTAGTATTTTGAAAAACTAACGTATACATGGAAAACATTCAAACGTATTTAAATCCTAGTCTAGACAAGGCCTTGGCTTTGCACTTCCATTCATGTTATTGTGCATATTTGGAACAGTCTTATGCTGCTTAGTATGCCAAGCACCTCCTTTCTCCTTTTTCAAAGCCCTCCTTAACTCTCACTTCTTCCAGGAATTCTTCCTGCTTTTATTTGCTGAACAATAATCCCTCTGCAGCACTGTAAGAATTTTTGTGCCTTGCATTTCTCCTGTTTGTCATGTTTAGCTCACTTTATAAGATTTCTGAGTTAGCTAACTTGACTCTGTGAAAGCTGGATAAACTGAATAAACTTAAATTATTATATCCATGCTGTTCAGTAGTCTAAATGAACTAGCAGGAAAATCTTCACCTATAAAATGTACTAATCCACAAAATATTGAAAGCAGAACATAGAATTCTGAAAAGTAAATTACATGTTTGAAACTTCCCTTCTATTTCAGATGCTCTGGCACAAAATGCCAAAATGGTTAATGCTGTTATAGGGTAAGCAATTCTCTACAGCAGGGAGTTGCTTATTGGGATAAACACAAGTCTTCAGAGACAGTGTAATCTTCAGTACAGAGTTTCCTACCAATTTCATTAGTCCATGTCATCAACAGTTTTAACTAATTCTGGCTTAAGTGCTGATACAAATGTTTCTGGTTTTACTTTGACCTCTTTTATGCTCATTAAAAAGAAACACTCATCAAGCCCTTGTGCAGCAGCTTTCAACATAGCTAAATTAATGCTTTTTAAAATTGCAAGGGAAGTCTTGTTTTGTGTCTGTTGCTTTATAGGTACTGTTAGTCCTCTGTATTATTCTGGATATATTTTAATAAGTGGTCTTAATAATACTCCTGTTTCTTCTAGCTAGTGTGCTTTGGCTGTATGAGAGAGCAGCCATAAGATTCTGAGCTTGGTAATAAAATGGGACCCCAGTCCTAGCTCTTCAGTTGTCTGTACACATGAATGAGAGATAGAAGTAGAAGTTCAGTCTTTCATCTCTTTCTACAGATCTCTCCACTGAAAATACATGCCTGTAAATCATTTTAAGACTGTGGGTTTAGATCAGGAAACACCGATATAAAGCTGTAGGAAGAATTGCATTGTCATTTGAATGTGTGATGTTAGCCTTTTGAGTATTCCAACCAATTATAGATACCTACTTTTAGACTTTATACTGGATAGTACATCCCAGAAGGCAGATGAACACTGTAACTCTCTAGCTTATTCTGAATTTTAAAAGCCAACAGCAAGAATTTTTTTTTTAGTACCTTAACTTTAAAATTTTTCTTACCACTTTGTCGTCTTAAACAAACACACACCAACCAGCAACAAACCCGAAGGAAAAAAAGAAAACCTTAAATTATACTTAAAGGAGGAACTGTATTAAAAGATTAGACGAGCTGTTTCCTTTTAGGGGAGACTTTGAAAAAGTGAATCAGACTTGTAACAAGAAGCTAGTTTCAGCATTCAGGGAATGGGCTGCTTCTTAGTAATACTTTTTTACCAGTACAAATGCTGTCATTTCTGTGGGCTGTTATCTTTCTGTGCTCAGTATTGCGATGTTGATGTGCTTGAAAAATAAAGGCCATCGAGTGCAGCAGTTTGGTTAGTAGATTAAAGAAGGGACAGTGATGTTAGAAAGTAATTTGGCTGTTAAATATTCTTACTGGCAGTTAGTCAAGTTGTGGCGAGATTGTGGAACTGAGATTGGTACTTGTGCGTCCTAGAATCCAAGCCTCTACACTCCCACAACTCTGAACTTGCTGCCCAGAATTCTTGAAATCACATCTAGTTCCACGTTTCCTTTGTATCAGGACATACTATTGTATTACAAAAGATGCTTTAGGTAGACCTGCTTAGTCCTAAAGCTAGAAAGTCTGTGTTCCCCTTTGTCTTCAAAGGTTTCCCCAAAGTACCTAAGTTGTTGATGAATTTTGTTTAAATGTAGTACGCATTTAGCACAGCTGAAGTCAGACCCTTTACTTAAGCTTGTAGATATGAGCTTAAGATGGATTTTGGAAATCAATTCCTTAGCTGTTTATGTAGAGAGTAAAATCCAGCATAAAACAGTTTAGGAGTGTACTGTTGTATTTGGACATCTAACCTGAGTGGATTTCTGTGCAGTAATAATGAGCTTTTGTTTGCAGCAACACAAATACTTTTATTGATACTGTATCACATCTTAGAATGTCTGAAACTTTCTTTCCCCTCTCCCCAGGCTTAACACAAGGCCAGTGTTTGGAGGTGTAAGATCTCGCATTGGGGTCCAGCAAAATATTCTAAACAGATCATCACCAGCTGTCGGCTTCCAGCGGACGTTTGATGCTCGACAGAAGATTGGACTCACGGATGCCCGACACAAACTGGGGGTTAAAGATGCTCGTGAAAAACTCATTCAAAAGGACGCTCGGTTCAAAATCAAAGGGAAGGTGCAAGATGCTCGAGAGATGCTGAATTCCCGTAAACAGCAAAATGTTGCTGCTGAAAAGGTGACCAAAGTGGTGGATGCCAGAGAGAAGATCAGCTTAAAAAGGAGTGCTCCAGCTACTATCAGCCCAACTATGGGAACAGTAAATCCAGCTGTAAAAATCACCAAAACTATCCAAGTAGGTCAAGCAAGTCACCTCTGAGCCCCTCAGTTATTCTACAGCAGTCCAGTAGAAATGATAATAGATGAATGTGTTCACATGTTTACAATGGAAATGATGGTGATGCAGTTCAGTCCAGCCTGTAGGGTGGGATTCAGAGCCTTTTGGGTGTCCTTCTGGCTGCTTGGGGCTTTCTGTAGAATCCCAGCTTTCATTTAAATTTTTATTTGAATTTTGGGCCAAATAAAGACTAGAGCAGCACTCCTGTCAGCATTAAAGTAGTTGTCTTGAATGGTTGAGTAGTCTCTTTCCCACCTAAATACAAAGAAAATGCATGGATTTTTTTGTCATTCTTATGACAAAACTTATGACACTACCCCTCTTTGCAAGTCTGATGTGGATTGTCCTGATAGCTGTATTTTCTAAACTATTATCCCACTATGAGGATAAACCAGTTATGTTTGTGTCCAAGAAGATCTAAAATTCAATGAGCCCTTCTACAGTTTCTCTATTTCTACTTGTCTGGCTTTCAGGAAGGCCCTGGCTTCCAGGGAGTTGCCATGATTATATGATTTGTTACTGCCAAGGCTCAAGGTTTATTTCAATTGCAGTATAATCAGTTGATCACCCTAACCTGCTTATTTCCTTTGACAGTTTTCTAATTTCACTTTCCTGTGTGCACAGTACCTTGATTCTTAGTAGACCTGTGTGAGAAACAACTACTATTGAACTATGAGTGTGTTAGGTATAGTGGGAAGAATGAGAAGTTTCCAGATTGTCTGGGTTGTTGTTTGAGGAGTGGTTTTGTTCCTCATCTTCACAAGCATATAACTGAAGTTCCTAGCCTACTTCTTTCATTTTCCTCCTCCGAAAGATCAAGTGTGGTTACATATACCCAGAAAATATCTTACTCTCATCAGTTTGAAAGCGTGGATTAGTCTGCTTTTGGTTCAGCTGGGGTTTTTGCTCAAGAGCATCAAGCATATTTCTTCTTTAAATTAGCCTAGGAAATTTCCTATTACTTGGCAGGTTTCCTGCCGGGCTGGCCTAGGAAAGAGAAAGGACTCTTGTGGCAGTAAGAAGGGCTAATCGCAGAGCAATAGAGCAGTCTGTTCAGTAGTCTTTAATTAGTAGGTTAATTAGTACTCGTGCTGTCCTTCTAAGCTAAATCACCACCATCAGCCGTTAGGAATTGAACTTTTTCTACCGAGTTTGTAGGAGTTAAAATAGTTTCCAGAGACTTAGTACAGCAGCAATTTGCTCTGACCTGATTATTTTTTTTTTTCAGTATGACTTGGTTTGACCTATAGTACTTTCTGTTTGTTAAACAACATAGTGCAAGAAAAAATATTGTAGAATATAACAGTGATTAAGACTGTAGACAAAACTGTGCATATGAGCAATTATCTAAACATTTTTTTAAAGATCTGTACCAAAATTCCAAATCGCCCATGGCCCTCCTCTCTTCCCAAATGTGGGAGCGGAATCAAACTAAAGGATCTTGATCTGAGATGCAGCACTTATCTCCAGTGTCCTGTACTGTGGTCTTGTTTCTTATAACGGAAGAGAAAAAAGTCTTTGAAACCTAAAGAATTTCCATAGCTCTGCTGGTGTTTCCGTAGGACAGGTACCCTTGTATCTGAATTGATTAGCAAATTGAAACATGAGGGTGCTGTGGTGTAAGTTACAGTCTGGAGGGAATGCAAACCTGAAGATTTTACTGCCTGTATGGAGTATTTTTATAAGAGGACACATACTTTTGTGTAATGGACAGCTTCCAGCTTTTTCAAAAACCAAAAGGGCATCTTTGATGGAGTTGCTGCTTGATTTCAGTTGTTGATTAGCACAGCTACGTTCCTTGACTACTGCTGCTGTGGTTTCCCCGTTTCACAGGATAGCAGTGCAGAAGGGTCAGCTACACTACCTACCTCATGCACCGCTTACTCCGCTGCATCTTATTTCAGCTTTATTGTGAAGGGACAGTGTATATTTCTGCTTTGAAATGGAACTGAACTAAATTGTGATGTGACCCATTTCCATCAAAGTCGACAAGCTGGGAATCTGGTTCCCTGTAACATGAAAGAAGAGAAGCTTACTGGCTGATTTACCCTGTTCATGGTTTCATACTGGCAGAAATATAGAGTTAGTCAGTGCTGGCAGGGCTGGAGTTAAGTACCCTTCCCACTAATCTTGGACTAAAACTCAAGTAATTTGAATCAGTTTCTCTGCATGGCCTTAAGTTTTAATTTCTTTGCTTAAGTGAGGCTATCTCATATTTAACATATTACAGGAAACATAAATGTTCTTTAATAACATATTGCGATAATATGTTTCAAGAGCAGGAGAGTGAGTTTCATTTAAGCGGTCTCAGGGTATCAACAGCTCCAGTCTTCTGAAATGGGAGTCTGGTGGACTACCATTTAATGCTTTGGTTCTTTTCCTCTAATTGTAGCAGAAGGCTCCCATTCCTGGACACTCTCACCCAGCAGGAATGAGAATCAACGTTGTGAACAACCATACACACAAACAGGTGGGCGCCCGCTCTGTGTTCTTTGTTACCTTTAGGGGGGAAGGAGGGTGTCAATAAAGATTGGCAGGTGCAAAGAAAACTTCAAGTAGGAAAGAAGAGAAGAGTGTTGGGAAGTTCTATAACAGCTTAGCTCCCTGTTCTCATGTGGTTGAGATACTTTCATGGTAATTGAGGTTTTCATTTAGTCTAATTGATCTTGATTCCTTGTGTGTTACACGAATGCGATAGGTGTTCCCAGTTTTTATCTGTCTTAAACCTTTTTTTCCTAGAGACTGTGACCTTTAGCTCTGATGTCTTTCTGTAAATTTCTCAGTGCCACCACATCAGATCAAGTTGTTGGTTGTTTTGATTCGCCATCCTGCCAGCCTCTTCAGAGAATGGATATGATTGTACATGGTCAAATGTTCTACAGTGAGGTGGGAGAGGGTATAACCTTCCTGTGAAATCCCAGCTGGGGGTCCCTGCTGGAAACCTGGTAGTGAATGATGTTAGCCGGTATTCTGATGTACTATCAAAGTTTCCATATCCCTTATCAAGCAGACTTTGAGGAAAACTCTAAAATTTGTGCTTTCTTTTCTGGGATCAATTTTAAAGGCCTTTGTCACAGCCCCCAGCCATTCAGCCACCTTATCACCTTGGGTGCTTTCAGTGAGGAATTACATGTTTTTATTACTTTATGTATACACACACAAAATATTACATGAAATATTGGAAAACTGACATTCACAATATCATTTCCTGGGGTTTTTTTTTGCCTCGATTATGGTAACTTTAGCTATTGTGTATGTTACCTCTACAATGACCTGCTGCCCTCACCTATCCCAGATTATATCACTTAAGGAAGTATCTTCATTATTCTGACCTCATCACTATAAGACTTGAATCCATTTCACTTGTCTCAAACTCAAGTCCATTGTCCTGATGGCTAGCGTTTTTCCCAGTTCTTTTCTTCTCTGCACAATTCCCCTCTGTTCTACTATCCCTTTTGGGTTTTTTCCTTCATGGCATTTCTGTGACTGGAACAACTTTCCTGTTTGTAGACCAGAATCTTGTTGACTACGAGAACCTACTTATTTTGCAAGCTCTCATTGCTAATACCTCTATTTTTTTTCGCCTTTCTACTGAATTCACGGGAAGCTGCTCTGAGTTGTGATTTGCGTTCTGGGCAGTGCTGTATGTGTATAGGCTTTTTCTTAATGTTATTTAGAGACTATGAGAAAATATTTGTGTAGGAGTTCGCCTCAGTGTTTTAAGGTAGGGCTATGAGTGTTAAGTTGAACTAGGAAATTAATTATTCATTCAGTAAACCTCCTAGTGCAGTGTTTTCTAGTGCCAGATGAGTATGTGCTGTGCTGAGGAAAGCAGGCTATTCAGAAGGAGTGGTTGGTTCGGATGTATTTGGCAGGCATCTGCTTTTTTTAATATTTTTTTTTTTTTTTTTTTTTAGTTATCATATGCGCAGGCTTCAGCTTTAAAGGTAGCAGAGTGCTAAAAAGTAAAACAATGAGGCTTTATTCCATTAATGTGGTTTCATCAGCCCTGATGAGGTCTAGGGATTAGAGAAATCTGTATGTTGTTTCCGTACACCTAGGGAAACAGCTTTACCGTGACATTTCTGGAAAAGAAGTTTGATAGTTTGTACACACGTGTTTTGAAATGAACTTGCGTATCTTCAGCTTTGTGTCACCAAGCTGCAAGGACCAGGAGTAAAGTCCAATGTAGTCATGTTCTCTTACTTGAAGGAGGCTGAAGGCAGGGGAAAACTGCTTATTTTAGTTTGGAAATTATGTCTAGATTAAATTCACCTGCTTGTAAACTATTACCTTGCTCTCTTCAGGGTCTGTATGACGTGGAAGATGATGATGAAAGTGTCTCTCCCCTTACTAGCAAACAGATGAAAATCACCACCACAAACAGTTTCCTGCACAACGCGGTAAGGGATTATCTGAACAGTCCCCACCACGCCATGCTCACATTGGGTGGACACACAGGCTGCGGCTTTACAGGGCTTATGTTCTTTTAAAGTATGTAAACGATGCTTTCTCCTGAAATGTTTGCTCTTCACCCCACCCTTCCCTTTGTGCCAGTGCTTCTAGTGTTCTTTTGGGGACAGAGTCCCTTTTAGGCTAACTGTGGTTTTATAGGCCTTTTTGCTGGCAGAATGTGTGCTTTCTCCCTTGCTGGCAGGTTGCTGCATGTTAGCTCTTGACTTTCCTCTTAGGCAAGTGCTTTGAACCTATCTCGTTATTGTTTGAGCAGGCAAGCAAGGGAAGCTTTCTGCTGCTTCTAGAGGCTGGACATCAAAGCAGGAAATGTCTTGCCATGCAAAATCTTAGCTGGCAGCTTGTTGGGGAATACCGATGCTCTGGAGAAGGTGAAATTTCCACACAGACAAATGTGAGGTCCTGCTTTTGGAATGGGATAACCTTCTGCATCTTAAGTGAAGAACTGACTGGCTAGAAAGTGGCTTTGTAGGAAAGAGCATGGGGGTCCTGCTGGGTGATGTGCTAAGAATGAGTTAGCAGTGCATCCTTGCAGCAATGAAGGCCAACTGTAGATTGTATATTAGTAAGATCATAGCTAGCAAATAAAGGAAGATAATTATTGCCATCTGTTTGGCATTTTGAGAATGCACCTGTACTACTGTGCCTATTTTTGGGCTCTGTGATACAAGACAGACACTGACAGACTGGAACTAATGCAACAGGGTGGTCAGGGTGCTGAGGAGAGTGTGAGAGCAGTGTCTCTTAAGGCTGAGAAGAGAAGGCTGTAGTGAGATCTGTCTACACATTCACTGCCTAGTACATGGTCATGGAAAAGGCAAAACCCAGGTCCTTTTCAGGAGTGAACAGGGAGAAGATGAACTAACAAATGTGCTGCAGCAAAAGAAACTCGTTAGATATGGAGGGGAGAGTCGTGCAATTCTCAAGGTATTGGTCAGCCTCTGGCACAGGGACCCAGAGAGGTTGTGAAATTTCCATTCTCAGAGGTGTTAAAACTCTCCAGAGTTAAACTGGATGAGGCCCTGAGCCAACCTGATGTGTCTTTCAAGTTAGCCCTGTTTCAGACACTGTTACCAAAGCATATCCTTGAAATCATTAGTAGTGACTAATGTTGAGAGACCATATGTACATACTCACGAATAAGGAGGATTCTATCCTTGAGTCTGTCAAGGATGATTAATGAAGAACTCCTAATCAAGGAAAGCAAGTATTGTTAATGTTCTTGAGGTGGACCATCCTGGGACATGTGAACATCTGGATCTTGAGAATGCTACTAGTGAACATGTTTTGGAGAGTTTAGCGAACTTGTCAAGATAGTGCAGATTTAGAGTCTCCTAAGTGGAATTACCTTCACTGTTATACTAAAAATCACATCCACAGGTCAAGATGACCCTAGCCCAGATGAAGACCATTCCCCTGAGCATGTGTATTAGCTGTAGCTCAATTGTGCAACCATATGTAAATTACTAACCAATCAAATATAGGCAGGAGGTACTAATATGGTAATGATGTTGTAAAATGTGTATATGAACCATGTGGAAAGTCATGTTTAGAGTGCTTGATTTGTGGGAAACCACTGAGCACCCAGCCTTGTGCAACTCTGAAATAAATAATCAGTGTCTCATCCTGGTGTGTAAGATTGGCTGTTGCACACTGGGTAACGAATCCTATTTTTTGGACAACAACATGAGGGCTGGACATGAGTTTGTCCTAAACTATTCTGTGGTTCTAAGAAAGCAAATTAATGTGGTTTTGCCATCACCCAGGTAGTGTAGTGCAATGATTATCCCATGTTTTGTCTCATGTGGGTGTTCAGAATAGAGTTCCTCACCATTTATGATCCTTAAAATAGTTTTTTGCAGGAGTAAATGTGTTATCTTCAGTGTTCACAGCAGCTGCCAAGCACGTGTTTTTTTTTCTGGCTTTAAACTCCCCAGGTAGTTCCAACTAGAAAGGTTATGCTCTGTGTCTTTGCGTGCCCTAGCTTGGGGTTTCTGAAGAAGTATTGCTGTTTGTGCTAGGGCAGCTCAATCTTAATGAGCAATCTTTCTATACACTTTGTAAAGTACTTGAAAATCTTTGGATGAAAGGAACTTTTCAAATTCAAATCGCACTGGTAAATTTGATATAAGAAGAATATGAAACTAAAAACTGCTCATTAGTGAGGGAAGTGCTCTTTTGGGATAAGCATGCCCAGAGACTTTAGTTGATTTTTGTCTCAAAGCTGAGAGTTTCCAGCACTGTAGTGGTTTTGACACCAGGAGGGACATGCAGTTCTTAGTGCATGCTATTAATGCTCTCCTGCTGTTGGTGCTTGAAGAGGAGGGATGACTTTTGTAGCCTGCAGTTCTCAGAGATACTTTATTCTTTCTTTCTTTCTTTCTTTCTTTCTTTAGACTGGGCTGAGTGGCAATAAATTCTCCCTGGCCAAGACTGTTCCCCTGACTAAAGTGGTACAGAATGATACGTACACAGCTCTGCCGGCACCTCCCTCTCCTATGCGGACGAAGGCCTTGACAAACATGTCCCGGACCTTAGTGACAAAGGAGGAGCCTCCAAAAGAACCAGCACCTGTTGAGGTGAGGTCAGGGAAGTGGGAGATTCTTTTTATAGAAGTCTCTGAAAACATCTGAAATTTGCTGTTCATCAGTTATGCAAGCAGCTCATTTCTGCCTGCCTTCTACTGTTATTTTTGGGATTCCTTCAAGCTTATTCTGGATAACTGCAGCCCATGTCCCAAGAATTTGATACCTGTCTAAACATCCTTTTCTTCAGCATTTGACAGACTGGGAATTCTCAGTGCATCTTGCTTCTCTTAACTTTTTTATCTAGCATGGGAGCACATGGTCCTGGAGGAATCCATGTTAGAGGGAGGTAGCAGTTGTTGTTTTGACACTCCTTGGAGGCTTTGATGTCTCTAGGAATAGTGTTTTAACACTACTAGTTATGTTGTCTTCTGTCCACTCGTCTTAGCAATGAGAAAAACAGGATTCTTCCAAATACAGCTTCTTGCTGTCCACACAAGACCTCCCGGGCAATTTGTAGACAACCTGCCTGGAATTGCTTTGCCAAAGTGCCTGGTGTTGGGTACAGGTAACCCACCAGGCATGTTAAGTTCAGCATGCTTTTGAGGGGCTCGAGCCATGTTTTTGGGGTTTGCTGACTGGTGGAGGGTGCAGCAGAGAAGCACTTAGAAGTGCGGGCATGACCAGAGAGCACTGTGTATGTGTGCAGAGTGAGTTAGTGTTATACTAACACTAGTTAGTGTTACACTAACTAGTATATCCCTTTAGTGGCTTTTTTTTTTAATGTTTTCTCTGCTGTGGTGTCTTGCTTGCTGCACTTCTGACCTTTTTTATATGATGCATTCGTTTGTGTTGGCAGCTGGCATTCAGTCCTTTGGAAGGCACAAAGATGACCGTAAACAATCTGCATCCTCGAGTCACAGAGGAAGACATTGTTGTGAGTGTTGTTTACTACTGAACTGTGGATGAGTGTTGCTTCCTTCCCTTAACCTACCTCTTTTGATAAATTACTTGACCTATGGTGAATGCAATGAAGAGGAATATGATGTGGGTTTGCTTTCCTTGCAAAAGCTTTGAAAGTTCCTGATTTTTTTTTTTTTGTTATTTTGATTTTTGTTCAATTATTTTAAAAAGTGTGTGCTTAAGAAGTTGGGACAAAACACTGTTTCTAGGGTGTACTGAAATACCTGGCATCACTTAGAAGAGTTCATGCCAAATCGTGCTTGGTGTTGTCCTCGAATCCAAATTATCTAGGCGTTTGCATTCTCAGCAGGCTGAGAACGAGCCTGGTCTTCATGTGTGACAAACAGTATACAGTACTGGCCCTGAACTTTTCTGCTTGTGTGGGCAGCTGTATGGAGCTTTGTGCAACCTAAGTGTATTACTAATGCAGAGAACTCATACTGTAGCAAACAGAAAATACGACAAGTGGCAAGATGCTGTGGGGTGGTTCAATTAGGAAACTAAGCCTTTCTCGCTCAGTGTCTTTGTCTGAAGCAGTACCTTTGATGTGACCGTGGTTGTGACTAACTCTCTGCCCTCAGGAGTTATTCTGTGTGTGTGGCGCTCTGAAGCGAGCCCGGCTGGTGCATCCTGGAGTGGCTGAGGTAGTGTTTGTGAAGAAAGAAGATGCTATCACAGCATATAAGAAATACAACAACAGGTGCTTAGACGGTAAGTTTGAGGCCGGAGTTGCATTTAGGATAGATAAACCAACAAAGACTTTTCTACCTCACCAGAGAGTGTAAAAGCATCTCAGGTGCTCATATGCTACCAGGAGAGAGGAAATACCAGAAAATCATTTCAAGAGCTAGACAGTGCAATATGCTGCCGTGTAACTAGCTGAATATATGCACAGTTTATTTAAGGGAAATTCAAAGAAATGTTTCCCTAGAAAGAGAATGCTCAAAGCTAGAGGTAGGGTCCTGGTGATTCTTCTGGTCTAACTTCCAGGTTAAATTTCTTTTGTTTCTAATCCAGTGCCAAGAGCTAGATAGCCCTTTAGGAAGGCTTCACCTGCTTACAGAATAGCTGTTTGCAAAGTAGAAGTAAAACTAACATTTGCGAAACTCTCAAGCTGTAGTCAGAGGCATTTTGAATCAGACCTGTAAAACAGTTAGTATCAGCTTCTCCATAAACTTTGAACAATGCAATTTTTAACCTGGCTCCACCTGCAATGTTGTCATAGGCTGAAATTAGCTGTTAATTTTTAGCTGGAAATAGATGCTTTTTCTTTCTCTAGATGAGCAACATGTTACAAATGTCAGATGAGGAGCAGGCAGCTGAGAATGGGAGGTTCTTTTCTGTCTCTGCTAGGAGTTTTGTATCTATATGTAATTTCTTAATTGGTGTGAGTCCTTGTATGGTACTGAGTATTTCAGTGGCTCTTCTGTTGCTGTGATTTTGCAACAAAAGATGTATCAGCTGATATCTGTCATGTTTCCCTGGCATGTGGGACTCTTCTGCTTGCACTGATGTGTGATATTTGTGGGGTCTTGCCTTAACACGATTCCAGTGTAAGGACTTCTTTATTGTATTTTAGGTCAACCAATGAAATGCAATCTTCATATGAATGGGAATGTCATCACCTCAGACCAGCCTATATTGCTGTAAGTCTCCTCTGGGGGGAAAAGAAACGTATGTTTGCAGGTTCTGTTTTGAGGAGAACCTGAGGGGAGGAAAACTGTTGGCAAACTATTGTCACATGAATATTCTCTTCTTCCTCTCTGTGGTGCTCTGTGTTAAGCTGAGTGCAATATAGCTTGACTCCATAGTGTTCCTGGCCCTGAAGCTCAAAATGAGTCTGAGACAAGGACGCTTTCTTGTGAAGAGAGCATATTTAAAACTCCTAATATTAGGAAGGGGACAACACCAAGAACAGTAAATACAGACATAGTCTTAAATTTTATTTCGTAATGAGAGGTTAAATACTGCTTTTTTTTTTTTTTTTTTTTTTTTTTTTTAAATCCTCCAGCCGATTGAGTGATACCCCTTCAGTGAAGAAGGAAGGGGAGCCACGCCGGTCAAGTGCAAGCGCCTCCTCAAATCCCCCAGCTGAGGTGGACCCTGACACTATCTTGAAGGCACTCTTCAAATCCTCAGGGGTCTCTGCCTCTGTGCAGCCCACAGAATTCAAAATTAAACTCTGAGAAGGAACAGCAAGCAGTGGACTGGAAAACTCAATTTAAGTTGGGGAATGAGAAAAGTGCAGGGGTGCAGATGTTATTTGCATTTGCCTGCCTTGAAATCTTTTGTTTTCTATGATCGCTACCTTACTGTACAATAGTGTTTCCTCTTGTGTGTGTACTTTCTGTTTTCATAGTTGGAATTTTCTTCCATGATTTTTTTTTTCCAAAAGAGTAACCTCCCCCTGCTGCCAGTAATGTATTACCAAGCATATTACCATGTAACTCCCTCCTTTATTCCAAAGCCCCTAGTGGCCATTAAAAGTGCACATAGACTTTGAGGGAAGGAGTGGTGATCTCCTTCTCATTTCTTCTTCTGACTGACCTTTAACTAAAAGGTGCATCCCCTTGATTATCAGCAGGCAAGAACACCACATTGTTTCTGAAATTGCTGCACTGGGTACAAAGTCAGGTGTGGCTCCATACAGGAAGCACCGTCTTGCATCTGTGACTTGGATGCATTTGGTGGCACGCTGCTTTGTTCTGGCTGTTGGCTGTTTTTCTGCTCAGCAGCTGTGACATTGAGAAGAAGTGTGGAAAAACTGAGTTTCCCACTGTGTATACCAGCCAACGGAGGCATCAGGCAGAAAGAACGTATGCACGAGCACACCATCCATTGTGCTATAGCAGGGATGCTTTAGCTCTGGTAATGCAGAGAGGTGGGGGGGGAGGCTCCGGCATTTGTACAATGGATATATTAGGCCTGTAGGGTCAGGCTCAGTGGCTCTCATCTCTCTGGACTGAAAAATAAGAACTTGTGTTCAGAGCTAGAGGAAATCCAAGTGTTTCACTCCCATTAAACTGTATTGCATCCTCCTGCTGATGCAGGGACTCTTTTTTTTTTTTTTTTTTTTTTTCTTACCTTCTAACTTACCCAGTCTCCTATAAAAAGGAAGGACCTGGGGCCTTTTTCAGATACTAATATGTAGGAAGCAGTCTTTTCTTGCTCCTGAGAACTCACTTCTTTGAGAGATGTCATTTGGGCAACGTTTGGCCGCTGTACGGGCATGCTGCTCGCATGCGTGGGTTTGGAGGGTGATTTCTGCACTTCATGGCTTCAGGGAGAGGCTTGGAGGGGAGAGCAGTTAGTACTCTGAGGAACACACAGGAGAGGAATATTAAGCAAGTCCCATGCAGAAGCAGCAAGGATGTACCTTAGGCCAGTGAGCATCCGTGAGCAGCCACAGGCCACTAGGTGGCACCTCCAACACCTCCTTTGTTAGTACAGCGTTATTGCAATGGATGTTAAGTCCCCGTAGCTCCATTTTTTTGTGTTTGTTCAAATTGTAGTATAAGAGAGCAAAGCTAAGAGCCACTTCCAGAATCTGGTTGGGGTTTGAACTTGATCCTTCTAGCTAAGAGGCTGACCTAGTCCATTCTGTTCGGTTCTGTTGAACTTTAATGAACTCTGTAACCGTTGTAGGTCTGGATTCCGTTTCTTGGTCAACCCCGTGTTTCTTTTGCTTTCTCATTCTGTATGAACTCTTTGCTCTATCTAGCTCGTGCAAACCATTCCTCTAGCTCACCGTATCCCTTTTAGCCATGGAAATAGCAGGACTTGGCAGGGCTTGTTTTTTCTGGAGTATTCTCTTTGGTTTGGAAGCCGCTGACACCGTTATTGGTAGGGTGCTTCACGCGAACAGCAGATGTTCATAGGGGAGGGGACCTAAGACAGCTATTGTTCTCCTTTTTTAGATTGCCCATCAAACACTTGTGTTTTAATTAAAAAAAAACAAAATTGGGGGAGGGGGAGGAAACATTAGGGGTTGGAGAAGATAATGTATTACCTGTTTCTGAATAAACGTTTGTTATACGGAGAGTGGATTCTAAGCCTTTTTAGATGCTGTGAAGCAACTAAAGATAGGTGGAGTTGTTCCAACATTGAATCAAGCATGCTTTTAGAAGAATATAGCAACTTCAGAACTGATAACGCGATGAAGAGCAAGAGAGAATTGGATGAGAGAATTGATACCCCTAAGCCTTTTAATCTTAATCATTGAAATTAGTAGCTGGTTCTTGCTGCTAAGTGGGAGTAGTTTGTGCCCCCACCAAGTTCCAGTTCTGTTGTCAAGGAAAAGAAAGAACCGCCTTTGTTATTGACAGCCTAGAAATTTTACAAGTAATTTTATTAAAAAAAAAAAAACAACAAAAAAACAACAAAAAAAAACCAAACAACAAAACAAACCTGTGAAATCAGGGCACCTGTTCTAGGTGAAGGAGGGTACTTTCATTATCAGCTAGGTAGAAAGCTGTGGAAATGTGACGGCACATGTATTGTGAGCGCATATCTTGTCTCTTCTGAAAGAATAGGGAGATTCAAGCATTTTTATTTTATTAATAGAATCATGTCTGTTTCAAAAGCCAAATAGCAAGATGCGCTTTATAACTTGCTGTTAAACTGCATTGTGTTTAGGTTGTCTGTGAGAAGCTACCATGACATTAACGCACTTCCTTGGACGAACTACTGCTCAGGTCTCCAGCTCTATGATCTATGGCAGTATTTTTATTTTCAAATTGGTGAAGTTGATGATTGTCTGAACATTCCATGATTTGTCTTACATCAATGTCTTGGTGTGAGTTGCTCTTCTTGTTCTCAGTCAGCTCTCTAAAGTCATCTTGGTCTTCTCATACCTCATGGCATGGCTGCACTCGTTGGGCACTGCAAGAAGAGTATCCAGTTCTTCCCAGTCCTTTCTAAGCAGTTGACCTCAGAGCTCTCTGGTTTCTCCTGGCTGCCCTGCCGTTGTCATGCTCATCTCGTGTGCGTTCCACTGAGCTCCACCTACAACCTTCTGACCTCACGCCTGTGCGCATCTGCCCTCATGTAGCATGGTTATATTTATTTTTTTTGTCCAGTTTGTGGGGTTTTGTTTGTGTGTTTTTCTGGGCTGTTAGAGGTTATCAACTCGCATATGAAACACTGATTGCTTGCACTGATTCAGTGTGGCTGGCTGGGACGGGTGGTAGGTTATTTGTAATAGGCTTTCTCTCTCTTTCCTTTTCTTTTTTTTTTTTGTAAATGCATTTTCAATAGTTCCTCTTTCTTTCTTTCTTTTTCAAAAACATGCCGACTTCTGAAGTGATGTCACGGTTTGCAAGTTTGCCTGGTATATTTTCGTGGCTTTTGCATGTACCATTTCTTCTGATAACGTTGATTAACTTGGGTATTTGTCTGGGGAGTCAGCTCCCCATGTCGTTTCTTACTTTCTCCAATCTTTTTTTCACCTCGTACATACGTCCTGCTTCAAAAATCTTTATTTTGGGGTGGTCCTGTCCTCCATTCAGTCATAAATACAAGGTCCTCTGTAAAGGTCATCTTTTTTTTTTCCCAGTTTTTCTTGATTAACAAGTCTTTAAAAACAGCTGTTCTTAAGGGTTGTCTTTGAATGTCTTTACATATCTTAAGAGAAGAAATGAATCTTAATTTGCCTCTCTAGGGTTCAGCATGCTGCCCGAGTTTTATGCTGTTCAGGTCTTCATTTTTGAGAACTGTTAAAGGGCATGATGGTGCGCAATAAGATTTCCTACAGAGTGTGCTCTGGATGAGGAAATAATTTGGTTACACTCAACTATGGGGCGGCGGCGGGTCCTTCAGCGCCAGGCGCTGCCTGCTTTGAGGGAGCCGTAGCCGCCATTAGCGGCCGGGAACTACACCTCCCGGCAGCCTCCGCGGCCCGCCGCTTCCCGCCGAGCTAAGATGGCGGCCGCCAAGGAGCGTGTGGTTGGAGCGGCGCCGGCGGGTTACACGGGTGAGGAGGGGACGCGGGGCAGCGGGGAGGGACCGGGGCGGCAGTGGGGTCTATAACCGGGTGCGTCCCCCTGTAGCTCTGGCGGTGAAGTTCGGGGAGAGGCAGCGCTCGCCGCATTACCTGTTGGTGAAGGAGCACCAGGTGCGGGAAGGGGCCGGCACCACGCACCCGTCTCGCCGCACCCTCTTCGTTCTCAACGTCCCCCCGTACTGCAGTCCGGTGAGTGGGGCCGGGGCGGCCCGTGGGCGTGGGGAGGGGTCTCATCGGCGCGGGTTGGGGGGGCTGGAGGCCGAAGACATCGCTTCAGGAGTGTGGGGCCGTGGGTGAAGGAACCCAGCGAGGCTCGGGGTCGCTGTGGGCGGAGGGGCCGAGGTGGTGCCGGAGGGCCCACCCGATACCTTCGGTAGTCCGTGCGTGGGAGGGTGGGGAGAGGAATTGCTCCTGCTTCACTGTACGGTTCGTTTTCTCTTATTTCCCACGCCCAGGACTCTCTCTCTAGGCTGTTCTCCCGCTGCGGCAATGTCCAGTCCGTGGACATCTGTGAGAAGCCAGGGCCGGGAGAGAAAAAAGAAAAACTCAAGTCCAAATTCTTCAACTGCAAAACTGTAACGGTAAAGCTTGGGGGGAGGGGGTGGGGAGGCAGGGATACTGATGCTTTAGCCGTCAGAAAAGTTCACAAGTACCGAATGGTAGTATTTGGAATGTGGCACTTAAGGACACAATTTAGTGGTGGTCGTGGCAGTGTTAGGCTTACAGTTGGGCTTGATGATCTTAAAGGTCTTTTCAGATCTAAATGATTCTATGATTCTGTATGGGAAAACTATTTGGGGGATTGGGTAATGTACTTACATATTTTAAGTTTACATTATCTTTTGTTATCTTTTTTTTTTCTTTGCTATCCCACTACAATTTGTTTTATTTTTAATTTACTTGTGCTGCAGCTCCTTGCTGTGTCACCAGTTTCCCTGGTGTATCTGACTGGCCTGAATGTCTCTTTCTTTTAGGGATTTCACGTAGCGTACGTGGTGTTCAGGAAGCCATCTGGCGTCCAGGCGGCCAAGGCCCTGTCACAGGAAGGTCCCTTGCTGATATCAACAGAGAGTCACCCTGTGAAAACCGGCATTAGCAGTAAGTCAGCCCTAGCTATCATCCTGCTAGCTAGTGCCGGGGAAAAAACTATACCCCTTCCTCACTGAATCCTACCCTGCGTGTCCCAGATAAATTCTCAGCGCTTTGTACTGAGCCGGGAGATGTCTACTGTTTCATTGTCCTGCCTTTATTATTCATAAGGTAGCAATCTTATACTGGTCATTGTAGAGTCTGGTCCAGTGACCCTATGGGAAAATGGGGTCACTTTGGTACAATGGAAGGGTGGTTTTGCCCAACATCTCTTCAGTATCACATAGATTCAGAGAAACTGGCTGCATCTTGCCCTCAAAATGAAATCACAGAATGGTAGGGGGTGGAAGGGACCTTCATAGATCATCCCCTGCCAAAGCAGGTTCACCTAGAGCAGGTTGCACGGGATTGCATCCAGGTGGGTTTTGAAAACCTCCAGAGAAGGGGACTCCACAGCCTCTCTGGGCAGCCTGTTCCAGTGCTCTGCCACCCTCAAAGTAAAGAAGTTTTTCCTTGTGTTGAGATGGAATTTCCTGCATTCTGGTTTGTGCCAGTTGCCCCTTGTCCTGTCACCAGGCACCACTGAAAAGAGCCTGGCCCCATCCTCTTGACACATGCCCTTTAAATATTTATCAGCGTTGGTGAATCAATGCTTATTGATGAAGTCAGACACAATAATAGGCACCAGGTGTCTGTCAGGATGATGGCACTTTGGATGTGACCCCTTGGCAGGAATGCAGCCTTGAACATCACACCTCTCGGGCCTAAGGCTTGGGAAGGCTGCAAGCTCTTCCCATCGTTTAGCTTCCTGTTGCTTACTGGCTGTGGCAGTGGGGAGGCTGAACAGAAATGGTAACAGAGTATGTCGCCCCCACAGCTGTTCTGTCTAGAGCTGCCCAAAGGCGTGACATGAGGGCTTGCTTCTAACTGAGGCTGCTGCTGACTTCTGCCCTCTTCTGTCTCAGAGTGGATCGCCAGTTATGCGGCCTCGGTTGTGGATCAGGAGGAGCTGAAGGCTGAGGTGGACGCCTATATGCAAGACTACGACAAAAAGATAGCAAAGGTGAGGGAGGGAACCTAGCTAAGGAGTTTGTTTGGTGGGGGAGGGAGGGGAAAGGGAAGAGATAGGGTCTCTCAGTGGAAAGGGCAGAGGGAAACACAGTGGCTGCCAGGTGATGGAGAGCTGAATGCCTGCACCTTTGGTCCCACACCTTCCTTCAAATCTTGTGCAGAAGCAGGAGCTGTAACTTTACATATTTGTTAGTATGAGCTGCCTCCTGTCTTTACAGGAAGAAGCCAAAGCAGCCAAGGAGGAGGGTGTTCCGGATGAGGAGGGCTGGGTGAAGGTAACGCGGAAGGGTCGGAAGCCCGGCCTGCCCCGGACAGAGGCTGCCAACCTGCGGGTGTTGGAGAAGGAGAAGCAGAAACGGGCCCGCAAAGAGCTGCTCAACTTCTATGCCTGGCAGCATCGTGAGACCAAGAGAGAGCGTGAGTGTCCCAGTCTCCTCCAAACAGTGCTCATGTCTATTGTCTCTCACTCTGTGGCCCAAAGAATGTCCTTTTTCCTTCAGTGGGGGCAATGTCCAGCAGCAGGTGTGAACACTTGGCTGGCTGGTTGCACAAATGGCCTCACCAGCTCTTGGGGGCTCCTTGCCTGTCCGCTGCCAGAATATTTTGAAGGAGAGTGCCCAGGTTGTGGCTTTCCAATAGATGTTCCTTCAGTCTGCACAAAGGCAGCGGTTGCAAGGGAAAACTAGCCTGTTTCCTCCCCAAGAGGGAGCTGCAGCACTGCTGGAGATGAACGCTGGAGCCCCAGTTTGGCATTCGGCCCAGGCGCAAAAGGACCTGCTCTGGGAAATGTGTGTTTGCGGGGACTGAGCATCTCCTGGTGTGTGGAAGTGAAGCTCCCTGCGAGACGGAGGTCTGCTGCTCCCCTGTGACCTGGCCTTTTTCTGTCTCTTTCAGACATCGCCCAGTTGAGGAAGAAATTTGAGGAGGACAAGCAGAGAATCGCGCTGATGCGAGCTCAGCGCAAGTTTCGGCCGTACTAAGCCATGCCGAGCTCTTTCCTTGGATGCCTGTGCTGGAGGGGGCGGGAGAGATGCCTATGGACTCCACGTGCCAAAGGATTTCAAGGAATTGAGGCAGCTTCAGGTTGTCCCTGCCCTTGGATCTGAAGTGGAAGATCCCAACAACTGCTGCTGGAGGAGGGGGAGTTTCCTTCACTGCAGGGGTATCCTCCTGCTCTCCCGACCATCGTCCAGCCCTGTGGCACCGCTTCGCAGGGTGCTCAGGTCAAGGGGCTGAGCCACTTCCTGTGACAACCTGCATCTCCCGGCCACCCGAGGCCCTCCTAAAGCTTGGTGAGAACTGGGACTGACCCAGCACAGCCTCTGCAGGGGCAGGGAATGGCTGAAGAACTGTAAATAAACTGCTGCTGGTGTTCTCACAACATGGGAATACCTCTTTCTCTCTCTTGTGGTCTGCTGTGGGGGACAGCTTCTTGTGTGCTGGGGTGGCAATTAAAGTCACGGGTTCTATGCCTGTGCTTCTTAGCACGTTATCTGGGGGTGGGTAAGAAGAAGAGGGAAGTGACCTCTGGAAAAGCCCAACTGGAAGTTCCCAGACCTTTTGCCACAAGCAAAAGATCAGTGCAGAGCCCCTACCCTTTCCCTTGGTGTTTCCCTCTCAACTGGGTTGATGTGCCCAGTTTTCCAGCTGTGCTCGAACCTCTACAGCCAGAGACACGGGAACTTCGGCTGTTCCGCACCATCACTAGAATGAGGTAGGACGGCAGCCTGGCTTTGGAGGGAGAAACCATACTGGCCAAGGCCCATTTCCACTTAACCCGCCACCAGCCCGCAGGAGGCAGGTAAGGGTGGCAACAGGCACATCCGGCTGCGGGGCATCGCTTTCGTACAGCCTTGGACTTAATGATTGTTCACCCCAATGCACTCCGTGATCAGAAAGGGGCTGCGACCCACCCACCCCCGGGCTTCTACGCATTTATTTTACTGCCCACAGCCCTCCATATGGGCGTGACCATGAAGGTAAGGTGGAAATGCTGGTAAATTCCGCAGAGCTGGGTTAAAACGGATTTACCCTCCCCTAGAAAACCCACTGCAAATGCAGTTTGTAGCACGGGGAGACTGCCAGGCCTGCTCGCTTTATTTGGCACTTTTTGCATCAATTTAACTAGGAGGCAGATGGATCATTAATATGCCGTTATCTAAAGCAGAATGCATGTAAAAATCGCTGCCTCCTAAAATTGGTGGTTTTGCTGCTTGGGTGAGCATCCCAAAAGAAAGGAGGCTCATTCTCCTATACAGTCAAGAAGACAGACTTAACATTGGGAGATTAATCTTTATTTAGAAGGACAGAAATCATCTCTGCCAACTTTTCCATTATTAGTAGTTCTCCCACCTGCTTCAGTGAGAGGATTAGTGACTCATTCCCTAGAGTTCATTAAAATGGCCTTCTGTGCCCAGGTGAGCTCTTATTTAAGCTGACTTTTTAAACAAGCAGCAGCTCTTAACAGTAGAACAGGGACACTGAGGCCCTCTGAGCTCAGGCACATGTGGAAGTAAGCAAAGAAGCAGAATGTTTCCTGTTTTCTCAATAGGTGTAACCCTGGGAGGAGACTGGTTGCACCATCCTCAGGGAGGAGGCGAGAGAAGCCACCTGCCTCCTGCTCTGCTACAGCTGGTGTTGCTGCTGCTCCCACAGAGGCTGCCCCTGCCTGGATTCCTGCTCCATTTCAGGGTGCAAGTTAGGACCAAGCAAGGGGAAGGCTGCCTGTACCCAGGGTGGGAGTGGAGGAAGGACTCCTTTTCACTTTGACAACTGAGGTATTTTGCTCAGCTCTCCTCCAGGGAACCCTCATCAGACCTGCTTCCACCCTGCAGTGAACTAAGCTCAGGGAACGATATCATGAAACTGATGTTGGATGTGAGGTAGGAATGGTGACAGTTCCTCCACAGCCTGCTTTTTAGGTCCCTGTTCTCCTGGATTGCTGCAGCAGTGACCCTTCTTCCTAGAGCCTGGCTCTAGTGTTCTGCGCCGTCAGGAAGTTGCTGATGATCCCAGACACCACCTCGGGCTCGTTCAGGTGCACAAAATGACTCCCAGGTACCTCTACTAGCTGGATGTGCTGGAGGGAGAGGACACAAGAAGGTGTGGACCAGGAAAGTGTTCCCTCAGGCAAGTTGTGCTTGCAGTGTGGCACTTGAGGTGGTTGGAAGTGAGGCAGAACAAAGATGGGAGGACTTGGGAAAAGCTGGGTCCAGAGGGCAGTACTGACTTGGGACTTTGGAAGCAGGGAGAAAGGTGGCTTCCCCTCATGTGGGGGCTGTGCCGTTAAGGACAAATCACCCCTTGGTGGGGGTGTCTACCAAGGTGAGCTGCTTCCCAGCTGCTGCTCTCAGGTTGGTGGCACAGAGAGTGGAGATCCAAGGATGGAGTTTGCTCTCACCTCTTTGAGTGTAGACTCGAACGCCTCCCGTAGCGCTTTCACAAACTGATTTCTGCTGTGTAGCTTGTGTGGTACCAAGAGTCCATCTTGTGCTCTGAAAAGCAACAGCAAGGCTCAGTACAGCACACCATGTGCATTCCTTTGTCTTTGCTGCTGTCCTGGGCAGGAGCAGTGTCCCCAAGACAGTGGGGTGACAGACCCAATGTCTCTTTCCAGGCTGCTCATGAACAGCAGGGTTACAGGGTCATTCATGGTAGCCAGAGGAGCACTGCACAGCTTGGCTGAGCAGCTATTTTCTGTCAAACTATCTGTTTAAAACCTTGGGTGACTGCCTAGTAGTACCAGAGTGAAGACAGGTTAAATATTATCCCCCCCCGGGGTGGCTTCCTAATGGGTTGGAGTACACCACTCCCTCTCCCAACCCTATCTTCTGCTCTTAATTTTTTCCTTCTAGCCAGCTTCTGCATCTCCCCTGTGTCCCCCTCCCTACTCCATGCTGCTCTTTTAAACAGCAGGAGGGTACCTCCCTGCTTGGAGAGGGAGGTACCAGGGAGAAGCCAGCATTAGACCGCCTGCAGAGTTGAGGTCATGCAGTCTTCTACTGTACTGCAGGTGATGGGACAAGATGACATCCCAGGCTCAAAGGCATGTACTCTGTATGGCCTAGAGGGCTGTCCTCACCATAACGTTGCATTTCTGGACAAGGAAGAAAATCCTTAAGCTCTTACGATTTCAACAGACCAGGGAAGCCAAAACTGCACCTCATTTCTCAACTTGTAGCACTTCCTCTGATTTCCTAGAGAGTCTCTTAACAGCACCACACAGGCCAAGGTAGCCAGAGCCCTGCACCTCTGGCCTTCCAAGGAGATGGGAAAAATGCAGAGGACTGACAGAATCAGCTACCCATCCAGACAGCTTAACAGCTTGTGGGGCTCTGCATAAGCTACTGGCTACTGCCCCACAGCTCCTCCCTGCCCCAGGCACTGCAAGGGAGAGCTTGCAAGAGCTGGGTCAGGCTGGGGGCTCCAGGACCATCTGGTGCATGTGGAGGCTGCCATGGTTTCACCTGTTTCTTCAGGCAAGAGACTTTGGGGTCTGGAGAAGGGGGCCAGCTGGGTTGCTGTGACTGGGGGAAGAGCCAGGTCAGGAGGAAAGCAAGAGGGAGTGGTGCTGTGGAAGGTCCTGTGTTTCCCAGGATGGTCCCTTGCTGTAGGGCAAAGGGACAGAAAGTTGCAGGGCAGCAGCGTGAAGGCAAGAGCGTAGGGAGGACAGGGCAGGTCAGGCATTTCCTCAGTCAGCCTTGCACCAGGGAGGCGTAGCCTGAAAATGCAGTACCAGGCCGGGAGGAGGATGTGCCAGCTGCTCTCTGCCTGCTCCAGGAGCCTGCCCAGCCCAGGGCAGTGGTGGGGAACTGGGAAATGCTTCTCATGTGTGAGGCTGCACGGTTGTGCCAACTGGCCCAAAGGTCTGGCTGGCCGCTGCAGAGGAGGACGTAGCAGAGGACTCCTAACCTTCATCCCCTCCACCCAGGGCTGCAGTGCAGGGAGGCAGCGAGGGTTGGTTTGGCTTGTGCCCCACTCACACAATGATGAGAACACGGTCCTGAATCTTCTGCAGGAGCTTCACGCACTGCTCCACTGTGAAGGACTCTCGACTCTGCTGCAGGTGCAAAGATAAAGAGAGCGGCAAAGGTTAGGGACAGCAGCTCGGGGGCAGAGATGTCCCCAACCCCTGTCGCACTCGTGGCTCTGAAGGCAGAAGTGGCTGTGGCCCCGAAGCTGCTGAGCTGGGACACGACAGGCAGCCAGGCTGTGCACAAGAGTAGCTGGCTCTGCAAAGCCTCCTTCTATCCAGCTGCGTTTCAGGGCTGCCAACAACGCTGCCTGCTGGGATGCAGCACATATGGGAATGATCTCATAGCAAAGAAAAGCTTTAAAAATCCTCTTACTAAAAAGGAGACAGTAGACTACTCTGGCTTTCATAGTCTGGCAGTAGCATAGGTAAAGGAGGCCCTGCTTGTTCAAAAGCGGCACAAAGCTATCAAAATATCAAACCTAAGAACTTAGCTTCACTCTCTCTTCCCTTCTTATATGGGTGACCTGACGAAGAAGCTGACCTAAAGCATCCATCCTGTCTGAAGAGTTACAACAGCAGGAAAATGTGGCCAGGAGGCCCCGGGGCAGAGGAACTGCTGAAAAAAAAAACTGTAACATTTTCCAATGACTCTGTAAGCTGAGTCAGTTAATGGTCGAGTGCAGGCTCTTTTAACAGCAGCATTTAAAAGAGATGTGGGAATTAGGGAAGCAGAAAGTAAACAGTTGGGTGGAGGCAAGGCCGGGGCTCAGCAAGTGGGCCTCCACTATAACTGAGTTTTCTGGGCTCAGAAGCAGCAGGGGGTACATCAGAAGAGCAATGCTCACCGTACGGACTCTCATGTCTCTGTTATACACCAGCCCTAGAATGAAAAAGAAATAAGAGAATGTTTTCATCTCTCACAGGAGCAGGAATTGGTCTCCTTCTCCTCACTTTTGGGGTCTGCCCAAGACTTTTTGAGATAAGAGGAACGGGATTAATTCAGATTTTTCGTTTTTCTTTTCTTCAGCCGTTCTAAGACTCAAGCACCAACCTCAGTTGCTGGGAATGGAGAGCTCTGCCTCAGACCTAATTGATCCCATTCAAGCTGCGTAAACTTGTAGCTAAGGCACCCTGTACCCTGCAGAAGACAATAGCTGTTGGCACTGCTCCCTTCCTACACCCAGCCTTGGCCCAGCACCATGATGAGCCCCGTCTCTAAGCAGCCCCTTACCAGCGGGTGTCTCAGTTGCTCCTCGCTGCAGCAGGATGGCCCCACCCTCTGCTGTCAGATGTCTGTTTGCTTCTAAGAGCCTAGGGGAGACATGGCAGAGAGATTGTTCTGCTGGAAGAGGGAGGAAGCGAAGTGAAAATGGCATGACAAGGTGACAGCGAGCTCTCAGGCTGCTTCAGAAAAAAGCAGATAGGGGCAGCAGCTTCTGGCAGCAGAAGCAAAAGGTCTTGCTGAAATTCCAGAGGATTTGCAAGGGAAGTACAGGGACAGTTTCCCCTTCTGGGCCAAGCCATAACTTTGTCGAAGGTGATGGCAGGCAGCAAATGAAGAGGACAGATGGGAACCTACCTCTGCAATGCTGCTTCAGGGCTACGTGCTTTGGGAGTTTGCTGCTTTGCCTCTAGACTCAGTAATCTGTCAATCACCATCCGTTTTGATTTCAGCCATGCCTCAGTGTCCTGAAACAAAGACAGGCAGGGAACAGGAGTAACCTTTCTCCTCTGAATTGCTTTACCCCTTATCAGAGGGTAGAAGAGGACATTTCACCATTCAGCATCCCTCAGAACTGGTACCACCTATGGACATCATGTTAAAAATGCTCATTTCTAGGGAAAAGGGAACAGCAATACTTAAAAGTCAAGGTAGGACAGAATCATAGAATGGTTTGGGTTGGAAGGGACCTTAAAGATCATCTTGTTGTGACCCCCCTGCTGTGGGCAGGGGCACCTTCTACTACATTAGGTTGCTCAAAGCCCCATCCAGCCTGGCCTTGAGTACCTCCAGGAATGGAGCATCCACAACTCCTCTGGGCAACTCACAGTAACAGAAAGCTAAGCACTGCTTAAAGAACTTACTAAGTTTCCTCCCCTGCAATCTTTACTACCTCGCTTTTGAGTTGAGGACAACCGTCCAAAAGAACAAGGTAAATCTAGTATCTTTTGTCTCTCTGACTCTAGGCTTCTTCTCTTGGGCCAACCAAAGCCCCAGGACCTGGTAGCAATGATGGCAGATCGGGAATGTAGCTTTATGTCCTGCCAGGAATAGAAAAAGAAATCCACCAGTCTTGCACCCAGGTTATCCAACAAGCTGTTGGCCAAAAGACAACCTCGCCTGGCAGTTGCTTGGACAGAGGCTCCAGTTCCCTTTATACAAGGGCCTACCACAGACAAGTGAATTCTGGTGCTAAGGGACTGCAGGATGTGGAGCACTACCAAGTGTCCCCACAAGGGCCACCCTAAGCAGGGACCTCAGTCCATGCAACAAGGAGCAAATCTGTGCCTGCCAAAAGGAAGAGCCCCGAGACTTGTCTGAGCTTCCAGAAACTGGTCACATCGGTGCTTTACCTGAACAAATGAGGGAAAGAAAAAAAAAATAAATCTCTATTTTTTATTTAAAAAAGGGAGGTGAAGAACACGTAAAATCTAACCTCTGGAGCTAGCAGAAAGCCAAGATTTTCCAGCAGGATCAGCTTGTCCACCATCTCAGGATAAAGGAAAGAGAACTGAGAAGAGATGAAACAATATGAGAAAGAGAAAAGCTGAGCATTGAGTGATGCTTTCATGCTGCTACACTGGAGAGGGGGGCAGGGAAGGGCCTCTCCTCCTCTGAGATCCAAGTTCTAAACAGTCTGTCCCTTCATTCCTTTCCCATTTATTGTTCCAGCTGCAGAAATCACAAACCCCATGAAGAAAAGATGCTTTACTCACCATTCCTGCCACAGACCCACCTGCAAAGGAGAAAAGTGTCCTCGGTTATGCACTGGACCCACCTCACCCCTCCCCAAGTAACAGAAACTCCCCTTTACCACAGCAGGAGCTGCCTTAGAAGAACAAATGCATGTTGTACCAAGGGACAAAGACCAAGCTACACAGTAAAGCTCTCCCAGCAGGCAGGACGCAGGCAGAGAGCGGGGCCACTGGCCAGCTGGACTCCCTGTCCTGCTCCATCCCCATCTCCCTTTCAGACAGCAGAGGTGAGGGAAGAGTTACTAGCTAAAAGAGTAGAGTGTGGGGGTACTGAGCTGTGGTCAGAGCAGGCCTGGGGAGCAAAACCCCATCACATCCCAGGCACAAAGGGATAGAGCCTGAAGTCTGGTTCCCCTCAGCAAGCTCCATGACCCACCAAGAAGGGCCCTGCTGTCCCCAGGTTTTGTGGCCTTATGAGGACCAGGCAGGAAGGCCTGCTGTGAATTCTCCTGCCGTAGACCACCCCTTTTTGCCCACCACTGTTCCCTTCTGGGGGTGGAGGAAAGACCCACAGCAAGAGTTACCACTGTTTGTACTACAGGGTCTTGAAAGTAGAGGCATTTCAAACAAGGGCACAGATTTTTTTAATCACTCAAGCAGGAACCTGGTACTTGACACAATATAATAAATATTCCAATTCAGCTCTTAGCAGCATGTCTTGTAAGTTAATTATCTACTCCTATTTCCAGAACCTCACAGTTTACAAGGACAAGAGCCACTTACCCATACTGTGACCCATCAGGGTGAACTGTCTCCACTGCAAGGCTAAGTGGCAACAGACAAAAACAGACAGTCCTGCATTAGAAACCAGTGCAGCGGCATCTTGCTGCTTCTCCACCAACACATGCCCCCTCTCCCAGGAGGGCTTTTACACTGCTTAATTTGCTTCCTAATCCAGAAACGAGGTGGATAAGTACACCAGTTTTAAAGAAAAAGAGCATCCACCACCTCATTTCCTTGGTAATTAAGTCATGCAGTTCCCAAGCTCTCTGTGTATCGCAAGCAAACTACAGCAAATTCCCATTCGTTGCCAGACACAAGACTGGCAAGAAGCAGAGAAGCCTGACTGGGCAGCATCTGCTGGAAGAGGGAGACCTTGACAGAGCATCCTGCTGCAAGGCATTCCGTAAGAGCTGTCAGGACACAGAGCCAGGTCCACTGCCTTGAGGAAAATATGATTATTCCAAGTGAAAGCTCTCTGCACCATTTAGCACATCAGGCTCTTCAGTCCGTTTTTGGGGCACTCTGAGATGCTTATGGGAAAATACTGCTTCATCAGCGCTGCCCATCTGAAATACACTTCACTGAAAGATGTGTTTTACCCTCTGGCATGTGAAAGAACTTCTAGAGGCTCTTTATATACTGAATGAGGGATGCAAAACTGCACATGCCACAGCCTTCCCCAAGACCAGCATACAGATGGTCAGTTAGATCAGGAGTTATTAGGAGCCCGAGACACCTTGGCTTCAGATTTCTTTGTATGATACTAAAGCAAGCAGCAAGCTGTCATCGGAGAGAACCAGAAGAGTCTCCCACTTACACCTAACACTGGTTAGAAGTCACCGGCTGCTTACAAAAAGTCATTCTGGCAGAACTATTTGGTTGCATCCACCATTTTGCCACTACTGCTTTTTAATATAGAAACGCTTCACAGGCTTAATGTTTCTTCCTCTCACAAAATAGCAAGAAAGAGGGATGCTTATTCAGTCTGTGGTCACAAAGCATCCGCTATCATCAGGCTGGGGAGAAGCAGAGGGAACTAACCCCTCCCCTGGCAGTAAATGCTGCCTGCTTGTTCCAAGGAGCAGGAGCAATATAGCAGTTCCTGCACAAATAACCCCTCAAGGGTCTCTTCAACTACCCACCGGCTGCCACTCGGCGCACATCGCTCACGTAATCCAGAAAATGGTAGGGGGAGCCTGCAGGTCGGTGGGATGACAAGCCATGGCCAGAAAAATCCATTGCCACATAATAGCAATCTGAAAGGGAAAGAGTATCAGATACGCAGCCCTGCAACATATCCCTGCAGCCAACAATAAGAACCATAGTGATGAGCCAGACCTACCTCTGGGGAGCAGCGGAATGAGTTTGTCGAAGGTGTTGGCATTGTCCAGCCAGCCGTGCAAGCACAGCACGGGGTGTCCGTCTGAGGGTCCCCAGGCCTTGGCTGCCACGTGGCCCCAGGGCACAGGGAACTTCAGCTCTGAGAACATGCCCAAAATAGAGTGCTCAAAAGTGATGTCCCTGGAGAGCCAAGTGCTCAGAGTAGGTCCCAGGGATTTTGTTAATGGCCCAGAGCTCTGAAAAGAGTAATACAGGTCTTTAGTAACTCACCAGCCTCCTGTGGTCTTAATTAGCAGCTTGCTGATTTATAGCTCCCCATCCAACATCCCAAGCTGCCATCCCTGCCTGCCTGTTTGGGGAACCCTCCTCCCAGCACGTACTAGCGATGCTCCTAGGAAGAAATAAGCTTCCTCTACGCAGGAGGAGAAAGCCTCCTCTCTGTGTCTCCGCAGCAGCTGCAACCCGACCAGAAGGCACAAGAGATCTGGCAAGAGGGAACCACGCAGAATTCCCCCAGCTAGCTGCAGTCAGCCAGGCACCTGTCCTGGACCAAAAAGACAATTTAGAGAATAACGATGCTACCTTCAGTACTAGACTGTTGCCACCTTCTCCTCTTTTACCTTGGTGCTTCTCCTCTTTCACACCACCAGTCGGCACCTTTGAGAGAGAAGCTGGCTAAGTGCCACACAGCAGGTCATTGCTGTCACCCTCCCGTGCACCCCTCAGGGCTGGGGACCCTGCATGGGATATAGGTCCACAGCCTGCCAGGCACCCGCTCAACCTCCAACCTGCCTCATCACTGCTGATCTGCCTGGCAACCACTGAGCTACATCTGACTTCTACTCAACCCCAGGCTCCTCAATGAAGCCCCCAGTACTACCCAGCCTCTGGGGATCTTCCAGGGATGGTCTGAATAGCTCCCCTTTACCCAAAAGCCCTTCTGACCACTAGGGCACCTCATGGGCAGCCTGACTATCCCCATTCCCAAGTCTCTCATGCCGTATCCACTTCCCAATGACTTGTCTCATGTCTCTGCTCCCTTCAACAGCCCCTGCAACCTCACAGCACTTAAATCACTCTGACAGCAAGTCCCTTCTAAGCCCATACCTCTATAAGGTGTGAGGACAGAGGGGGCAGGCTGAGAGGGGAAGCTGCTTTTGGGGCCCTGAGAGCACTTAAAGGCCCTAATGGTCCCAGTCAGCCACACCTGGGGCCTCCCTTACAT
The DNA here is from genome assembly GCF_964106895.1 of Numenius arquata. Taxonomy (NCBI): domain Eukaryota; kingdom Metazoa; phylum Chordata; class Aves; order Charadriiformes; family Scolopacidae; genus Numenius; species Numenius arquata. Next base: position 78,339,116 of record NC_133577.1, on the reverse strand, counting down.
CTTTACCTCCTGCCCATGAGCCTATTTAAGCTCAGCCCGGGACCGGGGGCAATGTCCTGGCCCCAGGGACCATGTTGCTGGCTGCTGAACGCAGGGCTGTGCCTGACCCCAGCTGCCCTCACCAGGCCTGATCCTGACAACCGTGGGCTGACTTCCTGGCATGGTGATGAACCTTCCCCTTCCTCACAGACCTGCCTGACAACCTGGGCTCCCGGCAGAGCCTGTTTGCCCTCCCCGGGCCTGCCCTGCCTCAGCCCTGCGAGACTCGGGCCCCGGGGTCCCCCCCCGGCGCCGGGTGGGGGCCTCCCCAGGCGGGGAGGAAGGGCCATCACACCTGGGCCTTCGCCTCAGGGAGCCCTGGGACACCTGCTCCCGGCCCCGGAGAAGGGTTTGCCCGGGGACCGGCCCCTGTCCGGCGCCGAGGGCGGCCCACGGAGCGCCGCGGCAGCCCCGACCCCGCTCCCCGCGCCGCCCCCACGCTGAGCCCCGGCCCCCTCCTACCGCTCCGTCCGGCCGGGACGGCAGAGCCAGGCCGCGGCAGGAGGACGCTGACCGGCGGCGGGGCGGGGCGAGCCGGCTGCACCGCCCTGCTCGCCGCCTTCTCGGGGCGCCCTGGGCCTCCGCCTCCTGCCGCTCCGCCGGCCCGGGGCCGTTTCGGCCCGAGGGAGGCGACGGGGCGGGGGGAGTGCCGCCATCTTTGCCTTCCATCATCACCTCGCGGCTCCGGGGATCCAGCCGGGAAATGGGGTGGTGGGCGGATAAGGGCACAGCAGCGCGGCCTCCCCTGCCTGGGGAGCATCTCACGGTTCCCCACCTCTCCCCACCCTTGGCCCTACAGCCAGGGACCATCCTAGGAAACATACAGCCCTCCCTGGCACTGCTCCCTCTTGTTTTCCTCCTGACCTGGCTCTTCCCCAACTCTTCCCCGACTCACAGCAACCCATCCTTCTCCAGACCCCAAAGCCTCTCGCCTGAAGAAACAGGTGAAACCATGGAGCCTCCAGCTGGTCCTGGAGCCCCCAGCCTGACCCAGCTCTTGCAAGCTCTCCTCTGGGTGCCCAGGGCAGGGAGGAGCTGTGGGCAGGTAGCCAGTGGCTTATGCAGAGCCCCACAAGCTGTTAAGCTGCCTGGATGGGTAGCTGGTTCTGCCAGTCCTCCTCTGGTTGGAGCCTGTGTTCAGATGGGGCTCCATAAGAGTAACAAGCAGTTAATGATGTCCGTGGGGTCTGAAGCGGTGATCAACCTACTGGGCATGATAGGGACCTGTGAGGAGTTTCAGTCACGGAGGTACGGCTGTGTCCTTGACTACCTCTAGAAGACACATTACTGATAATGGAAACTGCCTGCACTGCAGGGTCACGATGTGAGATGTTTTAACTGTGACCCAGGAGCACCGCAGCGACATCAAACAGGCTCAGTGCTTGACACCAGTGCTGAGCTTCTGTCGCTCTCTGATGGAGAAACTCTTCTGAACTCTCAACGCTTGCTGGAATCGCGTTGCTCCAGGGGTAAGAGTCACTCTCCCATACTGTGACCCATCACAGTGAGCTGACTCTACTGTGAGGCCAGGTTGCAGCGGATAAACAGCGGACAGCACCGCCTTAGTCTCTCCACCCTTCTGCAAAAGCAGACCCCTCTCCGCCACAGAGGTTTCTACACAGTTTGCCTCATTAGTTGCCCAGAAAGGGGGTGGCTGTATAGACTAGGCTTCGAGAAACTCAATACCAGAGTACGGCTGGGAATACCACTTGCTGGTGCCTCGCGTTCCCTCCAGCAGTTAGAGTCTACCAGGCCTAACGCAGACCACAGCCATTCCCCTTCAGTCAAGGACTCAGCAGTCAAATGAAGCAAAGTCAAACCTCGCTGTGAGCAGTGGGATGCCTTGCTGGAACAGTTGGAGAGAGCAGAATGAATGTCTGTTCTTAGGGAGCCATTTTTATATTGGTAATTGAAAACTCTCTGCTCGGTTCAGCACATCAGTCTCCTAAATTACACAATACATTTTCAGAACAGCCTGCAAACTTGAAAGAAACCAGGGTAGAAGCTTACAGCCCCGTTTCTCCTGCTTAGCTCAAACTCATCCTGGCAAAATAGTCTCTGCACCACAGCAGTTGAAAGGTAACCTTGGGGACCCATCACAGAGAAGAAATAAGAGAGCTATGCAGCTCACAACCTCCCCTCCAGGTGAGGCATTAGAAAGGAAATCAGACCATGAATTCTTATAGGTTTGGAAAGCCCAGTGCATTGCTTTTTATTAGGCTTCCATGACGGAGGCGCAGGAAAGCAGACCACAAGTACTGGGGAGCCGCGCAGAGGGAGGGAGGCCAAAGTACCATCTACAGCTTCTTTCCTACGACTGTCAAAGGTGGGTGTCTGATTACAAAAGGTGAAAAGCAAGACACCCTTTTTTTGGTAGAACACGGATTTGTAAAATGCTCTCAATAATCAATCACTGCTGCTGCTGTTACAGAGGGCAGGGTCTTCCTGTGAATTGCTGGGATTTCTTCATGGCAAACCACCAGAAAGCAGTATAATTGTTAAGCAGGGGCCATGAGGATTGCAGTTCTGTCTATGGTGTGGCTCTTGAGGAAGAGGAGTCAAGAGCAGGAGTGATGCGGATCCCTTGCACAAACCTCTGCAGTTGGTGGGACAGTGGGCCATGGCTGGGAAAATCCATTGCCACTTGACTGTAATCCGAAAAGGAGAGAGCATCAGGCATGGAGACCTGAAGCACGACACACAGCCCATCCTTGCAAGCCAGACCCACCTCTGGGGAGCAGTGTAATGAACCCATCAAAGGTGGCAGCATTGTCCAGCCAGCCATGCAAGCACAGCATAGGGTATCACTCCAGGGTCCTCAAGCCTTGGCTGCCACATGCCCCCAGGGCATGGGGAACTTCACCTCTGAGAACTTGTACCCACAAGCAACATCCTCTGAACACTACATGCTGAGAGCTTGTCCCAGAGACCTTGTTAACAGCCTCGAGATCTGGACAGGGCTTGTAGATAGATGGTAGTTACCAAATGTATCTGGTACTCCTGATCTTTACTTAATACCAGTTTTCAGGCACGAGCCTTGTTTGAGATAACCCTGAGATTTCACTGTAAATGCTTACCCTGGTAGTATGTGTATCACCCCTCACAGGTCTTGGACCCTCTTCCCCATCACCTCAGACCCTCTCCCCCACTCCAGCAGCCAGCAGGATCTCGGCTGTCTTTGCTTTGTATCACACAGATGACCTCTGGGTCTTGGGTGTGAAGGATGTGTTCTCTAGTGCATTCTGACTCTTGTGACTTGCATCCCAAGTCACTTCTGGTAGGAGCCTCCATCAGCAGGGACCTCATGGAAAGGAAAAATTCCTCACAGAAATCATCAATGATAGGTGATGTGGGATAGAGCTCCAAGTGGAGAAGGTTGCACTGGGATGCAACCTTGGACCCTCCTTCAGCCCAGGACTGTCATCCTATAAGCCGAAGTCAGATGGCTGAAATCTTCTCCAGGTCCCTCATGCCTTCTCTAGCAACGCTACTTATCCCTCTGAATGAGCAGCCCAGCATCTTAAAAGGCTGCATATCTCCCCCCGCACCACCTGGCAAACCACCCCACAGAAGGAGGGCCCAATGCAGGATGCATGGCAAAATTTGAATGGCTCACAAAATTAGTTTTGCTGCATCTGCTTCTAAGATGTACTGCAGACTACTGCAGTGGAATTGCTGCCCGTGGAGGACCAAATTAGACTCCACCTGGCAAGGTGCTGGGGTGTTGGCTGGGCTGCACTGGCCTGGTAGTAAGAAAGGCTAGTTTTGCTTAAGAACTGGGAGTTAGAGATATCCCATGTACTTAGCAAAGGATAATTTAACCTCTGTGTCCTTGCAAAGGAGGAGGAGACTTGCAATAGTGAACATTGGGACATGCAAAGCTGTTATGCTCTGCTGACTTGGAACCGCATTGATCAGTTTGTGCTAGCTGCAGATCTGGTGAGGAAACTTTAAGTACAGCAGATTGATTGCTACCAAGGGACAAATTCCCCATAGCTGGTTGGATTCAAGCACTGAAGCACTGACATATTGATCTATTTATGGTGATTTATTAGTATTAGCCCTGTACCCCAAACTCTCTTGTGCACTTAAACAAGTAAAAAAGCATGCTATTGCTAGCTTCGCTGATTTCTTCCAGAGGATATATAGAGGATATACCTCTATATAAAGCCCCAATTATGAGCATATGCTGCAGTCTACAGTGGACAAGAATATAAAAGTGATCACAGGGCAAAATGTATCCCATAACCAGCCCTAGTGTGGTGCCTTCCAGGCTTTGGGTTTACGGGCAGCAGGCAGGTCTGGGGTGCTGTTGGGACCTGCAGAGCAGTTCCTCCTCTGGGACAGGCATCAGCTCCTTCCCTGCTCCAGCAGCCCAGAGCAGGGGAAGGATCCCTGCAAGGAGACAAGGGAAATCTGGTGAGTGCAGAGCTGTTGGTGTTGGGTGCCGGCACTGCTCGGGCAGCCCACAGTGTGGTTGGCGGGAGCAGAGAGACACTTAATGACCAGAGGGAAGCCCCCACCTCTCCAGTTCATGGATCCCTAATGAGTCTTCTGCCCTTTGTCATGCACACTGCTTGCTGTCCCCTTGCCTGAGGGAAGCTGCCCTCTCATCCCTGCCCTCTGCACAAGGTTGTGGACGTGAGGACATCATCTCCTAATATGACTTGTTCTGGAAGGAGAACAGGACTTATGAGGAGAGGCCTCGGTGAGGGGCTGAACCACAGATCTGCACTCTGCGGACATTTCCCCGCCTTGAGCTCAATCCACAAACCTTCCTTGCCTCAGAGATGGTCTCAGGGAGTCACAAGGGTTTAAATGAGCTGCCCATCTGGGAAGAGTTGAGGTAGGATGTGAATGTCCTGCAGCCCTGGAGGTCTTGCCATCCCAGGCTCTGCTCAACAGCTGCAGACCCATCCAAGTATCTTTTGTGGTGCACTTTTTTTTTGTTTTCTCTAATTTCCTGTTGAATTTCACGGATGTGAATGAGCTTCTGAAATAGCCACTGACATATTAAGCTCAAAAAATGCTGCAATGGCTTAAGTTGGTTTCTCTCCCCTTGCTCCAGGCACATGCCTGTTGTGCTCCTTGTCCCAGAGCTCTCCAGCCCAGCCAGGTGGGGAGAGACAAATAGATGCTGGCTCTTTACCCACCACAGTCTGGGGCCAATGTGATAGTTTAAATGGAAATCTTTGGCAGTTTAAGTTAACAAGCCAAGCAATGAATGGTTGAAAAAGTGGCATGCATCTGCTCCAGGGATTAACCTGCAGCAGAATTTGGATAGTGGGGCTGCAGGAGTGTTAAATCATCCCCACGTGAACCACCGCCATTCAGCTGGAAGCAGCCCCAGGCACACACCATGCATCAGCTGCAAGTGGTGCCCATTTGTATCACTTTATTTGCAACTAATGAAATAGCTAGAAACATTTATTGCATATAAATTATATATGAGCACCCATCATACAAATAAACTCTTTCCTGTCTCAGCTTTCCATTTCCTCCTTAATCAGAAAGTCTTTTCTATTTTGGACAGATTCAGGAATCTCTGCTGGTTCCCATCCCTTGGGCCTGCTTTGGTTAACTAGCGAGGCAAGCTGCTCTCCAGGTCTCTGCAGGGCCCGTACATACTGTTAGAGTAAGCACCTCTTTTAATGTATTTAATTAAGAAGCGGTAGGGAAAGGAGAGGAGTTTCTCCCCAGCTCTTGTCTAGACTTAACCTTCCTTCACTTTCAAAATCTGGCAGATTCCCCATAGGCTGAGACAAAATAATAGTGAAAACCAGAAGTAATCTGACACTTGTAATTACAGGCCTACCAGCTCCTTATTGACCTCAGACAGAATAAGGAAACAGCACATACAAGGATGATTTAAAAACAAGAGAAGAGTTCTAGTAAATGCCAAGTCTCATCTGTTTATGGAAAAGAATCCATAAAACTGAGTTGGTAACTTTTGGAGATGCAAATTATAGGCTTGGGTTATGGATTTGGCTGATAAATGTAAAAACTGTTGGCATAATATGGCTCTAGTAAGGAATGTGACACAGTCTTACATTGTGTTTTGATTTTTTTAAAAATGGAATGATACCAAATTAACAAATTTTGTAGTAATTGGACTGAAAATTGACTAGTTAGCAAGTGTTACAACGTTAAAGTTGGTACAAGCACATAACGTGTGTTTTTGAAACAGCCCAATGGCAAGTTACTCAACGCGAGCCACGCTTCTTGCTGTCAGCTCTGTCCGTGGAAGAAATGACTCCTGCAAAGGCCTGACTCACGATGTAGGAGCAGCTGAATGTGAGCTCCCAGCACAACGCTGCAGTGAGAAAGGCTAATTCCATCCTCGGATGTACAAGCAGGGAATGCGGAGCAGGTGTAATAAGATTATATTGCAGGAGATTATATTGCGTCTGCTAATTCCATGAATGTGATTCCATGTTGTGAAAGAATTCCCAGTTTTGACATCTACAATTCAAGGAGGAAGTTAACAGGTTGGAGAGGCTTCCTGCAAGAGCTCTAAGGGCTGTAAAAGGGTATGAAGACATCTTATGGAAAAGGAGAGCTTAGGACTGATACGATCAAAACCTAAATATACCTGTGCAGGATTAAATTTTTGCTTCTCTAGTAGCTGCTCTGCCCAACAACAGCACAAGAAAGAACAGTCTAGAGATGAGGTATACATTTTATAGTTGAGAAAGTAAAGTACTTGAACAGCTTACTTAGGGTGGTGGCAGCTTCCCAAACATCAGCAGTTTTTGAATCAAGATAAGATGTTTAACAAAGCAACAGTGATTAATGTGACAGAGTCTTTTGTCCTGTGATCACTGGGAAAGCACACCAGTCTGGAAATTAGTCTAGTGCAATCGCACTAGAGACGTTAGGTGAGGTGGTCACAGATTTATGGGGCCACAGAGCCCCAGAGAGCTCACACCTGAGTCCCTTGATGCAATGGGCTGGTATCTCCTTTCCCCTGTCCTGGATCATTCTCTGTTACTGCTCTAGGGTCTGACGTATAGGCCAGATTGAGAGGCGAGGGAGTCGTTTGCTATACAGTTATAAAAGGCTGTTTGTTTTCTCTGTGGCTGCTTAAATCTGCCCTAAATACCTTCCAGGCTATGCAGCCTGCTGCTTTCTTTGAAAACCTTGAAGGTTACTGGCTGCTGGGTCTTCCTCCCTCAAATAAACCAGGGGCAAGTACGGAGCCTTAACTGCACTGGCAACAAGTGAGAACTGCCCTCCCTTTTTCCCCCTCCTCTTTTTTTTTTTTATAATTTGGCAATAATAAACATACAAGGAGCCACTAGACTTGTGTCCTCACAGAAATAAATGTGCATATTAGAAAAACTCAAAGCAGAAGATTGGGCACATTTTAATCTCAGCTTTTTGGGCCTACGTGATTGTAGGGAAAGGAGCTGGTTGTGCCCACCTGCCCTGCTTTGCGGAGGGAAGCCCCTTTCTTGACACAACAGCCACTAAGAAAGCATCCCTCCATCCCACAGGGCTGCCTCTGCCCAGTGCTGCAGCCACTGCAGCCACCCTGTGAAGCCCAGCCTCCCGATGGCAACCACCGTGCCGGGGCTCAGGAGCGTGCCAGCTTGCTCGGTTCCCCAGCTTCGCCTCCCACCCTTCCTGCCTGCAGGAACCTCGGGTTGCCTGATGGTGCTGGGAAAATGGGCTCATGTTCCCCACTGCTCCATCAACCTCAGGCCCAGTTGAGGAACGTGCAAGAACCCCATGCCAGGCTAGCAGGCAGGCTGAAGCACGTGGTGTCTGCCGCGGTTGTGAGGTGTTATGCTTTGAGGAACCCACAACAATTTATTGTCATTTAGACAATTATTCTATCACCCAACGACCCCTCCCCACCCAGGAAGGGGAATCGGGAAACAACAAGGAAACCCAAGGGTTGGAATATAAACAGATTTAATAAAATTATAATACTAAAGAATCAATATTGATCCCGATACCAATATAAAATATACAAGGATTATACTCAGCCACTCACATCAGCAGGAAGCTGTGCACTCCCAGCAGTGGACAGCAAGTGTCTGACACTGCAAGCTCTACGGCTTCATCAGGAGGAAGGGAAGACCTCAGGGGTCTGGCACCGGGGCAAGAAGTTCTCAGGATCACAGCCATCAAGGAAGAAAGAAATTCCTCGACAAACTTTCTAACTTATATTGAATGTGACGTTCACGGTATGAAATAATTCTGTTGGCCGGCTTGGGTCAAGTACCTGGGTCTCACTCCTCCTTGTCCCTGCACCTGGCTAGCTCGATAACACTAAGACCTTGAAACCTGCATGCCATAGCCAGATGCAAAGCAAATATTTTCACAAATTCAGATACTAGAGTCTTCTAAAAATGCAGTCATCCCAAGCATTAGAAGAGACCTTACTGAAAAGTAAAATTGCTGAAAGAGAAATGAATCCTGTGTCGCTCAGACCAGGACATGGGGGAAAGCCAGAACAGCAGAGGGTGTTGCAGACTGGAATGAAGGCACATCGGCAGCAGCCTGTGGGGTGCTCCTGGCATGGCTGGCTACGGCTCCCCACCCTCCAGCCCTCTGGGACATGCAGCATGGCTCGGTATGGGAGCACACCAGCTCGGTGCTGGAGGTTGGCAGCCTGCAAGCAGCGGTGCACGGCTCCCCGCAGCTGCCCTAGGTCACTCCGCTCTGGGCAGCCCCTGTACCTTCGCTTTCCTGGAAAGCAGTTTCTCTTCATTACTGAGAAGAGCCCTGCTCTCGGAGGGGAAGGAGGGGCTTGGCCACCGCTTCATGCAAAGGGGCCACTACTTGTGCTAATTTTTCTCATAAGAGTCGAACTAATACATCCTCCACTCTAAACCACAGAAAGGTGTTTTTGTTTGGGGTTTTTTTTCTGAGGGGAGCAGAGGAAGGGGGCTGGGGGATTTTTGTGTGTTGGTTTTGTCGTCCTGGCTTTCTCTTTTTGTGGTGGTGTTGGTTTCTTTTTATTTTTTTTTCCTTCTTCTTAATGCTTTGCAGTTAGCATGTCCTAAAAGGAGATAACTTTTAGAAAGTTATGAAAGGGACCACCTAGAAAAGGGAGGAAGGGTCAAAAGGGGAAAATCACCTAAGACCATATGCAGAAACAGTACATTTGTACTGTTTGCAGGCTGGACCTGCAGCACATCAGGAGATCGTGGCAGTCATTTCCTACCCACTCCCCAAGCATCCTTCCATCCTCCTCTCTGTACAAAATCTCATGCACTGCCTGCATCACCTCTCATGCCAGAGTAGCCAGGCCTGCTCCATGCTTTCTTCTCTCCCTTTCTTTCATGTTTGACCACCTCGAAGGAACCCCCCAGGTTAAGTCTGGGCCACTCGGATTACTCCATTGCCAGGGCAGTTTCACCTCCCTTGTGCACACAAAACCAGTGTGCATGCTGGTGGACCACAGCATGTTTGGCTCCAGCTGGGAGCCCAGTAAGGCACTGAGCCCCTAAGTAATTGGTCACTCATCCTCTGGAGATGATGCTCCAGGTCCAGCTCAGCTTCCACTCAGTTTTGCTGGCTGAAAGGCAAAGCAGTACTGACACACCTAACATGTTCATCCATCTTCCCACCTCTGTGCCCTCTACGTTCTCCTTTTGCTCTTTTGTACCTCTCTTCCTTTCTTCTGCAGATTTTTAGTGCCTCATTCTTTCCACCTCAGTGCTTTCCCTCACCATATTACCTTCTTCCTTCTTCTGGGGCACTGCATGCCTTTTCCTTTCCCAGAAACACATATTTATTCAGCAGTTTGCAGTGATGTGTCCCAAAATACCTTTCTTCTTCCCACACCTCCCAAACGGACAGGGGCAAATAGGCAGCTTGTGGTTCTTTCTACCTTGTGCAGGCCATAAGGAATCCGCACACTGAGAAGGAGCAAAGCTGTTAGGGTGTTACTGGCTCTTGGGTTGCTGAATATCAACATCTTTGAACTTACCATAGACTTGGGGGTTGGTGAGGAACAAGCAGAGAAATGCCACAAAGGAAAACTATGATCCAAAGGTAGAATGAAATCAGACCTACTGCCCTCAGCGGCTGGACTTCAGACAAAACTCTCCGGAAACGGTTCATTCCATCAGCAGCTCTATCAATTAATGCTTTCATGTTTAATGTTTTTTAAAGTTTTAGTATCAGAGATAGTGAGGGTGTATGTATCCTTAGGCAGAGGCAAAAATGAGGAGTAGGATAAAACTCTTCTTGGGAGCTATTCCTCTCCACACTGTCATCAGCATCCTGGTCATCCCAGAAACCCTGTCTTTAGGATGGATCCAGCTTTCTCCAGTGATGCACCAATGGGTAGTGTTCAAGACAAGTTGCTCATGGCAGGACCATTAGCCTGCCTGCATCCTCACTGTCATTACACAGAGCCTTTCAGGTGGGCATCCATGCACTGAGAGCAGTTGGGGGAAAAAAGCATCAATCCAGAGATGAGTCTCTTGGTTCTAGGGAATTTACTTGCATTCTTCTTTTCTTAAGAAAACTCACTGAAAGGCAGGGTTTGTTTTTCACCTTAAACACATCCAGGTTTGGTTTCAGGATAGCAGGGAAGAAAGGCAGCACTAGCAAAGCCAGTGCTTGAGTATGGTTTGGTTGCCATCTCCTCCTTTGTGTCACAGGATGCAAAACTACTTCAGCATCCTTGTATTTTCCACCTATAATGAAGCCACCTCAGAGGTACCTCGATCCTGAACACATTTTGGGTCCTGTGAGTCAAGTCTGAGCTTTGGAAAATTGTGGTCAATGGTGCCATCCTGACACATGTCTCACCAGCTTTTATTGCTGAAGAGGATTGCTGCAATACGCTTCAGCTGTAACTGCTGTGAGGTCACAGTTTCAAGTGGATGAGAGAGAGAAGAGCGAGACCCACAAACAATCTCCGAGCAGTGAGGCTGATTGTTACTTTTCACAGGCAAAGACGAAGAGGAAGAATAAAAGGCAGAATTAGCCTAGTCCGTTTAATGTTAAGGCAAGGTGGCTTGTAGAGTCTATGAAGTCACCCATTAAATGCTATAAATATCCACAGAGGGAAACAGACTCCCTACTAGGCAACTGTAAAGCAAACCATGGGATATTTTTGAAGGTGTCATCCAAAAATACAAAGAAAAGTGTGACAAGCCTACTTAAAAACCAAAAATGGAACAGATGAGCACTTTGTCTCTGCTGTGATTTAGGGCTCCAGCAGCAGGTCCTCCCACTGAAGCCTCCCTGACAAAGAATGAAGCGCTTTGCCCAGACTCTTATGGAAGTTCAGAAATTCTTCTGTGGTCAGCAGCATCTTCATGCTTGGTTGAAAGAAAAAAAACAAGGACTGATGTCTCAATACTCAGCGGAACTTCTGGCAAGGCTGCAGATGAGATTCGGTGGTGTGTTCCTGACTGCTTCGTGCTCCCTAGCAATGCAAAGCAGCTGTAAAGCTCTTTTAGTGTCAGCTGCTCGACCCGCAGCTACAGCTGCTTTGCATCACCGGGCTGGTGCAGAGCGGCCAGAGCATGTCCTGCGCCCACTGTTTGCACACAGCTTTTTCGGCAGGGAACGCGCGCAGCCATCTCAGCGGGACCTGGAGAAAGTGTATAGGTGAATGTGAGCTCCGATGGTGCAATCAAGCCATAGCCTAATTGCAGACTCGGCCTTTAACAACTGTGGGGTTTGGACTGAATTCCAAAGTTTATCTTTTCTCCTATTACATTTAGTCTCCTTCAGCAGTAATATGCTTACGGTATGCACCACGTGGTGCACTATTTATATTTTACATCATAAAATTGGGGCACGTTTTCCCATTTTTTACGTGATTTCCAGTATTTTCATTCGATCCACCGAGGCAACAGCGTGAGTTTTTAGGCACACTCCTCCAGTGCACATTACACTGCCGGGGTGCCCGCTGCCCTTCTGGGGGCTCCTGCAGTGCCCGGAGAGGAGCTGGGAGAGCTCTGGCAGGGAAGGTAAAGGCCGGGACAGCCTCCCCGTTTTCCGCTGGGGCAAAGGACCCTCGTTTGCTGGCTCTGCTGCCCCGGCCTCCCGCGTAGCCCCCCCCCGCCCCGATGTTTCACAGTTCCGCTAACCCCAGACTGGGCCATAGCACCCCTTCCCCGGTGCGTGCGACCTGCGATGCCCAGCCCCGTGCTGGAGGGCCGTAGACGGTAACCGGTAGGAGGGGCAGAGCCCTGGTCCCCCGCTGCCGCCGTCGGGGCCCGCCCCCGCGCCCAGGGGCGACGCGTGGCTCCGGCAGGTCCCGGGGGGCGGTGGATGCTGCGGTGCCGTCCGGGGGGGATCCTCTGCCGGTGTGAAGCGGAGGGGCTTTCACAGCCTCTTTTTTTTTTCTCTCTCTCTCTCCCCCCCAGTCCGTCCAACTTTTCTCTTTTTACAAAAACTTTTTTCTTCTTCACTTTTTTTTTTTTTCCCCCTTGCAAGAGCCACGCCGTGGAAAGACGGGGTGGTGGAGGAGGGAGAAACCCCTCCCCTTCCCCTCCCCCGTGGCTCCTTCCTCGGAAAAGAAACACTTGGGGGGTTTCCTCCCCTCCCCTTCTCTCCCCTCCCCTTCGCGCCGCTCCGCTCCCCGGAGCCGAAGCCGCCGCCGCGGCGCCCACCCGCCCCGCGGCCGAGGAGGGCCCGGCGGGGCACCCGCCCCGCCTCCGGTAAGCCGCGCACCGGCCCCTTTGCGAGTCGAGGGGCCGGGGGTGGGGGGATGCGGAGCGCGGCGGCGGCGGGCGGCAGGCAGCGGGGCCGCCCGGGTTTCGCTTCGGGGCGGGAGAGCGGCGGGGACCAGCCCGGGCAGCGCCGCTGTCGCCCCGGCACTGAGCGCTTGCTCACACCGGCGGCGGCAGCGCCGCCCGCCCGCGGCTCCGGAGGTGCCGAGAGTAAGTTGCGCGGCGTTAATTGAAAGCGGCCTTTTGGGGGGGGGGGTGTGTGTGTGTGTGGCTGGGTCTTGTCTGTCTGTCTCCTCCGGTCCCCCCTTGGGAGCCGGGGGGGGGGGGGGGGGGAGTGCAGCCCCCCTCAGGTTTGGTTCCGGGGGTCGTTGGGGTTGCTGCTGGCTGGGCATAGAGTGCTGGGAATCGGGATGCCTTCCCTGGGGGGGTGGGGAGGATTTGGGGTGCCGGCAACTCACCGCCGGCCCTGAAAGGAGCCATGTGCCGTGCTGGGAGCAGCCTGGGGGGCTCCGTGGGGCTTGTGGCTTGCCCCACCGTCAAGGTGGTTCTCCCCAGCCTCAGGGCAGGGAGATGCTTGTTTTAAAGCAAAACCTTCAAATTATGTCATGTCTCAGATGGGGCTGTAGGGAAGCAGCCGCAGGGGTCCGAGGAGCCGGTAACTTGGTCTTCACGCCACTTCTTTCCCTTCACATAAACCACCGGAGGAGCGGTGCGCAGGGTGTTACGCTTCGTTCTTCGCTGGAAAAGCGAGCGGAATAGAAGGCGTTGCAGGGAAATGGGGTAACGGTGAACCAGGGGCGTATGTGCCCGTTGGGGTTGCCCTTGAAAGGCAGAGGAGCTCGCCATCCTCCAGACACGGTACAGTCAGAACGCAGCCTCACACCTGCCTTTTCTCAGAAGATCAGTGCTGCGCGCCTGCGAAAAGCCTCCTCGGCAAAGGTTATCGCTAAAACCTCCTCCTTTATGCAATCTGAGTCATGGTGCTCGCTGCCATGGAGGATCCGCTACTCACTTTTTCCCACAAACACACACGCTCTTACTGAGAATTTTGGAATAGTTACCACCTAAAAACTCAACTCATGCTACTCTTAGGACCTTTTTTTTCCTTTTTTCTTTCTTTCTTTCTTTCTTTTTTTTTTTTTTTTTTTAAATTAGTTTGTGTGTGCCTTCCTGCTCAGTAGAAGCTTAGAAACATGATCTGGATGAACCCTGGAGGTAACTGAGAGGAACTCAAGAATGTTAAATTAACGTCCCTGGCTTTTTTTCTTCCCCTGCATGGGTGAAGGAGGGGGATGTGGCTTGACCATTGCTCTGGAAAGTTGAGGGTAAAGAGTATTGTTAGCAAGCTGCTATTTAGGACTATGTGGTCCAGACAGTGCCGTTTGTTAGTTCTAGTCCTTGCAGCTCTCAGAGAACTTTAAATGAAAAACCCAGTCACATGCTGACCATGCTCAACTCTGTAAAATGGGGTGGGATCAGAACTAACTACAGTTTCCTGATGTTTCATTCTCAATTGACTGTGCCCTTGCAGGCATATCTTCTTTCTCCAAACAACTGCGACTGCAGTTCAGATGCTGCGTGAACGTCAAATAGCCCATTCAGTCGCAGCGGGGCCACGGTCATGTGCTTAGAAATTATGCACATGCACAGAAGTTTGTGGGACTGAGGCTCTATTATCACATAATGTTGGTCTTGGTTGAATCAAGTTACGACGAGATGTGGCCAGTCGCTGCAGATGAAGCCAAGCTTTGTTTCTGTGTTCGTGAGCGATTCTGCTGGGGATGTGATTTAAAACGTAGTTGTTGAAGAGCGAATTCTTGTCCCCTCCAGAGTGGAAGGCTCTTAGGCACAAACCCGCAGGATTACTGGGATGCCAACCTCCCACACTGGTTCCCGTCTTCTCCTGAGCCAGACCAGGATCTGGGCCTTTGTTATTTCTGTGCTCCTTGTTATTGTTCAGGATGCCCTATGTCCGTCAGTAACCTGGCTTGCTTATCACTTACTTAAACATCATGGGGTTGAGAGGCAGCACAGGGCCTTTGTTCAAGATCGCATCGGAAGGCACAGGTAAACTGTGCTGGGGTCCCACAAAGCAGGCGTAGAGGAGCACCAGAGAAAAGCTGAGCTGCTGCAAATCCCACCAGGTGTGTGTCCCTGCCCCTGCCATGCCTGCTCGGAGAGGGCCGAATTCAGCTTCAAACACGCAGCCAGTGCCTCCTACCCTCAATCCAACTGGGATTTCTGTGAAGTTGGTGGTCGGTTTGCGCAAGGATAGAGCTGGAGTTGGGTGGTGTAAATTCTTAGCTGCTGTCACTAATACTGTGGTTGCATTGCTGAGAAACAAAGGAGAAAATGTGCCTTTGGAGCTGTGTTTCTTCCCTTGCTCCTCTTTCTCTCCATCCCTGCTGGGGTTTCACTCTTTCCTCCGAGTCTTTTCCCTGCAGCTCCTTGCCTCTCCCATCTCCTCCTACCACCCACAGTCTCCTCTCTCCTGGTTTATCCTACCTTAGTTTGATCAGCAATAAATAGGATCATAGAATAGAATCATAGAATGGTTTGAGTTGGAAGGGACCTTAAAGATCATCTGGTTCCAACCGCCCTGCCATGGGTAGGGACACCTCCCACTAAACCAGGTTGCTCAAAGCCTTGAACACCTCCAGGGAAGGAGCATCCACAGCTTCTCTGGGCAACCTGTTCAAGTGCCTCACCACCCTCACAGAAGAGAATTTCTTGCTAATTTCTAATCTAGCTCTGCCCTCTTTCAGTTTACCCCTCATCCTATCGCTACACTCCCTCATAAATAAGTAGTGCCTGTACTTAAATATGGTATTATTTGGGTCAGGCTGATGCTGTGGTGGGATTAATAAGAGTTGTGGGGAGGTGGCATGTTCCTGAGCCGTTATTCCAGGTCGCTGCAGACCTCAGTTAGTGGTGCTTGCTGAAAGCTCCCAAACTGGGAGAGCGGGGCACCTGCATCTCTTTCTGTAAATGAAAACGTGAATGGTGCCAGAGGTGAATATGCCACACAGGGATGATGATATCTTTTTACAGAGTTAAGTGTGTGTGTCATTAGGAGGCATCATATATTTATTTAAAATAACGCGAGTCAATGCTACGTTAATTAGACGCTTGATCCCATGTAAGTAGAGGTGGAAGGCAGACATGATGTCAACTTACCCCCTTCTGCCCTGTCAGTGCACTTCACTACTGCCTGCTCTTCTGGTTTGCATTTGTGCGTGTCCTGCAGCCTTCTGCCTCAGTAAGGTATTTATTAGCTCACCATTTTGCTGAAATCGGTCTCAGACCCTTAAAAAAAAAAAGTGCAGTAGTGTTTGATGTAGCAGGATTTGGTGGTTTTGTGTTAGTGAGTGGTCAAAATGACTCGAGTAAAATTCATTCCCCCCCGCCCAAGTGCAAGATTTCAAGTTAAGATTTAGAAGTGAGAGGTGTAGAAAATCCTACTTTTTAAACTTCTGGGAATCTCTGCTTCTGTTCACTAGGTATTTAATAGTATAAAAAAAAAAAATGCTAATTCAGTTTTAGTAAAATCGCTAAATGCTGTTTTTGTGTTGTCTTTGGAGGCTTTAGAGCTGCCCCCTTATTTTCGTCCTCTTCAGTGGAGAAATGAAAAGGCCTGTGTGCACTTCACAGGAAATGAGTGTCTGATACAGGCTTGCAGGCTGCACATTTCCAAGAACTGCTCTCAAGGTATTTTGATAATGCACATTCTCTCTTGCCTTCTCCCTTCCTGCTCCCCATGCGCTTTCTGTGCTTCTGCTTGTTCGCAAACACATGCAAAGTACGAGGGAAAGAATTGAACGGAGTCAATATTATTAAGTTTGCCAATAGGCTGCTTTTAGCTTTCCATCGGAGCTGTGGCTGGCAAAATTGGGTTAAGCGGGCAGCACTCGGTTGCCTTTGTTGCAGAGAGTTTTTGTCCTCCCCCTCACTCCCTGCAAATGCTGAAGAAAAATTTTGACTTCAGATTGTGACTAGTGCAACAAAGGGGGGGGGGGTTGTGTGTGCGTGATTCTGCAGTTCAGAAACAGTTTGGATCTACTTTTCATACTTCCTCAGTAGCAAAGTTTATTTGGAAACTTAGGCTAAGGCTGTCAGGGAAGAAAATAAGTGTGACTGCTAGCAGTTGGAAAATGTGAAAGATCCTTGTTCCTGTGTAGCTGGGCTTCTGCGCAGATTGCTGAAGGTGCCTTGCTAAAGCTGGGGGGGGGTTCAGCGTAGGTTTCCCTGGGTTGGCACACCCGTGGTGATGGACACAGGCGCCCGCCGAATGGTTTGATTCTGCTTTTTGACAGACCTGTTCCTAATCCATGTTATTCTTCATGCATATTTAAATTTTTCCGTGTTTTCTGGTGAGAGATTTTTGGGACATGGAGGGAGGGAAGCCGGAGCTGGAGCATTGGAGCATTCTCCAATCCCCCCTGCTAGACGTTACGTTCATCCTCCGAGGCCCGGCTAAGTGACACAACGGACCAAGAGCCCCACTCGAGGGGATGCTGAGGCAGAGGGAATGTTTCTTTCTAACCTCATTGCCACAGCCATTTCTGATTCAGAGCTGGTTTAGCAGTAATCACTGAAATGGCCCATTTTTGTAGGATGCACACCAATGTTCAAGTCAGCACATAAAAGCAAGAGGTGCTGTTCTTTTTAGTCGTTTAAAAATGAGGAAAAAAACGGTCTGAGCTGCTTTAATTGCTCTGCAGCAGATCCATAGTTTATTCCTTGTAGTGAATTTATAAACACTTGTTAACTTTGTTAGTTTTGCATGACTAAAAGAGATTTATGCCTTGTGCTGGGTTTCCCTTAGTCTTAAGTAAAGTTTGAATGGTTAAGAGGTGGTTTTAAAAGGTTGCTGCTGGTTCCCTCTGGCTGAGGTCTGCTAAAGCATAGGATGGTGAGTACTTGACAGAGGCAAAGCAGAGACGTTCGAGAAAGAAGAGAAATGAGACTCCTCAGATCAACTCTCTCACTTTCCCCAGCAGCAGCATTTTAATGTCTGTGTGATTGGAGTTTTTCCTTTCATGAGTTTTAAAATTAGTTACTTTTCAATCTCAGTCACCTTTGAACTTCCTCTCCTCTAGTTTTATGAAAGAGCATAAAAAGAACGGCCTGATTGTACTGTGTCTTTCTCTTGCATCCCCTTGTATCTGTCTGCTCTCTAAATTGAGCATGAAGTTTCTCTGGTCTCCCTCTGCCTGAACACTTACATGTGACTTCTTATCACCCATCTTTAGGCCCATCCCCTTTGTTTCAGCTCTATCTGTTTTTATTTAAGGTGACTGGAACTGAACGCGTTATCTCAGGTGGTGACATTACTGTTACGTTCCCGCCCATCCATTTTGCAGCCTCACGCTGGTGTTTGCTTCATGCTTTTTAATGAGTGCTTTTGCATTCAGAGCTGGAGCTTTCCCTAACGAACTCTCAGCATGGTTACTCGGCTCATTGGTCAGCTGCACCACTTAATTTATCGCTCTTCGAAATACAGACCCAGTTTGTTTTGCTACGAGTCTGCGTGCACTTGAATTTGTGAGGACAGAGTCTCACCTGCCTCCTGGTGCTTGCCAGCCTGCCGAATTTTGCGTGACCTCTTGACTTCTCTGGCATGCAGAGAGTGAAGTGATTTTTGTCACTGTTTGCCCTGGGAAGGCGATGGAGGGGGCTCGCCGCTTTTCCAGCTGGCTGCCTAGATTTAAGTAACATGTGGCTGGAAGCTGCCTGCTTGGGGGGGCAAGGTTAGACATCTGATGTTTGAGGTGTCATGGGCAATGGTGGCTTGAAGACAGGGGGAGATGATTTCTAGAAAGGGACCTGGGTCAGGGTGTGCGTTTGCATGGGCAGGGGGGGAAGGGAGCTGCTCGCACCCGAACTGGGGGAGGCTTTGGGCTACTTGTACCCACCAAACTGTCACGGGGAGGGATGCTCTGCAGAGTGGGCTGGGTCGATCAGAGGGGAACATGCAGCGGCTGGGAGGGTGGCAGAGAGGTGATGGGATGTGCAGGGGCTGAAATGCGTTGGTTTCCTCAAGACACCCCTTTTCCACCACCCATCACCTCAGGGTATGACTGCTCCTTGTCTTCTGTCCATCTGCTTCACAGGTCCCGGGATGCTGCCGGCTCCTTCCTTTGTGCACCGCATCTCGCTTTTTGGCGTGCTTCTGACACAGAAGCTTTAGGGAAGCGCAAGGCATGTCCCAGCAGCTGCTGCTGCTTCAGATACCATCTTCCTGATGGAGAGCCCTATCCAGGGATTGCTTCTCCCCCACAGTCAGGTAGCTGTGTGCTGCCTAGCAGCGCCTGTCAAAGAAATGTTCTTTACAACACTTGCAGCCCTCTGGCAATTGGTAGTAGCAGCTGATTTGATTGAGAGAGCAGCTCTCTGCATCTTAACAAGCCATTTCCAAATCCCTTCAAAATCCCTGGGTATAGTCCACTATGTCCCACTGACTTTATGCTCTTTAATGTCGCTTTCCCTCATCTCTTCTGATAAAGCACCTCTTTCCCTCCCTTCAGGTTAAATAGCATTAAATACTGGGGAATCTCCTCGGCATCCTGTGCAAGAAAAAGAAAAGAATATCTGCTTCCTTATGTAGCTTTTCTGCAGTGTGTCCTCATCCCCACTTGCTGGTATCCCAGTGAACTAAACTATTCCCCCAAAGGTTTTCTGTTTGATAGTATGCCGTTTGTTTTCGGGGTTTTGTTTTGTTTATCTTGGCTACCTACTGTCCCAGTTTCATGACAGCGATCCTCATGTAAATTTCCTCCCTACCATCAGTACTTTATATTCTTGTATATTGGCCAGGGTTAGCTTTTGATCTTCTGAAGGATTATGGAGGTTGTAGAGAGATTTGGGCAGGCACTGTGGTTTTGTGTGTGTGTTTGGTGCCTCTGATCCACAGCAGAGGCCCTTGCAAGCTGCTGCACCTACAGCTAATACCTGCGATGTGACCTGTGTTGTCCCCTGAGCCTGTCCTCTTAGCCAGGCAGTGTTTGTGGGAGGTGTGCATGCTCTGTCACTGTAAGATTTCCTAAATAACCTCTCATGACTTAATTTTTTCTTTTTTTCCTTTTCACTTTTGACTCTCAGGACTGGTTTCTTTATTTTGTGTGTTGGAAATCCCCCATTATAAAACTTAGTGTTGTGGTGCATTTGTGCTTTGTGACCCTTGCCCCTTCCTCTGAAGGCACGATAACTGGTGCTGCTCAATGGCCACCCACATCTACTGAAGATGGTCCTTCTGCAGAGCCGCGGGAGGTTCTCTGCCCTGTGCCTCTGTGCTCTGGCTCGCGTTGGTTAAGCACCCGGAGTCTTCTCTAAAATCCTAGTTCTGATCATGATACTGAACCCGGTTTAGCTGCAGACACTGCATTTGACTCTGATTTCTTAGAGTTAGCTGCTGCTTTGAATTCCTTTCCTGCTAAATGCGATGGTTTTGATAAGAGGCCACGGCCATCACGGGGACTGCTGATGGCCTAAGCTTCTCAGGATTTACTTGTTTCCTCAAACAGGGTGCTGGAACAACTAAAAACGTCAATTTAGCCGAGAGAGGCTGGAATGGAGGAAATGTACCTGTGCTGCTGGTCTGGGGATGGGGGAAGCTGGTGAGGCTGAGGAGCCGTGACCTGTGGATGCAGAGCTCTGCCCCAAGTAAGGGTGAGGATGCAGCCCCAGGCATCACTACCCCCTTCCCACTGACCCCCTCTTGGCTGGGAGACAGGAGAGCATTTCCAGTGGGGTGCCATGAGGGACTGGTGTTGTCTTGGCCTCTTTCTTCCTCCTCCTCATGCCCTCTCTCCATCTCCTCGTTTCTGCACCCAAACTGGGGAGAGCCCTGGCTGCCTTCCCGGAGGGCTGCTTCCCCAGCGAGCGGTGGGGAGGGAGGGAAGGCAAGGCAGCGGCACACAGACTGTGTGTCCTGGCTGAGCACAGGGCTGAAACTTCGTGTACCTCTGGTGCACTGACGTTTGCAGGGATGGCTGCTTGCTGTGAAACTGCAAGGGTCAGGAGCAACACGACCGGGCTTCCCTCGCTTACCAAAAATGCTGTTGTGGTGGCCAGAGAGAAGCAAAACCAACTCTTTTTCCTTAAGCGATGGCAGGATAGCCTCAGATGCATCTTTGAAACTTAGCAGCAACCCCTACTGATTTCCTTTTTCTAACATTTTTTTTTTGGTAATTTTGTTTTCCCCAGTTACAGGGGAGAAAAGTAGTTCCGTCTCCAATAGAAGCTGGTTTTGCTGGAAGTCAGTTGATAGTTTTGGTAGTTTTATTTGCTGTGGAACAAGCTGTAGTTGCTTGTGGCTACTGCACAGCAGCCTTCGAGTTCAGGGAAGCAATGCGCCTTCTCTGTTATTCTGAAATGGTAGGATTACAGTTTCACACTGGGCTATTTCTATGAGGAATGGGCTGTTTCACTTGGAAGTATTTGTTCTGAATGTGCATAGTATTTCCAAGGTGTGAGGAGGCGACACTGAAAAGAGGTCTTTCTTCCAGCTCTTTCAGTTAGTCCAGCAAAAGCAATTATCTTTCCCTGTAGAATGCCACCTTCCTTTTTTTTTTTTTTTTAAGCATGTTACGCAGAAACCAAACATGCTTGCAGGCTTCCCTACCTTGAAGAGTATTTGGTGCACATCACATTGTCTTGTGGGTTTTCTTGGGGTAAAGACCTTTTAGCTTGTATCAGCAAAGTGTCACATTAACATAGAAAGCATATGTCATTGAAAAGTGTGATAAGTACAAAATTTAAATATCAGATTAATGGAAAGTTATTTGTGTGTCTTGAAGTATGTTCTCCAAGGCCAAAATTATGGAAAGGGTTTGATAAGACCAGTCCCCTTGCAAGATCTCCAGCAGCTGGTTCTCGGAGCCCATGTACAGGATCCTTCTGCATGGAAGCAGGAATTATCACAGTGTGTGTGCTGCCTCAAGTTATTTTATATATTATTTATATATTATATATTTTTTTTTTTAATATTGCATCCTTGTTGAACATTGGTCTTACAGGGAAACACGGTTTTGGTTTGGGGTGTGTGTCTGTGGTGTGGCTTTTTTTAATTTTTTTTTTCCCACATATTCCCTCATGTGTCAGACATAATGGCAGCCTCGCATCAAACTCTATTTATAGCCGTGGCATAAAAGATAGAGGGAACTGCAACGTCTCCTAGGCCTGCTTTGTGCTGGAGAAATTGGCTGTGATTAACGTTGGTCCTCTCAGCTGAGCTGCGCCACATTCCTCGCCTAACCACAGCTCCCTCTCTGCTCTTCGGCGCACGCCTGTCCGTGCCTCTCCTGCTTTTCCCTTCCACCTCCACCAGCCCTTTTTGGACCAGCCCCGGGTCACCTTGGCCACAGTAGGGTGCTGGTGACAAGGGGCATCGGTGTGGCTGCGCAGCCACGCACCGTGGTGGTGATGGCGTGGTTTAAACCGGTGGCAGACAGTGGCAGCTGTGGGAAGCCGGCTGGCCCACCGCTAAAACACAGCGCTGCATGCTTGGCTCTTACCATGGAGGTTTCTCTTCCAGACGTTGGCTTGAGCTTGCCTTTGAAACATCCTCTCCAGCCACAAATCAGTAGGCAGTGCATTTCTGTGGGATGCAGACGTGCAAGCAAGAGATGTCTGCTCGGGCTCTGCTGCCTGACGTGGGGAAGCTGCTGCAAAGGCTTGCAGGGTACCTCAGGGAGAGCTTTTCCAAATTATCCCAGCCTTCATCTAACTGCTTTGGGAACTGTGGGATTGATAACTGGGAGATGCCAAAGCCAAATGGAGTAGGTAGCGTTGTAATGGGCTAGACCCGCAGTTCTGCTAGCTGCGAGTCAGCGTGGCTTGTGGGGTCTGTGCCCAGTCTGAGCTTGGCTGGCGGGGGGATGCAGGGAAGTGATGTTAAGTAATGGAGCTTAAGTGTAAGTGAAGGCTTAGAGGGACTGCCTCGGAAAGCCGTGCAGAAGGCTGGGTTCTTTTTTTCAGCTTGCTGATGGATCCACTGACAGATACGCGATTGCACAAGTGGTGGTCTGCTGCTCCACCAGGTCAGCAGGTTTAGTTTTCCATCCGTGAGGTGAGAAAGAAAAGCCTGGAGAGCTGGGGAAGCATGGCAGAACAGCACAGGCCAGAATGGACTTGGTTGCTATTCAGATAACTCAGCCGCTGATGGCTACCTACACCGTTTCAGATAAGAGACTCTAAATGTTGTGCTTTGCATTGAGCACAAGTTTGAGTTTGCTCTTCCAAATCATATAATTGTAGAATAGTTTGGGTTGGAAGGGACCTTTAAAGGTCATCTAGTCCAACCCCCCTGCCATGTGCAGGGGCATCTTCAACTAGATCAGGTTGCTCAGACCCCCATCCAACCTGACCTTGAATCTTTCCAGGGGTGGAGCATCTACCACCTTTCTGGGCAACCTGTTCCAGTGTTTCACTATCCTCATTGTAAAAAAGTTCTTCCTTATATCTAGTCTAAATCTTCCCTCTTTTAGTTTAAAACCATTCCCGCTTGTCCTATCACAACAGGCCCTACTAAAAAGTTTGTCCCCGTCTTTCTTATAAGCCCCCTTTAAGTACTGAAAGGCCACAATAAGGTCTCTCTGGAGCCTTCTCTTCTCCAGACTGAACAACCCCAACTCTCTCAGTCTCTCCTCATGGGAGAGGTGCTCCAGCCCCCTGATCATCTTTGTGGCCTTCCTCTGGACCTGCTCCAGCAGGTCTATGTCTTTCTTATGCTGAGGACTCCAGAGCTGGACACAGTACTCCAGGTGGGGTCTCACCAGAGCAGAGTAGAGGGGTAGAATCACCTCCCTTGACCCGCTGGCCATGCTTCTTTTGATGCAGCCCAGGATGTGGTCAGCTTTCTGGGCTGTGAGCGTACATTGATGGCTCACATTCAGCTTTTCATCCATCAGTACCCACAAGGTCCTTAACCTTAAGAAATCTTAAGCTTATTCCTGTTGCCATCATCTCTTAACGTATGGGCTTTATGGCTCCTGCTTCCAAAAGATGATACCTAAGGTCTTTGCATGTGTCCTTAGGCCATCTGGACATCAGCTGTCTGGACCTAATCCACTCATGGCTTTGGAAGTAGCAATAATAAGAACAACAACACTAATCTGTTGTCTTTGTTGTTATCTGAAGTGCTGCGTACATGCTTCTACAATAATACAGGTCAAAGAGGTTGGGACAGATGACCTGTCCCTAGATTTGTTGTATTTTAGGTCCACGTTATGGCAAACTAATGGGCTTGGTCACCTGTTTGATGGACATCTCTTTCTTTTCAAAGGATGGATCTGCTCTTAAGTAAAGCTTTGGAAAAACTGTGAAGTGCTGCATCGAAGCTCTTGAATTTGAACCTCTTCCAGGCCTGACGTCCAGAAACTCATCCCTATGGGTGGTAAATTTAAAGAGGTAAGCTCTTTCAAGTGTCCTGGAGGAAGAGTGGAAGAACAAATCATAGCTGAGTACTTGAAGCTGCTGTTGAAGATGCCAGATTTGTCAAGCCCCAGGGTGGATGGCTGGCTTGGCTGACACCAGACGCTGCGTACAGTCCCCTGGTTTACTAGAATTGTCTCCTTATATGAAATACACTGCTTTGCCTGGGGGAGGAGGAAAGCAGAATGCCCTGTGTCAAGAGCACTTATTTTGAAAAGCTCTTGAACTTGCAGTACATCAAAAAGTCTGGGGAAACTTATCCAGCCTTTTAATTAGCAGGATGCCAGCTTTTTAGGGTATATTGCTTTGGCTGCAAGCAGTGTTCTGACTGTCTTGCAGTAGGGAGGTAGTAATGTGTTTGGGCGTTGGGGCTTTTTGGGCTTTTTTGGGGGGAAGGGGGGCGGGAAGCAAATCATGTTGTGGCAAATCAGAAGAACTAATTATGCATGTGTGTTTCGTTACAGCCCTGGGCTGGCTTATTCCTAATCCTGAGAGTCTGCTCATCCTTCTTGACGTGGGAGGCCATGTACAGCTAGGACCTGTTGATCCATTAAAAGTGAACTTTAAAGGTAATATCAGGAAGCACTTCTAGAGCTAGTATTTATATAAGAATTACTGCGCTGCAGGTCAGGCAGTTATCTGTTGGAAATGGGTCACTGAAGCTAAACAAATTCACACCATCTGAGGCTCTGACCCATATGTAGATTTCAAACCAAGTGAACAAATTGTGAGGGTGCTATTTTTGCATTTACTTTGAATTCGAAACGATGACACAATCTCAGTTCTTAGTCAGTCAGACTTCCAGTAGCAGTGGATTTTTCTTAAAGGACTTGGGAGAATGACTCAAGGTTGAAAACTGGGACAAACAAGTTTATTTTTTTTTTTCTGTCAAATAGCATCTGCAGCCTTAAACAAATTATCTATTTGTTTGTTATTTTTAAAACTAGCCTGGAAATGAAAGACAGCTGCCTGCTTCTGTTTTCCTGCTTGAATTCATTTTCCAACCTAGACCCATGAGATTGGCAAAATTTCCGTTTGGACCCAAGAGGAGTTGCTGCTTGGGAAGAGCGGCTGCTGGTGGGAGCAAGGCTTCTCCTCACTCCCATCGAGGCTGTAGCTGCAGCCCTGGAGGCAGCTGGCAGGAGTATGACCTTCTTTTTCTATAGTAGCTAATGTCAGAGGGCTCTATAGCTTCCCTGCCCAGCAGAGAGGAGAAGGAAAAGGGTAGAGATGCTGCAACTTCTGGTGACGCCTACAGTGCTGAGTTTTTGGTGGTGATAGATGGCCCTAGACGCTGCACGTGGTGACTGTGTTTACTTGCGTTCTGCTCACTAAATCAACTTCCCCTAAGATTTATTCTGACTTGCTGAGCCATCTGAGCAGCTTTTAACTGCTGCCTTTTTTTTTTTTTAAATGGAAAAGAAAAAACCCGACTTGATTAACTCCTTCCTACCCCTCCCACCTTTCTCTAAGCGTGGAATTTCCCTCCCGCAGTGACACTTAGGTAAAGGGCAGGATCTGCAGCATTCAGAGTGATTCCAGGGACGTTAGCTGCTTGTGGACTGCAAATCACAGGGCTAAAAAACGGAGAAGCTTCCCAGGCTGCTCTTGGAAGGGGTGTTTATGGCTCCGTGTATGGAGACTACCTGAAAACTACATTATTGGTGTTACTGATAAGTGTTGAGAGAGGTGTTAGGAGGGAAAAGATGACTGTAGGCAAGGCAATGCTGGGCAGATGCCTCCTTTCCAAAACTACTGTGCCTATGCGAGGGGAAAATATTTGGCCCTGCTGCTCCATGTACTCTCCCCGGGCACAGAGTGGGTTCCCCATGGCCCTCCAGCTGGCATGAGCACTGAAAGGAGTGCCAGGCTTTTGAATAGGCAGAAAAGGGTGTGAGATATGGGGAACCTTGCAAGGAGCTAAGCCTAACCTGAAGCTCTCTCTCCAGAGCAAGCCCCCTGCAGGTCCCTGCACATTCCCTGGTGGGCTGCCTGCCCGCTATGATGCTCCCGCAAGTCTGGGGTGGGGGGGACAGCCAGAGACAGAAGAGCACATCTTTTCCTCCACTGCAGGCTGCGTGTCAGCAGTCTGTTCTGCTCCAAGCATGGCTGTGCTGTCAGCGAGTGTGACTGGGTTAATGGAGTATGTCAAGGGACCGAGGGCAGGGTTTGGCGGTGAGCTACTGACTTGTCAGGCCTGGGGAAGTGGTATGTAACAGCTCCGCTTCTCACACAGAATGAGCCTCTGGCTTGGGGCTGTGGTTTCTATGTTAATGCATATATATATACACACACAGACACACATGCAGAGTATGTATTTTTCATATAATTGAAATGACTTGGTTGGCTGATGGCAACGCTGGGCTCAGGAATCTGCATTTCTGAAAACAGACAGCCTGGTGATAACATGAGATGCAGGAGATTAGCAGGGTCGTGACAGTAAGGGAGGGCACTTTGAACACAGCACATGAGTGGAGGATGATGACTGGGAGAGGGCAGCATCATCTGCTGGCTAGGGGAGATGTCCCTCTGACAGAAACAGAAGTGAAATGCCTGAGCAGAACCATTCCTGGGACGCCATCAGTGTCTGGTGTTGGCATTAAGTGGTCTCATTCCTGGCAGTCCCAGCCCTGAAGTTGATGGTGTAACATTTCTTGAAGGAGTCTTGATCCAAGACCTTTGCTTTCTCCTGACACAGTGAAACAGGTCCTGGGATGAGGGAGTGGTTCATGGGGTTTGGTGGAAAAGGCTTATTCCCATTTTCTGCTTCTTCTAAGTCCTGTTGTCTGTCCTTTGTTGGAAAAAGGGTTGGAGAGGTGTGAGGAAACCTTTCTGCATTTCACTGAGTGACAAAGTGAACGATACTTTCCTGCTTTGGGAAATTTTTCCCTTCTGATTTGGAGTGTCATTTCCCCTTGCCAGTCTCAAGGCCACTCTGAAAAGCCCCTAAACATCCAACAGAGGGAAATCTCGAAATACTGAGGTCTCCTAGCTTCCAACCAGCCTGCTGAAGGGTGTGCTGGGGAGCCCCTAGCTGTGAATCACGGCAACCCAGTGGATGCAGAGCTCTGTAAGGTGCTGCCTTGCACTGGAGGAGACCCAGCTGGAGCCCTTCCTGTATATATTTCCTTTGTTGTCCCTACAGCTGTGGGTCAGGGACATACAGAAACTCCTTGGCACCCTCTTTGGTACTCTTGCTGCTGTCTTCTCCTTGTGAAGTGTATTCCCTTGCCCAGTTAGAAGAGGGTATTGGTTTTGCCTCATTCTCCTTCTGTCCTGCAGGCTGGATGCAAAGGAGGAAGCGTAGTAAAGGCATCATCTTTCCAGGATCCATGGGCTCTTTGAGAGATGATCAGAGGGAGGCCAGATGATCTGCACAACACGCACACCACTGTTTCTCGTCCGCAAAGGCAGCATCGGAGCGTTCTCCCCAGCCCCGCGCCCCCCAGCTTACCCGATCGTTTCCGGATGTTTCGCAGCTGCGAGTGGGAGGTCCTGGAGCGATCCCTCAATATCCTCCAGGCCAGTGACTTCTACTGGGGCCCCTTGTCCGTGGGGGAGGCTCACGCCAAGCTCCAGCGGGAGCCCGTCGGCACCTACTTGGTGCGGGACAGCTCGCAGGGGAACTGCTTGTTCAGTCTGAGCGTGCGGATGCCGACAGGGCCCGTCAGCCTTCGCATCTCTTTCCAGGAGGGCTATTTCCGCTTGAAGAACTGGTTTTCGGACTGTGTGGTCCGGCTGCTGGAGCTGGTGGTGGCGGGCACCCGGAACAACCCCTTGCACTTTGATGAGATGGGAGGAACTCCCCTGGTCTTTTCCGAGCCGCTGTGCCGGAGTCGCCGGGCAGTGCCCACACTGCGAGAACTGTGCTGCCGGAGCCTGCCCGCTGGTGCTGCGACAGGGGATGGAGCAGGACTGGGGGGCTCCTTGGGGGTGCGCCCAAGGGAGGAGGTGGTCTCGCCCCTGGGTGGAAGGGAAGAGTCAGAAGGGAGCATCATCCCCGGTCCTTCTCCATCCTGGACTGGGAGATGATGGGGGGCTGCACGTGGGAGGCATAAGGAGGTGCGTTTTATGTGGCCATGCTGGTGGGATGCACACCATGCTGGTGGGGCTGGACTGGCTGCTGGGAGAGGAAGGGGAGGGCAGGGGGAGCAGGGCTTGAACCCGCTGGCTGTGACAGCTGTGTCCTCGTATGTGCACAGCATGTGTGGTGTTCCCCAGGGATGCCTGGGGTAAAGCCAATCTGAAGAGGAGCAGAGATTTACCCCCCACACACCAAGTCCTGCTCTTTGCTCCATTTATAACTTACGAGCTTCAGAAGAGGATGAGCTGCCTGTCCTCCCAGGTCAGCCCTGTGTTTTCCTCTATCCCAAAGTGCTTAATCTCATTTCTGCTACAGATCTGCCCTCTTGAAGTGGTATGGCTGAGACGGTGCCACAGCAGTGGGATGCAGCTTGGGCATCGGTGGGCACGACGCCTGTGCCGACCGGATATCCCCATAGTCGTGGCGGAGCAAGGGCACATTTTACTCCTCGCAGCATGAATGCCCGATGCCTGCCACTTCAGAGGCCAGTGTTTGCACTAGAGGGAAACCACTGCAGCCATGTACGTTACGTGCAGCTTCACTGGCTTTTGCGTTGCTTTATTTCAACAGATTTTTGGGAGTGCAGATGAGTTACGTTATACTAAGGGTATGGTGTTCCTGTGGAGGTGAACCTGGTCTGGAGAGTCGGGTCTGCCCCGGGAGAGTGTGAACCGATGGTATCCAGAGCCCTTTCTTATGCTCATCTGATAGTATGCTGCTGCCCTCTATAGAAAGTTAGAAGAGGGCTTCGTTTTGCCTCAAAAAAGGCAAAGAATTTTTTATATAAAACTTAAAAAAAAATTTAATAAACTTGGTTTTTTACTTATTTTTAAAAGTCAATGAATACATGGCTATATTTTCATTCTCTTGCAGTGTTGGATGCCCAGTCAGACATGGCAATCAAACTGAAACTGAACAAGTGAATTTCTTATAAAGACCAAAAGCAGGACATAAATGAATGGTCCTAGCTGGGAACAATAAACTTAATTCATCTTAAAGTCTAATCAAGTAAAGAATTTTCTAAACATAAGATACTTCCTAAAAATTTAGGGGTGAGATTTTCAGAAGTGTTTTTCACTGAATTTCACTGAATTTTTAGAGTTGGAAGGGACCATAAAGATCATCTAGTCCAACTCCCCCGCCGAAGCAGGATTGCCCAGAGCATGTCAGAGCATGTTACTCAGGACTGCATCCAGGCGGGTCTTGAAAATCTCCAAAGAGATTCAAAGATTTTTTAGTACCTTAAAATTTGTACTGAGTGTTTGAAAGAAACATGAGTAACTCAAGAACAGAGCACAGAATCAGTGAACTCAAACTGGTGAGGATGAGTACGAATGAGAGGAACAGAGTCGGCTTAAATAGGGTTATGGTTCATTTCAGGGGTGGAGGCAGGTATGATGTATTTGAAGTAAGTGACTGAAAACAGCTATGTGAAAGGAGAAATTCAGATACTGTAAAATTTGAGCCAAGCTGTTTTGCGTGCTGCCAGGGATCTGCAGCCATGCAGGCAGCCTGCTGAGCTCACCCTGACTTTCCCCTTCAGACCTGTATGGTGGGGGGAAAAGCCAAATGTGGAGAGAGATTACTCTGAATTTGCTCTTTTGGCTTTGGGTATCTTACCTGAGGAAGCAAAGCGTGTGGTCAGCACAGAGAGAGAGACAGGGCGTGATTCATCACAGGAGCCTAACTTAGACACTCAATTATTCTCTGGAGGGCTCTGTCGCTCTGCTGGTGCCAAGGTGCCTGGCCTCCTATCTCGGGGCACTGACTTATGAATGAAGGTAGTTAAATAAGTGCCAGAGAAGTGGCCGTCTTCTCTCTGCCGCCTGCTTCTCTTGGTCTGAGGGAGGCCAGGGGCAGCTGGGGTAGCCCTGCAGCAGCTGCGTCTCTCAGCCCAGCACAAAAGCACGAGCTGGGATCATTCACTATCGCAGGGTTCACATGCACTGCGGTGGCTGACACGTGGGTATGGTGTTGCTTGCTGCCGGAGCTGTAATCACATGCAGGGTCAGGGCAAAAAGCTAAGCAGGTAATTGCATCTGTCACCATCGCTAGGTCCATTAGAGGTGGTGAATTGGAGCCCTCGGATGCATGAGTCGGGCTGTGATGCCCTAGGTGAGGGCTGGGGCGCCCTGTGTGTCACGAAGGGGGCTGGGGTTTGACCCACCCTGAGAGAATAGTCCTGTGCATCCCCTGCTCAAACACACACACTGTCATTATGGGGTACTGGTATCTCCAGCTCCTGAAGCAGCCCTGTCTGAGCACCGTAACCCCTGCAAGGACCGGGGGTCTCCTCCTGCAGGCTCTGGCAGCAAAGGCCACCATCATCGTGGGCTGCATTAACAGGAGCAGTGCCAGTAGATGAGAGGAGTGATCACCTCCCTGTACTCGACACTCCTTAGACCTCAGTTAGAGCATTGCATCCAGTTTGGGGCTCCCTAGTGCAACATCAGCGCAATAAATCGGAGTGAGATTGGGAGGAGCGATGACCCCAAGAAGCTCAGGGGGCTAGAGCACTTGCCCTGTGAGAAGCTGAGCTCATTCAGCCTTGAGAGGAGATGGCTTTGGAGGGACCTAATAGCAGCCTGCCTGTACCTTCGAGGAGGCCAGCAAGGAGCCAGGCTCACCACAGTGGTGCATGGCAGACATAGGGGAAACAAGTCCAGGCTGGCGATGAGGAGACTTTGAGGCCAGTCATGAGGGGGGCGGTCGTGCAGTTTCATAGGGCAAGGAGGTGGGACTGGCCATGGAGAAGGTGGTGGTGGTGCTGTCACTGCTGTGCTTGCGAAGCCCCCTGCAGAGGGAGCTGGATGGGGGCAGTGCCAGCAAAGTGCTGTGGCATGTTGGTGAATGGAAAAACACTTCCCTCCTACTTCCCCCACACGACATGGAGCTTCCCTGGGTCACACATGTGCTCTGGGTGCTGCTGCCTGCCAGGAGTTTGGCCTGGGCTTGGAGACCATGCTGTTGCTCACCCTCAATGCTCTTTAGGCAGAGCTCCAGCAGAGCACAAGTCTCCTGTAGCTCCTACACCCACCCTGCCAGCCCTTGTGAGCATCTCAGGTGGCTCCGGGCACCTGTGTTTTGGGACCGTGCCCTGGCTCTCAGGTGAAGTCCCTACCTCAGCGGGGTCTGCTGCACGGCTGCCCTCCCTCACTGCCTGCCACAGAAGAAGCGAGTCCGGCTCTGCCACCCCGGGCACCCTGCCCATCCCCTTGAACCTTTTCTTCCTTGGAGGTGTCATCGCTGAGGTCCCTTGGCTGCCTTCCCGCTTTCCCAGGAAGCGGGAAAAGAGCGGGCTAATTTCTTACACATTTATAACTGAGCACAGGAATGCTTCTGTTTTATGGCCGCGGTTATAGCTCGCTGAGGGAAGAGCTTTCGAACTAGATTGCTCTGACCTGGCTGTGAACCATTCTCATTTGGCCGAAAACGAGCATCTTGGGTTGTATGGCTGGGGGCTGTGGAAGAGCCCTGTTAGCAGCCAGGATTGTGCCTTAGGAAAATCTCACCAAGGGAGGAGGAAATAGTTTGGATTTTAATAAAGTCTACTTTATTTTGCTCATTTATATTTTTTTTTAATTGCACAGCAAGAGCTCATCTCTGTCTTACAAGTCAGTCAATTCCATGCAGGGCTGTAGCGAATTGATTTGAGATCTGTGGATGAAAAGCAGTGAATGACTGCCAAGCATTGTTATATTGTGGAAGTTTAAAGCACATTATGGGTGAGTATGCTCATTATTCCCAAGGAGAGGTCACTTTGCAGATCAGGATTGGTGCAAGAAAGGAAACCAATTTGGGAAAAACAGGACTGTGAAAAGTGCATCGGCTGTGGTAGGTTTTGCAGAGTCCTCCTTTGTTTTCTGCTTGGACATTGGAAGAGAAACCTTTTTCCATCAGCTCTTGAGAAAAAGATGTACAAAGTAAAACTGTAAGGGTGACTTCAAATAACGTCCTGCTGCTTTCATTAACAAGTGGGAGACATTCACTGTAATCACCCTGCCTCTGAACCGGTCCCTTTGCCGTGTAGGAGCAGCTCCTGGTGGCCTGCATCCAAATGTTTCTTTTGGTGGCTCCTAAAGGGACTTATAAAGAAATTACAAACTTCCTCCCAACCCCTTGAGCACCATTCAGGGAATAGAAGAAAATTGTTTGCATTTTTATATGTTATGTTATACATTTCTCCAGCTGACTCATTTCAGTTTGTCGAGGAAAGTTATACAGCCTCACAGATGTTTTTTTTCAACTGTTCTTTCTAACAGCAGAAGTTGAAAAGTTTAGTCCTTGAGAGAGGGGCTTTCTCTAACGGGCTGCAAAGGGCCTGGATTTCAGTCCCGACATACCGGAGGCATCCAGCAGGAAACTGCTCTTCATCTGCTCCTGACTAGCTGTCGGTTAGCAGTGCTCTGGGGCCCCAGGGGTTAATTTCCCAAAATCCTCTGCTGAAACTTGTTAATAACTTCCATATGTACCCATGTGTGTGCACAGGAGGGGCCCCACAGCCAGCAGCTCTTGTAATAATCCTTGATTACCTCTGACATAAGGGTCTGTATGCTATTAGGGATCTGCCTTGATGGATCAGGATTCACCGAAAACCACAAGTTTGTGCAAACACATTTCAAAAAATTTATTAACATATGGGCATCCTCAGTGTTTGGAAATGAGCTCCTCCTAGGTAGGCAAGCTTCAAAATAAAACCTTCTGTGTACACACAGCTGGGTCTGGGTTTTGAACCCT
This sequence comes from Numenius arquata, assembly GCF_964106895.1. Lineage (NCBI taxonomy): Eukaryota > Metazoa > Chordata > Aves > Charadriiformes > Scolopacidae > Numenius > Numenius arquata. The sequence goes on along the minus strand of NC_133577.1, from coordinate 78,306,173 downwards.
TACCCTGATGTCCCTCCCAAAATGTGTGTTTGCATCATTAGTGTTCAAACATGCTAAACCCCTTCATTTACAAGAGTACCTTGGTTAGGGGAATGTGATGGTTTTGTCCAATTGAATTAATTTTGCACCAATTCTTTGGATGTCTGGCATCAGTAAAGTTACAATAACTGCATGCACTGGAGCTTTCTGCCTGCCCTGTGCTGTTGCCTGGTGCAAAGGCAGAGGGACTGAGGGCAGCTTTCAAAGGGAGAGCGGGTGTCAAAGGAGAGGGAGATGCGGCAGAGCCCCTCTGTGCCTCCTGATGCCTCCCTGCAGAGCCGCCCAGGTCTCGGTGTGCTCCCCGCTGCCTTCTGATCTCAGCTGGGGCTGGCAGAGCTGGGGTTTTGATTCAGGCAGAGCAGAGGACTTCCAAACGCTTCCCATGTAAGGGCTGGCTCGATAGACTAGGACTTTTCAGCCGGGAAACGAGATGGCTGAGGTCTGCAGCAGAGATCTGTGAAGCCTAAATGCCATGGACTAGGTGAAGAAGTGTTTTGTTAAAAAAATGAGGAGGCATTTGATGAAATACGCAAGTGCAAGACTCAAAAGAAACAAAAGGAGACATTTAATCACGCAACGAATAGCTTAAGCTGTGGAAGTCCCAGCCACAGGCCACCGGTGAGGCTAACTAATTTGTGGGTACAAAAAAGGATTAATGGTGATTAATGGAGCACCTCCGGAGGAGGAAAAGCTGAGGTGGGAAATAGGGGAGAGGTGGGATTCAGGTGCAGCTTTGAGCTCTGTGCCTCGTTGGGCACACCTCTACTATGGCAGGAGGCTGGGAACAAGCCAGCCGAAGCTCAGTCTTGGGCTCAACAACGTGGGGTGCAGCCCAGGCCAGCAGAGCCAGCTGCTCCACAGGGAATAGCTCCAGGTGTGCATGGAGCTCCTGGAACCTGCGCTGGGGCCTCTCGAGGCAGAGGGGGTGTCTGCACATGGCAGCCCCGTTCACCCACCCACACGGCATGCAGTTGTGTGCCCTGCCAGTGGTTTGATGGCAGCCCCAGTGGGAGCAGCCCTTGGGCACTTCCTCCCAGCTTTCATGAGTGGAAAAATGGGGACACCCATCCGATGCCTGGAGGCAAGCACCAGCACAGGAGAAAAACATCACCATCATCCAGAATGAGTGAAGGAGTCTGAAAAATAGTCTGACTTGTCAGCTGAGGGCATCGGGGAGGTCAGCATCAGCCTGAGGTGATAGCTGGGGTGGCTGTGCTCAGCCGTGCTGGTTGAGGCAGGGCTGGGGGGTCCCAGCCTGACTAACCTCTTGTCAGAAAGGAACTGCACAGCTTTGAAGAAGCTGTGCAAAACAACATCTAGCGCTGGCAGCCTCCTAGGTCTGTGTTTGATTCACCCAACCCAGAGCAAATAACACGCATACGCATTTAAAGAAGATTTTCTGGCTCCTGGACTACCTGCTTTGCCAAGACACCACCCTTTCCTTCAGAGCTCTCGACTTTCGAGCTGGTCCCAGCTGCCATTGAAACCAATGACCAGATTGTTGTTCCCCTCAGAAGATTTGGATTTGACCCCCCCACCTTGTTTTGTCAGGCCGATGTGAGCAAACGTGGGTTTTCCACACTAAACGTAATCAAAACAAACCCTGCTCCCACTGGCTTCTGCAACAAATCATGCTGGGGGAATTGCTGGCATTCGGCATGATTAGCCCAAGCGCAGATGCCTTCCAGCTCGTAAACAATAGCCTAAAGGATTGGAGAGGATCACAAACAAAGCACTTACAGACAAGACAGCATTTTCAAAAGGGACTTGAGAGCTTATGTCCATTGGGGGTTTGTCTTTTAAAAATAAACCAGAAGTAAACAAATTGACGAAGACGGCTCTGAAGAATCTGAGAGAACGAAAGTGAGAAGACTGGTTGCAATATTCCAAAAATTAAGTTGGCGAAAAACTTGGGGCAGGAATAATGGGTCCATTTAGACTCCTCAACAAAATGTGTCCACAGCCTTGGGGATGGGCAGGTATCAGAAACCCCACCTGTCTGTGCTGATGAGGTCAGGTGGGACGTGGAAGGGATGCAGGAGAAGACTCTGCTCCAATTCACAGGAGAGGAAAAAAAATCCCTTAAAAAGCAGTGCAAGCAACAAAAGAATTAGGCAACTTGTGTTTGTTCAGTTTTATGGGGATTCAGTCTGAAAGGGACATTCCCTGCACTGTGACAAATAGCTGTGAATTTCATGGAATTACAGAATGGTAGGGGTTGGAAGGGACCTCTGGAGATCATCTAGTCCCAACCCTCATACCAAAGCAAGTTCACCCAGAGCAGGGTCAAGTCCAGGTGGGTTTTGAATACCTCCAGAGAAGAGACTCCACAACCTCTCTGGGCAGCCTGTTCCAGTGAATGGGAGCTGTGGTGGGATCTTGCCAGCTTCACCGTAACTGAGATGGCATTGCAAGTAATGCTGAGTCCAGAAAGATGCCAGCATCTGTTGCATCTTCCCTGGTTCTGTGTGTGCTGGGAACATGCACACACAGCAAACCCGTTCTTTTGAAAGCTTCAGCCTGAAAGGTAGCAGCTATTCTGACAGTAGAGCATGTACATTAGCACAAGGTATGTTCCAGGTCCTTGCTGCTAGACTTTTAGGTGCATCTTGGGATTCATTGAATCTCAAGCCCAAAATAATACCGGTGCAAATCCAGACGTTCTAAGTACTATCCATCCTCTAGGTTGTAACCCTTGCTCTGTGGTACTGGGTGGGTGGGGAAGAACTGATGGCTCCATTTATCCTTGGACTTCTGTGAAGAGCTCTCTGAGGAATTGGGATGGGAGAGCGGGGTGGTGGAGAGCAGGAGTTGATCTTTTCCTACTCATACAGACTGTGCAGGGAATCGGCCAGATACGAAGGCAGCTCTAATGTACATGCTGAAATACCTAAAATAAGCCATGCAAACAAATCAGTCGTATGTTATCCAGATGGGACTGTTCAAATCCAATAATAGCAGTAAAGTGCTCCCGAACTCTGTGGAGAGAGAGATTATAGAAGGATCAGGTATAATTATAGTGCCGTATTATTACCATTCTCATCATTCTTTCTAACAAAGCTTTTCAATAGGATGAAAAACTTCTTGCAGGAGAACATAATGTGTTTGCTGGCATTTTTTTCATTCTTCCTTCCAAGGCTGTTCAAGTCAGTCTCTGTAAATGGTGTTAATAAATACCATAATGATCCTGGACTGTACTATCTTTCAGACAATACCTTCTTTGGCATCTCTCTGTGGCCTTGACCACAGCAAGCTCTTCTCCTGAAACACCTCACTGTTGCTACCACTAGTGAGAGCACCAGCAAAAATACCCTGCTGCTGCTCTGATCCTTACCTTGATACGTGCACTTCCAAGCAGGATTAAGCAACGCCCTTAAAATATTAGTGGCTGTGAGTGGCTTGTCTATGTACTGATCCATAGCTGGAGTAATACACATGGAATTACTTATTGAATATTATCTACTTTGGACAAAGTCACAGAGCTGGTGATACATATCTGCAGGTGTGAGTGGATGTTCTCTCTGACCTGAGTCTGTCTCCTCTGAATGCCACCAGGGCTTGTGGGTTATCAGAATAAGACCCTGGGCAAAATGGGCATGGGAAACACGCTTCCTAGTGCGCGGGTTGGTCTTGTGGCCTGGCATCACTGGGAGAAAGAAAAAAGCCTCCCAGCATTTTTCAGCAGTATCCCTTTCCGGGTCACTGCAGATTCCTGGAAGTATTGCTGTCGGAGGAGCCTGAGGTGCAAGGGAGCCATGCTCGCCGCGAAGGCACAGCACAGCCCTACAGCAGCTCTGCAACCCAGCATGGACTTCCCGGGGAGGGGATTTCTCACAGGAGGGAAGTCCCAGGTGGCTCTTCCACTTCTGCCTCTCCCCTGGCCTCAGAACAACTTAGTGTGGGGAAAAGCTGCCGGTGAGTGTGTAGATGGTAAAAACTCTACCGACGCATCTCATTCTTAATCTGCAGCGCACCCTGCGTTGCCGTCTTCACCGCCCTGAATTGGTGAAACCCTCACACCTCTCTCAGCCCCAGGAGATGCCCCATGCCTGTGTCAAGTGTTGTGGTGTGGGAGGGCATCTCTCCCAGGCTTCATGTCTCCATGCCAGGCTCACCTGCAGGACCCGGGCAAACCAGGAGGAGAGGCTGTGCAGTTCAAACAGAGGCAGCAGGCTTGGGAAGGATGGGTTAGGTTTGTTTCTTTGGGCGGGAGGAAGGGGGTTTTGCTGAGGTGGGGCTTTCTCTTTTCTCCTTCTCTTCTCTCCCCTGAGCACCTTGGCAGAGCTTTGCTCTCAGCTCAATGAAAGTAGGGCAGAGTCTAACCACATTTCAAGCTGTCTGCGTTTTTGGATTCTGGGTAACTGCGATCTCTATCTGTTCCTAGAAAAGATTTAAACAACTTATAAACCACAGCTGGGCAGAGATAATAAAGGAAGCAGTACTGGGGTGGGGAAGGATCTCCCCAGCGCATGCAGAGTGGGGAGAGCGGGCCTGCGGGAGAAACCGTGGGCCCGACTGTGGTAGAGGGTCTCCGTATGGCTACTTGGGCTGTGGGGGGACACAAGGGGGATGCTTAGGGAAACCTCAGCAAGTATTAGTAGCTAGGTATAAAATGTGTGTGTACATGTATATACATGCATATACACACACACACGTATATATAAAGAGCAAGTGGAGATACATTTAGCCACAGGAGAAGGGATCTGAACCTCGCTATGGTATCCACCTAGTTCTACCTCTGTGCACTTGTTCTCACTGTGTCACCATGCAGATCGGACATGCTTCCTCTTGCACTCCAGGGTATTTTGCCCATTTCCCATCCCTGTTCAACCCGCATCTACCATCGCACAGCTTTACAGGCAGGAGAGACCTTTTTCACTGGAGGGTTTGGAGTGTGTTTGGGCTCAGTTCCCAATCTCCAGGCCCACAGAGAGGTTCAGAAAACCCCTCCCAGGTCTCTCACTGCCTCGGCTGCTCCCAGCAGGCTCAGCAGTACTCTGCAAGGCTTTGAAAAATAAAACCCAATGATGATCCTCTTGCATGAGGCCAAAATTACTGATCCTTGTTCTGCAGTCCTGACAGCCAGGGATGTAGACAGCAGGTGGAAAATTGGGGGGTGGGGAGGGAAGACAGAATGAAACACATTTCTGTATTGGCAAAAATCCTAGCAGAGAGATGGTTCTTCCAGCAAATGCTTTTGCCAGGATGCTTTATTTAGTTTGGATAGCCAGAATAGGGTCTGGTGGCAAAAAGATGTTTTTTCACCCTAGGAGAGTGTGCTATAACAGCTGTATCAGCCTGTGTATTCTCCACAGTTCACAATAAAAACAAAGTTGAGGAATTAATAGGAAAAAAAAAAAAGCAATATTCATTTGCCAGTGAGATACTTAGCTACTTAATCCCTTCCCAGCCTGCCCCCCAGGAACTGGCAGAGGCCTGGTGTGCATGACAAAAGCTGTGCCAATCTAAAGTGGGGTGCAACTCCACGCATGTGTCTGCTGCTGACGGGGCTATGCTTGTTCCTGAAGTTGTTATCACTGTGATGAGGGTTGTGCCCCCCAACACCCTGAGCTGAAGGGAAGGGAAGGGGAGGGGAGGGGAGGGGAGGGGAGGGGAAAAAACCCAGAAAAAAGCAAGGGGAGGAATAGAGGAAGCAATAAGGTGGTCTGGGCACAGAAGAGGGCAGGGTCTCCCTGAATGAGCTTGGGGGGAAAGAGCTTGGATTTCAGGGCAGCTGTGGAGCAGGCCTGGGTACCCAGAGGTGGTCAGAAGCTGTTCCCTGCCAGGGTGCAGGCAGCCAGGGCTGGCACAGGCGGCTGGCTTGAAGCAGCACTTGCTGGGGCCGGAGCAGCTTTCTTTTGCAGATGAGGCCAGAAGGGCCATCTGGCGAGGCCGTCGCTGGCAAGGATCGGTCCTGCAGCTCCCTTGCAACCACTGCCACCTTGTCCAACACAATCCTCCCTGTGTCTGCCCTGCGCAGGACCCAGCCCCTGCCAAACCTGCCTCCCTTCGTCCCTTTCAGAGAGGATGTGCAGTCCTTCACTTGGGAGGATTTCAGGGCATGACATGCACATCTCAAGGCGTGCAACTGGCAAGGAGAGGGGTTGGGGGCTCCTGTTTTAAGAGAGCATGGCTAGGAGCTGTCGGCAGCATGCCCTACTCCTGGCCAGCATCCCACCCCCAGCATTTTTGCTGCTAATGTGAGAAAGTTGGGGCTGGCGCGGCAGTGGCACCTCAGCGCTGGTGACACATCCCGTGGCCGTGGGAGGGCTGTGTGCCTGTGACTCCTGCTCTCATACTCCTACAGGGGATGGTGAGGCGTGCTGCCGGGGAGCCGACAGCAGCCGCACGCCCGTGGGGTGCAGTTTGTAGAGGCACTGATTTGAGCATGCCCCTGTTAAGGCAACCACGGTGAGCTAAACACCATCAACGGAGCCTTGACGAGTGCAGCGTCACCAGTTAGCGGCATGAAATAGGCACCTGGGTTTGGCTGGTGATGGAAAGTATGTAAAAGGCTTTCCCAGGAAAAATCAGTGTACAGATCATCTCTGCTTCCTCGCCTGCTGCAGCCAGAGCCCAGCCGGGGGCCCACGCACGGTGCCAGGAGGCCTCTGCAAGCTGAGAAGTATCATTCATAATAAAACCACGCTCCCCACCAGCGCTGGCAGGAGTTTCCCGAGCGCCCTGGGCGTAGGAGGGACAGGCTTGCGAGCGGCTGGGGCAGACGGTGCCAGGCAGTGGAGGCCACGCTGCCCACGGCTCCCCACGTTTCGTCATCCCCCCCGCTGGGGGCTGCTGCCCCCCAAAGGGCTCAGCAAAGGTGACTCAGTCGTGACTGTGGCCACCGTTGCCAGAGCTGGGGCTGCCACGGGGCTACCGGAGGGGCGTGTGGGGTGACAGGTCCCGGTTGTTGTGGGGACAGTGACCTCCGGCAGCAGCGGGGGGGGGGGGGGGGGGGCGGTGAGGAGGGCGGCAGGTTGGGAGCGGGGATGGATGAAACCCATTGCAGCAGGACCATGTGTCCGACAGAGCCTAAAATAAGGTTTATTTTCCTTTTTCGCGCCCCGTCTTCCGCTTGCTGCCGCCGAACAGGCAAACTGCTACCCTGCAGTATCCGCAGCTTGCTGAGTAAATGTTGTTCTTCGAGTTGTTGATTACGGTTAATTAGCATCAATTTTGCCTTAAATGGATGCTAGTTGCGCTCGTTTCCTCCGGGGTAGCCCCGTAGGCTGCGGTGCTGCTGAGCCGAGGAGAGACCGGGTGCGAAAGGCGGCGGCTCCCCCGGTGACCGTGACCGTGACCGTGACCGTGACCGTGGAGGGGGACAGAGGGGGTGACCGGGCCCGGCCAAACACGGGGTTTTTCGCCCACTTCATTTTCTGAGCCACCCGTACGAGCCCGGCCCCGGTCGCCTGAGCTGAAACGCAGGTGGCCACAAACCCTCAGCTGGGCTGGCACAGGACCCCTCGGCTGACCGGGACGACGAGTAAGTCACCTGCCCCGAAAGTTAAAAAAAAAAAAAATATACGGTCATCGCCGCTTAAGGCACCCCGGGGCCGGGGCGGGCCCCGCCGGGTGGAGGCGGTGGCGGCCGGGGCGACGGCGCCATCTTGTGGGCGAGGGCGCGGGTTGGCGGGCAACGGCCGCCGCCCCTCAGCCCCCGCCCCGCCAGCGGGCCAGGCCGGGGTTCCGAGGCGGCGGGGCTTGTGTCAGTCTTGCCATAGCCGAGGTGGCCCTGCTGTCCCTCCCGGTGCGGGTGAGCTGCCCTGAGGGAAGCTTTACGCCCCTTGCGCGAGTGGATCAAACATGGCAGCTGTGGCCCCACAGCAGCCCCAGGGCCTGGCTAGGTGGACGTTCTCCTGGAAGGTGTCAGCGTGAGGATGTAAAGAAGTCCTTCCAGGCAAAGCCCCTGGGCTGGCCACCCGGGCTGCGAGAGGGGAACCTGTGAAGGGGAGCCGTAGGGAAGGCCCCGAGGATGAGGTGCAGCCCCCAAGAGCCCACCAGGTGTGTGGGGATAATTTAGTCCTTGGGAATCTTTCCAGTGGATGAACAGAAAAAGAGCAGAAGCAGGGTGATTTCTGAGGCAGACTCATTTTGCTGGTGAAAGGGAATTAACAGAAGTGCCCCCTCCCTTCCCCACGGTAGTGTCAACACCTTTCTTTGCCTGGTTTCCCCCCCCCCCCCCCCCCGAGCCGCTGATTGTTCTCTTCCCTAGAGCGGTTCAGCGGGTGGGAATGGTAGCGAGGGCATTGGCAGCTTTTTACCTCGGCATCATCCAGCCCTGCTGAGAGGCACTCGACACACAACAGTGGTAAAAAAGGCTGGCAGAGGTACGGCCCCGCTCTCCTATCGCTCCTGCCGCCAGACGGAGGGGAAACCGTACGCCGCAGAGTCTGGGGTTAGAGGAGTCAAAGAGATTGTGAATCCTCGGAGGTGCGTGCGTTGCCGCTGGCTGGCTTTCAGCGACAGGGGGATTGAGCTGGTGTCTGACAAGGCAGCAAATCCGGAGCTGCCGTGCTGGGGAATGCTCTGAAGCGCGCTCTGCAATCAGGCTGGTTGAGTTGCTGCAGCTCTTCTCTGCGCCAAGCCGTGTTTCTCTTTTGGATGGTTGTGGTGTTAAACGCTTCAGCAATAAAGAGGCTTTGTTGTGGTCTCCGCAGCATCGCTTTTGCCTTGGCTAGCAGCAGCCTTTTTGTTTGAATAAATGCTTTCCCTGGAGTTGGCTGTGGGGGCATGTGTGGGCACGTGTGTGTGTGTGTGTGTATGTGTGCGCCTTTACTTGTGGGTGTACGTTGGACCCAGCTGTGAACAGGCAATTCTGGTAGGTTCCGCACTTGCCCAAACTTGTTGTTGTTCGTGCGCGCCAGAACAATGTGCTTTTCCTCACGGCTGGGAACGCTGGCCACTGTCGCAGGCTTTTAACAGCGCTTGAGTGAAATTAATGGCCGCTTTCCAGCTACAAGCAGAAACTGTTGCTAGCACCTGGCCCAATCCTGTGTTTAGAGTTGGGAAGTTATCAGCATTTGCTGCATCCAAGGGAGGAACTGAGCCATACAGATCCCGGCCAATCTGTGCTGTGGCAGGGCTGCAGCTGGACAGGCAGTTCTCTCCTTGTTATGCTGCAGGGACTAGCTCACACGCGGCAGTGTACTGTATAATACAGGAGTGAAGGCCATGCAATGACCTCTTCCTTTGGAGCTTTGTAATTTATTTCCTTTGGCACAGGTATCCTGGTTAGTTCCACCTAAGTTTCAGGGGAATCAGTTCAGCACTGCTACAGGCTGGTAATAAAAACACACAACTCCCCAGCTTTTCCTCATCTTCCTCCCATTTATGTCTCCAGGGTTAAAACCCAGTCCAGAATCCCCAGACCAAATTGAATTAGAATTTAACATTCAAAGATTCAGGCTCCCTTTAGGCTCTAAGGAACAGAATGTCATCCTGTCTCGCAGTTAATAGCTGCTGGGTAGTCGTTTCAAAGCCATTTCTTTTCAGTGAGCTCTACCATAGCAAATTCCAGCAGTGAATGTATTTCTGGCCTGGCCGTGCCTTTAATCCCACAGCTGAGTCTTACGTGTGATCTCTTTTGAAATGCTAGATCTATGTATTTTTTTTTTTTTTTAATTCCAGACAGCGATATTTCTAGGACTTGGCATTTAGAGTGGCAACAGGGTTGTTTATAGGAAGAGAAGGGAAAAGACGGAAGGAGGATGTTGACCTAGCAGCCCTACAAACCTACCGCACTTAATCCACTTATCGCTCTGAATTCCTGAAGCAGATAAATGCTGATAACAGTTAAAACACATCACTGACAGGAGCAGCATGTTCTGTCCTCTAGAAATACATCAACACTGGAAATTGCAAAGCTGCACGCTACCATGGGAATGAGTGTGATACAAGAGCTGAGGAAGCCCTCACTGTTCAGCACAGTTCTTCCACAGGAGGGTAGTCAGCCCCTGCCCCCTTCTCCCTCCCTGCCCCCTTCTCCCTCCCTGCCCCAACTACCTTGAGATGCCGTTTGGGCCTGAGAAATGCTGCCGAGTGCTGTTGTGATCCCACAGCCCCCCGCAGCCACAGCTGCCTGATCTGTGCCTACATATCTGAAATACCAAGTGGGCCCCATGTGTCTTGTTACCGCTCTTGATTGTCCTTGCTGCTCAGCGTTAAGACCTGCGAGGAGCAATTTCCAGCTGAGACCAGCCCCGCGCTGCTCACATCAGGGTGTCTTGGGGAGAGGAGTTGGTTTTGGCTAATCTGAGCTAAACCTTCCCTGGAGGAGTGCAGCTGCTGCACCAGCCTTGCGGAGCCACACAAAGCCACTTGCTCCTCTCCCCATCTGTCAGGTCTCTTAGAAAGGTACCAGAGTGGTCCTTGGGGACAGGGGAAGCAGTGGCCGCAGCTGTATGCCCACCCCCTGTGTCAAGACCCCTTTCTCCTGAGGACCTGTCCCAGGCCCAACAGGGGGAAAAATGCTGTAAACTAAAGGTTGCTTTGGAGCAAACCTTGCTCCTACAAACTCCAAAGGGGTAAAACAACCAATAGAGTGAGTTTGACTACACACAGTTTACAGGCTTATCTACCTTCTTAGGTCTTTCCCCACACGGCCACCCCACACCAGTCTCCGTAGCCCAGCAGCCTTGAAATTGCAGCAAAGTGCTTTCTCGTGGACAGCGCACATGTCTCACCGGAAGCGTGAAAGGAGGAAGCTGCCTAGAGAGAAGTGAAGACCTCTCAGACACTAGGGGTTTTTTTGAGTCAGACACTGCTCAGCTGTTGCATTGCAGATGTCTTAGCTAAAAACAAGCTTTCGTCGAAATCAAAGACTCTTCGTGAGTATAGGCGTCAGGATCCTCCCACAAAGAAAGGGTTTTCTTCTTCAAAGGGCTCTCCTTAGATTTCCCTACAATAGATTTCTTAAGGCTTGCACTGCATTGCAAAGCTGATTCAGAGTCAGCATCTTGTGGATCTGAAGCGTGAGAGCTGTTAGAGATGAATTTGCTGTCTGATTGTTCTCACTTCTGCCCTTACGCCAAAGTGACCTAATGGAGGAGTTGGCTGCGGAGGGAAGTTCTGTGCAGTCAGGAGGACAGTGGAACCATTCCTCTGTACTGACTGCTGGTGCCAGTACTTGGTTTCCATGTTGAAGGCAAAACAGGTGATCCCCACACTTGAGTGGTCACATAAAGAAGGAGTTTGATGTTGCTGTTCTGCCCTGAACCCACACCCTGTGGCACTGCTCAGTAGCTTCCCCACGAGAACAAAGCACTTCATTAAAATAATTTGAAGCAAGTTGCCTTTGTTCTAAAACCTGGATGGTCCATGCAGTGAGATAATCAGGAATAGCTGATCCAAAACAACTGTGTGAGCAAATCCTTGCAAAATTATGGTAAAAATCCTACCGTGCCACTTTTAAGCTTGTCTGTTGCTCCAGAATCAGTTGAATCAATCCTTTGCTGAATTTGACCACGTTTACCTCAAGTGGCCTCAATCTGCATCAGTCAAAACACACTTTTTCCATATTCCATGGTGGAGCTTTTGTCACTGTGGAAGGTGACAAAGTTTGCTTTAAGTGCAGGTGATATTTTACGGTTGTTGGGAGACAAAGCTCTATATGTTAAAGAACTTACAATTTAGTCTTTGGACACTCTCTGGTAGGTGTAACGCCATTGTAATAGTACAGAAAAAAGAACCTCGGCGCAGGGAGGAGTCAGACTGAAAAGCAGGAAGAGCCTGCATCTGCCAGGAACAGCTTGACAAAAGCAGTGTGTGTCCATCCCACCCGTCCCTTCGCAAACGGGAGGATCAACCAGTGTGTTGCGTGGGCGTGGAAATACCTGACAAACTCCTGTCTGTTATGCCTTTTGGATCATCGTGTCTGGTTGCTTTCTTACAGCCTTTGACCCCCCCATCATGATCTCTAATCTAAAAGTCATCATCCCGTTTCTTTGGTTGCTTCAGTGTGGAGGTAAAAAACCCTTTTTTTTTTTAATTCCTTTTGTTTACTCTCATGTTTGTTCATACTAGAGCATTTTCAGCTGCTAATTTTCAGCTTTTGCTGATTTCCAGAGATCCCCTCTAGGAATTTGCACGCTGCTGCTATTTCTGTCTTTTAAGCATTTCAAAGCTGAGAGAATCATCAAGAAAGAGGGAACATGGGAGAAGGGTTAGATAACCTAAATAAAATGGTTGGGCTTTTTCCCTGGCATGTTTTTCTCAAGCTATTAGCTCCTGGGATACTGTGAGAAGATGGATCTCTCCTCTGTTTGTTTACAGCAGTGCTTAGCCATGCCTTGTATAGAAACTATATTCTTGTGTGTTCTGCTGGGTAGAGATGAGGAGAAGGATGATGAATGATTTTAGAAAATAAGGCCCAGAAGAGACTGCTCAGGTTATCGCTCCCCACAGTACTGCAGGATTTTCTCTTACCTTCTTTCCATAATATTGTATCTAGTGTACGCAGGACTGTGCACTCACAACGAATGAGCATGTCCCTTAGGACTGTGTTGTATCTCAGTTGCTTTTACAGCTAAGAACCTTTTTCTAGTGATGTAACCTAAGCTCTTCCTTACTCTTGGGCTCTTGTCCCTGGCTATGTCATCTGTAGAGGATTTTCCTTGACGGATGTTACTTCCCAACAGTCCTTTCTGGTCAGTGGCCATGCCCTCCCTCTGTTATTCCCCTCTCCCCCCCACCTCAACACTTCCTCAGTGCTCAGCGTTCAGCAGGGCTAAGTCTGGGTTGCCTTTTTTGATGCCAAGTCCTGCTGTGCAGAGGTGATGCTGCTGTTGCAATGCAGCGTTAGTGCATGATGACAGGAAAGCAAGCCTGGCTGTGCTCTGGGACAGCTTTAATGCCTTGTTATGAGCCTGTTCATAGATGCAGAACCCGAGGGAATCCCATCAAAAGCATGAATGGAAAAGCCTGCCCATCCCCTTCTTTCTCTCGCTACCTTTTTTTTCCCTTCTATTTTCATGTCTCTGAAAAAATCCTTCATTTTGTAAGAAGACTTGTGTGTAAGTTTCCAGTTCCCTTTTTTAAAGACAACAGTGGTTTGCACAGGCCTTGTCTTAAGTTGCTTTATATGTGGTGTGATGTCAGCTGCCAAACAAATAGATCCAGAGACTGATGTTAAATCCAGATTTGGCTAGGAGGCCAAAGATATCCTGTACCCCAGGCTCCTTACTAGCCATGGCTCACTCTTAACTTTTTTAATTTCTTATTGAACAAAACAGGGAGTGAACTATGGTGTGGTTCCCCATTTGTGCTTATTCATCCTCTCTTGTAGCTCCTGACATCATTGTCTACTGAATTGTAGTGATAGATCACTTCCAACAGCCCTGTCCGTGTAAGGAGGAAGCTCATGAAGGGCATCCCATCTCTCTGCCTAAGATACTGTCACATATAGATACGCAAGATCTACAGTCTTCTGCAGATAGTTCCCATATCTAGCATCGAGTCTTGTGCTTTGCTGCCCGTTTACAGCAGCAAAAGTTTGGCGTGTTTAAGCTGTGTCTTACTTCTCATGGCCCTGGTGCTGGCCCCTCTGCAGAATATGCAATTTCCTTCCTCGCTTGTGCTTCAGAAATATGCAGTCCCACCAATAACACCTGCTTGCAAACTGCACCTTCACTGGTGCAGAGTCATCATGTGGGCACGTGTAGGTGCTCAAGCAGAGGTTTGTAGCACAGGAGTTTCAGGAGATGTCTAGCTAACGTTTGTCTTGGAAAAGCACTTTCTATTCATCCGTTGTAAATACAGTCTCACACCACTGCAAAATCTGTTCACTTCCAGCTTCATTTCCTGTCTTTTGCGTGCTGGTGTTGTACAGAGGAGCTCACAAGGGAAAAGGGGAAGCCTGCGAATGCAACAGGCTGCCGCAAATCACACAGCAATTACCTAAGAGATGTGGCAGGTCACCCAGGGCACGTGCTCTGAATCACTCAGTTTCTGACAAGGGCCAACACTGCGTGCTTCCTGACATATGGTTATTTTCACTGTGTGATCCTGTCTTTGGGGCAGCAGTCCTCTCCTGGCTTAAAGTGATGTTAGGTGACTGCTAACAATTATTACCCTTACAGGGGGAAAAGTTGATGTACAGCAGAAACCTCCAATCCAGGTTGCGCTGCTCAAGGAAGGAATATCCATCCCCTGTAAAGTCATGTTCCCTTATGTGCGGAAATACACCAAATTTTCAATCTCCTATTACTGGATTAATTCACTGGGTCAGAAAACATCCATCCATCATAGGTCGGAAAATGTAGTCATCCCTTCTGGAAAAGAGAATCAGACTGCTACTATATCTTACGACCACGCAATCACATCACTTCAAAACACCTCTTCTACCGGCACATACTACTGCGACGTCAAATGGGATGACATCCAGATAATGGGAAAGGGAGTGTTTGTCCTTGCTAGAGGTAAGTGAACAACCAGAAAGGAAGGGCAGGTGGTTAAGTGTCAGCTGGATCTAGCTATGAAAAGATGAGCTTTGCTCCTCTTTTCCTCTATCCAAATACGCTGTGAAGTCAGGTGGGAATAATACTTCATGCCCAATACTTAATGCCATCAGAGTTAAATGTATTTTACACAGGTGACCTGTGCTGCTGTTCCCAATGCACAGATGGAGACATGAAGGTGCAATAATTTTTATCTGACCTGCTGCAGCCCCCTGGAAACAGCAGGCTCAAAGTCTAACCAGGGAGCCCGGGTGCTGGGTCAGAGGGTGCTTTTAGCTGTCAGTGTTCAGGAGACAGTACGGTTTGGCCTTTAGCAGTGTGACAGAGGTGGTTGAACACTAGGGTGCTCGCCTTAGTCAGATGTACAGGTTAGGTGCTCACCGTTAGGGGCTCACCATAATCCCTCCCCCTCTTCCATGTAGTACAAGGGGTCAGTTATTCTGTTAATGCACAGACTGGAAAGCAAGGGAGAGCTTCATGCCAAGATAAGAGGAATGTTAGAGAAAAGTGATAAGGACATGCATGCTGCTGACCGGCTGGATTGGTTGGATTTGCATGCTGGATATGAAAAACTTCTTAGAAAGTGTAAATGCAAAGAGCCGTGACAAAATAGCTTTGCTACACTGGTTGGAGGATGCATGTGGTACCCACCCTGCTAGTTTGTGGCCTGTGTGCTTTCCACCATCTGTCTTTCTGCCCCTATCACTGAAGACCACCTTTCTTGGCTCTCATAGTTCTGTCCCCTCCCTCTAATCTACATGAAGTGCAGCTGTTTATATCCTGTCTCTTTTGCATGATTCTTCAGCTGCACCCTGCTCTCTGTTCAGTCAGACTAGGTTTTGAAGGGTGTGTCCATGTGTGCCACCATATTCTGCGCTGCTTCTGTATTTTGGCTCTCTTAAGGCTCTTTCTAGGATTAAAAATGCAGCAGGATTGTAACTTCCACACAGTGAGTCTTTTGCCTTCTTTCTTACAGATACAGGGTACGTGGAGACCTCTTATGGGTGGGAAGTCCTCATTACCCTTACAACTCTTCTTGCTGTATTGAGCATCATTGCAACAGCTCTGCTTCTGTGGAAAAGAAAGGCAAGTTATAACCAAATAAAAAGCAATACCTGACACAACCCATTCTAGGAATTTATTTCACTTGCTTCTAACTTGGCTGAATTGGAAGTCCCCACGCTGAAATTTTCCATGCTGAGTGTCTGCCTCAGGTTTATTTTCTAAGTTCCGTCTTTCTGAGAAAAAAGATTACAGGAAAGACAAAACGACTCATTGATTTGTCCATTAAAGAAATTCTGGTAATCATTTTCACTCCAGCATGCTCTGTTTTAGAGCAAGGATCTGACACGGGGCAAGAAGTCACACTAGCAGTGTGCTGGCCCTGAGAATATTCAAGGAGATGTAGCCTTGTGATGGGTCTTTGGAAAACCACAGTTTGTGCATGCTCAGTCATGGCTCTTGTCAAATTCACAGCTCAGTTGTCTAAAGGAGCCCTGCGAGGCTGCCTTTCCACACGGTTCTGGTCAGGCAAGTAACATCCTTTGCAGTCAAGCAAGTCTTTTGCAGCCCTGGTGGCAGGAAGAGGGCAGAACTTTCCCTCTTTCTAACCCTCTGTGAAGATGTGGGCTACTCCAGTGCAAGGACTCAACCTGATTGCACGGAGGCTGTGCAACTGCGTTCCTGAGCCTTGGCTTGGGCACCATAGAAGAAAACTATCTGCACTGTGGAGGGGTTGGGCACCAGAGCCTTGGGCATGTGTTTGGCAGAGGAAACATTAAGAGATAGAGCAAGAGGGGAAGGTCAGTACAAGGATCCCAAGGAAGCCTGTGTGCAAGTCACAACTAACTGGGAAAAAAGAGAGACAAGGACCTGAGGAGCAACCTGCTTTAGTTGACTCTGCTTTGAGCAGAGGGGGATTGGACTACACAATCTCCAGAGGCACCTTCCAACAGCAATGATTCTGTGAGGCTGCAAGAAGGAGCCTCAGGAGGGAAACTGGGACTGGAATCCAGAGCGAGGAATCACTGGAGCTTGGGGAAGAGTGTGAAAACTGGACTGAGAGAGCTTCTTGGGTGAGCAGACCAGTGACACAGGTTGGGACCAGCTGGGTAAGGGAAGTGGAAGCTGGGATGAGTAGCTGAACGCAAAGGGGAAACCAGGAGTGGGGAAGAAAGGATATAGACAGCTGGCAAAGAAAAGCCAAAAGTAGGGCTGAAAGATCTGGATGAGACAGGGGCCCTGTGGAAACATCTCTGGAGTCATGATACTGGCATCTCTGTTGTTTGGCAAAAACCTACTGCTCCTAGGACTGTCACCCTTAGATGTTCAAAACAGCATCCTCTGCACTCTTCCAGTGATCTCAAGCCTGTCTTTAAAATAAAATAAAAAAAAAAGAAAAGATGTATTTTAGATCGGAATTTGGGGACTGTTGTTTTCTAGGTAGAGTATCCCCCATATTTGCTCTTTCAATCTGCTCTCTGCCACCATGACAGCAGACTCTCTGCATGCATTTTTATGTGGGTACATTTTTATGTACCAGCTGTGCTGCTGGTACAGTCCTACGACTCCAAGGAGCATCAGGCTTCAGCACACAGAGTCAGAGATCATGAGGTTGAAAACAGAATGGCAGCAGTTGGCAGACCTGCTAATCTCGTGAGACTTACCTTGCAGGCAGTCTGATGGAGCGGGAAGGAGGGTAAGTGGCAGAGTGACTAGGCTGGAGACAGGCCCCCATCTCTGCTTGCCGAGACAGCATCTCATGAGGATGAGGAGGCAGGCACTGTCACGCCTTGCCAATTGGCATCTCTAGGTTCTGAGGTGGGACAGCAAGTCTCAGACCTACAGGCTCTCCTTGGGGTCCAAAGAGAACATGCAGTCATTACATTAGCCCTCCTGCAGAGCACAGCCCATATTTCTCACCACAGCTTGCTCAGACCTGCTGGTTTAAAAATGTTTATCTTTAAGAGAAGCTATTTAGCATCCTCCTTAGTTACTAATGGACTGGAAAGCAGTTCATCGTTTTCATGTGATGTGAATATAATCATCCCACTTCTTTCCGAATTAGAACAGAGATACTTAGCAAAGCTTTCTGCCTTTTCTGCCTTCTCTCTTGCTTGCTGAGCAGGGCTAACCCTCATCTGTGCATGAATGGAGCGTGTTCAAGGAGAACTCATCCGATGCAAGAAACGTTTCAGAGGAAGAGACCTTCTTCTTTCAACTCCATGCTGGACTTGCACATTAGTGTATCACTGACTATATGTCATCATTAATGGTCATCTGGTGCTCTTCTCTAGACTCTGCAGATTAGTAAAAGCTTCCTGGCCAAATCCTGATGAAAGTCACTGCATTTTGCCTCTCTGAATTTGCCCTGCATACTTTGAACAGGGTCCTGCTTTACTGCCTGTCCTATGGCATGGTTGTGTGTTGTTAAATACTTACACCCTCCATCCAGCTAAGTTTCAATGGTGAAAGAGATTTCTATGTACGCACAAAGCCCAGTTTTCCTTTCCACTGCTCCTGTGTAAGTTAGCAGACTCCTCCATTTTACCCTGTGGTGAGGAAAGGGACCGGGCCATATTGTGCAGAGAGTGCCAGCGCTCTTTGCTGTGGAAGCACTCAGGGGATGTGCAAGCAGCTAGCTTTGACATGACATTGGTGTTCACTTCATCTTTGGGGAGATGGTGTTTTCTCCAAATGTGTCATTTAGTGTCTTGTCCTCAACAGGTGTCGTGCCCTAGAAGGAACCAGGTAAATATCCTGAAAAAAAAGGTGCAAACGCAGCCCCCTTCAGCCAGCCTGCCACCACCACCACCATCACCACCTACTGTCTATGATGTGAGTACAAGAATGGCCCTCTGTCCACATCACGGTACAACCCTTCCTTTCACTGCCCTGCCATGGTACAGACAACACCAGTATTATGATGTGGAACATAAGCAATAACTGCATACCAGCTTGATACTGGTGACCTTCCTCTTGTGTCCTGCCCTGCTTAGCTCCTCTCAGGACTGTGTGTCTTGTGTGTCTCCATCCTGGTCCCACTTGTGGACTCCCCAGTGCCAAAGCCTTCCACCATGCCCTGCTGGGCAGCGGCCTTCCCTCTGCCAGCAGTGTGGCAGCACAGAGCAGCAAGCGTGGGGCCAGAGAGGGTTCCTGGAGGTAAAGGTAAAAGGGTCTCCAGAAGTCAGGAAGGAAGAGGGAATCTCAGCCCTGCTTTGTACCGTAGGGTGTCTCAAGGACATGTGCCCTCCCCAGCTAGAGAATGACCACTCAGGAAAGGGGCAGAGAGAAGTTCTCCCCACAGCAACCCAGCTGTTTAGAGCTCCTGCTGTGACACCTTTATTAGTGTCAGTGCCATGGACCACTGCAGTCATGAGCAGGCTGACTAGCTCTTAGGGGGCAAAAGGGCAGGAAGAAGAAGAAGGGAGACTCTTTTTTGGAACATTTCCCTTGCATTGCATAGGATCTTCTTTTTCCATTTCCCAAACTGGGGAATGCTGTCTGTTCCCACTCCCTGAGCCCAGCAACAGCAGTGTCATAGGTAATAGGATTGGAGTGGCTCTCCTGAAATGTCAGGCCCAGACCTCAGCTACCTCAAGTAACCATGACCCCTAATCCCATTTACAACCCATCCAGGTCCATTTAAAATGGATTCCTTTTTCTCCTTTTACTCCCATGGGAGACCTGGCTGCTCCACTAAGAAGGAAGGGGTTTTTTTTTTCCCCTGTGATCTGTGGGACAAACGAGGAGGAATAAAATGAAAGTGAGCAGAGAAGGATGTTGCCTGAATATTAGGAAACCTTTCTGACTGTGAGGTCTATAAGGCTAGAAAAGTCTCTCCAAGGAAAACCTGTAAGCTCTGCTGCATTAATCATTTAAACTAAACAAAACGAAGCTCTGGAGAATGCACTACAGAGAGGAACAAAGCTTTGCCGAGGAAGCAGGAGACCTGATAGGGG